>NC_133154.1:18992866-19720366 GCF_048418815.1 Hemitrygon akajei
CACCTATTGTCTATTGCCTTCTAACACAACCCAAGTTTGTTGAAATTCTTCTTATGGCTCACACCCTTTAATCCAAGCAGAACCCGAGACTCTCTCCATAGCCTCCACGTCCTTCCTGTAATGGGGCAACCAGAATGGTGCACATGACAATACAAAGGTCTTTGTAAAGACTCCAGCAATCTCTTCTCTTGTCTCTTCCAATAACCTGCGATTGAGTATATCATGTCCTGGGGACTTATCTATCTTGGTACTGTTCAAAAGATCCAACATCACCACATCTTGATTCTCAAAAAGATCTAGCACATTAACGTGGCCCACACTGTCCTCCACGTCCTGTGTTACCATTTACCTCCATCTGTAAGCTTGCAGGTAGAACACAGAACAGTACAGCATGGGAACAGGCCCTTCAGCCCAAAACGTTGTGCCATACCAGCTAAAAAGTAAATCAAATACCCCCAAAACTAATCCCACCTACCTACACAATGTCCATATCCTTCCATCTACTCATATTTGTGTGCCTATCTAAACCTTTCTTAAAAGCCTCTAATGCATTGGCCACTACCGCCATACCAGGCGGTGCATTCCAAGCATCCACCACTCTGAGTCAAAAACTTACCCCTCACGTCCCCTTTGAACCTACCTCCTCCCACTTCAATGCATTCTGGTATTAGAGATTTCCAAGCTGGGGAAAAAATACTCACTCTCTACTTGATCCATGCCTCTCATAATCTTATAATCCTCTATCAGATCTCCCCTCAGCCTCAGGCGCTCCTGAGAAAACAACCCTAGTTTATCCAGCCTCTCGTGATAGCACGTGCCCTAAAAGCCAGGCAGCATCCCGGTAAATCTCTTTTGCACCCTCTCCAAAGCCTCGACATCTTTCCTACAGTGGGGCGACCAGAACTGTACTCAAATTTCCAGATGTGGCCTAACCAGAGTTTTATAAAGTTGCATTTAACACCACCAGAGTGGCCGGATCTCAAACAATGACAAGGTGGGAGTACAGGAAGCAAACAGAGAGACTAGTGGCAGGGAGTCAAGACAGAAATCTTTCCCTCAATGTCAGCAAAACAAAAAGCCAGGAAACACGGCTGAATACACACCCTTGTATGCAGCAATACGTGGAGGCAGTAAGAGTGAGTAACTCAGTGAGAAATGCACCAGAGGCCAGTTGTCTGCAACTGTATTTTCTGTATAAAAGCTGTAACTATTTGTCACTCGGTGCACAAGCCTGTGACTGTTTCCCCACATTTGCCAGACCTCTAAGTGTCAACTCATTTCCCAATGGAAATCACTTTGAACTGAATCGTCTGCATGAAAAGTGCTCAAAAATTAATTAGCATTACTATAATAAACACTGTCCATTTAGTTCAACGGATTAATTTTTAATCAAAGGAAATTGAGGATAAGCGGAAGAAGGCAGGAAAAATTGGAATTGCCCAACAGTGGGTGTGTCTTTATCATGCACTGCAGGAATTCAAGGCGACACCTTTGTGAAGACAATATGGGATGGGCAATAACTGTTTATCATTTGCTTAGCTATATTCACCACCTGTTGACCATGCCACATAAAGTCTGCTCTGTTCACTTGGCCCTCCATTCGTTCATAACCACCCTTCTACCATTAGCCTTGCATATCTGTGCACCAATCAAAACACTTCTGCTACTTTGTCCAAGGGACCCAGACTGAGATCTTTAAGGAAGGTGATCGGTTTAACCATGGGCAACATGAAAGCATTTTCAATGTCTGGTCTCCTCTGCTATCGCAGGACAATATACCGATTCCTATTGCCAAAGCCTTGATCCTGGAATCTCAAATAACCAGAAATTCAACTGGACCAGTCACATAAATGCCACGTCTACAAGGCTGGGTATCCCGAGTGAACCATTCAACTCCGGACACCATTTGCACCATTTGTAACTTACTCAGAGGTTCAGGGCGGAACAGGCCCTCCCGGCCCATGAAGTCGCACTGCCCAGCAACCCACTTATTTAACACTAGCCTAATTACAGGAGAATGTAAAATGACCGATTAACGACTAACTGGTACATTTAGAAAACTGGAGCATCCGCAGGAAGGACACACAAACTCCTTACAGACTGTGCTGGAATTGAACTCTGAACTCCAACCGTCCCAATCCATAATAGTGTCACGCTGCTGCCCTACTGTAATAATCAAGGATACAACACACAGAAGCAGGTTCTTCAGCCCACCTGGTCTACCGTGAAGATCAGCCGCCCATTACACCAACCCTACCTAATCCCATTCTCAATTCTCCCCACGCTCTCATCAGCCTCTCCTCGATTCTACCAAACTGGGGGGGGGGGGAACAACCTGCACATCTTTGGGGTACAAGAGGAAACCAGAGTTGTTAAGGGTTTCGGGGTGGGGGTGGGTGGAGAACGTGCAAACACCCCCCCCCCCCACAAGGTCAAGACCGAACGTGGGCCACTGGAGATGGGCTCTGTTAGCTGTGCCACTGTGCCACCTTATAACACAGTACTGTGGTGGCTCACATGACACCGTAACAGCTCGGTGCGTCGGAGTTCAGAGTTCAATGCCAGCGTCCTCTGTAAGGAGTCTGTACATCTGCCATGCATTTTCTCCAGGTCCTCCCACCATCCAAAGATGTACTGGCTAGTAGGGTAATTGGTCATTGAAAATTGTTCCAGGATTAGGTTAGGGTTAACTCAAGGGTTGTTGGGGGTTGCTGGGTGGCACGGCTTAAGGAACCAGAAAGGCCTACCGTGCGCTGTATCTCTAAACGAAAATGAATACACTGAAGAAAGTCTGCACCATAACATAATAACAAAGCAAACACTGAGTTAGCACGCTATTTGCCATCTGAAGCTTTCATTCCCTTCACTACTGACGTAGCAGATGGACCATTCACAAAATGATCACGTTCCCACAGCCTCTGTCATCCTGTTTCCCCAAGTCGCTCCACATTCCCACTCAGAATATATTAACCACCCTTTCAGCATAGTAGTAGGCAGCCATCGATCCCAGGGGATCATGGGTTTGAGCCTCTGGTGGACTGTGTCTTCTCCAGGGTGCAAGCCTGGGCGGGAAGGTTTGAAGAACCGGCTGTTGCCCATGCAGTGGGTTCCCCCTCTCCACGTCACCGATACAGTCCAAGGGAAGGACAAGCGCCGATACAGCCTGGCACCAGTATCGTCGCAGAGGTTGCCAGACTGAACTTGTAAACAACATCAAACTGCCTGAGGGACCCCGGCTCCGGATTTCTTCCTCAGGGTTTACTCCCGAATCCTTTCCTGTTGCCACAAGGCAGCGGAGGTTTAAAATCAGAGTTTTCCTTCTTCTAGGTGGGCTGCTATCCAAAGCAGTCGAGCCCCACCAGCCCGAAGCAACTGTTTTTGAGGCACCAGTGGTCTGTCTTTGCCCCTTCTCGTATCAGTAGAAACAATTCCACTGGGCTAAGCCACACGTGAAGGCCATGAGTTGGACTTGATCGTCAGAGGCTGTTAGAGATGCACGCCATTTGGCTGTCATTTCGGAAACTCAATTGTCATATGCGGGGGGGGGGGCGAATCTCGACCAATCAGCTGACTGAAAAGTATATAAAGGCCAAGCATTCAGAGGACACACCACAAACAACAGCACACTGACGATGTCTCCTCACAAGGTGATAAATCGTTTTCAAGTAAATTGACAAGATCAGAGAACAACTCAACCACCCCAGCTATGCATCTTCCCAGTTATTTCCAACTCCTATAATTGCTCTGCCATGCAATTATTAAAGCAAGGCTGACAAATGAAGTTCATGGACACAGTGCTGAGATGTTAATTCCATCCGAGGAAAAGCTGCAAGCTACCCATCATTCGGACAGAGTCTCTTGTTTAGAGAAGGATACTCTCTTACCTGGGAGCTCTTGGTCATTAAATCCTGTGGCCACATGCTTGGAGTCAATGCTGTAAAGGGTCCGCTACCAGGAGGGGCACTGCTGCCTGTTAAGGAAGATCAGACATCCACGTTAGTGGGAAGGGAAGGACAATCACGTTCAGAATATCAGTCGTGTACAAACCTGGACTCATAACGTTCTGCCCACTGTAACCATGCCGGTCAAAACTGGATGTCAAGTTAATCTCACATCCCAGTTGTTGTCCACAGCCCTACGAGTTTCACTAAAACTCATTCTGTTTAAATGATGCCGGGGCTCTTGCTGTTAATCAGATTCTCACCAACAACTTTTTCTCACCTTTCATCTTAGTCCTTCCACCGATCCATGCCCCTAATTACTGATCATCCTTTAAAGCAGAGGTTCCCAACCTGGGGGTCCACAGACCCCTTAATCAATGATATTGGTCCATGGCATAAAAAGGGTTTATGCCCTTTATGCCCAGCTTTAAAAGGAAAGGGCCCCTCCTATTCACTTTGTGCAGACCTTTCTTAGTTCAATAAACAGCACTGATATCAGTGCGCCCTCTTCTTTGTTCCAAACAAAAAACCACTGTCAAGATAGTTTCCAAACCTGGCCTCATCCCCATAGATCTCGACAGCACCCTATACTGCCACATTCATCCTGCATCCCCTCTGCCATCCGATTTCTAAATGGCCATTGAACCCATGAACACTACCTCACTTCCGTTGCACTATTTTTAACCTAATTATTTAATATAAGTAGATATATTTACTGTAATTGATTTATTTACTTTTCTATATTTATTATGTATTGCATTGTATTGTTGCCACAAAGATAACATATGCCGGTGATATTAAACTCGATTCTGTACTGCGAGGACAAGAGTACTGGTTCACACTAGACAGGATTAATCTACATTTGGGAAGAGAAGGAAGGCTGTGGTGATATTGACAAGGCCATAATTTTTCTTTCATTTCTGATTGTTCTCTAGGGCAACCATTGTCAGCACGGCTTTGATAGGGAGACACCTTTTCTGAACAATTTGATTGAATTTTTCTAAAGTGGTAGTAAAGTTTATTGATGAGGGAATTGAAGTTGATGTTACAAGATATGACAATGGACAATAAGTTTTTACTGAGTGCATTGTGGAATAGGCCATTCCATGCTGCTCAGCAACTCCCCCCGCCCCCCCAATTAATCCAATGAACCCAGAGGAAACCCACACAGTCATGGGGAGAAGTACAAACTCCACTTACAGGCAGTGACAGGATTTGAACCCGGGTCGCCTGTACTGTAAAAGTGCTGTGCTAACCGCTACACTACCGTGCCATTCCACAACCTCACTGCTACTTAATTCTGTGCACTAGCTAATGAAGGCAAATATCCCAAGTGCCTCCTTCACCATTTTATCCATTCAGGGGATTCACAGCAAGTCCCAAAATTGATTTGGCAATAATGAGGCAGGCGGTGATGGAGGAGTGTTATTTTAGTGACTGGAAGCCCGAGGCCAGTGATGGATCAGCACTGGAACCTTTAATATTTATTTTCTATGTTAATAACTTGGATATGATTGTCGAGGATTAATCAGTTTGCAGAATAACAGAATTGGCAGTTTTGATGATTGTGAGGTGTAGGCTTGGGCTGCAGGATTTTAATTGATCAATTGAAAAATGGTCACAGCAGAGGCAGATGGAACTGAATGACGATAAATCTTTATTAGTAAGATTAAGACCTAAACTTGAACGGAAAAACCCTAGAGATTATTGAGGAACAGTGGACCTCAGTGTTACTATCTCAGAGGACCTGTCCTGGAACCATCATATAAAAGTAATTGCAAAGAAAGCACGACAGGTGCCTCTACTTCCTTAGCAGTCTGAAGAGATTTGGCATGTCATCAAAAACCTTGTCAAACTTCTACACGTGTATGGTGGAAAGTGTATTGCCTGGCTGCATTACGGCCTGGTATGGGAACGCCAATGCCTTTGAGCAGAAAATCCTACAAAAGGTTAGTGGATTCAGCCCGTTACATCACGGGTAAAGTCCTCCCCAACCATTCAGCACATTGACATGAAACTTTGCCGTAGAAGAGCAGCATCCATTATTAAAGATCCTCACCACCCAGGCCATGCTCTTTTCTCACTGCTGCCATCAGGCAGAAGGTACAAGTGACTCAGGACTCACACCACCAGGTTCAAGAACAGTTACTACCCCTCAAGCATCAGGCTCTTGAACAAAAGAGGATCTCATCCATTGAGATGTTTCCACAACCAATGATCTCACTTTAAGGACTCTTTATTGTGTTATTCCATGATCTAATTCATTGCTAAATATATGTATTTGCACAGTTTGTTGTCTTCTATGCTCTTGCTCTTTCATTGATCCTGTTTACAGTTACAGTACTGCTTTATGGATTTGCTGAGTATGCCTGCAGGAAAAAGGAATGTCAGGTTGTCTGTGGTGGCGTGTACATACTCTGATAATCAATTTTACTTTGAACTTTGAAGTATCGAGATTCCTAAACACGACAGTACAAGATAGTGAAGAAGGAATACGGAATATTTGCCAGTGCACAGGATTTAAGAATAGGGTGGCTATGTATAACTTTATAAATGTTTGGTTACACTGGAGTACCATCTGCAGTTCTGGTCTTCAGATGGTGCAGAGGAGATTTCCCAGGATGTTTCCTGGGATGGAGCATTTCAGTTACGAGACAGACTGGATATGCTGGGTGTACATATGAGGTGTACATAGCAAGGGCACAAATGGGGTAGACAGTGAAAAATATTTCCTGACACCCAAGGTAACTAAAACATGAAGAGATTGGTTTAGTTTAAAAGGTAGAAAGTGTAGAGGGAATTTATGTGAGATCTGTTTTTATCCAGGGGGTTAGTAGAATCTGAAGCCTGAATGGGTGGTTGAGGTAGATACCATTACAACACTTAATAAGTATTTAAACGAGCAGGAAAGCCTATGGACCAAGTGTTGATAAATGGGGTGTCACCTTATGATCATTATGAGCATGGCGGGGGGGGAGGGGGGTCAAATGTACTGTTTCCATGCTGTATGATTCTATGACACCACAGAAGGCGGTCTAGAAAGAACCCAACCATCCATAGTATCTTTGGAATGGAGGGAGAGGAGGAGGAAGGAGAATTGAAAGCAAGGAAGGGAAGAGTGGACCCACACACCATCAAGGCAATGGCCCTCGACCCATTCAACTCAGGAATAGACAAGGACAACAAACCCAAAATCCTTCCATAGAAAGTCAGAAAAAACAGGAACTTGCACAGTCTCAGTCACAGATGCAGTTGGCATTGTTATCACCTAGGCCCGAGAATCAACTGGGGGTTAATGTTCTCCTGGACAGGACACCACATTGACTCCTCACATCCAAAACTCTGCAGCCAGAATCTTCATTTACTCCACAATTCATTGGCACCCAATGCTTCCCTGGCACTTGCCAATTCCCCCTTCCATGTTGAAATCTCTCCGTTACCTCCCGTACACAATCTCCAGTTCTATAATATTCTGAGATCATTTGTATTTGGTGTCCAGACTACCTCAGTGATACTTGTAATGTTCATTGCCTGGGCCTTCAATCCTGGAATACTTGACCTAATTTCTTCTGACTTTCCTTTTGTGTTTACACCTTTTATGAAGCCTCTCCTGACCACTTCTCATTTCTTGTATTGTGATTCTGTATTATCTTTTAACTATCAGTTATATGAAATGCTTTGGGATATTAGTTGACATTAAAAGCACCTTAGAAATGCAATGCACTGTTGTTGAAACAAATGAAAATCAAAAATTGCAGACTTTGGAGGTCTGAAATATTTGCTGTTTCTCCTTTCATAGCTGCTGCCTGACCTATTGATTATTTCCTGCATTTTCTGTAGGTGAAGCAGATTTCAATTGAAATGGACGGATTTTAACTTCCTGAGGTGCAGGTAGAGCAGCCTAATGAATGTTACTTTGGCAGACTTTACATTTGCGTAGTAGCTCTGAAAGCAGACAGTGAAAGCTAGAGACATGCACACATCAGGTTTGTTATTTGTGTCTAAAGACACACTGCAATGTAAAATTCTGAGCAGCATAGACAGAGTGGATAGTGAGAAATTCTCCCCCATAATGGAGATGTCTAAAACCAGAGGGCATAGGTTTAACACATACGAAACGTTGGAAGAACTCAGGTCAGTCAGCATCTATGGAGATGAATAAACAGTTGACGTTTCGGGCCAGGACCCTTCGTAGGTTTAATGTGAGAAGTAAGAGTGTTTTAGAGGAAAGATTTTAGAGAAGTGAGGGCTTTTATTCCTGCAACCTGGAAGGCATTGCCTGAGAAGGTAACAGAGGCAGCCAGAATCTTCATATGCATGTCTTGATGTAAATAATATCAATACATGCATATGAATTACAAAGGCACGGTCGGACTAAGTAATGGGAAACAGATTATTGTAGAAATGGTCATCATCAATGTGCTGGACTGAGGGGGCTGTTAGTGTGTTGTCTGACTATGGAAGTAGCTATAGTGCAGAGACACAGAAATGAGCAGGTGCACTGATATCCTGGCGGATGAGATGCTGTGGGGCGAAGAAATTAGACAGGTAAGAGGTATGAGCTCACTGTCAGCATTAAATACCTCCGGCTGCCTCTGGCTATAGAAGCCAGTATCACAGTGGTGTTTGTTCCTGGATTCAAATGCTAATTCAATTATCTCAACGGAGCAATGGAGGGGAGCAGTGCAGCACGTTCACCCACAAGTTACGTCTATCGTCACTTAACAACGTACTGTCAAACGAGACAATGTTCCTCCAGACCAGGGTGTAAAGCACTGGAGAACACATAACACACACAATAACTTAGGAAAGTAAGAATTAAATCTACACATTAATTATGCATAGATAAACAATGCAAAGAGCATAAGTTCAATATAGTCAGGTGCGGTACAAATTATCTGGTGACACTTCGCATGCAAGGCGGCAGGGAGTTCAGAAGCCTACTGTCCTGACGGGAGAAGCTGTCTGCCATCCTGACCGTTCTTGTCTTTA
This sequence comes from Hemitrygon akajei, assembly GCF_048418815.1. Lineage (NCBI taxonomy): Eukaryota > Metazoa > Chordata > Chondrichthyes > Myliobatiformes > Dasyatidae > Hemitrygon > Hemitrygon akajei. The sequence continues at coordinate 19,001,800 of NC_133154.1, forward strand.
TGCATCGGAGTCTCCTGCCAGACGGTAGAAAGTCAGTGAGGATGCTGGATGGACGGGTGGGATCCTTGATAATACTAAGGGCCCTGTGTACGCAGCGCTCCTGATAAATGTCCCCAGTGGATGGTAGGGAGACCCCTCTGATCTTCTCTGCCATTCTCACAGTCCTTTTTATAGAGATTTCCGGTCTGATGCTCCACTGCTCTCAGACCAGATGGAGATGCAGCTTGTCAGGACGATTTCAATGGTGCTCCTGTTAGGGGGAGGGAAAGGTTTCACCTGCCTGAATCTCCTCAGGAATTAGAGGTGCTGCTTTGCCCTCTTGTTCAGGAATCTGGCCCATTATCACAAACCTCTTTCAATGCCCCCCTAACCAGTCAGGACACCCACCAGTGACACACACCCTTCTGTGCCTTTGTGCTCACATGTCCAGTCAGTGCTGAGCTTTAGCCTCACAGTCATGCAGTATAACTCCTCCCTCACAACCCGTTTGTGGATGTAAGTGACTAGAGCTGTGAATCATGTTGTTGAACCAAAATACAAGATAAAAGAACCCAATTACCAATTTGTAAATGGCTAGCTGAGTGTTAAGGTCACGAATTTTAAGTCATGAAACTCTTCCCTTACTGTGACTGTTGAGGAATAAATTTCAAAGTAAATTTATTATTAGAGTATGTATAGGTCACCATATACTCCCTGAGATTCATTTTCTTGCAGGCATTACAGGAAAATAAAATACAACAGATTTTTTGAAAAGCTATACGTAAGTAAAGACTGACAAACAACCAACGTGGAAAAGAAGACATAATGTTTAAAAAAGTAAGTAAGTAATACTGACAACATGAGTTACTAAGCTGTTAGAAATAAAGGCAAATTTACAGTTATTTGTGTGAAAATAGTATTTTATCATCAGGGCTGGGTGTATGGGTGACGTAGACCGATCCATGCTCGTCAATCTGTGTAATACATGATATTCCTCAGTGACGTACTATTTCTAAATTACCTTCCCTCCCTTTGACACAGTCTTTTATTCCATACCTGAAGTCATTTTACCACAAGCAGGAGGGTTCCCAGTTTACAAGCCTCCGCTGTGTTTCCCTTGCCTCAATTGTTCACCGCACTATGGAACAAGAAAATATGATTGGTACCTTTGTGGAATATGTTGACAAAATCACAAACAATAAATCAATAATAAAGCCGATTCGGAAAACAACCACTTTCAGTTCACTGTGACTAAGCTCCTCTCCAGGCAATAATAAACAACATATTAATCAACACATAAATTCAAGCCACCTGCATATCAGAAAATGAGGCATCGGATTAGAGTTCACCATACCTGAAAGAACAGTTGGCAGACCATGAGCTGTTACAAGGGTTACTCCCGCAGATCACCATCACACAACTGGAGTCTTGAATTAAATAAAAACAATCATATAGGCATGAGGGGAAAAAAATGGCTGAAGTGGGCTGAGAGATTAGATTGAGCGATACAATTCTACATTAGTAGCGGCAGATGTCTGAATATTTCACAATTGTCAAAGAAGATATAGAGAATCAGAACAAAATGCTGACACTGTTGCAAACAATGGAGATGGACTGAAGGACTGCAAGGATTTTCAAAACCAACTAAAAAACATATAAAGGAGCAGCACATAGTGAAATTAACAGGGAACACGAACGCAGATTCCTCCAGGAGGCTCGCCACCTTGTCGTAGGGTTTGGAGGCTGGCGTGCCTCAATGAACTATGTTGACAGGAGTCAGGGCCTTGTGCTTCAGCTCTAGGTAGGATCACCCTGCCAAACAGATCAAAGGGTCGAGTGGTCCTCCTGGTTCGGTGGTTCAGCTCAGGGCTAACAACCGTGACTGGTAAAGCAAAATCGTTACGGAGCCAACAGTGAAGAATCCTTCTACATCAAAGTGCGGCGGTATTCCTGAGTCTCCAACTGGGACTTGCATGACATACAATAGTGAAAACCGAGAGGAAGCTACTGACATGGTGAAGGAAGACTAAGGCCATGATTGGTTTTGATGGCTAAGGATGCACAGAGATGGAGGACCTTCACTGCTGTCCTAAATGCCAGTGGAGCAACAGGCATGTCAAAAATGGAAAAAATACAGATGTTAATTAGTTCTACTTGTGTTCCCGTATGGCCTAGTGGATAAGGCTTTGGTCTAGTGATCTAAGGTCACTGGTTTGAGCCTCAGCTGAGGCAGCGCATTGTGTCCTTGGGCAAGGCACATTGCTCTGCGACGACACTGGTGCCAAGCTGTATGGGTCCTAGTGCCCTTCCCTTGGACAACATCGGTGGCGTGGAGAGGGGAAGGCTTGCAGCTTGGGCAACTGCCGGTCTCCAATACAACCCTGCCCAGGCCTGCGCCCTGGAAACCTTCCAAGGCACAAATCCATGGTCTCATGAGACTAACGGATGCCTATCTATCTATTAGTTCTACCTGCTTAAAGGAAGAGGACAAAAAAAATTGATCTCCTGAAAGGTGAGACACGTGAAACACGGTTAAAAAACAAACTAAGTGATGTTTAACAAGCACTTTGTAGCTTTTCATAGTGGAAGACACAAAAACATACAAAAATGTAGAATATTAAAAAGGGAAGAAGCAACAGGAAACGGTTCATTGGGCTGGAAAGGCCTGTTCTGCACTGTATCTCTAAATACATAAACAACTGTTACCAAAGACAAATACTAAGGAAGCTAACTGCCTGCAATATTGGGTGCTAAAGTAGGTGGAAGCTGAATTGCCTCAATCTGTCAAAATCCCCCAGCTTCTAAAAAAGTTTCACAGCAGACACAAGCCAAGAAATTGGGGGGTGGTGTGGGGGGGGGGGGGGACATGGGAACTAAAGCCAGTTGACTGACAGTATGAAGATAGTTGCAAGGAGGAGAAAGACAAGTCTTCAGTGACACGGGGAGGTTAAGTGCGTGGGCAAGGAGATGGGAAAGTAAATTTGCACGAGAATGTGAGTTTACCCATTTATTTACATGCCGTGAGACTCGTGAGTGCTGCTGTGTCGAATCTAGAGGCGCTTAAACAGAAACACATAAAATTAACCTGCAAGGCAATTAGTATTTTGGCCTCTATAACGAGAAAGGTTTGGAAATAAAAATGTTGAGGAATACTCGCTTGGAGATCACAATTGGCAAGTAACCATTTGGAATACCATAATGAATGGCCTCTGCTCTTCCGATAACCCATTTGTAAACTGGGTGACACACAAAGTGCTAGAGCAGGGGTTCCCAATGTTTCTAATGCTGTGGACCAATACCATTAAGCAAGGGGTCCGGGGGCCTCAGGTTGGGAACCCCTGCACTAGAGGATCTCTGGGACAGGCAGCATCTACAAAGGGAAATGGATAGTTGAAATTTCAGGTTGAGATCCTTCATCTGGACCCTCTTAAGCTGTTCCATCGCTCTGTGTGTTGCTCCAGATTCCAGCATCTGCAGTCTTGTGTCTCTGTGGAAACCTGGGTAGGTTAGCCATGATCATATTGAATTTGGTGGTAGGGTTGAGGGGCTGAGTGGCTGACTGCATGTAAGGTGGGAGTAGGGAAGTTACTATACAACTTTATAAGACTTTAGTTAGGCCACAGCTGGAGTACTGAGTGCAGTTCCTGGTCTTCACACTGTAAGAAAGTCATGAATGCAGGGGGGGTTCACTGGGATGGAGCACCTCAGTTGTGAGGAGAAAGTAAATCGGCTGGGTTCTATTCCTTGGAGCAGAGGAGGCTGAGAGGACCTGATAGATGTGTATAAAAATTGTTAAGGGCATAGATATGGTGGCTAGTTAGAAAGTTTTCTTCGTAATGAGACAGAAGGCATAGGTTTAAGGAAATGAGAAAGAGGGTTAGAGAAGATCTGAGGAGAAACCATTTCACCCTGAACGGTGGGAATCAGGAACGCGCTGACAGAGAAGCTGGCGGAGGCAGGGAGTCTCACAACATTTAAAAAGTATCAGGATGAGATCGTGAGACACAGGTCCAGAATTAGGCCATTCAGCCCATCAAATATGTTCCTAATTCGATCATGGCTGATTTATTTTCCCTCTCAGCCTCATTCTCTTGCCTTCTCCCTGTAACCTTTGACACCCTTACTAATCAAGAACCTATCATCCTCCGCTTTCAATATAATCAATGACTTAGCTTCCACAGCCATCCGTGGCAACAAATTTCACAGATTCATCCTCTGCACTATCTAGGCCTTCCACTATTTAGCAGGTTTCAACGAGATCCACCCTCATTTTTCTAAATGCGAGCACAGGCCCAGAGCCATTGAAACACCCATCATACATTAACCCTCTCACTCCTGGGATAATTCTCGTGAACCTCCTCTGGACCCTGTCCACTGTGAGCACATAATTTCTTAGGTACGGGGCCCAAAACTTCTCGTAATACTCCAGATGCGGTCTGACAGAAGCCTCAGCAATGAGCTCGTGCAAGGCTACAGACCAACTGCTGGTAATTCGGATGAAGATACGTGGGCACTTGATGACTGGCACAGCTACAGTGGGCTGAAGGGCCTGATTCTTTTCTCTGTGATTCCAGAGGAGGGAATGGAAAACAGTGTCCAGATAAGGAGAGTATGGCTTCATCCCGGGGGTGACGGGTGATGATGGAGCAAAGTGAAGGGGAAGCTGAGTTTTGGAATTAGTGAACAGTTGAAGTTTGCAAACCTTGATATATGAAAGGATGTGACTTTTGTTATAGAAACAAATGCCGGAAGCACAGACTGGAGCTGCAGAATAAGGTCATTTTCAGATCATGTGTTGGTGCTCTTGCACAGAGAAACCAAAGGCATGGCATTATGTGTGGACCTGAGAGTACAAGGAGAGCCCTGCCAGGAGAAACAGTGGATTGCTCGAACGTACCTCTGATCCTGGCTGGATCCGAATTACCAAGAGCGGAACTTCATTTGGAATCCATTTTGATGATGTGGAGTCGGAGACATTTGCTGTGGAAAGAGATGTGGTTGTGGAAGCAAATTATCGACTTGTACACTGCCTAACCAGTTTTCAGTAACTTGTTTTCATTTCAGGCTTGCAATAACTTCAATTGTTTGATGTTCACTGTAGTGTACGTGTCTGGTGAGGACACGTGAGGGAGAGGTGGCTTGTCAAGGGGAAGAAAGGAGTGTAGGATTTGAGCAGGCATGGGAGTGTCTAGATTATGGGAGAGTTCACAAGGTTGCAACATCAGGGCAAAGGGAGAGTTGGAGCTACAACTTACGGGTAAGGGAGAAATAAGAATGACCATAAAAAGTAGGTCTTTTGGTCTTGCTCCACTTTTCATCAATACTAGTGTTAATCTTCTATCTCACCTCTAGGTTCAATCCTAACCTTGAGTGCTATTTATATCAAGTTTGCATGTTCGCTCAGTAACTGTGTGGTTAATTGGCTTTTGTATTACCCTGGATGGCCCGGGGGTGGGGGGGAGAGATATGCCTCTACCAAAGGAGGTGTAAGGCGCTCCTTCCTTCCACTACCCTGCAGGTCACCCTTAGGCAAGGGTGTTTAGCTCCCACGATCAGGGTCACGTGAAACCACGGGAGCAGGTGTTGCATATCACAAGTCCTGGATATGCAACCACTGACGCCAGGCAGACAACCTCTGAAGAGTGTTGATGACGGCTGGTTTTGTAAAGACACTGCCCAGAAGAAGGCACTTCAGTGGAAAGATTTGCCAAGAACAGTCATGGTTGTGGAAAGAGCAACCGCATGAAGGGTTCTGCCCCACAGTCAATGATCCCTCACTCGGTAATCAGATTACAAACAGATGGAAGACTGTGATCACCCACATCATATGACACAGCACATAATGATGACGATTACCCCATAAGTTTCTATAAATTGTTTCTGTAAATTAATCTTGTAAATTCTGTAAATTAGGTGATCTCTCAAACTCACAAACAATCTCATTAGGGCCCTGCACCTTATTGTCCACCTGCACTGCACCTTCTCTATAACTGTAACACTTTGTTCTGCACCATTATTGATTTTCCCTTTGTACTACCGCAATACACTGATCTAATGAAGTTGACACTGTATTGAGGTAATAGTGTCCTGGTGAAGGGTCTCGACCCAAAAAGTTGACTGCTTATTCCTCTCCATAGATATTGCCTGACCTGCTGAGTTCCTCCCACATTCTGTGTGCAATGCCTTTAATCTTTGTGTTTGTAATAAAAGGATCTGTGTGCAAAACAGGTCTCTCACTGTACCTCGGTACATGTGAGAATAATAAACCGATTTATCCTTGGCACGGATGGGTGGCAGGAGAAGAGGATTGGGCACAATCTGAGAGAATGGACAAGCAAAGACTTGATGGGCCAAATCACTTCCTTCTATATTGTGAGGAGGTGTATCAAAATATAAACACCTGCATTTCTACACTGTTCCCAATTCCCTCCTCTAGAATTTATCTCCTTCAACCAGATTGTTTTACCAGATGCATCGTCTCCTTCCCTTTCAGCTTTTCAAAGGGACTGACCCTTTTGTGAATGACTCTTCCCCTCCTCCATCACTAACAATCATTCTCCACTAACTCCACCAAACTCCTCCATCTCCAACAACCATTCACCATCTCCACCAACCATCTACACCAACCATTCTCCACCATCTAAATCAAACTCCTCCATCTCCACAACCATTCTCCACTATCTACACCAACCATTCTCTGCCCTCCACCAAACTCTTCCATCTTCAACAACCATTCACCATCTCCATCAACCAACCATCTACACCAACCATTCTCCACCCTCCATCGAACTCCTCCATCTCCACAACCATTCTCCACTATCTACACCAACCATTCTCCGCCCTCCACCAAACTCCTCCATCTTCAACAACCATTCACCATCTCCACCAACCAACCATCTACACCAACCATTCTCTACCATCTAAATCAAACTCCTCCATCTCCACAACCATTCTCCACTATCTACACCAACCATTCTCTGCCCTCCACCAAACTCTTCCATCTTCACCATTCACCATCTCCATCAACCAACCATCTACACCAACCATTCTCCACCCTCCATCAAACTCCTCCATCTCCAACAACCAGTCACCATCTCCACCAACCAACCATCTCCAAGCATATTCCTCCACCAACTATTCTCCTTTCAGCTTTTCAAAGGGACTGACAATGATTCATCCCCTCCTCCAACTCCACCAACCATTTTCCTGTTGTGGCACATTCCCCTGAAACAGAGATGCAACACCTGCCCTTTCACCACTTCCCATCCTGCCGTCCCGGAGCAGTGCTTTCAGAAGAAATGGTTCAGAAAACACATCAGATTACATGACAGTTTTGCAGTTCAATCCAAAGCAATGACCCTGAGCCTCCAGTCACCTCTCAGGTTAATTCTCCATCCCACTCTAACCACCCTATCTGTACACAATGAACCCCCAAGGTAAGCTTGAGGCACAGGACCACGTCCTCCAATTAGACACTGCAGCCGACGGCACTCAATACTGAATTCACCAATTTCAGATAATTGGCTGTTCCTAATCCGATATTTAGTTTAGAAGTGCTGTCTGAGTCTCTCTTTTGTTTCTGGTTTCAGCATATAGTGCCTCTCAGAGATATTTTGTTTTTCCGTCTCTGTAACTGCACTCAATCATCCTGCAATAGACTGTTGCGTCACCCGGGCAACCTTGGTCTCCACCCTGACACTCCTTTTGTTCTCTCCACTCCTCTCCTTCGTGGCTTGTTTTCTCACCGTTCCAGTTCTGAAGAAAGCCACTGCTGTTGTGTCATTGGCTTTGTTGTTTTCTTCCTCAAAGATGGCACCTGACCTACTTTGCAATTCATCACCCGCTCAGGCAGTGCATTCCAGCTTGCAAACACTCTCCCGGTGAAAAATATTTCCTCACAAGCGAGTTAAGGGGATATGTTTCCTCATATCCCTCTGACTCACTGACTGCTCACCTTAAATCTACACCCCCTAGTTTCAGGCATCCCCACTACAGGCAACTATCCACCCTATCTATACCCCTCTTAATTTTGAAGAGGTCCCTTCTCAGCCTCCCCCATGCAATGGAAAACCAACCCAATCCATCCGTTTCTCTTTGCAACTGAAATATTCCATCCCAGGCAACCGCCAGGTGAATCCCCTCTGCCTCCTCTCCAGTATGTTGATGTACTTACAGCTGTGGCCTACACATGTTATAAAGCTGTACTATGCCATCAATGTGCTTTATCCTACAGTCCAGCTAGTGAAGACCTGTATCCCATGTTCCTTCTGCACTAGGTATCTACCCGTACTGCTCACTTATATCAGCCTCCCCTCCGTGGACTCTGCTTACACTTCTTGCTGCCAATATAATCGGAATCCACCCACCCCAGACAACCTCCACCAGGCAGAAGATACAAAAGCCTGAAAGTATGGCCCATTAGGCTCCAGGACAGCTTCTACCCTGAATGTACCTACTTTCTGCCCTTTATGCCACTGGCGTTTAGGGTAGCAATGAAGGTCCTCCATCTCTGTCTGTCCCTGCAGTTTCCGTAAATTTTTGTCTTGAGCAGTCAGGGTTGGACCCCCAAACCTGGAGGACTGGTGGACCACTCTTAGTCTGGCCTCTACCCTTTGACCTGTTTGGCATGAGCCAAAGCACAAGGCCCTGACTCTAGCCAATGTAGCTCTTCAGGTCATTGAGGCAAGACTCCGAATCCTACAACAAGACCATGGTCCTTTTGGAGGTCCTGCTGTTTTAAGACAACTAAATAGACCTTTTGTATAAAAAGATAGGCTCTTAGCTTCACAATCGACATCTTCATTGCCTGCCTGCACCGCATTTTCTCTGTAACTGTAACACTTTATTCTGCATTCTGTTACTGGTTTACCTTGTTCTACAACACGGTGCAAAAGTCTTAGGCACATCCACATAGCCAGGGTGCCTAAGACTTCTGCACAGTACTGTAGTAATTTTATGTATTGCACTGTATTGCTGCCGCAAAACGAACATAAATTTCATGACCTATGCGAGTGACGATAAACCTGATTCTGATATGGGTCTCTATTGCGGACCGAGAGTGGGAAGGGGACAGGGAGAGGGGAATCACGGTTGGGAAAAGGGGAAGGGAGCGGTGAAGCAGCGGGAAGCACCACAGAGACATCCTGTAATGATCAATAAACCAACTGTTTGGGATCAAAAGATGATACCTGGTGTCTCAGGGCTGGGTGTGTCACACCTCCTGCCAACGGCACACTTGGCATCTGACCCACACGTCTCCTGCGGCGCTCACCCTCGGCCTGCCAGATTTACAAACTCGCTCTCCGCTCCATATTAACAAAGACAGTACTGTGCAAAAGCCCTAGCTATCTATCTATATATATATATTAGCCTGAGGCTTCTGCACAGTCCTGTACCTCAGTGCTCTGATCTGGCAAGACAAGACTGCCAGTGCCTGTGACAATAATAAACCAATTTTCCAGTTTGTTCCTCCAGGTTCACGGTTTGAGTCCTACACTTACTGGACCTCACAATATGCATCACTTTATGCTTATTGGGATTAATCCGTCCTTCTCGCTCCCCTCCCCTTTTCCCAAACATGATTCCCCTTCCCACTCTCAGTCCACAATAGCGACCCATATCAGAATCAGGTTTATCCTCAGTCCCATTTACCAGCTGATTACCGTCATTCTGCAACACAAAACTGCTCTCCAAACTAACACCAACACAGATTTCTGTGTCTTCTACAAACTTATCTACGACACTCGTGTTCAAATCAGTCATTATGTAATGAACATCAAAGGTCGCAGATTCAGTCTCTGAGGTTCTGGGGGAGAGAGTCCGCAGGGAGCTCGGACCGGGGGGAGGGATGTGCAGGGAGACACATCGGGGAAAAGACAGAGAGCAGGAGGTAGGGATTGTGGTGAGCAGGGAGTCCGGGTCGGGTGAGGGGAGAGGTCCGAAGCCTGGACCGGGAGAGGATGATGCGGTTGAGCAGGGAGTCAGGATCGGGTGGAGGAGAGAGGGACGGGAAATCCCGGACCGGGAGAGGATGGTGTGATTGCGCAGGGCGTAGGGAGTCTATATCGGGTGGAAGGGAGAGGGGCAGCGGGTCGGAGTGACCGGTTCAGGGGAGGACGGTGCGGTGAGCAGGGTGAAAGGGGGACGGAGGGTCAGTGGGTCAGAGTGACCGGACCGGGAGAGGATGGTGTGGTGAGCGGGTAGCAGGTAGCACGGATGGGAGACGGGTTAGTGGGACCGGGTGGAGGGGAGAGGGGCAGGAAGCCCGGACCGGGAGAGGATGGTGCGGTGAGCAGGGAGTTCGGACCGGGTGAAAGGGGGATGGTGGGTCAGAGAGACCGGACCGGGGGAGGGGAGACGGGCAGGAACCCCGGACCTCGGGTTGCGTGGGTCTGAGAGACCGGTCGGGAGGTGGGTAGGGAGCCCGGACCAGGGGCAGATGGTCAGAATGACCGGACCGGTGGAGGATCAATATGTTGTCCGGGGTGTCACGTCTCCCCTTTGTGGGAGAGCCGGGCTAGACGGGCCGAGGGGCCACGACACCTACCTGTCGCCGCTTCGCTCCAGCTGACACGTCACTGTTTCACCCGGAACCACTTACGCCGCGTCGGGTCCGAGCCGGAAGTCCGGGTTAAGGTGGAGGCGCCGGGGCCAGGTCTCCCTCCCCACCCCACCCCTGGGTCCGGTCTGGTCCTCACTCGGGGGTCGGGGTGGTGTCGGAGGGATCGGGTGTCCCCTAGTCTCAGCGCCGGCCTCTGCTCCCGCCCCTCAACTCCTCTCCCCGTCCTCCACTCCGGCTGACCCAACAATGCATTCTCCACTCTGAGGGACCAGTGTTTATTTAAAAGCAAAGACAGCGAACCAAATGTTTTAAATCCCGCATCCCACGCTAAGATCATTCCTTCCTCCCGCCGCTTTGAAAGCAATTGCTTAACTCGAGCGAATACAGTTCCCAGTCTGCTCAATCTCTCCTCCTATAGCAAACCTGCCATCCCTGGAGCCAGCCTAGCAAGTCTGTAGCAAGTAAATCTTTGTCAGGTAAGGGGGATGGAGATCTCACCAAGGCGCTATATAAATACTGCAAAACGTCTGTATTCCTGTACGCAGACCCTCTCGTAATCGAGCCTTCCTAACAGTTTTCTACACCTGGGTTTTAGCTTTAGATGACTTGTGCTTTGGCGCATCAATATACTCTGCAGATTTTGTACGTCAAAGTGAGCAACCTCTAATTTGTCCACATTGTATTCTGTTGGCCGTGTTCTCACACACTCGCTCTGCTTGACTGGATCCCATCCTCCCTCTGCACAGCGGGGCAGGGGGTCCATGTCATGGTCTGAAATGAGATCCTGCAGGTACTGGAAATTCAGAGCAACGCACACAAGATGCTGGATGAACTCAGCGGGTCAGGCAGCATCTATGGAGGTGAATGGACGGTTGATCAGACCCTCTGAAATAAGATTGGCAGAGCTTGAGAGGCCACCGACACTGAAGGTCTGATTGTGGGACTGCTCCCGTCTGTCTCGCTGGGATCAGTTGCAGTCTGCTGTTTGTGTTCTCCCCTCACCTTCATATAGGAATAGAACATAGAAAATCTCTGCAGAAATGGGCTATTCTTCATCATTAATTCTGCCATGGCTGATTTCCCAAATTTAATAGCCTGTTTTCTTTTTCAACATATAATAATAAGTACTTTATTGATCCCGAGTGGGAAATTATTTCATTACAGCAGCAACATTTAAAAACACACTTAGCAATAATAAATATAATAATATTAACTAATAATAAAGTACAGAATTACAATATGCACAATAATAATTTATGTGCAATAATGTACAAAATAGTAACAGACGATTATATGATGATGTGTGTTCTTCTGTCGAACTACTGTATATGCTTATTGCATTTGGTAGGAAAGATTTTCTGTAACGATCCTTGTGACAGTGGAACTGAATGAGTCTGTCTGAAAGGGGGCTCTGCTGCTTATTCAGTGGGTCTTGGAGAGGATGTGCCTGATTGTCCATAATGGATAACAGTTCGTTTAGTGACCTCCTCTCCACCACTAACCCAAAAGATGGCTTGCTTCTGGTTCTCAGAATTTTATCTGACCTTGAATATATTGACTAAGTTGATTTCAGCTGCCCTCCAGGGTGAAGACAGGGTTTCCCCGGTCCTTTCTCAGGTGTATTTATTGTTTATTTAGAGATACAGTGCGGAACAGGCCTTTCCAATGAACCGCACCGCCCAGCAGCCCACTAAATGCCAAAGGGAAACCTGGTGGAAGTTTATAAAATTATGAGAGCCACAGATAAAGGAGACTGAATCTTTTCCCTCAGTTAGAAATAGCTAATTCCAAACAACACGCATTTAAGGTGAAAGGGGGGGAAATTTAAAGGAGATGTTAGAGGCATTTTTTTAATTATGCAGACTATTTGGTGCATGGGACAGTCTGTCAAACATCAGTTTGTTATCCACACTCGAGCCCGGGCCCTGCTACTTCAATCTGACGCGAAGGTTCAGTGCAGCCCCAAATCCTCTCGGGCAATGGCCGCAGCGGCTGAACCTGCTTTCTTGAGAATCGATGGTACAATGAATCTAGAGAAAAACGTCCCCAGTTGTACTTACTAGGTGTTAGGAATAAAGCGGATATTAAGAAAGAAATGTGAATGGAAATTCTGTACTTACAATTTTGACCTCTTGTATGATTAATTTTTGGTTTGTGCTTATTTGATATTGTCCAAGAAGTGATCCAACCTTACTGCTGTCGATCACTTAAGTGTTCTGAGATTGGAAACAGGTCTGTATAAATGCAAAGCTTTCTATTTCCCCAGTAGAATCACTTCCTTAAATGACCTTTACAATAAGGAGACACCAAGAGCTGCGAGCAAAAATTTAATATGTACACAATTAAATAAATTACGACGTATGGAATCTTATTTCAGCCCCATTTTGATGATTGTGAACAGTTCCGGACCCAAAATCCCTTGGATTGGTCACACTCAAAGAATTGTGAGCTTTTGAGAAAATTGCATGGTAATTGAAGTGTGTTAGAATTGAATCTCCTCAGCTATCTCTGTTGTATTGAAAGTTCTATTTGGATCAGACTTGCCTCATAGTTTACTATTCTTTGGAAGGCCCGGCATGTTATCCTCTTGAATTGGGTCCAGGTATTCACACAGCAGTAGTAGGGACAGAGCACTGCTGTACTTTGACGCCGTGATGTTGAATTAGTGGTAAGCATGTTTTCAAATAGGGCGACTTGGACTCACCTTGAAACCTTACCCACTCACCCCCACCACGTTCCTGTGCTCCTCGTGGGTGAAATACTAACAAAAGAGCAGGCCGATGGTAAACTGAGGTAGCAGGGTCTAGGGATCAGTTCAGATGGTCATTTCTGAGTAGGAAGTGTATTGCCAAATTCTAGTGAGCTCTTCATGAAGTCTTGGTTTGACACCACCGGGATGAAGGGTGGTATTGTATCATCAGCGCGGTGCCCATGTGGGACAGAGAGGTCCTGAGAATAGGTGGAGGCATTTCCCAGCTGGGCACGGAGCCACATCTCGAAGATCCTGCCCATCATTAGCAGAAGAACACATAATCAGATACTTCAAACCCTATTCCAAAACGCTCCAGTTTTCAACTTCACCTCCCCTTCCCCTAACCTGAGACTCCTTTATCACAACTCCCGAGAGGAGCAGAATGCCAGTGGCTTCTTCAACATAGAACAGTCCCATGGTGGTGTGACAACCTTTCAACCTGCTCCTTGATCGATCTAATCCTTCCCTTCTATATAGACCACAACTCTCCATTTTTCTTTCATCCACGTGTCTATCTAAGAGTCTCTTAGATGTCCCTAATGTCTCAGCCTCTACCACTAGCCCCGATAGTACATTCCAGAAACTGAACACTCTGTGTAAAAAGCCTACCTGTGACATCCCCTTAAATCTTCCTCCACTCACCTTAAAAGATGTCCTCTGGTATTAGCCATTACGGCCCTGGGAAAAAGGTGCTGGCTGTCCACTCTGTCTATGCCTCCTATAATCTTATACACCTCCATCTATGAAGTCACCTCTCATTCCCCTCACTCCAAAGAAAAAAAGCTCAACCTTCCCTCATAAGACATGTTCTCTAATCCAGGCAGTATCCTGGTAAATCTCCTTTGCACGCTCTCTAAAGCCTCCACGTCTTTCCTACAATGAGGCGACCAGAACTGACTTGAGTGTGGTCTAACCAGGGTTTTACAGTGCTGAGACTTTTAGGTGGCATAGAATAGGGAGATCATCCAACTCCTCAGGCTGAATAGTGCCCTTAATTCCTGAGGACGTGAATACATGGAGGCAGATGTCAGGTTGCAGCTGTACAAAGCCCAGACAGAGTAGGGGTCAGTTGAGTACAACATGCCCTCAGACTTTAGTCATTGAGAGAGCTGCATAATCTGACCAGGTATTGCCTGGATTCTTACGGTTAAATCAGGAGCAGAAATTACACAAGCCCGATGCGGGGTCTCAATCTGAAATACTGCCAGTCTCTCTGCATGCATAACATGCGGCCTCACCCGTAGAAGGTGCTGACGTCGAGAGGGTTAAGGGCTTCGAGTCCATAGGGGTGAACATCACTAATAGCCTGTAGATTCCATAAGACACAGGAGCAGAATTAGGCCATTCAGCTCAAGTGCACCACCATTCGAACATGGCTGAATTATTATCCTCTCGAGCCATTCTGCTACCTTTGACGCCCTTACTAATCAAGATCCTATCCACCTCCATTTTAAATATACCCGATGACTTAGCCTCAACAGCCATCTGTGGCAATGAATTCCACAGACTAATCATCCTCTGGCTAAAGAAATTCCTCCTGATCTCTACTCTGAAGGGACGCCCTTGTATTCTGAGGCTGTGCCCACTGGTCCTAGACTCATCCACTATTGGAAACACCCTTTCCACGTCCACTCTATCCATCCCTTTCAGTATTTGATGGTTTCAATGAGATTCCCCCTAATTCTTCTGAGCTCCAATAAGTAAAGGCCTCGAACCATCAAATGCTCCTCGTATGTTAACCCTTTCATTCCCAGGATCATTCTCATGAAACTCTTCTGGACCCTCTTCAATTCCAACACACCCTTTCCCAAAAGGGGCCCAAAACTGCTCGCAATATTACAATAGCAGTCTGACCAGTGCCTTATAAAGTCTCAGCTTTACATCACTGCTTTTATATTCTAATCCTCTCAAAGTGAATGCGAACATTCATTTGCTTTCCTTACTACTGACTCAACCTGCAAGTTAGCACAACTCCCACATAGTCCAATATTATTTTTATTAGGAGACGTTGAAGGGACAATACCGAAACTTAAATTGAATAAGTATCAGAAATTTTTTTTAAAAATTGCATTGGCAGTAGCCAAAAAAATAATCGCAGTTACTTGGAAATCTGATTTATATTTAACTATGGATCGTTGGAATAATGAAATATATAGTTGTATTCCACTTGAAAAAATTACATACAATCTAAGAAATGAAAATGATATATTTTTGAAAATTTGGCTCCCATACCTACAAAAGATAGGATTAAATACATAGGTCCTTTGAAGATAAAATTATAAAGTACTTGGGGAAAGTAAAAATAAAAATAAAAATTATTTTGAACTCCATGGAGCATGTGGGGATCCTCCGATATCCAGGCAATCTTTCTCTTCTTTCTTTTTTTCTTTCTTTAGACAAAGGTTAAGGGAGGGGGGAGGGTTAATATTATTTTTTCTCTTACTATTTTATCATTACATTTATTCTTTGTAATTTTCTAAAAATTTAATTAATAAATAAATAAAAACCTGCAAGTTAGCCTTTAAGGAATTCTCCAAAAGGACTCCCTTTGTACCTCTGAATTTTGAATTCACTCCCCATTTAGAAGTAGTCTGTGGTTTTATTCCTACTACCAAAGTGCATGGCCATATAATTCCCAACATGTTCCCTACGCTGTGTTTTATCCTCCACTTTATTGCCCATTCTCCTAATTTGACCAAGTCGTTGTGCAGGCTCCCTGCTTCCTCAACATTACCTGCTCCTCCACCCACCTTTGTGTTTTCTGCAAACCTGGCCACAAAGCCACCAATTCTGTTATCCGGATCATTGACATTTCACGTGACAAGAGTACATTAATATTAGTTTTATAAAACTAAAAAGATACCAACTTACAACAAATTAAATAGGGACATAGGATTAGGTGATGTGTTGTAGCTGCATGATGTGGGAGCTGGTGGACCCCGTTATGGTTCTTGGTGGCCACATCTGCAGCAAGTGTTGGCTGCTTGAGGAACTCAGGCTCAAAGTTGATGACCTGGAATCTGAGCTTTAAGCATTGTGATGTATTAGGCAGGATGGGGTATTATCTGGACACCGCATTTCAGGAGGCATTTGCACCCATTAGATTAACTAGATTAAATTCGGTCTGTGGCCAGGGACAGGAGGTTGTAACTGTGAGATAGACAGGTGGGGAGGATCAGAAGCTCAACTGGTCATATCCAAAAACTCTGATTGTTAAAGCAGATCGTAGGCTGGGCATCCTGTGGCAAATGCTCATCCCTCACATCTCAAAGCTTTTCCAGCATCTACAAGTCAGGAGTGGGGTGCAAATTTGTGTACTTGTCTGAATGAGCACGGAGGCATTATCTCTCATGAAGTACAATAAACTTCAGAACAAAGCAATCCACTAAATGTTCACTTCCTTTACCATCGCTGCCAGTATCTGTGGCATTTGTCATCGCTAAGCTGTTAGTATGTCCAGCTACTCTTGACAGCACCTCCTAAACCCATGACTTCTACCACCAAAAATGGACAAGAGCAGTAGACAAGTGAGAATATGCTGCTTTGGAGCATTGGTCATTCAGAGATTGGAAGCCTAAGAAGACATAGCTCACTCATGTTTGCTGATTGAGTAGAAAAGGCAGTTTGGTGCTTTGAGTAGCAGCATTGGCAAGAGCAAATTAAAGTAAGGCAGGGCAAGCAGAGTGGCCGTTGTTGGAGTGGTTGGATTTAGAGTGGGGTTTCTGAGGCTTTAGCTCTTTGAGGATTCAGAGAAGAGAGGCTTGAGTGAATGAAGGCAAAAGCACTGTAGGTAGAGTTTTTTCTCCTCCATTCATTGTTTTTCCTTCTTTATATTTGCTCAGTAGAGAAGCCAAGCAGGATAGTGGAATGCTCCTCCTGTGGCATGTGAGAAGGCAGGGAGACCTGCAGTCTTCCCGACGACTACATCTGCAAGAAGTGCATCCAGCTGCAGCTTCCAACACTACATGTTGAGGAGTTGGAGCTGGAACTGGATGAACTCTGGAGGCTGAGGGGTGATAGTTAGGACATAGGGAGAGGTAGTTACACCTAAGGTGCAGGACAGAGGAGAGTGGGTGACAGGAATGGGAAAGGGATTAAGGAGCCAACGCAGAGTGGCCATCCCCCTCAACAACAGGCATATCACTTTGAATACTGTAAGGAGTAATGACCTAACAGAGGAAATCACAGCAGTCATGTCTGGCACCGAGTCTGGCTCTGTGACCCAGAAGGGAAGGGGGGAAGAAGAGGTGAGCTGTGGTGATAGGGGATTAGTTAGGTAGGAGAACAGAAAGGAGGTTCTGTGGACAATAATGAGATTCCTTGGTGGTGCATTGACTCCCAGGTGCCAGGGTACATGACATCTCGGATTGAGTCCTCAGTATTCTTTTTTTAAAAATTATTTTATTAGTTTTTTCTATACATTTTACAAATTAAAAAACCCCAAATCATAATAAGGAACATTGATACAGTACAAAATTAAGCATACAATGACAATATGCTACAAAGGAAGAGAATTTAACAAAAAAGCACCTAAATTAAAGACAAGTAAACTTAGTATCCTCCCCAAGCCCCACAACACAAAAAAAAACTCCAGACCAACCACAACACAATATAGAGAATATAAATCAGGACAATCAAACTCCCAGACTGTGAATACACTTAGCAACAGAGGATAATAATGCCTACTACCAGAAAAAAAAAGGAGCTGAAAGCAAGAGACCAAAAAGAAAAAAAAACCCTAGTCAAGAGGAAGGTTATGAAAGTACTCGATAAAAGGTCCCCAGACCTTATGGAACTTTAGATCCGAATTAAGAAATGAGTAATGAATTTTTTCGAGGTCCAAGCAGGCCATAATGTCGTTAAGCCATTGCGCATGAGTGGGCGGGGCAACATCTCTCCATCTAAGGAGGATCAAGAGTCTAGCCAGGAGAGAGGCAAAGGATAATATTCGGCATTTGGTCGGACTCAGACGTAAATCTGCCTCGCCCCAGAAACTGAACAAAGCAATTAAGGGGTTTGGTTCTAGGTGCTGATTCAGAATATATGATAACGTAGTGAAGACATCTTTCCAAAATTTCTCCAAGCTAGGACAGAACCAGTACATATGAATGAGAGAGGCCACGCCCCTCTTGCATTTATCACAGAGCAGACTAATGTTAGGGTAGAATCGAGATAGTTTAGATTTAGACATATGGGCTCTATGAACAATCTTAAACTGTAAAAGGGAATGGCGTGTACAAAGAGAGGTTGAGTTAACCGATTTGAGAATCGAGTCCCAGCTCTCATCAGATAAGGAGGTATTTAAATCCTGCTCCCAGGCCATTTTAATTTTATCCACAGGGGCCCGTCGTAAGGCTGCTAATTTATCTCGAATAATTGATATTAAACCTTTACCTAGTGGATTAATGGAAAGAAATAAGTCCATAGCATTTTTCGCAGGCATTTCAGGAAAGTTAGGAATTAAAGGAGCAATAAAGTGTCTAATTTGGAGATATCTGAAAAAATGAGCATTGGGCAGATTGAACTTTACAGAGAGCTGCTGAAAGGAAGCGAAGCGATTATCAATGAAAAGATCTTCAAAATGTCTAATGCCCTTCCTATACCAAACATGGAATGCTGAATCGTACGTAGTAGGTAAAAAAAGGTGATTATGTGCGACAGGGCTGGAAACAGAAAACCCCTGGAAACCATAGCATTTCCTAAACTGAGCCCATATACGCAAGGTGTGTCTAACAAGAGGATTAGCTATTAATCTGGACAGACTACTAGGGAGTGCAGAGCCAAGAAGTGCAGAGATAGATAATTCTTTAGTGGAGCTCAACTCCATTGCCACCCAATTAGGGCACTCGGGTTGGCCGTGGAAGAAAGACCAAAAGGTAGCACAACGTATATTAGCTGCCCAGTAATATAAGCAAAAGTTAGGTAAAGCCATGCCACCCTCTTTTTTAGATTTTTGGAGGTGGATTTTATTAATTCTAGAGCGCTTATTCTTCCACAGATATGACAAAATAATAGAGTCTAAGGAATCAAAAAAAGATTTAGGAATAAAAATTGGGATAGATTGAAATAAGTATAAAAATTTGGGGAGAACATACATTTTAACAACATTAATATGACCTACCAAAGACATAGATAGAGGTGACCATTGTGCCAGACTCTGCTTTATAGTATATGAAAGATTGGCAAAGTTTTCACGAAAGAGATCTTTAAACTTCCTTGTGACTGTAATTCCAAGATAAGTAAATTGGTTATGGACTACTTTAAAAGGGAGATCACGAAATGTTAGTTCTTGTGTTTCTTTATTAATTGGGAAAAGTTCACTCTTATGTAAATTAAGTTTATAGCCAGAGATCTGGCTAAACTGGTCAAGAAGTGAAAACATTAGAGGTAAGGATGTAGACGGATTTGAGAGAAAGAGTAATAAGTCATCAGCATAAGAGAAACTTTATGCTCAACACCCCCTCTCCAAATCCCGGTCAATTCAGGACAATTTCGAAATGCTATCGCCAAAGGTTCTATAGCCAAATCAAAGAGAAAGGGACTTAAGGGGCATCCCTGACGGGTGCCACGTTTGAGATTAAATACCTGGGATTTCTGAAAATTAGTTAAAACAGAAGCAGTAGGACACAGGTACAGCAATTTGATCCAAGAGATGAAACTTTGACCGAGGTCAAATTTTTCTAAGACTGCAAAAAGGTAGTTCCACTCTATACAATCAAATGCTTTCTCCGCATTGAGGGAAATAACACATTCAGGAATCCCAGTTGGAGGTGAGTATAAAATATTAAATAAACGCCGAATGTTAAAAAAAGGGAGACGGTTTTTGATTAAACCTGATTGGTCATCAGAGATAATGGAGGGAATGACAGTTTCTAATCTATGAGCCAAAACTTTAGCTAAGATCTTTACATCAACATTGAGCAAAGAAATCGGCCTATACGAGGAACACTCTGTTGGGTCTTTGCCCTTTTTTAATAGAAGAATAATAGATGCCTCATTGAAAGAGGGTGGCAGTTTGCCATAATTAAACGAGTCAGATAATACTGAAAGTAACTGAGGAGAGAGAAGTGAAGAGAATGATTTATAAAATTCTACAGGAAACCCATCAGGTCCAGGAGATTTCCCTGAGGACAGTGCAGAGATTGCAAAAGATATTTCTTCTGATGATATAGGCGCATTAAGTTTGGCTTTAAAATCAGATGAAAGTGAGGGAATATTCAGATTCTTTAAAAATTGATCAACAGAGATGTTGTCATTCAAAGATTCAGAGGAATAAAGCCGAGAATAAAAATTTTTAAATGCATCATTAATTTCTAAATAATCCGATGTAAAGTCTCCGTTCTCCTTCTGGATCTTTGTAATATGTTGTTTGGCTTTGGAACGCCTCAGCTGATTGGCTAGAAGTTTACCAGACTTATCCCCATGAATGTAAAAGCGACTCTTGCTTTCGAGAAGTTGGCGTTCGACAGGTAGAGTAGACAGAAGATTAAATTTAGTTTGGAGTTCAACACGCTTCTTGTATAGTTCAGGGTTCTTAGTTTGAGCATATAGTCGATCCAATTCTTTAATCTGGTTAATGAGGTCTAATCGATCTGCACAGGATCTTCTGTTGAGATTTGCTGTGTAAGAGATTATTTGACCCCTCAGGTATGCTTTCATGGCATCCCAGACAATCTGGGATGACATTTCAGGTGATGTATTAGTGTTAAAATAAAAGGTTATCTGATCCTTAATAAACTTTAGAAAATCATCATCCGATAATAAAGTTGAATCAAACCGCCAGTGTTTATTCTTCTGAGGGAGACCAGGAAAGTTCAGAGAGAGAGTAATTGGGGCATGGTCAGAAATCAGTATACTCTGATAGTCACAAGAGTAGGCAAATGGAATAAGTTGGTTGTCGAGTAAGAAATAGTCAATTCTAGTGAAGGTATGGTGAACATGTGAAAAAAAAGAATAATCCCTCTCAGTAGGATGAAGGAAACGCCATATATCAGAGATACCAAAATTAGAGAGAAACGATTGGATAGCTAAGGCAGATTTAGTAGGTGATCCGGTAACAGAGGATGATCGATCCAAATTAGGATCTAACCAACAGTTGAAGTCACCACCCAGTATAAGAGAGTATGAGTTTAAGTCTGGTAGTGAGGGAAAAAACCATTCAAAAAAGTTAACATCATCAAAGTTGGGGGCATACAGGTTTGCTAGTGCAACTTTAGTGTTATATAGTTTACCAGAAACAATAATAAAACGGCCATTTGTATCAGATATTTTATTATGGAGTTCAAAAGGAATATTTGAGTTAATAAGAATGGAGACTCCCCTAGCTTTAGCGGCAAAGGATGAATGAAAATGCTGACCCGCCCACTTTGACAGAAGCCGGGAGTTATCAAAACAACGAATATGAGTTTCTTGAAGGAAAGCAATGTCAGCTTTGAGTTGTTTGATATGTGAGAATACCTTCCTCCTTTTAACAGGGTGATTCAATCCCTTTACATTCCAGCTCACGAATTTAAGTGCACTAGCCATTATCAATTACTAATGCATAAAAGGCAGCAGGCATATAAAAAGTCAAGCAGTACAATAGCAGTCTGGGAGCAGAGATGTAAACATAGATTCATAAAATCAGAACATAAACATGTCCTGAGCAATAAAGAAAAACAATAAATACAGTGAGTGATGTTGGAACTGGAAAATCCACCCCACTCACACAACCCAAAACTAGACGGCTACCAAAAAAAGCAGCTAGCTCTACCAAAAAAATTAACCCAAATATAACTTCCAGATCTGTGTCATTAACAGCAGTTCCGTATAAATACTATAACAAATAGTAACTAGTTTATGCACTAGAAAACATAACTACAAACTGGAACATCTTCTGCAGAAATATAAAACTTAATACAGAGAAAATCGGAAGAAAACCAAAACTAACCTCCCCGCGAAAAATTATGGAAGAATAAAGTAAGAGAAAGGGAAAAAAGAAAAAGGGACGAAGGGGAAAATTATAAATTCAAGAAGAGTACTTATCAACCATTTACAGAGAGGAGAAAAAAAATCAAAGATTAAAAAAAAGGTGAAAAAAATAAATAAATAAAAAGAAAAAAATAAATCAGCAATTAAACTGTGAACCAACAAACAGGGAGGCCTTCAATAAAGACTTCAAACCTCCAAAACAAGTTAGAGTCAGTTGTAGAACTCTATAGATAAAGTTATACAAGAATAAAATAGATTACACAAGTACTATTTAAACGACCATAGGGAAACATTAAGCACAGAATGTCTATTTAAAAAAGACACACCAAATCCAGGGAGAGATTGTCAACAGCCCTAGAGTTTCAATGAATAATGTCTGAGTGATTTAAGTAAAGTCTGAGTCCAGAAAAAACTAATTTTACTACGAGAAGTACTTATCCACCATTTTAGGATGTCCGATCGGGTTCCGAAGATGACTGGATAGCCGGAAGACTTGCAACAAATGCCTCAGCCTCCTTCACTGACTTAAGCCACTTATATTTTCCAGTATTAAGCTTGATTCATAAATCGGCAGGATTGCGAAAAGAGGGTTTAAAACCACGATCATAAAGCACTTTCATTACGCCTTTAAACTCAGCGCACATCTTTAAGGTCTGAGGTGCAAAATCTTCCACAAAGCGAATGATTGTATTTTGGAAAGTAAAAGTACTTCTGCGACGTGCCTCCATAATCAGACGGTGTTTTACCTGGTATTGATGAAAGCACAAAATTACCGGTCGCGGGCGGGAGCCCAGAATTCCGGGGGGAATGTAGACCCTGTGTGCCCTTTCGAGCTCAGGTGGGTTCGGAAGCAAGTCTTTCCCAAATATCTCACAGAGAAACTTGGCGAAAAACTTCACAGTTGATCCCTGTTCGGTGGCCTCTGGCAACCCAAGAATTCGGAGGTTACAACGTCTGCTGCGATTTTCGAGATCCACCATTTTGGAAAGGAGTTTGTTACATTTTTCCTCTAGGCTGGAACAGAGAGTTTCCAAGTATCGAACACGACTTTCTGAATCTTCAGAAGTCAAATCGATGCGAGATAAGTGTTCAGCATGTTCGTCCACTCTATCGTTGATCCGATCCAGTTTGGCTTCCAGCTGTTTGAAAGCGGTTTTAAATTCCTTTAAAATATCGTCTCGGAGTTGTTCAAGCGCAGCCAGGGTCTCAGCCGACAGAACCGGAACTTCCTTTCTCCCGGATTTAGAACTCTTGCTAGACATTGTAATGTAGATGTGTTCACAGGCAAGTAAAAGAAACCAAAAAAGTTCCTAACTAAGGTTTAAAAAATGGAGACATTTAGTGCAAAGATAGCGACAATAACGGAACAAAAGTTTGGAGCAGCTAAGCAATAGCCATCTTACTGGAAGTCCAGTCCTCAGTATTCTTAGGTGGGAGGTTGAGCAGCCAGAGGTCATGGTCCATGTAGGTACCAATGACATCGCTAGGAAGAGTGGCAATGTCCTGCAAAGTGAGTTCAAGGAATTAGGTGCTGAATTAAATGGCAGGACCTGCAAGATTATGATCTCAGGATTGCCACCCTTGCCATATGCTAGTGAGGCCAGAAATAGGAAAATCAAAGAGTTTAACATGTTGGTAAGGAGTTGGTGTAGAAGGGGGTGTGGGCTTCAGAGTTTTGAATCATTGGGCTGTCAAGGTCCTGCATGGGAGGTTGGTCAAGAGGGTTCAGTTGCTCGGCATTCAGGATGAGGTAGTAAATTGGATTAGATATTGGCTTTATGGGAGAAGCCAGAGAGTGGAAGTAGATGGTTGCCTCTCTGACTGTAAGCCTGTCATTAGTGGAGTGATGCAGGGTTTGGTGCTGGGTCTGTTGATGTTTATCATCTATATCTATGATCTGGATGATAATGTGGTTAACCAGATCAGCAAATTTGCAGATGACACCAAGGTTAAGTGTGCAGTGGACATCGAGAAAGCCTATCATGACTTGCAGTGGGATCTGGACCTGTTGGAATTTAACGCAGAGTATTGCGAGGTGTTTCACTTTGGTAGTACCAACCAGGTTAGGTCTTACACAGTGAACAGTAGAGGACGAAGAGTGTGGTAGAACAAAGGGATCTGGGAGTACAGGTAATTAATTGAAAGTGGTGTCACAGGTAGATAGGGTTGTAAAGAAAACTTCTGGCATATTGGCCTTCATGAATCAAAGTATTGAGAACAGGAGATAGGATATTATGTTAAAGTTGTATAAGACATTTGTGAGGCTTGATTTGGAGTCTTGTTGATCACCTACCTACAGGAAAGATGTAATTAAGGTTGAAAGAGTACAGAGAAAGCTTACAAGGATGTTATCAACACGTACAAATATGTGGAAACAAGCAGTCAATGTTTCGGCCGAGACCCTTCGTCAGGACTGTTTGTACGTGTTGATTTGACCACAGCATCTGCAGTGTGTTTTGTGCTTACAAGGATGTTGCGGGTCTGGGTGGTATGGAAAGATTGAATAGGTTGCGTAGAAACGTAGAAGATTGAGAGGAGATCTGATATAGGTTATCAAAATTATGGGGAGTATAGATAGGGTATACGCAAGCAGGCTTTTCCCACTGAGGTTAGGTAGGACTACA
This sequence comes from Hemitrygon akajei, assembly GCF_048418815.1. NCBI lineage: Eukaryota > Metazoa > Chordata > Chondrichthyes > Myliobatiformes > Dasyatidae > Hemitrygon > Hemitrygon akajei. The sequence goes on from NC_133154.1 coordinate 19,026,686, forward strand.
ACTAGAGGTCATGGGTGAAAGGTGAGAAGTTTAAGGGGAAACTTCTTCACTCCGAGGGTGAGAGTGTGGAAGGAGCTGCCAAGCACTAGTGGTGCATACAAACCTTGATTTGAATGTTTAAAAGAAATTTGGGTAGGTAGACGGATGGCAGGGGTATGGAGCCAGAGCAGGTTAATGAAAGTAGGCAGTTTAAATGGTTCGGAATGGACTAGATGGGCCAAAAGATCCGTTTCTGTGCTGCAGATTTCTATGGCTGCATGACTCTACCACTACCTGTAGGTGCTGCTCCAAGTCACACATGATCCTGACTTGGAAGTTCAGGTATCCTGTCAGCCCTTCATTATTGCTGGGTTTAAATCCTGGAACTTCCTCACCGGAATGAATCCAGTGGTCCAAGAAAGTGGCTAACCACCAAACTCCTTAAGGCAGCTGTGGATGAGCCATAACTGCTGGCCTTGCCGTTGCTGTCCTGGTCTATGTAAGATTCAAAATTAAGATGTGCGTTTCTGACAGGTCCGGGTTAAAGTCAAAGGACAAATGTGATTTAATTATGTCTGGGTTAAAGTCTGTAAACAAGTGTGATCTAATTATGAATGCAGAAGCCTTGACAAAATTAACTGTTTGTGGAATCATTGAAGTCCTGAGATATGGACTATTGTTTTACAGAAACGTGTAAAAAAAACAACTCCAAATATGGAATGGGATAAGACTATGTACCTCCCGAGTCAGGGAGGGGAGGGGTAAGGAAGAAGGATAAAACCTGCTGCCCTGTAAGGTTCAGGGTTCCCTTCTCTGAAGGGGGCCCAGCTCTGCAGAACTGTTAATAAACTTTGTTTCCTTGAATTTGTCTTGAAGCCATTATTCGGGAGCGTGGCTCGTTTCTGACAGTCTATAAACGAGGGAAAGTAAAGTGTGACTCCCTGAGTAAAGCAGAAATGGGATTGTGTGGTGTTTAAAAATGACAAGGGCCACATGCCTCATTTTCTGAGCGGGAGGCAAGCAGTAAATTTTAAATCTGAGGTGCATAATTTTCTATTCAGTTGAGCAGTCATTGGGCTCAGTCAGGGTGTACACCAGGATCTGATTAACAGGCTTGAGAGCCTGAATGGCCTGCTGATTCTCTGAAGAGCCTGTGGTTCTTCAAACAAGTGAACCTTCTTTGCAAGGGTTGGATTGCTCTTTTACTACATGGGACTAAACTAGACCCTGTATAACCTTGTCTGATGGGGTGCTAGGCTCTGACTACATAAGCAACAAGACAGCCTACATAACATTGACTACCGTTGCTCAAATCCTCGCCTATATCTTTGTTACTCCATTGGCCGGACTCCTTCTACACTTCCTGAACTTGCATCATCCAAATCTGCATCGTGTCACCTGCCAGCACTCTCCCACCATATGTCAAACATTTTGTGTTGTCCACCATTTACCTCCCGTCAGATGTCACCCACTCTGTGATCCCCAGCACCCATCTCCCACCATGTCTGTTGCCCAGCGTTAACAGCTGGATTGAAATTCTCTCCCTGATCGAAACCCTCCACATTTCTCCCCCGTTCTCCATGTCCGCCTGTCCTTCTCTGCATTCCTCACGCATTCTCCACACACTCCATCTCGGAAATCTCTGTTTTTCCAGTTTTGTATCCGGGATTTCTATTACTCCACCATTGGTATCCATGCTCCCAAAATCCCATTGAAGCTCTTCAGCCGTATCCCTGCACTTACCTCTCCCCTCAGCAAGGGGAGAGGATTTGAGCAACGGTCGTCAATGTTATGTAGGCTGTCTTGTTGCTTATGTAGTCAGAGCCTACAAATTATAGTAAATTCTTACTTGTAGATGTAGGCATGGTGAAGAGAGGGTTGTTGGCTGCATAGGCCACCATTGACATTGTACCACCACAGAAATAATGAACGATGCTTTTCATACTTATATTGAGAGGGTCTGGGGCTCACTGGGCAGTAGGTATCAGCAGTGAGCATGAGGACAGCCAGAGGAGCAGAGCAGTGAAACCCTCCAGCCCGTCTCTTAGGACTGGGAAGAGACCATTCATTCACAGAACAACACAAGAGTATAGCAAAGAAGGATGTTCTCTGGCCTATTGTTCCTGCGGACTTAGTTTAACCCCCGTTCTCAGTTCATCATCCACAACCATGTTTGGCCCTACAGCTCAGCATCCAGGTGTTTTAAGAAGGTTCTCACCCACCATTTCCCACCTGGTCTTTCTGGCAACTGTACACACCTGCTCTCACTTAACATGAATCATCCCTCTCTCCAGTCAGCCACAGAAGTCCTGCTGAAGGGTTTCAGACCGAAACACTGACTGTACTCTTTTCCGTAGATGCTGCCTGGCCTGCTGAGTCCCTCCGGCATTTTGTGTGTGTTGCTCGGATTTCCAGCATCTGCAGATTCTCTCTTGCTTGAGATTGGATCGCTTTTTCTTTTCGGGCCTTGGGCCTCTAAGGCTGCCGTGAGATCTTGCTGTGCCCGAGACCACCTACCATCCGGTGCAATGCGGAAGGAGCCCAAGGAGTCGCTGTTTTATGGGTACGAGTCGTAGCTATTCAGACGGAGGCTCGACTGTACATCCTGCAGGCTAAGCAGACCATCCAGATCAGTGTTCATGGATAGGGTGTGGTGCATGTAGCTTTTGGGTCCCGGCATGCGAATGAGCCCAAAGTCCTTCACATGGGGACCTTTACCTAAACAGAAAATCTGTCAGGTGAGGGAGAGAGACAGTAAGAGGGTGAGCCAAGGACTGACAAACTGGGGCGGGACATTAACAGGGAGTGGAATAATTCTGAGAAAGTCGGATTGGGAGTATAACTGGGCTCGGCTAGGGAAACTGTTAAGGAAAAACTTCTTCTCCCAGAGAGTTGTGGGGGTAAGGAAAAACTTCTCCCAGAGAGTTGTGGGGGTGTGGAATGCACTGCCTCGGAAGGTAGTGGAGGCCAATTCTCTGGATGCTTTCAAGAAGGAGCTAGATAGGTATCTTATGGATAGGGGAATCAAGGGATATGGGGACAAGGCAGGAACCGGGTATTGATAGTAATTGATCAGCCATGATCTCAAAATGGCGGTGCAGGCTCGAAGGGCCGAATGGTCTACTTCTGCACCTATTGTCTATTGTCTATTGAAGGTGGGGTGGGTAGTGGGAGGACAATAATTTCCACTGGTAGGAAGCAGGAGATTGGGAGGTTGCGGGTGGATTTTAATGTCTTCCAGGAGGGAGTAGGGATGAGATATAAGCAGGAACAAGGGAGCGAGAGTATGGGCACCACAGGATGTGGGTAACAAATACATTTGTTATCAAAGTATGTATACATTATACAGCCTTGAGATTCATCTCCGGACAGGCACTGTTGGAAGGTTGTGATAGTGTTGGAGATGGTACAGAGGAAATTTACCAGGATGTTACCTGGGACAGAGTGTTTTAGGGAGAGGCTGGAGAGGTTAAATTTGTTCACCCTAAAGAGAAGGTTATTAAAAGGAGACATGAGGTTGAATTAATTTGCCCCATGTCCATCAAAAGATACAGTGAAATGCATCTTTGAATCAAATCAAATCAGCGAGGATTGTGCTGGGCAGCCTGCAAGTATCGTAAGGTTCTGGTGCCAACATAAGATACCCTAAATCACTAACCTTAACCATGTGACTTCAGAATGGGAGGGAAGGACGCTCAAACTGCTTACAGATAATGGTAGGAATCGAGCCTAATTTTACAGCGTTACGCTAACCAAAGTCTATAAAATTATGGTGGGTATAGATAAGCTACATCCAGTACTTAGCCTCCCAACAGCAAGCCTCATGTTGGCAACACACGGAAACTGGACTCCTTTTGGACTCAGGCTGAACTACAGAGGGCGGGGAGGAGGTCTGGGCCCTGCACATCCAGTACACAGGCCCACCGGTGTGTGGACACACCCTGGTGCTTGTGAAACAGATCCCCAGCTATGGGTAAATAGCCCCACTGCCTTGTGGGCAGCCTCAGGAGAGACGAAGGCTACGGGAGCAAACAGACAGCAAATCCGGAGTGTAGCCCCTAAGGTGGCTGGACGTCATTGAACATCCTTCCAGCGGCTCCTGCAGCCAAGCTGGTGACAAACGTATTGCTTCATAAGCTTTCCTTTGGACTACACTGGTGAGGCCGAGAGGGGCATCTCAGGATCATCATCACCCATTGTCATTTGAGACAGACGGATACCAACCAACCAATAGATAGGGTAGACAACCCCATATGGGAGGTAAATAAGACAAGAGGTTGTAGATTTAGGGTAGAACTTTAGAGATTTAGAGGGGACCTGAGGGGTCTCTTTTTACCCACAAACCAGAGAGTACCTGGAACACACTGCCTGAGGAAGTGGGGGAAGCAGAGTCACTGACAGCAGAGGAGTGACGTAGATGGACATCTGAATTGTCCGAGCATTGGGCTCTGGGCCAAGTGCAGGAAGTTGGGATTGATATGGATGGGTGCCCATTGACTGGTGTGGCTTGTGGAGTCTGAATGACCCGTTTCCCTGCAGTGTGAGTTATGTTGGAATATGAATGAAAGAAAAGCAGGGACTATGGTGAGGGAGCAGGAAGATAACAGGCATGGGGACAGAGTGTGGAAGGGGGAGTGGGGAAAAGCGGCACAAGTGAGAAGTGGGAGATGGAGGGGAGAGAGAGCATTGACCATCAGTGGGTCTTCATTAATGACTGTACTTGATTAGGAGTTTGAAGAGATTTGGTATTTCAACAAAAGCACTCAAAAACTTCTATAGATATACCGTGGAGAACATTCTGACAGGCTGCACCACTGTCTGGGGGGGGGGGTGCGCTACAGCACAGGACTGAAAGAAGCTGCGGAGGGTCATAAATTTAGTCGGCTCCATCTTGGGCACTAGTCTACAAAGTACGCAGGACATCTTCAAGGAGCGATGTCTCAGAAAGGCAGCGTCCTCAGCAAACAGGGAAAGCTCTTTTCTCACTGTTACCATCAGGTAGGAGGTACAGAAGCCTGAAGGCACGCACTCAGCGATTCAGGAACAGCTTCTTCCCCTCTGCATTCCGATTCCTAAATGGACATTGAACCCATGAACACTGCCTCATTTCTTAAGTAAATATTACTTCTATTTTTGCACGATTTTTAATCTATTTGATATACATGTACTGTGATTTATTTATTTTTCTTCTATATTGTGTATTGCATTGAACTGCTGTTACTAAATTAACAAATTTCATGACACATGCCGGTGATAATAAACCTGATTCTGATTTGTAGGGGTCTGAAGCTAATATCACCAGCGGGGAGTTGTCACGGGGATTGGTGGGGTAGGATGTGGAGAGGGGCACGGGTAAGGAATGGGCACTGTGGGAGTAGAGGCAATGGAGAAGTTTGTTGTTCTCACCCGCCACTTGCGGAACCTCGAGGCCCGCTGCAGGAAGCCCCGGCCGCCGTTGGCGCCAAAGATCTTGTTGATGCCGGCGTCACAGCCTCGCTGTCCGGCCCAGCTCCAGTACAGCACGTAGCCAGGACCCTCAGCACCAGCAGCAGCTGGGTGCAGAATTCAGGGGGGCTCTGCACTGAGAGGGCACACCACATGGTCACGTCCTTTGTCCTCGGTAGGGCCACACGGGAAGGAGCCAACACCAAGGGAGGGCGCAATGGGTATGTGACAGCGCCAGTTGTCTCCGGCTTCCCCCCACCCCCACCTCTGCCCCTCCTGGCTCGCCCAGGTGTTCCCGACTCTGCAAAGGAATGGGAAGCACAACAGCAGCTTAGAAGATAAATGAATGCAAGGGAGAGTGAAATCCACACAACCTCACCCCTATGCACGGCCGCACGCACGCACACACACACACACACACACTCTCACACTCACGTATATACACACACTCACACACGGACTCTCACACTTACGTATATATACACTCACACTCACGTATATACACACACACACTCACTGACACACACGCTGTCACACTCACGAATATACACACACTCACACATGGACACACTCACAGAGACAGACACTCAAACATACTCACACACATTCATACATACACACATGCATAGTCACACACACTCACATAGACTCACACATACGCAGAACTCACACTCACATGCACACACAGACACACACGTACAGAGACATGCACACATACAGATGCGCACGCACACACACGCACACACACACACACACACAGGGACACACACGCACATGCACAGACACATGCACACACGCAGACACGGACATGCATACAGACACACACACACTCACACAGACACACACTTACACACAGACACTCATGCACACAAAAACAACACATACACGCACGCAAAGATCCAGTCTCTCTCACACACACACTCATACATGAAGGCACATTTGCCCGCAATCTGTCTACACAAAAGATATGTGGACTTCTACTTTGTACGTGGAAGGGCTTCTACTGATATACGAAGGGCAAAAGGATTGCAAGGGACAAAATTGGTCCTCTGGAAGATCAGAATGGTAACCCATGCGTGGAGCTGAAAAGATGAGGAAATTGTGACTGGATTTTTTGCATCTGTATTTGCTCGGGAGATGGACACAGAGTCTGCGGAAGGGAGGCAAAACAGCAGTGAGTCATGGAACGTGTACTGATTACAGAAGAGGAGGAGTTTACTGTTCTGAGGGAAATTAGGATGGATAAATGCCCAGGGCCTGGCAAGGAGTGCCCTTGGACCCCAGTCAGGTTGAATTAACTGACGAGAATTGAATCCCATACATCCTTGGGCAAGGGAAAATTTAAATCTTGCTCCCAGGCCGTTTTAATTACTGTTACATATACTTAATTACTATTTGGAACCTAACCCTCTGATTGCTCTTTTCGGCACCTTGGGAGAGGTTGACACGCATCTGAGTCCGACTAAACGTTGCACACTGTCTTTTGCCTCTCTTTTGGCCAGACTGCGTGTTCTGCTTAGGTGGAGAGATGCTGCCCCACACACTCCTGCTCAGTGGCTCAGAGACATTATGTCCTGGTTAGATTCATTATTCATTTCTTAATTTGGACGTAAAGTGAGGACCTTTTCTTGAATATTTTCATATTTCCCGCTTAGTTTAAAGCTCCAACCCTTTTTTTCCTTCTGCATATAAATCCTTTACTTCCAGCTTTTTTCGGTTTACGGTATCTGATGTGTAAACTTATAATAGCCCAGGTAGTAGGCAATATACCTTTTTATAAATACAGCTCTGTAGAGATAAAAGTTCTGATTTTACTGTAAGGTTGGCTTGAAGTTGGGGAATGGGAGGGTGGGGTGGTAACTATCAGCGACAGGTTACTATCGATGCAATGCTCCTCAGACAGGATGAAGAGGTCAATACTCCCCAATGCCATTAGGCTTTACAATTCAACTGCCAGGACTTAAGAACTTTTTAAAAGCTATTATTAATGCTTTTTGAGATAGTGATTTAGATGCATATCATATTTTTTACTGAGTTAAGTATTGTATGTAATTAGTTTTGCTACAACAAGTGTATGGGACATTGGAAAAAAGTTGAATTTCCCCATGGGGATGAATAAAGTATCTATCTATCTATCTATCTATATATGATTCTACCATGAGTGCTTTTCTTTAACTGTTGTGAACTGTACATTCGATATGTTTGTTTTGCACTGTATAAACTTATTTTTTACTGTTTTTTTCATTGTAGAAACTAATAAAAAAAGATTGGGGGTGCAATGGTCAGTGAGGAAGACTATCAAAGCTTGTAGTGGGATCTGGACCAGTTGGAAAAATGGGCTGAGAAATGGTAAATGGAATTTAATGAAGACAAATGTGAGGTGTTGCATTCTGGGAGGACCAACCAGGGTAGGGCTTACGTGGTGAGTGGTAGGGCACTGAGGAGTGCGGTAGAGCAGAAGGATCTGGAAATACATTTCAACAAATCCTTGAAAGTAGTGTCACAGATATATAGGATTATAAAGAAAGCTTTTGTCACATTGGTCTTCCTAAATCAGTGTACTGAGTACAGGAGTTGGGATGTTAGGAGAAATTGTTAAGACGTTGGTGAGGCCTGATTTGGAGTACTGTGTGCAGTTTTGGTCACCTGCCTACAAGAAAGATGTAAATAAGATTGAAAAAGTGCAGAGAAAATTTACAAGGATATTGCCAGAACTTGAGGACCTGAGTTATAGGGAAAGGTTGAATAGGTTGGGACTTTATTCCCTGGAATGTAAAAGACTGAGGGAAGTTTTGATAGAGGTGTAGAAAATTCACTCACTTTCCCTTCTCTCCACTTCCCCATCTTTCTCTTTACCCCTCTTTGGTCCTTTCTTTGTAGCCTCTCTTCCTCCTTTCCCTTCTCACTCTCTCCCCTTTTCTTCCGGCAATCCACTCTCTCTATCTCTGCTCACCTCATCTCTATTTCTACAACCCTAACCCTTCCACCTCCTCCCCTTCCCAACCCTTGCCCACATTCCCTACCCCTCTACCTCCCAACACCCGCACTCCATCTGCCCATTCTCTTTGACCCAGTAATAAAAATCCCTCTCCTTTCCCTGACCTTGTCTCGTCTTGCTTTCCAATGCTCTCTGTCCTTCCCCCTCACCCCAACCTCTCCCCTGTTTTCTTGCTCTCCTGTCATCCCTCTCTATTCCTCTTCTGTTTCCTTCCCCTCAATCCCCTTCATTTCCTCACCTTCCTTTCTCATCTTTCACTTCCTGTACTTCTCTTTCCCCCATTTTCTTCCCCCTCTTCCGCCATCCACTTCCTGTCCTAGATGCCCTTGTCTGTCTGTCTCCGGAGGGTATAGAGGTCTGGTACTTCTTATTTCTCCCAGCTGTTGAGTGGGTGTCCCCTTCTGCTCTTCCCCTCCCCCTTGTGTTGTTTCATCATGAGCTGTAGCTTCTGCATTTTGCCAGATCTCCAGAGACCAATGAATGATTTAAAATCCTTGGAACAATCAAATACTTTCAATCATTCAGGACAGAAACGAAGGGCATGTTGACCTTTGGAAGTCGTTGGAGAGGTTCTGTGATTAGGAGGCTTGCTAAATTATGGGATGTCAGTTGCGCGTCTACTTCTGTTCCCCAGTGACTGCGATTAGCCGGGCGAGGCTTCCTCCTCCAAGGTGCTTCCCCATTGGATGGTTCTGCCTAGATGCAACCAATCAGCTGGTGCTCTGGCTCACCCTGCCACATTCAGTATGTGCCCATTCGGTGAGGAGATGAATGGGGCCATGGATTATTGACCAAAGAACAGAATCAATAGGCCAGGGAACAGTGGCAGGAAGAGGGGAGGGGAGTGAGAAGATGGGGTGGAGACTGGGAGAGAGTGAGAGAGAGAGAGAATACAGAGGGAGGTGGAATAAAGAAATGAGAAGGGTGATGAAAAAGAAGAGAGTAGGTGGGGTGCAAGAGGAAGAGAGAGAAAAGGAGATGGAGATGGGAAGAAGAAGAGGGTAGATTGAGGAAAAAGTAGGCAGAGGGATTGAACATGTGATGGAAAGAGGGAGTAAGCGGGTGTGAAAGACAAGGAGAAGGAGATTGAAGGAAAGGGAGAAGGAAGAATGGATGGAAGAAATATGAGGTAGTGTTTATAAGAGAGGGGGTTCAGGGTAGGTGTGGGATAGGAGGGACAATGAGATGGTGCAGAGAGAGAAGGGACAGGAAGGGGAGAGAAAGGAGATGAAACAATCAGCAGAGGTTGGAAAAAGAGGTAGAGGCGTGAGGGCAACAGGAGAGGGTCAGGAGAAAGGGCAAGAGACAAGGGAGAATGAGGTATAGGAAAAAAGAATGATGAGAAAGGATGTGACGGATGAGGAAAAGGAAAGGAATGAGAAGAGAGGGAATGTATTCCATGGGTAAAGGGAGAGAAGATCATACGAAATAGCAACAGGAGTGTGTATTCAACTTCTCGTGCCTGTTTTACCCCTTGATATCTGACCCTCTAACTTCACAGCACCTTCTTGCATTCAGCCTATACCCCTGGTTTCATTTACGGTGACAATGACGTCACGCCAGAGGGAGGGACGAGAAGAGGAGGGGAGGGAATGGTGAGGACCAGAACCTCATAATGTTCAATGAAACATCCGCGGAGGAGAGATGTGGGAGAGGGGAGTTTGAGAGAAGGATTAGAGGAGGTGGGAGGGAGAAATAGTAAGAGGGGATGGTTGGGGGAATGGTGGGTGAAGAGAAAAAATATGTACTGTATATATAAAGAGAGAGAGAAAGAGTGTGTAAGAGTGAAAATAACCATAGTGTGATGGAGAAAATGAATAGAATGAAGAACCTTGGCTGGGTGGGTCTGATCTGGGAACAGACTTATTATTTGGGAACTGGGAGAAAATCAACTAGCAGCCTGCATCTCTAAATTATTAATGGGTAAATTGATTTATTGTTATCCTGTGTATCAAGATACATGTGAAAAACTTTGTTTTGCGAACTATCCATACAGACCATTTCATCACATCGGTGCATTGAGGCAGAACAAGGGAAAATCAATTACAGAGTGCAGAATAAAGTGTTACCACTACAGACCAAATGCAGTGCAGGCAGACAGTGAGGTACAAGGACATAACCAGTAGACCGTGAGGTCAAGAGTCCATCTTATCGTACAAGAGGTCAGTTCAGTAGACTTACAACAGCAGGGTAGAAGCTGTCTGTGAGCCCAGTGCTTTTGGGCATTTGTGTCTTTGGCCCAATGGAAAAGGGGAGAAGAGAGAATGTTTGGGAGGGTGGGACCTTTAGCTGTTTTACTGAGGCACCACAAGATATAGACAGAGTCCATGGACAGGAGGCTGATATCCATGATGTTCAGAGCTGTGTCCACAACTCTCTGAAGTTTGCACCCACCCCACCCCTGGCACCTGTCCCACCTTCCTCTGCAGTGCTCCACCTTCGCCATTCCCAACATCCTATGCTCCCACCAGATTTACAACTTGCTGTCTGCTTCACATTGACAAATACAGTACTGTGCAATAGTCATAGCTATATATATGTGCCTAAGACTTTTGTGCAGTACTATATCTACCAAATGCTGAGTTAAATCAATCATTTTGTAGGGGAGTGAGGTCTGAGATGCACACCAAGGTACAAACCCCTCCCTGTGGAAGGGCTGACTGAAGCCTCTCATTCACTCTCTCCACTACGCAGTGCAGAGTGACACAGTTCTCTTTCCCTAAGGTACGGAGAACTGAGAGATACCATTCTTTCCTCCAAAAGATGAGTGGCCTGGAAGATTTTAGTCAATAGGTTGGAAGCTTTCTGAAAGCTAGAGAGGCATTGAGAATAAAAATACTCGTCAAGTCAAGTTTATTGTCGTTTGACTATATACATGTGTGTAGTGTAGGCCTCCGAAAGTTTCCAGGACGCAAGCCTGGGCAAGGTTTTTTTAATGGAAGACCGGCAGTTGCCCAAGCTGCAAGTCTCCCCTCTCCACGCCACTGATGTTGTCCAAGGGAAGGGCACCATACAGCTTGGCACCGGTGTCGTCGCAGAGCAATGTGTGGTTAAGTGCCTTGCTCAAGGACACACACGCAGCCTCAGCCAAGGCTCGAACCAGCGACCTTCAGATCACTAGACGAACGCCTTAACCACTTGGCCACGCTCCAACATATATATAACATGTAATATCATATTTAGAAATGAGGCAACATCTGTCCAAACCGTGCCCTAAAGCACAGTAGTACTCATAACACACACAATAACCTATGAAGGTGAGGATAAAATCTACAGACGAATCATACATAAATAACAAACTAAAGTGTATTAATATTAAATATTGTACGGTAAGGAACAGGTTAACCAGTGACACTTCGAATACAATGTGGCAGGGAGTTCAGAAGCCTAACGGCCTGAGGGAAGAAACTGTTTCTAATCCTGACTGTTACTGTTTTTATGAATCAGAGTCTCCTGTCTGATTGAAGTCCGAGAGGATGCTGGATGGATGGGTGGGATCCTTAACAACATTAAGGGTCCTATGTCCATAGATGGATGGTAGGGAGACCCCTATGATCCTCTCGGCCATTTGCACAGTCCTTTGTAGGGATATCTGGTCCGATGCGGTCCAGTAGGCAGGTAGTGCAGGAGTCCCCTGAGGTCATCTCCCTCCTAAACAGATATACTGTTTTGGATACTATTGGGGGAGATGTCTCATCAGGGGAAGGCAGCAGCAGCCGAGTTCATTGCACCATGGGTAGCTCTGCGGCACAGGAGGGAAGGAAAAGGAATGGGAGAGCTATAGTGATAGGGGATTCGATTGTAAGGGGAATAGACAGGCGTTTCTGTGGCCGCAAACGAGACTCCAGGATGGTATGTTGCCTCCCTGGTGCAAGGGTCAAGGATGTCTCTGAGCAGCTGCAGGACATTCTGGAATGGGAGGGTGAACAGCCAGTGGTCGTGGTGCACATAGGTACCAACGATATAGATAAAAAACGGGATGAGGTCCTACAAGGTGAATTTAGGGAGTTAGGAGATAAACTAAAAAGTAGGACCACAAAGGTAATAATCTCTGGATTACTACCAGTGCCACGTGTTAGTCAGAGTAGAAATAGGAGGATATTTCAGATGAATAATGGTGCAAGGGGGAGGGATTCAAATTTCTGGGGCATTGGAACCAGTTCTGGAGGAGGTGGGACCGGTACAAACAGGACGGTCTGCACCTGGGCTGGACTGGAACCAATGTCCTAGGGAGAGTGTTTGCTACTGCTGTTCAGGAGGCTTTAAACTAATGTGGCAGGGGGATGGGAACAAGTGCAGAGAGACAGAGGGGTGTAAAATGAGGGTAGAAGCAAAAAGTAGTAAGGTGAAAAGTAAAAGTGGCAGGCAGGCAAATCCAGAGCAAAAAGCAAAAAGGGCCACTTTTCAACATAATTGTATAAGGGCTAAGAGTGTTGTAAAAACAAGCCTGAAGGCTTTGTGTGTCAATGCGAGGAGCATTCGTAACAAGGTGGATGAATTGAATGTGCAGATAGTTATTAATGAATATGATATAGTTGGGATTACAGAGACATGGCTCCAGGGTGACCAAGGATGGGAGCTCAACATCCAGGGATATTCAATATTCAGGAGGGATAGACAGGAAAGAAAAGGAGGTGGGGTAGCGTTGCTGGTTAGAGAGGAGATTAACGCAATAGAAAGGAAGGACATTAGCCTGGAGGATGTGGAATTGATTTGGGTAGAGCTGCATAACACTAAGGGGCAGAAAATGCTGGTGGGAGTTTTGTACAGGCCACCTAACAGTAGTAGTGAGGTTGGGGATGGCATTAAACAGGAAATTAGAAATGCGTGCAATATAGGAATAGTAGTTATAATGGGTGACTTCAATCTACATATAGATTGGGTGAACCAAATTGGTAAGGGTGCTGAGGAAGAGGGTTTCTTGGAATGTATGCGGGATGGTTTTCTGAACCAGCATGTCGAGGAACCAACTAGAGAGCAGGCCATTCTAGATTGGGTATTGAGCAATGAGGAAGGGTTAGTTAGCAATCTTGTCGTGCGAGGCCCTTTGGATAAGAGTGACCATAATATGGTGGAATTCTTCATTAAGATGGAGAGTGACATAGTTAATTCAGAAACAAAGGTTCTGAACTTAAAGAAGGGTAACTTTGAAGGTATAAGATGTGAATTAGCTAAGATAGACTGGCAAATGATACTTAAAGGGTTGACGGAGGATATGCAATGGCAAGCATTTAAAGATCACATGGATGAACTACAACAATTGTTCGTCCCAGTTTGGCAAAAAAATAAACCAGGGAAGGTAGTGCACCTGTGGCTGACAAGGGAAATTAGGGATAGTATCAAGTCCAAAGATGAAACATATAAATTAGCCAGAAAAAGTGGCACACCTGAGGACTGGGAGAAATTCAGAGACCAGCAGAGGAGGACAAAGGGCTTAATTAGGAAAGGGAAAAAAGATTATGAGAGAAAGCTGGCAGGGAACATAAAAACTGACTGTAAAAGCTTTTATAGATATGTGAAAAGAAAAAGATTGGTCAAGACAAATGTAGATCCTTTACAGTCAGAAACAGGTGAATTGATCATAGGGAACAAGGACATGGCAGACCAATTGAATAACTACTTTGGTTCTGTCTTCACTAAGGAGGACATAAATAATCTTCTGGCAATAGTAGGGGACCGAGGGTCTAGTGAGATGGAGGAACTGAGGGAAATACATGTTAGTAGGGAAGTGGTGTTAGGTAAATTGAAGGGATTAAAGGCAGATAAATCCCTAGGGCCAGATGGTCTGCATCCCAGAGTGCTTAAGGAAGTAGCCCAAGAAATAGTGGATGCATTAGTGATAATTTTTCAAAACTCCTTAGATTCTGGATTAGTTCCTGAGGATTGGAGGGTGGCTAATGTAACCCCACTTTTTAAAAAAGGAGAGAGAGAAAAACCGGGGAATGATAGACCAGTTAGTCTGACATCGGTGGGGAAAATGCTAGAGTCGGTTATCAAAGATGTGATAACAGCACATTTGGAAAGAGGTGAAATCATCGGACAAAGTCAGCATGGATTTGTGAAAGGAAAATCATGTCTGACGAATCTTATAGAATTTTTTGAAGATGTAACTAGTAGAGTGGATAGGGGAGAACCAGTGGATGTGGTATATTTAGATTTTCAAAAGGCTTTTGACAAGGTCCCACTCAGGAGATTAGTGTGCAAACTTAAAGCACATGGTATTGGGGGTATGGTATTGATGTGGATAGAGAATTGGTTGGCAGACAGGAAGCAAAGAGTGGGAGTAAACGGGACCTTTTCAGAATGGCAGGCAGTGACTAGTGGGGTACCGCAAGGCTCAGTGCTGGGACCCCAGTTGTTTACAATATATATTAATGATTTAGATGAGGGAATTAAATGCAGCATCTCCCAAGTTTGCGGATGACACAAAGCTGGGCGGCGGTGTTAGCTGTGAGTTGGATGATAAGAAGATGCAGGGTGACTTGGATAGGTTAGATGAGTGGGCAAATTCATGACAGATGCAATTTAATGTGGATAAATGTGAGGTTATCCACTTCGGTTGCAAGAATAGGAAAACAGATTATTATCTGAATGGTGGCCGATTAGGAAAAGGGGAGGTGCAACGAGACCTGGGTGTCATTGTACACCAGTCATTGAAGGTGGGCATGCAGGTACAGCAGGCGGTGTAAAAGGCAAATGGTATGTTGGCATTCATAGCAAAAGGATTTGAGTACAGGAGCAGGGAGGTTCTACTGCAGTTGTACAAGGCCTTGGTGAGACCGCACCTAGAGTATTATGTGCAGTTTTGGTCCCCTAATCTGAGGAAAGACATTCTTGCCATAGAGGGAGTACAAAGAAGGTTCACCAGATTGATTCCTGGGATGGCAGGACCTTCATATGAAGAAAGACTGGATCAACTAGGCTTATACTCACTGGAATTTAGAAGATTGAGGGGGGATCTTATTGAAACGTATAAGATTCTAAAGGGATTGGACAGGCTAGATGCAGGAAGATTGTTTCCGATGTTGGGGAAGTCCAGAACGAGGGGTCACAGTTTAAGGATAAAGGGGAAGCCTTTTAGGACTGAGATGAGGAAAAACTTCTTCACACAGAGAGTGGTGAATCTGTGGAATTCTCTTCCACAGGAAACAGTTGAGGCCGGTTCATTGGCTATATTTAAGAGGAAGTTAGATATGCCCCTTGTGGCTAAAGGGATCAGGGGGTATGGAGAGAAAGCAGGTACAGGGTTCTGAGTTGGATGATCAGCCATGATCATACTGAATGGTGGTGCAGGCTCGAAGGGCTGAATGGCCTACTCCTGCACCTATTTTCTATGTTTCTATGATGCTCGGCTGCTCCCAGACCAGATGGAGATGCAACGTGTCAGGACGCTCTCATTGTGCGGATAGTTCCCTGGATGAGATAGATCCAGATACCAACCATTGACGAGTACCTTGCTGTGAATGAGGGAGGTCAGTGTTGGTACCATGCAGTGATCCTCTGTCTGTTGTGGGCAGGACCAGACCGAACAGTCAGGACCTCTCCTGAGAGCACGGTCTCACTGAGGGGCCCACTCCACTCCTGAGGCAGAGTCAGCAGGTCCCCTGGAAACCTGTCTCTGCCCCAACGAGGCAGCTAGTTAACTGTTCGGCATTAATTCAGTTATTTTTAATTTTTTTGTGTATCTTCCACACTTGCCAAATATTTTGAGTGTTTTAACTGTTTCAATTTTTCTCATCTTTGATTTCTAAATATGTTTTTATCCTGTGGGTAGTTTTTCAAAATTTTAAGATAATTTTCAGGGACTTTTGAATTCACAGAGACTTCCATCAAAGAAGCAGACCCTTCAGCCCATTCTTTATCTGCTGACTGCCAGGCATAGACAATAGACAATAGACAATAGGTGCAGAAGTAGACCATTCGGCCCTTCGAGCCTGCACCGCCATTCTGAGATCATGGCTGATCAATTCCTATCAATACCCGGTTCCTGCCTTGTCCCCATATCCCTTGATTCCCCTATCCTTAAGATACCTATCTAGCTCCTTCTTGAAAGCATCCAGAGAATTGGCCTCCACTACCTTCTGAGGCAGTGCATTCCAGACCCCCACAACTCTCTGGGAGAAGAAGTTTTTCCTTAACTCTGTCCTAAATGACCTACCCCTTATTCTCAAACCATGCCCTCTGGTACTGGACTCTCCCAGCATCTGGAACATATTTCCTGCCTCTATCTTGTCCAATCCCTTAATAATCTTATATGTTTCAATTAGATCCCCTCTCAATCTCCTTAATTCCAGCGTGTACAAGCCCAGTCTCTCTAACCTCTCTGCATAAGACAGTCCAGACATCCCAGGAATTAACCTCGTGAATCTACGCTGCACTTCCTCTACAGCCAGGATGTCCTTCCTTAACCCTGGAGACCAAAACTGTACACAATACTCCAGGTGTGGTCTCACCAGGGCTCTGTACAAATGCAAGAGGATTTCCTTGCTCTTGTACTCAATTCCCTTTGTAATAAAGGCCAACATTCCATTAGCCTTCTTCACTGCCTGCTGCACTTGCTCATTCACCTTCAGTGACTGATGAACAAGGACTCCGAGATCTCTTTGTATTTCTCCCTTACCTAACTCTACACCATTCAGATAATAATCTGCCTTCCTGTTCTTACTCCCAAAGTGGATAACCTCACACTTATTCACATTAAACGCCATTTGCCAAGTATCTGCCCACTCACCCAGCCTATCCAAGTCACCCTGAATTCTCATCACGTCACACTGCCACCCAGCTTAGTATCATCAGCAAATTTGCTGATGTTATTTTCTATGCCTTCATCCAAATCGTTGACGTAAATGGTAAACAGCTGTGGTCCCAATACCGAGCCCTGTGGCACCCCACTAGTCACCACCTGCCATTCCGAGAAACACCCATTCACCGCTACCCTTTGCTTTCTATCTGCCAACCAGTTTTCTATCCATGTCAATGCCTTCCCCCCGATGCCCTGAGCTTTGATTTTACCCACCAATCTTCTATGTGGCACCTTATCAAATGCCTTCTGAAAATCGAGGTACACTACATCCACTGGATCTCCCCCATCTAACTTCCTGGTTACATCCTCGAAAAACTCCAACAGATTAGTCAAGCATGATTTACCCTTGGTAAATCCATGCTGGCTCAGCCCAATCCTATCACTGCTATCTAGATATGCCACTATTTCATCCTTAATAATGGACTCCAGCATCTTTCCCACCACCGATGTCAGGCTGACAGGTCGATAGTTCTCTGTTTTCTCCCTCCCTCCTTTCTTAAAAAGTGGGATAACATTAGCCATTCTCCAATCCTCAGGAACTGATCCTGAATCTAAGGAATATTGGAAAATGATTACCAATGCATCCGCAATTTCCAGGGCCACCTCCTTTAATACCCTAGGGTGCAGACCATCTGGACCTGGGGATTTGTCAGCCTTCAGTCCCATCAGTCTTCTCATCACCGTTTCCTTCCTAATGTCAATCTGTTTCATTTCCTCTGTTACCCTATGTCCTTGGCCCATCCATACATCTGGGAGATTGCTTGTGTCTTCCTTAGTGAAAACAGAACTAAAGTACTCATTAAATTCTTCTGCCTTTTCTCTGTTTCCCATAACAATTTCACCCAATTCATTCTTCAAGGGCCCAGCATTGTTCTTAACTATCTTCTTTCTCTTCACAGATCTAAAAAAGCTTTTGCTATCTTCCTTTATATTCCTGGCTAGCTTGCGTTCGTACCTCATTTTTTCTTCCCGTATTGTCTTTTTAGTTAAGTTCTGTTGTTCCTTAAAAACTTCCCAATCATCTGTCCTCCCACTCACCTTAGCTCTGTCATATTTCCTTTTTTTTAATGCTATGCAGTCTCTGACTTCCTTTGTCAACCACTGAGGCCCCTTTCCCCCCTTTGAATCCTTCCTTCTCTGGGGGATGAACTGATTTTGCACCTTGTGCATTATTCCCAAGAATACCTGCCATTGCTGTTCCACTGTCTTTTCTGCTAGGCTATCCGTCCAGTCAACTTTGGCCAGCTCCTCCCTCATGGCTCCATAGTTTCCCCTGTTCATCTGCAACACTGACACCTCCGAGCTGCCCTTATCCTTCTTAAATTGTAGATAAAAGCTTATCATATTGTGATCACTACCTCCTAATGGCTCCTTTACTGCGAGATCGCTTATCAAATCCTGTTCATTACATAACACTAAATCCAGAATAGTCGTGTCCCTGGTCAGCTCTCGTACAAGCTGTTCCAAGAATGCATCCCGTAGGCACTCTACAAACTCCCTATCCTGTGGTCCAGCACCAACCTGATTCTCCCAGTTCACCTGCATGTTGAAATCCCCCATAACTACTGCGACATTACCTTTGCCACATGCCAATGTTAACTCCCTATTCAACTTGCACCCAATATCCATGCTACTGTTTGGTGGCCTGTAGACAACACCCATTAGGGTCTTTTTGCCCTTACTGTTCCTCAGTTCTATCCACACAGACTCTACTTCTCCTGACCCTATGTCCCCCCTTGCAAAGGACTGAATCTCATTCCTCACCAACAGGGCCACCCCACCCCCTCTGCCCACATTTCTGTCCCTACGATAGCACGTATACCCTTGTACATTCATTTCCCAGGTCTGATCTCCCTGCAGCCATATCTCCGTTATCCCAACAACATCATAGTTACCCATTCGCACCTGGGCTTCAAGCTCATCTGCCTTATTCCTGACACTTTGTGCATTCAGATATAGAATTTTTAACCCATTTCTCCTCTCTCTGTTTGAATCGCTGCCTATTGTGCTTAACCCAGCTCCCCGAACTCCCATCGGGCTATACGCCCCTAGAATTTTGTTGTCCTTCCTACATTTACTTATTCTTTCAACACATTTAACTCCATGTTCCATCAGACCATCCCTCTGTACACAAGTCCTCCTTATCACTTGTTCTGCCCCACCTTCCTCTACTACACACTTAATATTCCGGAACCGTGTAGTCCCCACCTGTCCTTTATTCTTCCTCTCGCTATCCTCTCTCACATTCTGGATCTCCGCCCCCTGCAAATTTAGTTTAAGCCCCCCCAAGAAGCTCTAGCAAACTTCCCTGCAAGAATGTTAGTACCGCTCCAGTTCAGGTGTAAACCGTCCCTTCGGAACAGATCCCACCTTCCCTGGAACAAGGCCCAATTATCTACAAACCTGAAGCCCTCCCTCCTGCACCATCCTCTCAGCCACGTATTAATCTTTATAATCCTCCTGTTCCTTGCCTCTCTCGCACGTGGCACAGGTAGCAATCCTGAGATTGTTACCCTGGAGGTCCTGCTCTTCAGCTTCGCACCTAACTCCCTGAACTCCCTACGCAGGACCCCCTCACTCATCCTACCCACATCATTGGTCCCTACATGGACCACAACAGCTGGATTCTTGCCCTCCCTCTCGAGAATAACCTGCACCTGATCTGAGATGTCTCGGACCCCGGCACTAGGGAAGCAACATACCATCCGAGACTCCCGATCTTCCCCACAAAATCTCCTATCCGCCCCCCTGACTATAGAATCCCCTATCACTACCGCTTTCTTCTCTTCCCTCCTCCCCTTCCTAGTCGAGGGTCCAACCTCAGTGCCAGAGACAGGACCACTGCAGCTTGTTCCTGGTAGGTCATCCCCACCAACAGTATCCAAAACGGTATACTTATTTTTGATGGGAATGGCCACAGGGGTGCTCTTCTCTCTCCGTCTGCTCCCCCTGCCTCTCTTGACTGTCACCCATTTGCCTACCTCCTGTCTTTTCGGTGTGACTACCTCCCGATAACTCTTATCTATCTCTGCCTCTGCCTCCCGAATGATCCGTAGTTCATCCAGCTCCTGCTCCAATTCCCTAACTCGGTCTGATAGGAGCTGCAGCTGGATGCACCTATTGCAGGTGTGGTCATCAGGGACAACTGTGTTGACCCTGACCTCCCACATACTGCAGACGGAGCACACCACTGCTCTAACTGTCTCCCCCATTACTTGATCCCAGATTAGTCAGAATAAATGAAAAGCAGGCTTCTTGCCGAAGTCCTCTTGTGCCGAAGCCTGCTGAGCCAAAGCCCAGCACTCTGCTCCTGCGCACTCCGCTGCCCGCACCGACGCTGCCCGCTCCTGAAAGTGGGTCGCTTTTTAAAGCCCGCGCTCGCCACTGACGTCACCCGCGCCTGCGCAGCTTTACCTTCCTCCTCAGGTATTCTCCAGGTAGGTCCGAGGGTCTCGGCCTACCTACAATGGCTGATCCTCCGATCTCCAGTCGTATGTCGATCACGAGCGCTCCTTACTCCCGCTCCGCTGCTCTATCAATGCTGGATGGTTTTGACAGCTGTACATGAGTGGTGGGGTGACCCAGATGGGGAGGCTTCTGCTGTCTTCAGCATGCAAAATTTGTTATTGAAGCACCATAGAAAATGTTCTGTCTGGATGCATAATAGCTTGGTATGGCAGCTGCTCTGCACATGTCTGGAAGAAACTGCAGAGAGTTATGGACACAGCTCAGCACGTCACAGGATCTAACTTCCCCCTTGTGGACTTCTTCTGAACTTCTCACAGCCTCAGTAAAGCAGTCGGAACAATCAAAGACACCCCAGACATTCTCTCTTCACCGCTTCAATCACCGCACGTACCACCAGCTTCAATCCCACTGTTATCCAATTCTGGAATGGACCTCTTGGACGATACGACCGCACAGTCTACGTCATTATGACCACCACTGAGCACAGCAGCACAAAGCGCTGTTGCTGGAAAGCAGCAACTATCATTAGGCACACCCCCACCCCACCACCCAGGTCATGCTCTCTTCTCGCTGCTGCCATCAGGAAGAAGGCACAAGAGCCTCAGGATCCACTCCACCAGGATCAGGAACGGTTACTACCCCTCAACCATCAGGCCCTTGAACTAATGGGGATAACTTCACTTGGCCCATCACTGAATTGTTCCATCAGCCAATCGACTGACTTTCAAGGACTCTTCATCTCATATTCTCGATATTTATTGCTTGTTAATTTATTATTATTATTATTTCTTTATTTTTGTATTTGCTCCGCTCGTTGTCTTCTGCACACTGGTTGAACGCCCAAGTTGGTGCAATCTTTCATTGATTCTATTATGGTTATTATTCTATGAGTGATTTATTGAGCAGGCCCACAAGACAATGAACCTCGGGGTTGTATATGGTGGCACATATGTACTTTGATAATAAACTTACTATGAACTTTGAAGATCGTGAACTTTATCATTTACCTGCACTGCATTTTCTCTGCAGCGGTTACACTTCAGAACACAGAACATCGAACATAGAAATCCACAGCACATTACAGGCCCTTCGGCCCACAATGTTGTGCCAACCATGTAACCTGCTCTAGAGACTGCCTTGAATTTCTCTGCTACATAACCCTCTATTTTTCTAAGCTCCATCTACCTATCTAAGAGTCTCTTAAGAGACCCTATTGTATCCGCCTCCACCACCTTTGCTGGCAGTGCGTTTCACGCACCCACCACTCTGTGAAAAACTTAACCGTGACATCCCCTCTGTACCTACTTCCAAGCACCTTAAAACTATGCCCCAGTGTGTCAGCCATTTCAGCCCTGGGAAAAGCCTCTGACTGGCCACTTTATTCTGCATTGCTATTGTTTTACCTTGTTCTACCTCAATGCACTGTGTAATGATCAGATCTGTACGAGCTGTAGACAAGACAAGCTTCTCACTGTGTCTTGGTTATGTGGCGATAATAAATCAGAATCAGAATTAGATTCAGGTTTAATATTCCCGGCATGCGTCGTGGAATTTGCTGTCTTTATGTAACGCCCTGCTTAAGAGCTTTACTGCTATGCAGTGGGTATTTCATTTTAGCAGCTCTGTAAGGGCAGCCTGCTCTGCTTTCAGCTTGTCTGGGTTTCAGCTGAGATAAGGGGCTTTCTTCTTCAACTTAGGGAACGTGGCGTCAGCCAGTCAGGATGGTGGAAGCGGGAGAAGGTTCTAGAGAACGCCGGGCGGGAGCTGGGAGAAGGCAGGAGGGAAGATGGCTGAGGACGCTGCCCCAGTTGCACAAGGTGCTTGGTGTGGATGAATGGCTTCAAGGAGGAAGGACCAGTAACCCCGTGGGATTCTGTTCGAGGTGGATTTCGAGCGACATACGGAAGGTGATGTGTGATCGAGGGTCCAGCACGTGAGTTACAGACAGCTTCAAGGTGAACTCCAACTTATGTGCGCACTTGACTGTTTAATTATAAAGGGCACTTTTTGTTTTTTTTTTCTTTCTTTTCTTTAACAACTCTTTGGCTAAGTTAATGTTTATAAGTATACTCTATAACTGTATGTAGTGTGCGATCTGTTATTTCTTGCCGATGGTGATTGTGGGGTGGAGGATAGTAAATCACACAGCATTCGTACAAACTGGGGTCTGGGTGGGCGAGACATCCGAACCTCGCGGGACCAAAGTCGTATACACCCGAGACGTACAGAGCCTGAGAAAGGTGGCTTCCTCGCCAGTGGCTGTTAGCAAGGGGCTAACGAGCTGCATTCCCAGTAAAAAGGGGCTTCATTAATGATGGATGTGCCTTTTTGAGGCATCGATTCTTGAAGATGTCCTGGATCTACAGAGGCCAGTGCCCATGATAGAGCTGACTAAGCTAACAACTCTCTGCAGCTTTTCCCAATCCTGTGCAGTAGCCCCTCCACCCCCATACCAGATGGTGATGCAACCAGTTGGAATGCTTTCCACTGTAAATCTGTAGAAATTTGCGAGTGTCTTTGGTGACGTACCAAATCTCCTCAAACTCCTTATGAAATATAGCAAGTGCTGTGCCTTCTTCGTAGCTGCATCAATATGTTGGGCCCTGGATAGGTCCTCAGAGATATTGACTCCCAGAAACTTGAAGTTACTCACTCTCTCCACTTCTGATCCCTCTATGAGGATTAGTGTGTGTTCCCTCAGCTTGCCCTTTAAAGAAGTCCACAATCAGCGAACTAGTTGATATATTTCATTCCTGTACGCCCTCTTGTCACCATCCGAAATTCAGCCAACAATGGTTGTGTCATCAGCAAACCTCTAGATGGCGTTTGAGCTGTGTAAATAATAATAAAAGATATCATGTGCCTGTCTGCCTCTCTGCTTTTCTCCCTCCCTCTCTGTCTCTCTTCTCTCCCTCACTGTGCCGTTTCCTTCCCTTCCTACCACACTATTCACTCTCAGGTTCACTCTGCCTCTGGAACCATCCTTGAACCTTCTCTGCAATCCAACAAGATCCAGCGGTAACCTCAACCGCGCGATCCCCTTGACCGCAAGAACGCTCGCCCTTTATCCGAGTTGATAAAATTCGGAATCTGCTTCCCCCTTTGCAGAAGAAAGTTGCAAAGACTCACAATTCCATAAGCGAAAAATATTCTCCAAACCGCTTCCAATGCATTGACATCCTTTCTGAAATAGGGAGATCCGTACTGTACACCATCGAGCACTCGGGGTTATTCCCAGTTGCAAGAATGCTAACTGAATTAATTCTCAAGGGGTACATTCTTGACTATTGTAGGGTTAGGGTTAGGGGATAAAATTGCTGTTCACTTTATTTCTCTACCTATGAGTGATAAATGGGGGCTTCACTGTGGAACCCCCATAGTCTACTGTTGTTTATTATGTAAATAATGAATAGACACACTTGATGTTGTTCAGTCTTTAAGTCGAGTCCGACTCTTCATGACCTCATGGACTCCTCACACCTGGCCTTCTTGTTGGAAACTGCCCAAGGTCATATGCGTTGTCTATCTGTCATATCCATTGTCCTCTCCTTCGTTTACTTTCTGTTTTACTTAACATGAGAGTCTTCTCCAAGGAATCCTGTCTTCTCATGATGTGGCCAAAATATCTGAGCTTCTGTCTCATAATCCAACCTCCTAGAGTAGATCTTCTTGCTGTCCAACGAACTCTTAACAGTTTCCTCCAGCATCCAAGTTCAAAGGTGCCGATTCTTTTGTATTCAGCCTTACTAATAGTTCAGCATTCACAGCCATACATCACAACGGAAATACCATAGACTTGACTATAAGGATCTTCAAAGACAATGTTATGTCTCTGCTCTTCAGTATTTTCTCTAAATTTGCCATTGCTGCCCTCCCCAGAACTGAGGAAGACAAAATCAGTCACTGCTTCCACTTTGAGAGTTAACATAGAAACATAGAAAACCTACGGCACAATACAGGCCCTTCGGCCCACAAAGTTGTCCCTACCTTAAAAATTACACTATACGCTTATTCATTTCCATTCCCCATCAAGAAGGCCTCAAAGTCCTCTGCTACTTTCTTGACAATAAACCTCACCAGTTCCTCAACACCACCACACTCCTCAGGTTGGTGGAACTGGTACTCACACTTAATAACTTCTCTTCTGGCTCTTCCCACTTTCTTCAGACGAAGGGTGTAGCTATGGACACTCGCATGGGCCCCAGCTATGCCTGCCTCTTTGTGGGTTATGTGGAACAGTCTATGCTCCAAATCTATACTGGTACTGCTCCCCCAACTTTTCCTTCGATACGTTGACGACTACATTGGTGCTGCTTCCTGCACCCATGCTGAGCTCTTCAATTTCATCGACTTTGCCTCTAACTTCCACCCAGCCCTCAAATTCACTTAGTCCATCTCGGACACTTCTCTCCCCTTTCTTGAACTCTCAGTCTCCATCTCTGGAGACAGACTGTCCACTGACATCTTCTATAAACCCACTGACTTTCATAACTACCTCGACTATACCTCTTCCCACCCTGCCAAATGCAAAAATGCTATTCCCTATTCCCAGTTCCTCCGTCTTTGCCGCATCTGCTCCCAGGATGAGGCTTTCCGTTCCAGGACATCTCAAATGTCCTCTTTCCTTAAGGATCGTGATTTCCCTTCTGCCATCATCAATGATGCCCTCACGCACATCTCCTCCATTTCCAGCAATTGGGCCCTCATCCCATCCTCCCGTCACCACAACAGGGACCGAGTTCCCCTTGTCCCCACCAGCCTCCAGATCCAGCATGTTATCCTCCGCAACTTCCACCACCTTCAACAGGACCCCACCACTAAGGACATCTTTCCCTCTCTACCCCTCTCCGCTTTCCGCAGGATTGTTCCCTCCACGACTGCCTGGTCCACACGTCCCTCCCCACAGATCTCCCACCTGGTACTTATCCCTGCAAGCATAAGTGCTACACCTGTCCCTACACCTCATCTCTTACCACCATTCAGGGCCCCAGACAGCCCTTCCAGGTGAGGCAACACTTCACTTGTGAGTCTGTTGGGGTCATCTATTGCATCCGGTGCTCCCGGTGCAGCCTCCTCTACATCGGCGAGACCTGACGCAGATTGGGAGATCGCTTCGTCGAGCACCTCCGCTCCGTCCGCCACAACAGACAGGATCTCCCAGTTGCCACCCACTTCAACTCTGCTTCACATTCCCATTCGGATATGTCCATACGTGGCCTCCTCTACTGCCATGATGTGGCCAAACTCAGGTTGGAGGAGCAACACCTCATATACCGTCTGGGTAGCCTCCAGCCCCTTGGTATGAACATTGAATTCTCCAGCTTCTGGTAATTCCCTCCCCTTCCCCCATCCCAGTTTCACTGTGCCTCCTCCTCCAGCTGCCTATCACTTCTCTCATGATTCTGCCTTCTTCTACTACACAGTGCTTTCCCCTTACATTCCTTCTTCACCTTTCCTTCCGTTGTTAATACGATACACTTGATCTTTTAGACAAAATACAACATCAGCTGCCAAAAGTGAACTCACAAACATATCAGAGCAGTGCTGGAAGACGTGATAACTTGGGTCTTGGGCCAGTCTGTGACCCCCTCCATTTTGAAGAAATCCAGGGTTAAGCAGGAGGTATCGTCAAATACAACCCCATCTACTGAGGAGCTGTTCTCCCAGATTGAGTCATTCCAAGAAAATTACTCTATTTCCCCCTCAGCCTTTGCAACACAGTCCATCAACACTGCAAGGTTTCTTTCATCTGGAGGCTCTACAGATTCAGAGTCACTGGCCTCCATACTGACGCAGTATTGCTCCACTCTTCCAGTTTCACACCCGAACTGGTAGTCTTCCATTGTAAATTTCATCTATTATCCAGATTATCAGCTGCTGTCCTTTTCCTAGACCTCAGGAGTTCAAATAATCAAACAGAAGTCCCTTCACAAAACTACAGATACTGTAGCTCTGGTCAACACAGCATTTTGACATTAAATTGTATATAACCATATAACAATTACAGCACAGAAACAGGCCATCTCGGCCCTTCTAGTCCGTGCCGAACGCTTACTCTCACCTAGTCCCACTAATCTGCACTTAGCCCATAACCCTCCATTCCTTTCCTGTCCATATACCTATCCATTTTACTTTAAATGACAATATTGAACCTGCCTCTACCACTTCTACTGGAAGCTCATTCCACACAGCTACCACTCTCTGAGTAAAGAAGTTCCCCCTCGTGTTACCCCTAAACTTTTGCCCTTTAACTCTCAACTCATGTCCACTTGTTTGAATTTCCCCTACTCTCAATGGAAAAAGCCTATCCACGTCAACTCTATCTATCCCCCTCATAATTTTAAATACCTCTAACAAGTCCCCCCCTCAACCTTCTACGCTCCAAAGAAAAAAGACCTAACTTGTTCAACCTAAAATTATGTGGAAAAGCAAACTGTGCAGAGGATGTGGAGGGTCTGCAGAGAGATATAGATAGGTTAAGCGAGTGGGCAAGGGTGTGGCAGATGAACTACAACAGCAAATGTGAGGTCATCCACTTCTGAAGGGAAAAAAATCAGATTATTACTTTAAAGATTGCAGCATGCTGTTCTGCAGAGGGGCTTTGGAGTGCTTGTGCAAGCATTACAAAAGATTGGTTTGCAGGCGGAGCAGGTTATCAATAAGGTAAGTGGAATGTTGGGTTTTATTGGGAGAGAAACTGAATTTAAGAGCATGGAAGTTATGCTGCCAATATACAGGGTACCGGTGAGGCCACCCCTGGAGTACTTGTGCAGATCTGTTGACGTACTGGCTTTGGAGATGGTGCAGAGGAGGTTCACCAGGTTTATTCTGGAGATGAGGGGGCTGGCCTGTGAGGAGAGATTGATTCATCTGGAAATATGCTGACTGGAATTCAGAAAAGAATGAGAGAATTTTATAAAATTATGAAAGGATAGATAAGAAAGAGGCAGGAAATGTGTTTCCACTGCTAAGCGTGACTAAACCTCGGGGACATGGTCCCAAGAAACAAAGAAATAGATCTAAGATGGAGCTGAGGGCGAACCACTTTCCTTCCATAGAGTAGCCAATCTGTGGAATTTTCTGCGCAGGGAAAGTAGTAGAGGCACTGATAAGATAGATTTTTGCATAACAGGGGAATTAAGGGTTATGGAGTAGGTGGAGACGAGTCCGTGGCCAAGTAGGCCGTGATCTTATTAAACTGCACAGAAGATCTGATAAACCAGATGGCCCACTCCTGCTCTTACTTCCTACGTTCTTATGTACTGCATTCTCATTGGCTGAGCAACAATATCGAGTTTAAATATAAAAAAGACAGGACAACTGCAGATGCTGGAAATTGGAAATAGAAACAGAAAATGCTGGGGGCACTCAGCAGCTCAGGCAGCACCCGTAGAAAGAGAAGCAGTTAATGTTTCACATCATAGATTTTTTAATGAAGTCTTGTCCTCGAGCATAGCACAAGAACAGGCCCTTCAGCCCACTATGTGTGTGCTGACCATGATGCCAATTAGCTCTCTTCTGCCTGTACATTATCCATTTCCCTCCATATTTATGTGTCTACTTAACAGCCTCTTAAATACCACACTTTATCTGCCTCCACCACTAACCCCGGCAGTACATTCTAGGCACCCGCTATTCTCTATGTAACAAACTTACCCCTCACCTTGAATGCATGACCACTAATACTTGACATTTCTTCTCTGAGAAAAAAAAGATTTTGACTGTCTTCCCTATCTGTGTCTCTCAATTTTATAACCTCTGTCAGGTCTCCCCTAGGCCACCAATGTTCCAGGATCTACCCAACTTCTTATTTTAGTTCATGCCCTCTAATCCAGACAACATACTGGTAAACCTCTTCTCCGAACCCTTTCCAAGGAGTCTGTCGGGAAATGTAGAGGAAGCTTGACCCAAAAACAGAGCAGTGGAGACGATTTAGCAGTAAACAATGTTTTACTAATAAACTACAAAATGACAAGGGGCCACAAAATAAGAGAGAACAGATCTTAGACAACAAGGTAACTGAAAGCTGGGAGCAATCGGTTGAGACTGGATGGTTCACTGAGTGAACCGGGACTGTGGATGAGAGCTGGGTTTAAATAGGCTGCAGGTCATGAGTTGGAAATGAGTGGCAGGTGTCTCATATATTTATATAAATAACCCATCATGAATTATTTAAACAAAGAAAATTGCTTAATCCAAAACATATATATACAAGATTACTAAGATATTAAATACACAATGCTCCCCCTGCTTAGCTATAAATTCCAATTCGATAGAACGCATCTCAATGATATGCACAGTACAGTAGGTAATACAACCATTATACAGACATCTGCAGCATAGTACATTTTTTAATTGCCCCATTCAGGCCTATAGATTTAATCTTGGTGGAGGATTTCTTACCCTTCTGGGATAATATCTTTCCTGACAAGGGGGATCACTCTGTTTGGTAGGTGAAGCTTGTGGCTATGAAAAGATTCTCAGGCTCTGAGGCCTCCTCCATTTTGGTTGTAGGAATTGACTCTGAGACTGCAGGAGGTGGTTCTGACAGTGGTCGCCACCTTTCTTCTTCTTCTTCTAGTTTGTGCATCTTGACCTTAGGAAGGTGTATTTGTTCATTGAAATATTCTCTTACTAATGCTTCTATTGCGCCCTTTACGATGCGATCTCTCCTCTTGGTTTCCTGACCCCCAACGTCATCTGACGAATCTGCTGTTTTCGTATCTCCATTGACTCCTTTCTTTTTGGCCTTCCATTCATCCAGCTGGGCTTTGGTCTTTGCATCCACTTTTACAAGCTTCTTTTTCTTCCCCCACTTGAAGTTCATGCAATAACCTGGATGCACACAGAATAGATTCTGGTTCTTTATACTCACAAAAGCTGAATGCTTGCAACTTCCCTGAAGCTCATTGAACTCTCTTCCAGCTTAAAACCAAGCTATATTTTGCAAGTAGCTGCCTGATTAACTTTCTCAGAAATATTGCCTACAAAAACTGTTGTAGTTGGACCACTGCTTTCGTCACTTTCACAATTCCTCTGAGCAGCATGGTCCTTCCTTGGTCCAATATGCTTCCCAACCAAGGCACAGAAGTTGGCACCAACACCTGTTTGTCCTCAGTCGGGGAACAATTCATGGAGTATAGCATGGAGACGATTGGGGCATCATCCAGTACCTTTCTTAATTCACTTTCATTTGACTTTGTTGCAGGGGATGTGGCATGTAAATGGTGTATGGATCTCCAATCAAGTTGTAGCTGTCTCAGCCAATCATGTCCCACAATGCTGGTCCTCCTGTTTTTACCTCATACAATCTCATTTTGGCTTGTTGGTTGTTGTATTTCACACGTTGAAAGTCATTCCCACAGGAGTTATCTTTTCTTCAGTACAGGGTCTTAGTGGATATCTACAGCTTTCAGTTTAGTATCTGAAATGCCATTCACTCATTTTGTGGAATGACTGAAACAGCTAATCCTTTGTCAAGTTCCTTTTTAATTAATTTGCCATTCACTTCTGGCGTAAACCATACTGCTTGTCTATTGCTAGTTCTCACATTGTAAATTTTAAGGGTAGCCAGTCCAGTGACATTCTCATCAACAGCATGCAGATTAATGCTCTTTTTGAAGTTGCAACTTGACTTATTAGCATTTTCTCTTCTCTGTGCGGTTCATTTATTTTTATCAGTTCGACATGCTCTTTGTATGTGCCCGACTTTGTTGCATTTTCTGCAAGTATCGCCTTTAACTCTGCATTGGTCTGGCGTGTATGAGCTCCTGCTGCAATGGTAACAGGATTTGTTCAACCAGGCCAGTGTCTATTTAGATGCTGCAATTTTGTTCACGATTACTTTCATTCCTGACTGCAACTCAATTGCGTCTCTCTCTGCGGTTTCTATTGAAACAGCGATTTCAACTGCTCTTTTAAAGGCAGGTTGTACTTCAGTTAGGAGCTGTTTGTGAATGCTTTCTTGTAAGATTCCACAAACTAAATGATCTCTCAGTGCACCATTACCAAACTGACAATGCTCAGACAATCTCTTCAATTCAGCTGCGTACGCTTTCTCTTAAGTCAAGTCAAGTCATTTTTTATTGTCATTTCGACCATAACTGCTGGTACAGTACACAGTAAAAATGAGACAATGTTTTTCAGGACCACGGTGCTACATGAAACAGTACAAAAACTACACTGAACTACGTGAAAATGACACAGAGAAAAACTACAGACCTACCCAGGACTGCATAAAGTGTACAAAACAATGCAGGCATTACAATAAATAATAAACAAGACAATAGGCACAGTAGAGGGCAGTAAGTTGGTGTCAGTCCAGGCTCTGGGTATTGAGGAGTCTGATAGCTTGTGGGAAGAAACTGCTACACAGTCTGGTCGTGAGAGCCTGAATGCTCTGGTGCCTTTTCCCAGATGGCAGGAGGGAGAAGAGTTTGTATGAGGGGTGCATGGGGTCCTGCATAATGCTGTTTGCTTTGCAGATGCAGCGTGTGGTGTAAATGTCTGTAAGGGTGGTGTTATGAATGTACCACAGCTCTGCGGGGCCGAAGGGTGCGGGGTAGCCCCCTCCTTTGTGAGAATCGCAAGATCACTATTGAGTCCATTCAGGAGACCCAGGAAATGAGAGAAAGATATGCAGAATCCACAAGTCGTTGGAATGTGTCTTGGCCTCCGAGAGGCGGACCCATTGATGCCGGCTATTGTCTCTTGGAGACGGACTTGTGTATTGCATCCTGTACGATGCATCAACGCCCCCAGGCAATGAAACGAGGGGGAGGTTGGTGGAGGGATTGCCTCACCCCAACCTGATTGACATCTGAGACCCTGAGAGTCAGGATAAAAAGAGGGTCTGTGGGAACAGCCCCTCAGACGCACCAGAAGAAACGCCAGCGATCCCGTAATAGCAAGAAACCAGGGGAAAGGCCACGTGCGTCCGGTTCCATTTGCCCTGGAATCAGTGGGCCCTTTTCCACGGCCGAAAGGTTTTTAGCTAACAACGGGGAAACCAACTCCCAACGACTCTCGAAGGATTGACATCATAAAAGGAATGGGCAAGTTTTAAACCCGTCTTTCTCTCCAACCCAAAAGCTGCAGCTTGAATGAACTGAGTGACTTTTATATTTCCATCGGACAATACATTATCCCCTGGACAACGATAGAGCTATTTCTTATTGATTATTATACCCGCGCTTTTAGATTTAGTATTGACGACGTATATTATCTGCATGTTTGCATTGACATTATTTGGTGTATTTTTTATCAATAAATACTGTTAAAAATAGTACCATCAGACTTCAACGGACCTCTCTATCTTTGCTGGTAAGTTACCCAGTTACGGGGTACGTAACAGTGGGAAGAGAGACCCCGATGATCTTCTCAGCTGACCTCACTATCTGCTGCAGGGTCTTGCGATCCGAGACGGTGCAATTTCCGAAACAGGCAGTGATGCAGCTGCTCAGGATGCTCTCAATACAACCCCTCTAGAATGTGTTGAGGATGGGGGGTGGGAGATGGACTTTCCTCAGCCTTCACAGAAAGTAGAGACGCTGTTGGGCTTTCTTTGCAATGGAGCTGGTGTTGAGGGACCAGGTGAGATTCTCTGCCAGGTGCTCTTAACGATCTCTACCGAGGAGCCGTCGATGGAGATTAATTTCTCCAGTATAAGTTCTTAGTGGATATCTGCCTTTCTTTTTAATTCCACTAATGAAACCTAAAACGTTCTGCCATAACCAATGGCCCTAAATGTTTCTGCATCACTGTCACAATAGCAGCAAAGTTCATTTCAGATGATTTGGTTGGAGCAGTAAACATCAAAGTAAATTGTATGCTTTTAAACCCAAAGCACTCAGCAAACTTCGTACTTATTTCTCATTAACATTTGCTTCAAAGTACTGTTCAATCTGCTGAGAATACTTGAGATATCTTGTGGAATCAAGCACACCAATCTTTCCAAAGCAGCCAGGCATTTCTGTTTTTATTTTTATAATTATCATCACCTGGTACTTGCTCTTGATGAACCTGTGATTTCCTCTTTTTTAAAACCTCGATTGCATCCTCCCTTCCAAAGGACACGTGCTGCGCTGCTTTTTAAAAGAAAAACTCAAGCGGCTCTGCACCTGCTGGGCTGCAATTTTGTTTTCAATCGCTGCTCCTCGCTGCATTGTTCTGTTCGCTCGAACGTCTTGCCGCGCTTCGTTTTGAAAATACCTCGTCACCGATGCTATGCTTTGTAACTTCGAAACGTTAAACTAATTCAAAGGAAGGATATACCTGTACAACAGGGGCCCAGCTAACTGAATTGATGGATTCCAGGGTTTGTCCTGTGGGCAGAGATGAAGTAGAATGCACAGGAGTACGTTCAGCCAGAGACTCACTCCACCGAGGTGTAACACTGAGCGTCATAGGAAGTCATTCCTGCCTGTGGCCATCAAACTTTACAACTCCTCCCTCGAAGTGTCAGACACCCTAAGCCAATAGGCTGGTCCCGGACTTATTTCCACTTGGCATTATTTAGTTATTATTATTTAATCATTTATGGTTTTATATTGCTGTATTTCTACACTATTCTTGGTTGGTGTGGCTGTAACGAAACCCAGTTTCCCTCGGGATCAATAAAGTATGTCTGTCTGTCTGTCTGAATGAGCCTGTATCCTCCAGAACTCAGGTGATCTCGTTGGAACATAGAAAATTCTTACGTGCTTTGACAGGGCAGGCGCAGAGTTCGGGTACCACCTGACTGAACCTCGAAAACCGCAGTAGCAGTTCTACTATTAAGGGGTTGAGTTCTTCAGGACAGAGACCGGGAGGAATTTCTTCACCGAGGGGGTGGTGAGAAGCCAGCCCAAGAGGGTCAGAATCAGGTTTAATATCACCAGCGTATTTTGTAAAAATCTGTTGTTTTGCAGCAATACATAAAAACTGTGCAATATATAATAACATATTAAACAGTTTGGTGCAAAAGTCTTCAGCACATATATTTAACTAGGGCGCCTAAAACTTTTACACAGTACCGTGCTTATCATCATGAAGCGGAGAGTGAGTTTGTAAATCTGGTGGCAGCAAAGGATGCTGGGAATGGCGAGGGTGAAGTGCTGAGGCAGGGGTGTGAGACAGGTGGCAGAGGAGTGCCAGGAACAGGGGGTGGCAGGGGCACAGGCAAACCCAGCCCTGAGATGCCAGGCAAGGTCATTTGATTCCAATCAATTGGTTTATTGATCATTACAGAATGTCTCTGTGGTGTTCCCTGTTCCCTCCCCTCTCCCTTCCCCTTTTCACGACCATGATTCCCCTCTCTGTCCCACTCACTCTCAGTCACAATGGAAACCCGTAACAGAATCAGGTTTAGCATCATTCACGTATCTCATGAAATCTGTTTTTTTTTGTGGCAGCAGTACATAAAATTACTACAGTACTGTGCAAATCTCTAGCTATATGTAAATGACTGAGGCTTTTACACAGTACTGGAACTCAGTGTGGTCACACACTCCCACAGTCTCACAGTGTGACCAGTGTAACTCAGTGTGGTCACACACTCCCACAGTCTCACAGTGTGACCAGTGTAACTCATTGTCAAATGACCTCCCATCCAGTCTCATGCTGTGACCGGTATATCACAGTGACCAGCTAGGCCACAGTGTGAGCTCACTCCCACCAGCATAACCCAGCGTCGGTGACTGATGTGCAGCATTTAAGTCGAAGAAATTTAAAGGTTTCGGCTAGTTGCACTATAAAGGCAGTCCTTATGTTCTTCAGGATGATCTGGAACGTGGAACGGAATGCTGGAAGAATTTAGTGAGTGAGCAGACTCTGCAGAGGCAGGAGGTGTAAGTCGACATTTTGGGTCAGATAAAATTGCAGGACTGTGCAAAAGTCTTAGGCTTCCTAGATTTATATATGTGCCTAAGACTTTTGCACAGTCCTGTGTAATACATAGCACATAATTTATTAATTAAATATAACAATATATAATAAAGGATAGTGGAGGCTCCATTGCTGAGTTATTTCAGGACATATATAGACATATATAGATACTTATCTGGACATTAAGATAATTACGTGTTATGTGGTTGAAGCACATTGCCGCTGACGTAAGCAATCAGTTAGTATTGACCGGCAGAGGGGACAAGTGGGACTGAATAACCTTCTCCTGCTTCTATTTTTCATCCACTAAAACTAATGCCTGTAAATGGGATTAGTGTATGCACGACAGTGGTGGGGCTCATCACAAACAGCGATACAACGGCCTGCAGAGAGGACGTGGAAGAGTTTAAGTGCCAGGCAAATAACTTTTTCCTCGATGTCAAAAGGCAAGGGGGATGGTGATCAGCTTCAGGAGAACCTGCACCATTCACACCCGTCTTTACATCAGCGGCATAGCAGTGGAAACTGTGAGCAGTTTCAAACCCCTGGGAGTGCTCACCTCGCACAACCCCTCACGGCCCCAGGACACATCCTACGTAGTCAGGAAAGCTCACTGACCCCTCTACAGCCGAGGAGAGCTGGACTTTGCACATCTATGCTCACGTCATTCTATAGATGAGGGCGTCCCAACAAGCTGCATCACTGCCTGGTATGGAAAATGCCCTGTCGCGGGCAGGAGGGCTCTACAACGGGTAGTCAAAACCGCCCAACGCATCACCGGCACCGGTCTATCCGCCACCAGGGACATAAAGGTGCCAGAAAAGAGACAGTAACATCATGAACGATCCCACCCACCCTACTCGTGGACTGTTTGTCCCACTCCCATCAGGGAGGAGGCTACGTAGCATCCACAACAGGACCACCAGACTCAGAAACAGTTACTTTAATGCAGTAATGCTGAACAACCTTTGAAACACTAACCCAGCAAAACCACTACTTTATCATTTCCTGTCAGAGCCATCTTGTGTATAGACACTCCTGTACCTAGCGACACTTTATAGACATACAACCAATCTACTTGTATAAGCTATTGTATAAGCTTGTATAAACATATGTATTTATGTTTATTGCGTTTTTTAAATTACTTTGTTCTTTATCTTATTGTGGTTTCGTTTTTTGTTACTGTATCATCTGATCCGGCTAACAATTACTTTGTTCTCCTTTACATGTGTGTATTTGCAATGACATTAAACAATCTTGAATCTTTCTCATACACGACATATTAGGTCAAAAACTCTCTTGGAGACATTCTTTATGAATTTGTCACTTTTCGATCCTCTCGCACTAAGGCACTTTCATTCAACATTGGGGAAGTTAAAATCCCCAACAACTGTAACCTCACTGTTCTAAAATATTTCTTCACCTTGAGGTTTTGCACTTTGGTGGGACCAACCATGGTAGGACTTACACAGTGAACGGTAGGGCACTGAGGAGTGTGGTAGAACAAAGGGATCAGGGAATACAGGTCCATAATTCATTGAAATTAGTGTCACAGGTAGATGGGGTTGTAAAGAAAGCTTTTGACATGTTGGCCTTCAAGAATCATTGTACTGAGTACAGGAGATGGGATGTTATGTTGAAGTTGTGTAAGATGTTGGTGAGGCCTATTTTGGAGTGTTGTGTGCAGTTTTGGTTACCTACCGACAGGAAAGATGTAAATAAATTTGAAAGAGTGCAGAGAAAATTTACAAGGATGTTGCCGGGTCTGGAGGACCAGAATTAAAAGGAAAGATTGAATAGGTTAGGACTGTATTGCTTATTATGTAGAAGGTTGAGAGGAGATTTGGTAGAGGTGTACAAAATTATGAGGGGTATAGATAGGGTAAATGCAAGAAGACTTTTTTCCACGGAGGTTGGGTGGGTCTACAACCAAAGGTCACAGGTTAAGTGTGAAAGGTGAAATGTTTAAGGGGACCATGAGAGGAAACTTCTTTACTCAGAGGGTGGTGAGAGTGTGGAATGAGCTGCCAGCACAAGTGGTGCAGGTGAGCTTGATTTCAATGTTTAAGAGAAGTTTGGGTAGGTATGTGGATGGTAGGGGTATGGAAGACTATGGCCCTGGTGCTGGTTGATGGAATTAGGCAGTTGAAATGGTTTTGGCATGGACTAGATGGGCAGAAGGGCCTGTGTCTGTGCTGTACTTTTCTACGACTCTGATTCTGTCGTCTGTATCACAAACGAGAAAATCTGCAGATGCTGGAAATCCAAGCAGCACACTCACAAAATGCTGGAGGAACTCAGAAGGCCAGGCAGCATCGATGGAAAAGAATAAACAGTCAACATTTCGGCCGAGATCCTTCAGCAGGACTGGAGAAAAAAAGGTGAGAAGTCAGGGTGAGAAAGTGAAGCTCTGACTTCTCATCTTCATTTCTCCCGTCCTGATGAAGGGTCTCGGCCTGAAACATAGAACATTGAAATCTACAGCACATTACAGGCCCTTCGGCCCACAATGTCTTGCCAACCATGTAACCTACTCTAGAAACTGCCTAGAATTTCCCTAGTGCATAGCCCTCTATTTTTCTACGCTCCATGTACCTATCCAAGAGTTTCAAAAAAGAAACATTGACTCTTTTCCATAGATGCTGCCTGGCCTGCTGAGTTCCTCCAGTATTTTGTGTCTATTCTCTGTATATCTGCTTCTCTACCTCCTATTGACTTGAGGAATGGGGGGGGGGGCTGTAAAGTCCCATTTTATTTTCATCCATTTGACCTTATTGCAAGAGCCTTCCCTGGTATCCTTCCTAGGTTCTTCAGTAGTGTTTTCCCTAATCGGTATTGCTATGTCTCTCTCCCATTTAGCTCTGCCTATTATAGATGAAACTGGAATGTTTCAAAAATGCCTTTCTTTCAAGCATATTTCTGTGATTACAATGAAGGTTATCTTCCCATTGGCTGATCAACACTAGGTTTATCAGTTCTACCCGTCCTTGCAATATATACTCGCTTGGCTTGTGCTCTGACCTCTAAATTGCTGTATCTCTGCTCTGCCTCTCAACCCCAGCCAGGCGTGGTCTCACCATTGCCCTATTTATCTGAAGCAGAGCTACCGTCCTCCTGTACTCAATACCCCAGCGATGAACAATAACATCCTGTTATCTTTCTTCATTACATGCTGTATCTGCACAGTCCCCTTCTGCAAATCGTGCACATCCCTCTGTATCGCCGGGCTCTGCAATCTCCTAGTTAGAGAGCACGCTCCTTTCTTATTTTTTCTTCTCAAAATGGACAGTACCTTATTTTCCCACTTATTTGTCAATTGCAGATCTTTGCCATCTCATTTAATCGCCTTTCCCGCTTAAAGCCCCCTTTTCACAACGTCAAGATTCTAAATTGTCTATTGTCATTTTTGAGTACACGAGTGTAACGGAGAAAAAAATGATTGCTACAACACAAAAGTGCACAAGAAGCATAAAGGACATAATAAAAACACAATAATCATAAATACGTAAGATTAACTTATATACATTGACTGATTGTTCGTGCATAAAGTGGTGCTAGGCACAGGAGTGTCTGTACGTAAGGTGACCGTGACAGGAAATGATTAAGGGATTGACAGCTTGGGGGATTTAATTGTTTTTGAGTCTTGTGGTCCTGGCGGGGATGATGTGTAGCCTCCTCCCTGATGGCGGTGGGACAAACAGTCTGTGAGCAGGGAGGGTCAGAGGATCAGGTTGAATATCACCGGCATATGTCGTGGAATTTGTCGCTGAGGCAGCAGAAGATTGCAATACGTAATAATAGAGAAAAAATGTGAATTGCAGGGAGTGTAGTAAATAGTTAAAAAAGTAGTGCATAAACAGAAATAAAAAAAGTGGTGAGGTAGTGTTCATGGGTTCAAAGTCCATTCAGAAATCAGATGTGAAGAGAACAAGCTGCCTCGGGAAACACCAAAGAGTTTGAACCATTCCTCTGTTCCAGGTGGGAGAATTGTGTTCAGGGTGAACTTTCAGCAGGAATCCATGCGTGCTTGGCTGGGGCCCGTGACATTTGCTAGAAAGGGAGGGGGTTGCAGAAGCAAGTTTTGGTCTGCAACGCATCGAGGTTGAGAGAGAAACAAAAACCACAGACGTGCAGAAAAACTCGGTTGGAGACCGAGGGGAAACTCGTCAAACCTTTCGAGAAAAGGAGTAGCAGTGATTTGGCAGAGGACACAAATTTTCATATGAAACAAAGATTGTGAAGTTGTGGACAGCGAAGAGGGCTGTCAGAGGGCACAGTAGAGTATGGATCAGTTACTGATATGAGCAGAGAAATGCCAGGTGGATTTTTGATGCACCATCAATAACTCACTCTGAGACGTAAGGAGCGAGATATCGGCTTTTATTGACTGGAAGAATGAACAACACTACATCCTGGAGAATGAGGCCGGGCTCAGGCCTCATTCGCCTTTATACAGGGGTCTGTGGGAAGAGCCACAGGAGCAGTCCAGACAGGTATATGTAGTTCACCACAATTTTAATCTGGGAAAGTGTGAGCTGCTGCACTTCAGGAGGTCAAAGGTAAGAGGAAAGTACAGAGGGATTTTGGGAGTCAAGTCCATAGCTATCTGATAATGGCAATGCAAGTGTTTAGGGTGCTACTGAAGGCATATCGCATGTTTGCACTCATTGGTAGGGGCACTGAATAAAGAGTAAGGAAGCCTTGTTGCAACTATATAAAACTTTGGGTTGGAGTATTGTGTGTAATTTTGCTCAGTTGTAGGAAGGACAGGACATCTTTCAGGCCTGTGCAGGCAGACACTTCTCTGTCTCCACCCAGCTAACAGAAGTCACTCATTTCCAACTCATCTGCAGCCTATTTAAGCCCAGCTCTCATTCACGATCCTTGTTCACTCGTATGAACTAGCCAACCTCAACCCATCGCTCCTAGTCGTCAGATACCTTGTCGTGTTAAGGGTCTGATCTCTCTAGTTTTGTGGTCGCTCTGGTGTTATTTTGCAGATTATTATTTGGCAGGTTGTTTACTGCCAGGTCATCTCCACTGCCCTGCTTTTGTGTCAAGTCTTCTCTACGTTTCCTGACAGGAGGAGTGAACTGATGATTGACCCGGCAGGGTATGCTCACCTAAAGGAAATCATCCGTTGACAGGAGCGCACGATCCCGAAGCTGGAGTAAACCACTGACCAGCTGCTCGCCACTTTCAACCAACTCTCCGTCTCGACACAGCAACCCCAAACTAGTCAACTGCTTCCCTTGGAGCCCCAGGTTCCAGTGCCCAAACACTTTGGGGCGCTGCCAGCATCCCCAACCCAAAGCCGCACCTTCCCGTCCCAGGGCATCTTTCACGTCAAGCTCCAGCAATTGGACTGAGTCAAAATTGCCTTTGTCACCTCTGCTTTGAGAGTGTGAGTTCTGACCTGGGCCCCCTCTGACTGCGACAATAAAACCACCATTTGCAATCAGTATGAAGATTTTACTGCTGAGATGCGCCAGGTTTTTAACCTTCTGGGAGGTGGATGGGAGGCAGTCAATTGGATACTTCGCCTGCCTGCGGGTTCATGGTCGGTCCAGAGTTACACAGCAGAATTCAAGATCTTCAAGTCAGAGTATGGCTGGAATGTGGATCATTACCATCATGGTCTCAGAGCTTTTGAAAGATGAGCCATCTACCTGAGGATGCCCAATGACTTTAAAAGCCTCATCACCTGACCCTCTGAGTTGACAAGCGTTTTATGGAATGACCCTCCAGCCAGAACCCCAATTCTGTTCCCAGAACCATTTCAGGCTGCAGGTCCCTCATTACAGACTCCTCCAGAACCCAGGGAGTTAGGGACACCCGAACATCCCCTCCCACCCAAGAGCGCGAGGGTCGGAGAGTGGAGAAATAGCTTGTGTGCTTACCGTGGAGCTGCCGATCACCCCCGCATCAACTGCCCACTGCACCCAGGAAAACAGGTAGAGACGAGGGGCTTTCTATGTGGTAGGCTCCCCCGGGCCCCTCGTTCCAGCACCACAGCCCGACTCGCCCTCCTTGTCGTCCTTCATCCTCCGACTGCCCTATGCACACGGGAGGCTGTGGGGGATTCCTTTCTGAACCGGGCTCTGTGTGTTTGTGTGAGTGTGTGAGGCTTTGACTCCTTCTGCGTCACGGCCATTGATGGATGGGGTCTGGGATGGTCCAAGCTCGCACACAACAACTGGGGAGCACCGCGAGCCATCTGGTTCCCCCCGATCTCCCCTCATCCTGGGTCACCCCTGGTTCTCCACTGAATCTGGCTCACTGTTGAGTTGGGACAGCTACTCGACCACCTGCCCGCAACCTCAGTCGGCTTCACCCGCTAACTCCATGGAAACGGAGTAAACCCGCACCCTTGCCAAACTCCCACAGGGATATCACGAATTAGCCGTTGCCTTCAGTAAAAGGGAAACCAGCACCCTGCCACCTCACAGAGCACACCAATGCGCGATCGACCTCCTCCGGGCGTCACCCTTCCCCAAGGTCGTCTGTTCTCCACCTCCCAAGCCACGGATGACTATGTCGCTGAAACACTACAGTACAGCTTCATCGGACTGTCCCAGTCCCCAGCTGGTGCAGGATTCTTCATCAAAAAGCAAGATGGCGGCCTTGGTCCTTGCATTGATCACCATGGACTCAGCGTGTTTCACCATTAAGAATCGCTACCCTCTCATCTTGATGGGTGACTTGTTCAAAGCATCCAGGTCCTCACCAAACTGGATCTACAGAACACGCACAACCTGATGTGCATCTGCTGGGGGGAGGGGGTGAGTGGAGGGCAATGTTCATCACACCTACTGGCCACTACGGATAATTGTTGATGCTTTTTGGACTTTTCAACGGTCCAGCTCTTTCCCAAGCCTTCATCGATGAGATCCTCCGAGATATGCTACGCAAGTAGATGTTCATCTATCTCAGTGACATCCTCATCTTTGTCATGGACCCCCAGGTCCATTCAGTCTTTTACCATCTCCTTGAAGATCAGCTGCAAGTTAGAAAAGTGCCAGTTACTACTTCTTGTGCAAGTTCAACTCTACACAGCACTGTTATGGAGTAGGGGACAGGAAGCTACTCGCCATTAATGGGCCATGGAGGAATAGAGACACTGGCTGATGGGAAACACGGAGTCCGGATTGACCCTCATATCCACCAACTCGACCCAAGTCGAGTTTGCCGGGTCCTCTTTTTCGAACAATTCAATTTCACCATCTCCTTCAAGAACGCTAGGGTGGACCCCCTGTCATGACAGTTCAACCCAGCTGAAACAGAGACTGACCCTCAGCCCATCTTTCTATCCTCCCAGATCCTTGCCCCAATCACCTGGGACCTTGAACCAGACCTGTTAGGCCCTACAGCCTGAGCCTGCTCTGGCCGACACACCAGACAACTGCCTTGTACCTGCTGGCGGTCACGCGCTCTGAAGCTCTCCAGTTGACCCACTCCTCGCTCTTCTCTGACCCATCTGTGTGCACAATGGACCCTGAATTACCTGCTACACTGATTCTGGTGGCCCATCATGATCGCCGAAGTACATCAGTTCATTGCTGCCTACCCTCAATGAGCCCAGTCCAGTTCCTCCAACCAGCGGCCCT
Source organism: Hemitrygon akajei (assembly GCF_048418815.1). Classification (NCBI taxonomy): domain Eukaryota; kingdom Metazoa; phylum Chordata; class Chondrichthyes; order Myliobatiformes; family Dasyatidae; genus Hemitrygon; species Hemitrygon akajei. Next base: position 19,068,849 of record NC_133154.1, read on the forward strand.
CTGGCCCCTACTGTTCCCTCGATGACCATGGTTTCACACTGCCACGGATTTCCTCAGGGGCTTGCCACCTTCCGATGGGCCCCTGGTGATCATCACAGTGGTGGACCAGTTCTCCAAGGCGGCCCACTTCATTGCCCTCCCCAAACCTGTCCGTTGTTGAGACAGCAGATCTGGTCCCCCAACATATAGTTTGGCTTCACGGTTTCCCTCAGGACGTTATGCCAGACCAGTGTCCACAATTCATCTCCTGCTTCTGGTGAGTCTTCTGCTCCTTCCTCTGAATCTCAGTGAGTTTGTCCTCTGGCCATCATCTGCAGACCAGTGGACATTTAGAAGGAGCGAATCAGAGGGTGGAGAAGTTTCTGTGATGCTTTGCACATGGGAGAAGTATCTACTCCTGTCAGAGCTGCCCCACAATCTACACACCTCCTCTGCCACGGATATGTCACCCTTTGAAGTGCTTCATAGCTACCAGTTCCCATTGTTCTCCACAGAGGAGCCAGTGGTGGAGGTCCTGCTCACCAGGACCCTGATCCGCTGATGCCAGAATGCTTGGAGGAGGGCACAGAGGGTCAACCTAGCTGCCAACTGCACTTATTGGCACCAGGCTAACCAGCCTGGCTGTCCACTCAAACTCTGCCCCTGCGCATTGACACCCACAGGCCCTCGCCCTGTTTCGGTGGCCTGTTTAGGAATACCCATCACATCAGCCCAGTCACTTACCGTCTCGAGCTGCCGTTACCCCTCAGGATCAAACCTGCTGACCTTCCACACGTCGCGCCTCAAGCCCGTTGTCCATGGACACTCAGTTCCTCCCCCCCACCCCGAGCCTACACATCTGGAAGCAAGGATGGCGGAAGGTGGTCCGGTGCACACGGTTCACTGGTTAATGGATTCACGTTTCGTGATACGTGCGCGCTTCGCTTAAAGTTAGACTCTCATTTCGGACTCCCGTATCTTCCTTTGAATTACTTTAATGTATAACGTCACCAGGTTTGTATGTTCTGTGCTTTCTGTCATCCAGTGTGCCGGCTTCATTGTATTGTACTGTATTGGAATTGGTTTATTATTGTCGCATGGGCTGAGATACAGTGAAACGCTTGTCCTGTACACTGTTCGTACAGATCAGATCAAATCATTACACAGTGTCTGTCTGATGTCTGAGGTCTCCATCGGCCAGAGTTGACCATGAATGTGGCGTCCTAGCTGTCTAGATACACAAGCCCGGGCAGTACGATATGGAGAGCAAGCAAGCTCTCCCCCTCTCCACGCAGCTGATGAACCCAAAGGAGCGGCAGAGACCGATACAGTTTGGTAGCAGCAGGAGTTGCCGGTCAGCGTTGAACACAATGTAGGACTGCCTAAGGGGCTCCAGCTCTGGAATTTTCCCTTGGGCTCACCCCAGAAGCCTTCCCCACGAGTGGGTCTGGCCGCAAGGCAGCAGAGGTTTGAGATCAGAGCTTTCCTTCTCTTAGATGAGCTGCCATCCACGGCTGATGAGCCCCACCTGCCCGAAGTGACTGGTTTTAAGGTGCCTGTAACCTGCCTTTGCCCCTTCTCCTGTCAGTAGAGACGGTTCCGCCGGGCTTAGTAGCTGAGCCTCACGTGAAGGCCAGGAGCTGGACGGTTGTCAGAGGCTGTTTGAGGTGTACGCCATTGGGAGCATTTTATAGGTAGTGGGAGCTTATCCCCATTACCATCCCCAGCTGTAACAACCTTAAGGAACTAAACACAGTGTATTGATCTAGAAGTAAACCAAAAACAATGCAGAATAAAGTATTAAAGCCACAGAGAATCTGTGGTCCAGGTTAACAGTAAAGTGCAAGATCATAGATGATTCGGTCATGAGTCCATTTTATGTACCAGGGAACCATTCAATAGTCTTACAACAGCAAGATTTAACCAGTCTTGTGCCTGGTGGTACGTGCTTTCAGGCTTTTGTATCTTCTCCCCCATGGGAAAGGGGCGAGTGGGGTCTTTGATTATACTGGCTGCTCTCCTGAGACGTGAGAAGTATGAGTGGAGGCCATGGAGGGGAGGCTGGTCTCGTGAGACGTGCCGAGCCGAGTCCACAACTCACACAGCAGTTGCCATACCGAGCAGTAATGCATCCAGGTGGGATGCAGTGGAAGCTGTGGAGATGCAAGGGTTAACATAATGTCCAGGCAAAGAATAGATTGAAAATAGAGTCCAGACATTCTAGGCAAGAAAGAGCTTTGAAGAACTTAGCTTTCCTTTACACCGGAGGGGGTGCTGGGGATCATGGAAGGTTATGAAATACAATTGCTTTGCTAACTGGAGGGGGTGCTGGGGATCATGGAAGGTTATGAAATACAATTGCTTTGCTAACTGCGAAGCTTGTCATTTCTATTGACTTTTAACACCTCGATTGTGAATGGCAATTGATCTTGCAAATGAGGAATTCAAACATATGTAACACCCTGGGAAGGGTTTCACTACTAACATGATAATGTTAGCAGTGAAACATTTCCCAGGGTGTTACATATGTTAGTAGTGAAACCCTTCCCAGGGTGTTACATATTCATGGTTACTAAGTGATCAATACCTGTAACTGATAAGCCAATTCTGTGTAAAAAAAACACCTTATATTGAAGAACAACACTTTATATTCTGTCTGGGCAGCCTCCAACCTGATGGCATGAACATTGATTTCTCTAACTTCTGTTAATGCCCCTCCTCCCCTTCTTACCCCATCCCTTATTTATTTATTCCCCCCTCCCTTTTTTCTCTCTCTGCCCCTCTCACAATCACTCTTTGCCTGTTCTCCATCTCCCTCTAGTGCTCCCCTCCCCCTTTCTTTCTCCATCGCCTCCCGTCCCATGATCCTCTCCCTTCTCCAGCTCTGTATCCCTTTTGCCAATCACCTTTCCGGCTCTCAGCTTCACCCCTCCCCTCCTGTCTTCTCCTATCATTTCAGACCTCTCCCTCCCCCTCCCACTTTCAAATCTCTTACTATCTTCTTTCAGTTAGTCTCGACGAAAGGTCTTGGCCTGAAATGTCGACTGCTTCTTCCTATAGATGCTGCCTGGCTTGTTGCCTTCCACCAGCATTTTGTGTGTGTTGCTTGAATTTCCAGCATCTGCAGATTTCCCCGTGTTTCTGTATAAAACTAGCTCTTTTCTGTCCTGGTTGCAGAACCATGTGGGTGACAGGGGTCACGCTGTCCTCCTCGTGCACAAGTAAAATAAAGTAGAATTGAGTGTTAAGTCTGCGGTTGTTCTGGGTCCATTTATTAGCAGTGACAATGTTTTCTATCATGCATCAGTAAGGGTCAGTAGGGACATTTCAAGTTTTTAGGAAGAAGAGGTGCTGTTGGGCTTTCTTGGCTGTAGCATTAATATCCTCTTGGCTTTCCCTTATGGGAAAATTACGTAGATTGTGGATTCATGGAATTGCATGGCAAAGACACTGGCACTATCCATCATGTATTCATCTGCCGTCATCCTGTTTACCAGCACTTGGTCTGTAACCTTGCACATGTTGGCAATTCAAGTACTGAGCCAGATGACTTTCAAATATTGTGTGGGTACTTGCCTCCCCCTCCTTCGCAGGCAGACTGCAACAGCTCTCTGGGTGCAAAAACTGTCTTCCAATCTTCTCGCATCCTCACCTTAAATCTATGTCGCCTGATCTCAGACGTCTCCATATGGGAACGTTGTTCTTGTTATTTATGCTTGTCGTAACTTTGTACCTCTCTTAGCCTCATCAACTCCAAGGAAAACAACCCCAGACTCTCTGGTCTTTCTTTGCAACTGAAGCCATAAGACTATAAGATATAGGAGCAGAATTAGGCCATTTGGCCCATCGAGTGCGCTCCGCCATTTCATCATGGCTGATCCAATTTTCTTCTCAGCCCCAATCCCCTGCCTTCTCTCTAAATCTCTTCATGCCATGGCCAATCAAAAATCTATTAAACTTTGCCTTAAATATACATAAAGACTTGGCCTTCACAGCGGCCTGTGGCAACGGATTTCACAGATTTACCACTGTCTGGGTAAAGAAATTCCTTCTCATCTCCATTCTAAAAGATCACTCCTCCATTCTGAAGCTGTGTCCTCTGGTCTTAGGAAACATCCTCTCCACATCCACTCTATCAAGGCCTTTCACCTTTCGATAGGTTTCAATGAGGTCACCCCTCATTCTTCTGAATTCTAGTGAATACAGGCCCAGAGCCATCAAACATTCTTCATATGACAAGTCACTCAGTCCTGGAATCATTTTTTGTGAACCTCCTTTGAACTCTCTCCAGTTTCAGAATACCCTTTCTAAAGTAAGAGGCCCAAACCTGCTCACAATATTCCAACTGAAACCTCACCAGTGCTTCATAAAGTCTCAATATTCCATCCTTCCTTTTATATTCTAGTCTTCTTGAAATGAATGCTAACATCGCATTTGCCTTCCTTCTCCACAGACAGACCCTGCAAATTAACCTTTAGGGAATCCTACACATGGACTCCCTTTGCATCTCATTTTTTTTTGTATTTTCGCTCCATTTAGAAAACAGTCTACCCTTTCATTTCTTCTACCAAAGTGCATGACCATACACCACCTGACGCTGTATTCCATCTGCCACTTCTTTTCCCATTCTCCTAATCTGTCTAAGTCCTTCTGTACCCTCTCTACTTCCTCAAAACTACCCACCCCTCCACCTATCCTCATATCATCTGCAAACTTTGAAACAAAACCATCAATTCAATCATCCAAACACAAGGAAATCTGCAGATGCTGGAAATTCAAACAACTCACACAAAATGCTGGTGGAACACAGCAGGCCAGGCAGCATCTATAGGGAGAAGCACTGTTGATGTTTCAGGCCATTTCGAGAGCGGTCTCAGTCCGAAACGTCGACAGTGCTTCTCCTTATAGATGCTGCCTGGCCTGCTGTGTTCCACCAGCATTTTGTGTGTGTAATTCAATCATCCAAATCTTTGACATATAATGCAAAAAGAATCGGTCACAACACAGACCAATGTGGACCATTAGTCACCGGCAGCCAAACAGAAAAGGTTTTCTTTATTTCCTCGAAATGTTCCATTCAAGGCAACATCCTGGTAAATACCATTCATATACTCACATCCAGACCACATAGTGGCAGAATTTATAAAGTCATATCAAGACTTCTACATTCTACATCTGGGCTAATAAAAGCCAACTTCCCCCTTTAAACGTCTTACTTACCTACACTGATATTTTTAGTCATCTGTAGGCTCACACGCTGAGATCTTTCTATTCCGCCAAACTTCTTGGGGGTTCCCTGATTTATTGTGTTTGTCCTACCATCATTAGATCTTCTAAAATGCTTTACCTTGCACTTGTCGAGTTTAAAATTCCAGCTTTACGGTAATTGTTCTGGCCAGTTTACCAGCTGATTGATATCCTTCTGTAACCTAAGACTACCCTGGCTCACTGTCAACACCACCACCAATTTGCATGTATCTGCAATCTCACCCATCACAGCATTCATTCCTGATTGTTTGATGGATATAGCCATTCCACTAATGACCAGACTCACTGTGTTACAACACTGAGCAGAGACAACCACAAAAGCAGCCACCCACTCCGTCTCCTACTACCAAGCCAAGTTTCATTTTGTCAGCTTGCCCTGGATCATTAGGATCATAAGGCATAGGAGCAGAATTAGGCTTATTGGCCCATCGAGTCTGCTCTGCCATTCCGTCATAGCTGATTATCCTTCTCAATCCCGTTCTCCTACAATCTCCTTGGAACCTTTGACACCCTTACCGTTATCCCATTTGACACTAGACTTAGGGGCCTGTAATTCTCCTTTTTAAATAAAGTTGCTACATTTGCTGTCCTCCAGTCATCTTGTCCCTCACCTGTAACAAGCAAAGATGAAAAAAATCTTAATTTTTATATTAATCTGCTCCAGAATATTACTGTCCCTCCCCGAAGTCTGTAGATGATGAGACCTAGGAGCAGAATTAAACCATTCCAGCCCATTGAGTCTGCTCTGCAATTTCATCATGGCTGATTTATTTTCTCTCCCAACCCCATTCTCCCATCTTCTCCCCATAACCTTTAACGTACGAGTGGTGATTGATAAGTTTGTGGCCTAAGGTAGAAGGAGTCAATTTTAGAAAACCTAGCACATTTATTTTTCAACATAGTCCCCTCCTACATTTACACACTTAGTCCAGCGGTCGTAGAGCATACGGATCCCTCCTTTGTAGAAGTGGTCTGCAGCAGGGGTGATGGATAAGTTCGTGGCCTAAGGTAGAAGGAGATGAGTTATACAGCTCTCGTTACATTCACATGCAGAAAGTTTGAAGTTAATAACTCATCTCCTTCTACCTTAGGCCACAAACTTATCAATCACCCTTTGTATTTAGTAATCAAGAACCTATCAGCCTCTGTTTTAAATATACACATTGACTTGGCCACCACAGCTGTCCGTGGCAACGATCCACCACCCTCTGGCTAAAGAAAATCCTCCTCATGTCTGCTCTAAAGGGACATCTGTGTATTCTGTGGCTGGTTCTAAACTCTCCCACAAGAGAAAACATTCTCTCCACGTTCACTCTATCTAGGCCTTTCAATACAGAAACGCAAGGTTTGCAGAAGCTGGAAATCCAAAGCAACATGCACAAAATGCTGGAGGAACTGAGCAAGTCTGGCAGCAGCTATGGAAATGAATCAACAGCTGACGTTTTGGGCCGAGACCCTTCTTCAAGAAGTCATATATACAGTGTACAGCTGGGGTGCCTAAGACTCTTGCACAGTACTGTGTTTGTTACTGTGGAGCGGAGAGCGAGTTTGTCAATCTGGCGGGAGCAAAGGATGTTGGGAACGGCGAGAGTGGAGCGCTGAGGGAGGGGTGGCAGAGAAGGAGTGCTGGGGTTGGGAGGTGTGTGTGGTGTTGGTGCAGACACACCCAGCCCTGAGACACCAGGCAATGTCATTTGATTCCAGACAACTGGTTTATTGATCGTTACAAAATGTCTCTCTGGTGCTTCCCGCACCCTTCCCCTTTTCCCCTCTTCCTTCCCCCTTCCCAGTTTCAGTCTACAATAAACTCATATCAGAATCACTCACATGTCATCATTTTGTTTTTGCGGTAATAGGACAGTGCATTACATAAAATTATTACAGTACTGTGCAAAAGTCTATATATGTGTACCGAAGACTTTTGCACCAAACTGTATATTCTAATCCTCTTGAAATGAATGCAAACTTTGCATTTGACTTCCTCACCTCTGATTCAACCTGCAAGTTAACCTTTCGGGAATCCTACACGAGGACTCCCAAATCCCATTTCTGAATTTGTTCCCATTTAGATGATAATCTATATCCTTCCACCGATGTGCTCGGGCATACACTGCATTCCATCTGCCGCCTCTTTGCCGATTTTTCTGATCTGTTGAATTCCTTCTGCAGGCTCTCTGTTTCCTCGAGACTACAGCTGAGAAGTATTCATTTAAGTCCTCACTCGCAGCCTGTGCCTCCTTGAAGAGTTAGAGACTGGGAGGTGGAACAACCAAATCTACAGGTGAAAGGTGAACAAATGAGGGGTAGTTCTGAATACTGACAGCCCCCATAAGGAAGGGAAGTGACAGCAGGGACATAGGGGGAGTGTGGAGGGGTCCCTCAGGGTGAGAGCTCTCAGTGTAGTCCTCAGCATCAAACAGGTCTTTGATCATCTCTTTTCTGCCAATGCAGGGTTCAAAGGTCATCACTATGGCTGCTGATGGCAGCTGCTGATAGATCTGCCCTCATACTGGGGTCTCTCATTCGACTCCGGGCAGGAAGACACCACTCTGACCCGAATCGGCACACTTAGCCGGTCGTCTAGCATATTTAACCTCAACACAAAGGGCCATTTTACTTCTGGCCAGTGACGACTGTGAACTTGATCCCATCAAACTTCAGTCTCTTAGTCCATCGCGGGGGAGAGCACAATTCAAGTTGACCCTGAACACTTCCCATCAGTTGAGACAGCGGCAGGATCTGAGGCGTGCGTGTGTGTGTCTGCCTGTCTGTCTGTATACCACAGCAGATCAATCAATTTGCATAATTCACCCCCCTCCCCTGCTATGTTCAGCATCCAGGTTGCTTTGACAGGCTGCACTTTGCTGCCTGGCCTGTGGTGGGCTGCATCCCAGCAAATTTCGCCAACAGTCTCGCAGATGCATCCTGTGCCTGAACACAGAGGAAACCACGGCAAATACGGTTGAATACAGGAGGAAGAGATAAGCGAACGGAGGTGTGAGGTGTAAGAGCAGGAGTAGCCATTTTCAACACCCAGTGAGATCATGACTAACATATTAATATTTTTATTTAGAGATACAGTGTAGAACAGGCCCTCCCGGGGCAGCAAGCTGACCAATTTTACCCTAGCCTAAATCACAGGACAATTTACAATGTCCATTAACCTACTAACTTGTATGTCTTTGAGTCTGTGAGAGCAAACCAGAGCTCCGAGAGGAAATCACACCTTCATGGGGAGAACGCACTGACTCTTTACCGATGATGCCAGAATTGAATTCTGAACTCTGGAATGTCCCGAGCTGTAATCGCGTCACGCTAACCGCTTGTGGTGAACTACATATACCTGTCTGGACACGCCCCCCCCCCCCCCTGCTGACTGCTCCTGTGGCTCCTCCCACTGACCGTGGCTCCTCCCACAGACCCCGGTATAAAGGCGATTGGGGCCTGAGCCCTGCCCTCAGTGTCCAGGATGTAGCATGGTGGTCAATTGCTGCTTGTTCTTTCTTCCAGTCAATAAAAGCCACTATCTCACCTCACGTCTCGGAGAGTTATTGATGGTGCATCACCGCTACACCCACTTCCCTCTTTCCTTATAAGTGAAATACTCCAGTCCTGGCAACATAACAGAGAATGTCCTCTGCACGCTATCCTGAACACTCATCAATTCCTCAACGTGGTGACCACACAGTTTTCCAGCTGTGGCATGGCCAAAGTTTCATACAGGTGGACCACACTTCTATTAATAATCTTCCCCAGCTTCTTCATCATCTTCAGGGATTCTTGGACTTGTATGCCACTGTACCAGGCATGGTAGGGTAGCGGTTAGCCCAGAGTTTTACCGTGCCAGCTGCAAGATCGGGATTCAGTACCCACCACTGTCTGTAAGGAGTTTGTACGTTCTGTCCGTGAACGCATGGGTTTCCTCTGTGCGCCCTAGTTTCCTCCCACGTTCCAAAAACGTACCGGTTAGAGTTAGTGAGTTGTTGGCGTGCTACGTTGGCACCAGAAACGCGGACACGTTTGCAGTCTGCTCAGCATAATCTTTGCTGCACATAATCCAGCAAGGATTCACTGTGTGTGGCAATGTCTTAATGTGCATGCAACAAATAAAGTTAATTTTTAATCTCTTTAATCATTTCTTCTTGCATATATGTTCTGTTATTAGTCATCCAAAAGGCATCACCTTGCACTTAGCCGGATTAAATTCCATCTGCCCTTGCTCTACCCATCTTAACAATGGACCATTATCTTCCCATAACCTATTATAGGTCCATAAGAATATTGACCTGCCTGTTAATAACACCAGTGATTGTGTTCTCCTGGTGACCTCTGTGCCCTCTCCACATGATTGTTGAGCTTCCTATAGTGGCCGGAACCGCGCACAGTACTCCATCTGTGACCTTAGATATCACATAACAAGCGCAGCCCTCTGCTCTCTGTTGTCAAACCTACTTCGATAAGCTTCAACGGGTACATTTAATGTCAGAGGAATGTATACAATATGCATCCTGCAATTCTTTTTCTTCGCAAGCATCCATGAAAACAGATGCCCCAAAGAATGAATCAAGGTTGAATGTTAGAACCCCAAAGCCCCCTCCCTAGCTCCCTCTCCCACATGTAAGCAGCAGTGATGTGATGTCTCTCATCCCCACCAGCAAAAAAGCACCTGCACCCTCTACCGAGCACTCAAGCGTGCAGCAAAGCATCAATGAAGACACTGACTTGCAGTACCACAAAGACTACTCGTTCACCCAGTAATTCAACACACCACAGGCTCTCTCTCTGTCCCTAATAAGGGAAAAAGAGGTGTCCCCGTTTCACAGCGAGAGGGGAGACGTAACAAAACAAGTCGCCGATTTCTGGTGTTAAAAGTCTGTTGCGTCACTTTTTCTGAGCTCTGTGCCCAAAGAACTGGAGTCTCTGGGCACACGGCCAGCAGCCAGCTCGCTTCCTTCGATCTTCCGTGCACTCCCACGACACACCAGGTGGCAGCGGCGACCTCGAATCCACCCGGCTCCAGAGCCGCGGAAATCCGGCACCCTGAAGGCGCGCTATCGAAATACACTTGGCGTATTGAAAAGGGGCCGGTCGCGAGGCTCTGTGGGCGGGTCCCATTCCCGCAAAGAACCGAAGCCAGCGTGTAACTCCAGGTCGGGGGGGGTCTTCAAAAGAACCCCGAGCAGGGAAAGAAGAGATATTGAAGACAGAAAGAGAGCTGTTTCCGAAGATGCAAGCAAAGGAGTCGCCGGTAGGCGCCATCATCCTCAGCTCTGCCCTCTGACGAGTTTGCCTTGGATCCTGTGTGCGCAGACCGTTTTGGTTCAGCCGCCCGAGTGAGGCCTTGTCAAAGCCCTGACTGAAGACCATGTAATTAACATCAACCGCACCACCCTCTTCAACACATTTCACTACTTCTCCCGAAAATTTCATCAAATTAGTCAGACAGGATGTTGAAGTCGGAGTCAAGTCTATTGTCACCTGCACAGGAGCAAAGCCCAAGCTGGTGCGGCCTTTCACTGATTCTATTACGCATTTATTGAGTATGCCTGTAAGGAAGTGAATAGAAATGGACAGTCCAAATGAAGGGGCTCAGCCTGAGCTGGTGTCTAACCATTTCCCTCCATAGAAGCTGCCTGACCGGCTGAGTTCCTCCAGCCAAGAAGGCTGTTGGAAGTACTGGTGAAACTGTCTTTTATCACTGGAAGGTGACCTTTGAGGGATGGGAAGTGGTCCCTGTTTGCAGTTAATTAATGTGAGCCTCTGTTGTCTGTGTGAAATAGAGTCACTTGGCCATTTGTCTGTTATGTGCTGTGTTGTACGATGTGGGCGATCATGGTCTTTCCCTGACCATGACTGTTCTTGGCAAATTTTTCTACAGGTGCAGGTCAGTGGGACTAGGCAGAAAAATGGTTCAGCACAGCCAAGAAGGGCCAAAAGGCCTGTTTCTGTGCTGTAATGTTCTATGGTTCTAAGACGGGTGACCTCAGCCATTACCAGTACTCTGCAGAGATTGTCTGCCTGGCGTCAGTGGCTGCATAACCAGGATTTGTGACATGCACCGGCTGCTCGTACGACCATCACCACCTGCGCCCAAGCCTTCACCTGGGAAGGGCTTGAAGGGCTTCACCTTCACAGAGGGGCTAAGCAGGTGCTACACCTTGCCCAAGGGTGACCTGCAGGCTAGCAGAGGAAAGGAGCACGTTACACCTCCTGTGTTAGTGACATATCTCCACCCTGCCACCCCAAAGTAAAGGTAGAAGACCTTTATTCTATGGGCGTTGATTATAAACGCCATCCTCTGATCTGTTTCAGAGTGTGCACCAGCACCGGTATATTCTGCTTATAGAGGTGCCCGTGACTTTGTGTAGATTGAGCAGTGGATTTGAGGTGACAGTCTTTTGCAGGGTCATCGACATCTGGAACTTGCTACTAGAGGATATGGTGGAATTAGATGTCATTATGACATTTGGGAGATGTTTAACAAGCACTTGAGTGGGCAAGGCACAGACAGGCATGGTTGTACAGGCAAATGGGACTAGAGTAGATGGGCTAAAAAGTTGGCACGGACATTGTGGGCCGAATGGCCTGTTTCTGAGAGTACAACTCTATTCCTCTCACACTAGAAAGGGGTGTTCCGCCTGGTATCACTGTCCATTTGCAGTCAGGATCACTCACAATGTAGAGGAGAAAGATTGTTTTATAAGGGTCACCCATTTTATATAGATCCATTTTTATTACATTTAGGGTTTCAATGAGTAACAGGACCTTCCAGCCCTTCGAGCAGAGCCACCCAGCGACCCCCGATTCAACCCTAGCCTAATCATGGGACAATTTACAACCAGCAGTTAACCTGCTAACTGGTATATCTTTGGACTATGTGAGGACCCAAAGAAAATGCGCACATTCCATGGGGAGGATGTCAGATCTGAACTCCGAACTCCGACACTCCGAACTGTAATAGCGTCGTGCTAACCGCTACGCTACAGTGGCGCCTTTATTAAGGGCAAGAGTCGCACACTTCATAACTGCAGAGCCATTTATTAGTTCAGTGTTGAGGAACTTGCTATGAAATTTTACAGAAGCGCGGCCTGATGCAGAGAAAGGGACATTCACTGTGCAGCTGTACAGAATCACAGCTGCACAGTGATTGTGCAGAGTTGTTCAGAGCAAGGCCACTTGCAAGAGAAGCTGTCCAGGGTCGCTCTTTATCCAGGGTAATAAACGCTCCCTGGGTGATGGGTGTTCCATTCCCATTACAGAGACATGTTCACAAAGTCAAGATTCAGGATTGTTTATCATATCCTTCAGCGCATGAGTGTCAAAGAGAACAAAATGTTTTTTTACTTCGGATCAGAAGCAGCATTAAAAACACAGAAGAAGCATAAAGAACACATTAAAAAAAGGAACACAATGATGGTTCAAAGGCTCATTTATTATCAAAATACGTATGCAGTGTACAACTCTGAGATTCACCTTCTCCAGATAGCCATGTGTTACTCTTTATACCCCTGAGGTGTTTGAAACTGGACACTAGGTGCTGTGGTGCACAGGCCAACCAATGGGAAAAGAGCATCGCAGACTTCAGACGAACCAATCAGTGACCAGCATGAAAGAAGTGGGTTTTGACCAGAAATAAGCCATGCCTCCGTGCAGTTCCCAAACAGAACCCCTAGTGTAGAAAAGGGCAAACTTCAATGTATACAAAACGTATGGGGAGAGTTAATAATGTCTCCATACCAGAGTATTAGTATTAGGCAAACTAACAGAAACATAGAAAACCTACAGTACAATACAGGCCCTTCGGTCCACAAAGCTGTGCCGAACGTTCCCTACCTTAGAACTACCTAGGCTTTACCCACAGCCCTCTATTTTTCTAAGCTCCATGTAGCCATCCAGGAGTCTCTTAAAAGACCCTATCGTTTCCACCTCCACCACCACCGCCAGCAGCCCATTCCGCACACTCACCACCCTCTGCGTAAAAAAACTTACCCCTGACATCTCCTCTGTACCTACTTCCAAGCACCTTAAAACTGTGCCCTCTCATTCTAGCCATTTCAGCCCTGAGGAAAAGCCTCTGACTATCCACATGATCAATGCCTCTCATTATCTTGTACACCTCTATCAGGTCACCTCTCATCCTTCGTTGCTCCAAGGAGAAAAGGCTGAGTTCAGTCAACCTATCCTCATAAGGCATGCTCCCCAATCCAGGCAACATCCTTGTAAATCTCCTCTGCACCCTTTCTATGGTTTCCATGACCTTCCTGTAGTGAGGCGTCCAGAACTGAGCGCAGTACTCCAAGTGGGGTCTGACCAGCGTCCTATATGGCTGCAACATTACCTCTTGGCTCTTAAACTCAATCCCTGCATAGTCAACATGCGTAGCAGCTTTGAGCGTCCTATGGACTCAGACCCCAAGATCTCTCTGATCCTCCACACTGCCAAGAGTCTCACCATTAATGCTATATTCTGCCAATAATGTGCAACACCGTATATTCCACCTTGGTGGGCTTCAACCTGATGGCATGAACATCGATTTCTCGGACTTGAAACCCCCCCCCCCCCCCCCAACATCCCTGTACCATTCCCCATTCCGATTTCCCTCCCTCACTTTATCTCCTTACCTGCCCATTACCTTCCTCAGGTGCTCTTCCCAGGTTGGACGTTGACGAACCTGAAGTGGTTAGAGTGAAGGTGGAATCTTTCAAAATGTCTAGACTCTAGAGAGGGTCAAAATCTGCCAATGGAAGACCTGAGGAAACCATAGACCAGTTAGGCTAATAGTTATTAATAGAAAACTGTTGGAATCAATTATTAAAGATCTGGACACTCATACCCCAGTAAAACTGAGTTCAGGACGGGGAATAGCGAGTCTCATGGGCTTATTGGAGGTCTTTGAGGAAGTATCATCATATCATGATGATCTGGCAGGAGATAGCCCCGTGGCATGGTTTTGTGATGGCAACTTTTCCCTAAGTGTGGAAAGAGCTGGTGTGGGGGACCAGAGGGATCTCGAGGTCTGAGTCCATAGAACACTCAAAGCTGCTACGCAGGTTGACTCTGTGGTTAAGAAGGCATACGGTGCTTCAGGGAGGGGAAGCAGTTCACATGCCCCTGTTTTTTTATCAATGGAGTTGAGCTTGTGAGCGTCGAAGGTTCAGGTTCCCAAGAGTGAATATCACCAGTAGCCTGTCCTGGTCCAACCCCATGGACTCCAGGCCAAGAAAGCTCACCACTGCCTCTACCTCCTCAGGAGGCTAAAGAAATCTGCCATGACCCCTTTGAGCCTCACCAATTTTTATCAATGCACAATAGAAAGCACAGCGGCTAGCGCAATGCTTGGCAGTACAGGTGACCCGGGTTCATTTCCCGCCACTTTCTGAGAGGAGTTTGTCCATTCTCCCCGTGACCGCGTGGGTTTCCTCCGGGTGCTCCGGTTTCCTCCCACAGTCCAAAGACGTCCCGGTTGGTAGGTTAACTGGTCATTGTAAATTATCCCATGATTAGGCTCGGATTAAATTGCTGGGCTAGGTGGGTTCAAGGGCCAGAAGGGGGAACTCCGCACTGTATCACAATAAATAAATAAATAGATTGCCTTCATCTGCAGCTGACCTAGAGTGAGATGAGGAACTGCTGTGTGTTTGTTCTTGCAGAAACATGGCTCCAGGACAACATCCCATGCACCGCTGATCTTCAGACCATGCTACTCCGGGACTTGTGCGAATATTATTTTGTGACTGTGCGTGCTGTGTATGACTTTATCACTTTGGCCCAGGAAGAACAATATTGCGGTTAACTGAATAAATCTGTACATATGAATGACAATTGAACAAACTTGAGGAAGCAACAAAACGGGATGAAGGGGGTTCCGCAGAGGCCAGTGGTGAGCTGCGGCTGATTGGAGTGATTTAGAGGAAGGACACACATGCTTCATGTTTGTCATGTCTGTGGATCATTCGGAACATCAGGGAAGTGCAACCATGAAGGGGGAACCTGTGGAAGTATCCACTTTGAAGGGAAACATGATTAAAGAGCACAGTTTAAATGGGGGAAGATGGCAAAACGCTGAGGCCGCCGGGGATTTGTGGGTCCTTGTGCACAAAACACCGGATGCCATCTTGCTGGTGGCCACAGGGAGTGGGGGGTGAGGGGAGGCTAATAGAATGCAGGCTTTTGGCTCAGAGGAGCTGAAGTGTAAAAGTTACTGCAGGACTCCAGTGAGACCAGATCCAGAGCACTGGAAAGAGCTTTAATCGAGTTACTTAAAGCAAGACACATTACCACTGCACTGGTAATTGGTTTATGATTATCACAGGTACCGAGGCAGAGTGAAAATCTTTGGTTTTGATCCCATTCAGGCAGACAGTTTCACAACCTCAATACTTTGAGGTAGTACAAGGGAAAAACAGTACCAGAATGGAGAATATACAATTACGGTTACAGAACACAGGAAGTGCAGTGTGGTTAGACGAAAAGGTGCCACGACCATAACAAGGTAGACTGCAAGGTAAAGTGTACTACCTCTTATCAGATAAGAGGTCTGTAAAGCTGTCATTGAGCCTGGTGGTGGTGCACTTTCAAGCTCCTTTTCATTCTGCCGTCTTCCTCCTTCCTTTCCAGTCCTGAAGAAGGGTCTTGGCCCGAAACGTCGAATATTTATTCATTTCTGTAGTTGCTGCCTGACCTGTTGAGCTTCTCCAGCATTGTGTGTGTGCGTGCGTGCGTGCGTGTGTGTGCGTGCGTGCGTGTGTGTGTGTGTGTGCGTGCGTGTGTGCGTGTATGTGTGTATGTGTGTGTTGCTTTGGATTTTCTGCCTGATGGAAGATGGCGGGGGGAGAAGAGAGAATGTCTGGGGTGGGTAGGGGGTCTTTGATTACGCTGGCTGCTTTTCCAAAGCAGTAGGAGATGTAGATAGAGCCCGTGGCAGGGCGCCTGGTTTCTGTGGTGAGCTGAGTCCATGACTCTCTGTAGTTTCTTGCAGTTGCCATACCAAGCCATCACACATCAAAATAGGATGCTTTCTACAGGGTATCTACAAAAACTGGTGAGGGTCAGTAGGAAAATATTGAATTTCCTTAGCCTTCTGAGGAAGCAGAGCCACAGGTGTGCTTTCTTGGCTGTTGCTCCTCGTGGCTGGATCAAAGCAAATTGCTTATGTTCACACCATAAGACCAGAAGATAGAAGAGCAGAATTAGGCCATTTGGCCCATCGGGTCTTCTCCACCATTTCACCATGGCTGATCCATTTCCCTCTCAGCCCCTACACCTAGGAATTTTGAGTTCTCGACCAGAGAAGGGCATGTGCCCCACCTCACTTCCTGGTCAATGACCAGCTCTCTTGTTTTGGGGTAAAACATGTCGTCTTGCCACTCTGCCACTGGCTCTCTGTCTCCCTCCGGTACCCTGTTTTGTGCTTATTTCAGGTCTGGCCCAGTACAGTGGTATCATCTGTGGACTTGTACTGTGGAGTTGGAGCGGAACCGTGAGTGGATGGGGAGTAAACTCAAAGGCCGAGAACACTGTCTTGTGGGGTACCGGTGTTGAGGAGAATTGTGTTGGAGGTGTTGCTGCCTACATTTACTGATCATGGTCTATTGGTCAGAAAGTGAAGGACCCAGCTGCAGCAGGTAGTGCTGAGGCCCAGGTCCAGGAGTTTGGGGATGAGTTTATCTGGAATTATAGTTCAAAGTAAATTTTATTATCGAAGTACGTATACGTCACCATATATAACCCTCTGCTTCATTTGCTTGTGGGCATACTCAACAAATCTATAGAATAGTAACTATAACAGAATCAATAAAAGACAGCCCTACTAGGGCATTTAACCAGAGTGCAGAGGACAACAAATCGTGCAAATGCAAATATAAATAATGAGAACGTGATAAGAATAAAAATAAATATCAAGAACATGAGATGAAGAGTCCTTGAAAGTAAGTCCATTGGTTGTGGAAACATTTCAGTGATGGGGCAAGTGAAGTTGAGTGAAGTCGTCACTTCTGGTTCAAGAGCCTGATGGTTAAGGGGTAGTAAATGTTCCTGAACTTGGTGGTGTGAGTCCTGAGGTTCTTGTACCTTCTACCTGATGGCAGCAGCGAGAAGAGAGCATGGTCTGGGTGATGGGGGTCCCTGATGATGACGGCTGGTTTCCTATGATAATGCTTCATGTAGATGTGCTCAAAGGTCGGGAGGACTTCACCCATGATGGTCTGGGTACAATCCACTATTTTATACTGAAGGCAGAGCTTTAGTCAATAAATAGGCATTTGATGTAGATGTCTTTATGCTCCAGATGTTCCAGAGATGAGTGTAGGGAGGCAGTTCATTGGGATGTCCTGGGAATGGAGGATTCTCTAATGAAGAAAGATGGAGGTGGTTGGGTCTGTACTCACCTGAGCTTAGAAGATAGATTGTCTTATTAACATAGGAGGTTCTTCATTTTAAGAATAAACTTTATTTGTAAAAATGCATAAGAAATCAGGACTGGGAAGGAAGGGAGAAGAAGCTGGAATAAGAAGGTCGGCATACAAGCTGGAAGGTGATAGGTGAAGCCAGGTGAGGGGGAAGGTAGTAGGTGGGGGAGGAGAGGGAATGCAGGGTCCACTCGCCTACTGCCCCCCTTCCTTTCCGGTCCTGGTGAAGGGTCTTGGTCTGAAACATCGATTTTTTCCTCCCCGTAGACGCTGCCTGACCTGCTGAATTCCTCCATCGTTTTGTGTTACTCCAGATTTCCAGCACCTGCAGAATCTCTTGTGTTTATGAACGCCACTCATGGAGCACCACAGAACAATGCACCCTCCTCCCCACCCCCCCCCCAAAGTTGTGGGGCAGATTGAGTATATCGAAAGCAGATTGATTACAAGATGGGAAAGGATGACAGCTACAGAGAAGTGCAGTGCAGAGAAACAATAAAGTGCAAGATCATAACGAGATAGATTGTGAGGTCAAGAGGCCACTTTATCATACTAGGGAGCCCCATCTAATAGGCTTATAACAGGAAGAAAGAATCTGCCTGTGACCCTGGTGGTACGTGCTTTTGTGTCTCCTGCCCAATGGAAGAGGGAGGAAGAAAGACCCTCATGGTGGGCAGGGTCTTTGATTATGTTGTTGGCTTTACTGAGGCAGTGAAATGCCTGGACAGATTCCATAAAAGGGAGGCCGGTTCCCATCGTGCTGAGCCGAGTCCACGGCTCTCTGCAGTTCCTTGTGGTCACACGCAGAGCTGTTCCCATATCAAGCCGTGATACTTCCAGATAGGCCCAGAAGGGCTGAGGAGTGCAGCTTCAGCAAACCTCAGCCCTCCCCTGTGCAAGGGACTTGCCCATATCTGGAGTCAACGTTCAGTCGGGGAACTCAGCTGGGCCTCTGCCTTGTGCACGGCGGTGAGATCAGCCGTAGAGATGAAGGGTGAGGTTGGGACTTCCTGCTGGACCCAGGGAGATGAGTCTCACACTTCGTAATGCACTCACTGATCACTAAGGGCAGACAGTTGTAAGCAGAATAGCGGTGACATTTTCCTTGTTGCCTCAGTTCCTGTTGCCACATCCAACCACATCTATCGCAACAACCACCTGATCTGTTGTCACACTTGGGGAGAAGGTTTAGGGAGTGCTGGGGAGAGAGAGAGGTCCTTTTCAGGCTGTGCTGTTGGAAGAGGCTTGGGGTGAGCTTGGACACGAGGGCCTATGTGAGTTAACACCTTGGGAGTGGTTGGGAGAAGGAGACCACGTAGGTTGAGGGTTTGTTGGTCAGTGGTCAGATCGTTTCAGTAAAATTGGTAAATTAATAATTGTCACGTACCAACGTAGAGTGAAAATCTGTCTTGCATACTGATCATGCAGATCAATGCCTTACAACGTTGTATTGAGGTAGTACAAGGATCAAGAAAAGAAGGGTCAAAGCTCCATTTATGATCAAAGAATGTATGCAGTATACAACCCTGAGATTTATCTTCTCCAGATAGCCACAGAACAAAGAAAACCATGGTAATTCAAAGAAAAACATCAACCCCCCCACACACAAAAAAAAGCACTTACAAATTGTCCCAAATTGCATCACGCAACAAGAGCATCAATCCACCCCCCCACCCCCACACACAGATAAATTGGGTGAACTGTGAGAACATCAAATCCCAACACCACCTCCCCCCACACACAAAATAAACATAGATCCGGGAAATTAAATCACTCACACTGCAATTAGAAACAACACCTCCCCATGCAAAAAAAAGTACAGATCGAGCGAAACGCAAGAAAATCAAATCCCAACCCCCCCCCCCCCAACACACACACACACACACACTAAAAAGTTAGGTCAAAATTAAATCACTCAGAAAGAACGGATGAAAACACAGAATATAACAGACAAAAAACCAAAATGAATCCAGTCCAAACAACAAGTCACAAAACTACTGACATCTATCCTCCGACAGCTACACGGCAGATCTCTCAAACACAGAATCACAGCAGTGAGGGGGCTAGACAAGGTGAAACCACACCAGATTGTAGAATAAATTGTTACAGTACAGAGACGGTGTAGTGCAGATAATGAATAAGGTACAAGATCACAATGAGGTAGATCATGAGGTCTATCTTATCATACATAGGGAATGTTGAGTAATTTTATGACAGCAGGGTAGAAGCTTGCTACCCTTGAGTCTGGTGGTATGTGTTTTCAGGCCTTTGCATCTTTGACCTCTTCTCCCAGGATTGTCACCTTGTTGTGGTGGAGAGGCACATGAGTTCCTGGGATTCCGAGACCAATGGGCATGGACTTTAGCCATCTGATGCTTGGGCCTGTAGGGTCACCCATGATGGTAAGGTTCCAGACAAAGAGCGATCCAGCCCAGGCCTCAGCAATGGAGCTGGTGGAAGGTAATGATATTGCAATAGCAAGGCAGGTGGAGAAAGGGTTCCCGGTCACTAGACCCTGACCCTGATCTGTCAAGAACTATGTGGTGGCTGTCCGTGGATTAACTTCCCTATGTTAAAACAAAATCACACACACACACGCTCTCCATTGAAGGAATCCACCCTGACGTCTCCTGGTTACGTAGATCCCTGATCGGCCTCCCCAGCCAACAACAGACAACTCCCTTGGAGAACATCATATTCTCTTCGAGTGATCTACCCGACGGGAGAGAGGAGCAGAGAGAACGTCCAGGGTGGATGGAGTCTTTGATTATGTTGGCTGCCGTACTGAGGCAGTGAGAAGTGTAGCAGAGTCCATGGAGGGGTGGCTAACTTCCACGATGTGCGGAGCTCATCTGTGTCCACATTCTCCGCAGTTTTCTTGCAAAGCTATGTTACATCTAGATAGGATGCTTTCCATGGGGCACCAGTACAAATGGGTGAGTATCAAAGAGGACATGCCAAATTTCTTCAGCCTTTTGAGGAAGTGGAGGTGGGAGACCATTCCTGGCCATAGCATCTACGTGGTTGGACCAGGATAGGCGATTGATGATGTCCACTCCTCGGAACCTGAAGCTCTCAACTCTCTCAAGCTCAGCACTGTTGGTGCAGTTAGGAGAATGTGTGCTGCCCCCTTCCTGAAGCCAATGACCGGCTCTGCCGACTATGAGGCAACAGTTGTTGTCATGACACCGATGGTTTGAGGTCAGTGGGGAAGTTGGGAGGGGAAGGGGAAATGGTACCATTAGTGATGTACAACAGCTCCATAAGCCATGTGTTTGGGAGCTTGCAGAAGACATGGGTTTAGAGGCAGTGTTGGATCAAACAGCCCATGAATGGATGAGTATTGGCAGATAGAGGCCCCAGTGGTTTGTTGATGGTGCGTGGGGCAGTGGAGGAGAGACACCAGTGGGGAGTAGGGCAATGGGGGAGAGACACCAATGGGGAGTGGGGCAGTGGGGGAGACACCAATGGGGAATGGGACAATGGGGGAGAGACACCAATGGGGAATGGGACAGTGGGGAGAGAGACACCAATGGGGAGTGGGACAGTGGGGGAGAGACACAAATGGGGAGTAGGGCGGTGGGGAGACACCAATGGGGAGTGGGAGGCAGTGGGAGAGACACCAATGGGGAATGGGACAGTGTTGGAGAGACACCAATGGGGAGTGGGACAGTGGAGAGAGAGACACCAATGGGGAGTGGGACAGTGGGGGAGAGACACCAATGGGGAGTGGGGCAGTGGGGGAGAGACACCAATGGGGAGTGGGGCGGTGGGGAGACACCAATGGGGAGTGGGAGGCAGTGGGAGAGACACCAATGGGGAATGGGACAGTGTTGGAGAGACACCAATGGGGAGTGGGACAGTGGAGAGAGAGACACCAATGGGGAGTGGGACAGTGGGGGAGAGACACCAATGGGGAGTGGGACAGTGTTGGAGAGACACCATTGGGGAATGGGACAATGGGGGAGAGACACCAATGGGGAGTAGGGCAATGGGGGAGAGACACCAATGGGGAGTGGGACAGTGGGGAGAGAGACACCAATGGGGAGTGGGACAGTGGGGAGAGAGACACCAATGGAGAGTGGGAGGCAGTGGGGGAGACTCCAATGGGGAATGGAACAGTGGGGGAGAGACACCAATGGGGAGTGGGACAGTGGGGGGAGAGACACCAGTGGGGGAGAGACACCAATGGGGAGTGGGACAGTGTTGGAGAGACACCATTGGGGAATGGGACAATGGGGGAGAGACACCAATGGGGAGTGGGACAGTGGGGGAGAGACACCAATGGGGAGTGGGACAGTGGGGAGAGAGACACCAATGGGGAGTAGGGCAATGGGGGAGAGACACCAATGGGGAGTGGGACAGTGGGGAGAGAGACACCAATGGGGAGTGGGACAGTGGGGGAGAGACACCAATGGGGAGTGGGACAGTGGGGAGAGAGACACCAATGGGGAGTGGGACAGTGGGGAGAGAGACTCCATTGGGGAATGGAACAGTGGGGGAGAGACACCAATGGGGAGTGGGACAGTGGGGGACAGACACCAATGGAGAGTGGGACAGTGGGGAGAGACACCAATGGAGAGTTGGAGAGTGGGACAGTGGGGGAGAGACACCAATGGGGAGTGGGAGGCAGTGGGAGAGACACCAATGGGGAGTGGGACAGTGGGGGAGAGACACCAATGGAGAGTGGGAGGCAGTGGGGGAGAGGCATGAATGGGGAGTGGGAGGAGTGGGTTAGAGACCCCAATAGGGGTTGTGGGGGTCAGTGGGGAGTAACCCCAATGAGGAGTTGGGGCAATGGGGAACATGTCAAATAGGCTCTGAGGTTTAGGGAATGCAGATTCTATCCCTCTTATCTTCACCCCCTATTTGTATCTCTCTGCTTCTTCCCCCTGCATTTGCCTTTCCTTTTCCATCTCCTCCTCCTCCTCCGGTTCCTCTCTTCCCGAAGGCGGCAGGTAAGAGTTGCTCACCTTATTAACTTTTGCCATGTCAGTATTGGGGAGAGGAAAGGCTGCGATCCGGGGAGAAGCTGGCGACGGCTGGCGGAGGCTGTGCTGCTAATGGAGTGCCCACTGGGTCTGCAGTGCACTTAGCCTCTGCTCGCTCACACAGCCCGCCCTCTCCGGCAGCTGGCGCTCGCTGTGGGTTCTGCTGAACCAGTTAGCGGCCGGCATCAACTGCGGCCCTCAGCTGCTCGTACTGAAAGGAGGGGCAGGGTGGAGAGAGAGAGGTAGAGTGGCGGGGTGTTGGAGTGGAGTGAAAGCAGGGATCGGTGGAGGAAGGAGGCAGTTCAGCAGGAGAGGGTGCAGGGCGGGGAGAGCGAGGGCCGCCCCTGTGGGTGGGGGGGGTGCGGGTTCTGAGGAGAGTGGGTTCAGCAGAGCTCAGCTGTGTGCGGGGGACTCACCCGTGCCTGGTGTGTGAATGGAGTCAGCATTAGATCAGACAACGGGGCTGGGTCCTTGCCCTGAGCACAGCAGTGAAATCAGCCATTGAGGTGGAGTTTGAGTTCAGGTATTCTGCTTGGCACAGTGAGTTGTGTCTGACTGACTCACTCATTTACCCGAAAACAAAGTGGGGCACAGTAAGCAGAACAGTTATGACTTACTTCTGGTTAGCTCAGATCCCGTTACCACACATCAACCACACGTATTGCGGTAATACATGCGTTTGATGTCTCCATCATTAGACGTAGCCTGATGGTCTGATATCACAGCAGACAGTGCCTCTTTGCTCCAAAGACCACAAGAGCCAAATTAGGCCAGTCAGCCCGTCAAATCTGCTCGCCATTCCGTCATGGCTGATTTATTATCCCTCTCAACCCCACTCTCCTGCTTCTCCCAGTGACCTTTGATGCCCTTACTAATCGAGAACCTATCAACCTCTGCTCAGTGCTGATCTGGGGCTATTAGGGCGGCACGGTGGCATTGTGGTAAGCACAGCGCTCGACAGCACAGGTGACCCAGTTTCAGTTCCTGCCGTTGCCTGTAAGGAGTTTGTCCCTTCTCCCCGTGACCGCGTGTGTTCCCTCCAGGTGCTCTGGTTTCCTCCCGCAGTCCAGAGACGTCCAAATAGTTGAATTGGTCTTTGTAAATTTAAAGAGTCAAAGTACACTTACTTTCGAAGAATATTACACAACCTTGAGATTTGTCTGCTTACAGGAAGCCACAAAGCAAGTAACCGGAAAAAAAACAAATTTAAAAACAGACCAACACCCGATGCACAGGGGGGAAAAACACAAATCATGCATTCTGAACCAAATTGATCTGAATCCTTAGAATGGGCCGGTGTTGGCCCAAGCCTCGGTCTCAATTCATCATGTTAGTGGGGCAAACTATCCTGTGATTAGGCTCCGATTAAATCGGGGGATTGCTGGGTGGCAAGGTTTGAAAGGCTGGGAGGGCCTGTTCTGCGCTTTATCTCAATAAATAAGTAAATTAATTAATATACCCAGTGACTTGGCCTCCACAGTGAACTCCACAGATTCACGGCCCTCTGGCTAAAGAGAACCCTGACATTGGGTGTTGGCCGTGCAGAGTCACCACATTCTCCCTTTGACCACGTGGGTTTTCTCTGGATGGCCATTGCTTTCCATAAACCAACAGGTTTATTGGCTGCCGTCACTCACATTTGCGTGTGGGTTAACGGAACAGAGTGTCAGGGGAGGTGAGAGAGAATAGGTCGCCGGGTAGAGGGCAACCAAGCAATGCTGAATGGGGCCGGAGAGATTTTCTTCAGGGGCCAGCACGGTCCCAGTGGGCCGAGTGGTAGTCTTCTGTTGCTGTAGTAACAATAAGAGAGCCTGAAGGATGGAGTACCCGAAGTAATAGAGGAAATAGAGCACAAGGGCAAAATGGGAAACGGGGAGAGAAAAGAGGCAACCAGACGGACAGCAAGGCAAAGAGACGGTTCGATAGCGCACTCGGCCAAGTGCAAATCGATCTTAATGTGGGCAATGAATGGGCTGCAGCATACAACATCCACCAGTCTATTGCAGGGAATCCTGGGCCAGGGTGATGTGTTCCTGCAGTACCGTGCAGACCGCCAGGTACCTGTCATTGTGGAGCGGAGAGAGAGTTTGTAAATCTGAGGGGAGCAAAACAAGTTGGGAATGGCAAGGGTGGAGCTTGGCAGGAGGTGTGTGGGACAGGTGGCAAGGGAGGATTGACCCGGGTGCAGACATTCCCAGCCCTGAGGCATTGTGCCGAACACTTCTGCACAGTGCTGGAGTGATTTTTATGTGTTGCTCTGAACTGCTGCAGCAAAATAAATCATGACATACATGAGTGATGATAAACCTGATTCTGATACGGGCCCCTGTTGTGGACGGAGAGTGGGAAAGGGGGATCATGGTTGGGAAGAGGGGAAGGGAGAGAGGAGCGAGTGGGAAGCACCAGAGAGGCATTCTGTAATGATCAATAAACCAAGTGTTTGAAGTCAAGTTACTTTGCCTGGTGTCGCCTGGCTGGGTGTGTCTGCACCTGCACCCCCCTGTCCCCCGTCCCAGCACTCCTTCTCTGCCACCTGACCCACACCCCTCCCACGGTGCTCCACCCTCACCATTTCCAACATCCTTTGCTCCCGCCAGATTTACAAACTTGCTCTCTGCTCCACGTTGACAAATACAGTCCTGTGCAAAAGTCTGAGGCACCCTGGCTATAAATATATGCCTAAGACTTTTGCACAGTTCTGTATGTACTTGTACCACCAGGTCTATGACACTCTCCAGGGTCCTGACATTGACCAAGCATGTTCAAAGGTTCAAAGTACAAAGGCTCATTTTATTATCAAAGTATGTACACAGAATACAACTCTGAGATTCATCTTCTGCAGTTGGCCATGAGCTACAGAAAAACCACGGCAGTCATTGGACAAAAATACACCAACCCCTCTCCCTCATGAGAAAGCAAAAGAAACAAAACTTACCAACCCCTCCCTCACAGGTCACCCGCCCAGACATGGCAGCTAAAACACCAAACCCCTAACCCCCAAGCACCCTCATACAAAAAAACAGCAACAACAGCATCAAACCCCCAACTCCTCTCTCGCACACAACAATCTAACAGATTGCTCACAAGGAACATCACCAACGTCAGACTCTGTTCCCAACCCCTCTATCACCCAAAAATAGTAACATATCACCCACCTGCCGATCAGCACCAAGAAAGAAAACAGTGAAGGAGACCAATGTAAACTACAGTCCACACCGATAATCACATACAGTATGTCTCCGAATTTCAAAAACATCCTCCGTCAGTATCAAAGGGAATGACAGCTCAACCTCAGTCCTTCTGTGGGGAGCGACTGACCTGTGGCCTCCTGACCTCTGGCTTCCTGACCTCTGGCCTCCTGACCTCTGGCCTGACATGTCCTCCATGAAGAGCAACCACTGACCTGCGCTTCTCTGCAATTGCCTCAATGTTTCAGTCTTCTACAGCATTTCAATCGGTGATAAGTGGAGTCAATAACGGCTCCGCACCCCGTCTCCGGTCTCCTGCACGAGACAACACGTACTCGCGGTCCTCCCCTGGAATTTCCTTTGGGGACAGCACAGCGCTAGATCATTTGATCAAACTCCAGACTGTAAGTCCCGGGCTCCAACAGTTTCTGAAACACAATTAAGATAAAAAGAATAAGTAAAAGACGCCATCTTGACTGGAAATCCCCTAATGGGGTGTCCCGCCTGATTGAAATGACCAAAAATGCAACACCTCACTCTTGACCAAGTTAAACTCCATCTGCCATTCCTTGGCCCATTTTCCCAGTTGATCTACACCCTGCTGAGATCTTAGATAAACACCTTCACTGTCCATGGCACCACAAATTTTGGCAAGGACACAGGTAGAGCGTGCAGGTAGAGGTGAAGATGGCACTTGGCATGTGTGCCTTCATTGGCCAGGGCATTAGCTGCATGAACTGATAGATAGATAGATAGATAGATAGATAGATACTTTATTCATCCCCATGGGGAAATTCAACTTTTTTCCAATGTCCCATACACTTGTTGTAGCAAAACTAATTACATACAATACTTAACTCAGTAAAAAATATGATATGCATCTAAATCACTATCTCAAAAAGCATTAATAATAGCTTTTAAAAAGTTCTTAAGTCCTGGCGGTTGAATTGTAAAGCCTAATGGCATTGGGGAGTATTGACCTCTTCATCCTGTCTGAGGAGCATTGCATCGATAGTAACCTGTCGCTGAAACTGCTTCTCAGTCTCTGGATGGTGCTATGTAGAGGATGTTCAGAGTTTTCCATAATTGACCGTAGCCTACTCAGCGCCCTTCGCTAGCTACCGATGTTAAACTCTCCAGTACTTTGCCCACGACAGAGCCCGCCTTCCTTACCAGCTTATTAAGACGTGAGGCGTCCCTCTTCTTAATGCTTCCTCCCCAACACGCCACCACGAAGAAGAGGGCGCTCTCCACAACTGACCTATAGAACATCTTCAGCATCTCACTACAGACATTGAATGACGCCAACCTTCTAAGGAAGTACAGTCGACTCTGTGCCTTCCTGCACAAGGCATCTGTGTTGGCAGTCCAGTCTAGCTTCTCGTCTAACTGTACTCCCAGATACTTGTAGGTCTTAACCTGCTCCACACATTCTCCATTAATGATCACTGGCTCCATATGAGGCCTAGATCTCCTAAAGTCCACCACCATCTCCTTGGTCTTGGTGATATTGAGACGCAGGTAGTTTGAGTTGCACCATATCACAAAGTCCTGTATCAGTTTCCTATACTCCTCCTCCTGTCCATTCCTGACACACCCCACTATGGCCGTGTCATCAGCGAACTTCTGCACATGGCAGGACTCCAAGATGTTGGTGAGACCACAGTTGGCATATATAGTGTGTACTGAGGATAACCTGACAGAAGAATATAAATCATGAGGGGTGTGGATAAGGTGGACGATCGTGGTCTTTCTCCAAGAGTAGGGGAAGGTATAGATTTAGATAGGGAGGGTAAATTATTTAAAGGGGACTTGAGGGGGCAACTTTTTCTTACAGAGGTGGTGGGTGCCTAGAAGGGGCTGCAACAGAGGAAGTATGTCTGTGTCCACTTTACAGTGTGCATATGTGTCCACGTATGTGTGGTCAGGATGTGTGTATGTGTGGATGTCTTTGTCTGCTTGACCCTACCCAGAGCTGAACTCCAAATGCATCGCTCTCAAGATTGCAGGAACTCACAAGCCTCTCCGCAATGACAAGGTGATGGTCCGCAGAGAATTAAGGTCATGGTGTTAAGATCAAGGGGGAAGTCTCAGACAAAGCGCGATCCAATGAAGACCTTGATGGTGGAGCTGGTGGAAGATGATGACACGTCCAAACGGCAGAGAAGGGTCCCAGTTGTCTTGTATTCCACGTCACTGGACCCTGACTCTGATCTGTAAAGGACTGCATGGTGGCTGCCCATGAATTAGCCTCCCCACTTTAAGCAAGGTCACACTCAGGCATCCCGACCTCCCAGAATAAGTCCCTCGATGATCATTAAGTGGTGAAGGGGACAGGATCGTGAGGACTGAAAGAAGTCACGGGCTGGCACATTGGGTGGTGGGTGGTTCATTCAGTCGCTGGGCTCTTGGACTGAGGCAGAAGGAGATCTTCAGCAGCTGCATTCATGACTAAGCAGCCATTTTGGATCCATTCTGCTCACCCCACTCGTGGAAGGGGCTGGAAAAAGTGCCCTAAAAATAACCTGCCTCCAAGCTTCCTGACTGGAAAAAGCATCCAGAGCTTTCCCAGCGTACATAACGAATAAACTCTTCTTGGGCTTCCAGCCAGGTACAGATATCGACTTTAACCGAGGTTTCAATGACAGACTGTGCCGTCTTCATCAGTGATGATGCCTGGGTATGTCTAGTCTGGTGGTATTTATGCCCCCGTCATCCATCCCACCTGATTGGTTAGTCCTCATCCAATCATTTTTCCGCCGTCCCACCTTGTTTACAATCAAATTCCAGTTCTTACTGTTATGATCCCAGCCCCCTCCTTTGTGAGAATCGCAAGAGCCCTAGTGAAGGGGGGGGGAGGGGTCAATGACCCAAGAGAAGAGAGAGACGTGCTGAATAGACACAGGAAATGGGAGAGAGAGACACACACACCAAGGAGACACGATAGCGATCCCGTCGTAGCGGGAAGCCATTTTGAAGGAAGCCACGTGCGTTAGATTCCGAATCGGGAGTCTGTGGCTGGAATCACGGAAAACCGCTTTTAACTAACAACAGGGAAGCCTGCTCCCCTGATTCCACGGCTTTGCTTCGTAAGGACCCGGGCAAGTGTTCCTTTTCTCACCAATCTCTCTCTCTCTCCAACACGGGAAACCCAGCGGTTCCCAAAAGGCTGAAGCCTGCAGACTTCTGAATGACTTTTATATTTTCAAATGGACAATATATTATCCCCTAGACAACGATAGAGCTTATTTCTGATTGATTATTACTATACCTGCACTTTAGATTGAGTATTGACGACGTATGTTATCTAAATGTTTGTATTAACCTTACTTTTGTGCCCCTTTATAAATAAAAATGTTTAAAAATGGTACCATCAGACTTCAGCGGACCTCTCTATCTTTGCTGGTAAGTGATCCAGTTACGGGATACGTAACATTACTTACAGCAAGAACTTCCTCCTCGTTAAAGAATTTAGAAAACAACTTTAACAAAGACGAAAGTCTCGCTCTAAGTAAGAGCTGGAATTCGATTGTAAACAAGGTGGGACAACAGAAACCTGATTGGATGAGGACGAACCAATCAGGAAAGATGGATGAAAGGGGTTATATATACCACTGGACTAGACACGCCTAGGCAGTATCCCTGATGAAGCTGGCAGAGTTCCAGACCGGATTACCACGTCCAGGGGGATCACCATATGTGGTCAGAAGCGAAGAAGCATGACCTTCTGAGCCTGGAATGTACGCACTCTGATAGGGAGTGCAACCAGTGATCGACCAGAGAGGAAAACTGGTTATCACCAGAGAACTGAGGAGATGCCTGACTGACCTGGTTGCTCTTTATGAAACGTGCCTGGCAGATGCTGGGCAACTGAAGGAGGAGAAGAGTGGGCACACCTCCTTCTGGAAAGGAAAGGCAGATGACGAGCCCAGGATTTGCAATAAAGAACTGGCTTGTCAGCCGGACTCTCTGAACCTCTTGTGGGGATCAGTGAATGTCTCGTGATGATCTGTTTGGTGTTTGCCAATGACCAAAGGGCAACTGCCCTGACCGCTTATGCACCAACTCTAGATTCACACGAGGATTAAAAAGAGGCCTTTGAGGCTTGCCTAGATGTGACACTGTTGAGCATCCCCAAAGAGGGTAAGATAATTCTCTTAGGGTACTTCAGTGCCAGGGTTGGTCACGACTTCAACCTTTGGAAGGGATTGGCAACGTCAACTGAAATGGAGGACTACTTCTCACTGTACGTGGGGACATAGGGTCAGGAGAAGTAGAGTCTGTGTGGATAGAACTGAGGAACAGTAAGGGCAAAAGGACCCAAATGGGTGTTGTCTACAGGCCACCAAACAGTAGCATGGATTTTGGGTGCAAGTTGAATAGGGAGTTAACATTGGCATGTGGTAAAGGTAATGTCGCAGTAGTTATGGGGGATTTCAACATGCAGGTGAACTGGGAGAATCAGGTTGGTGCTGGACCCCAGGATAGGGAGTTTGTAGAGTGCCTACGGGATGCATTCTTGGAACAGCTTGTACGAGAGCCGACCAGGGACAAGACTATTCTGGATTTAGTGTTATGTAATGAACAGGATTTGATAAGCGATCTCGCAGTAAGGGAGCCATTAGGAGGTAGTGATCATAATATGATAAGTTTTTATCTGCAATTTGAGAAGGATAAGGGCAGCTCGGAGGTGTCAGTGTTGCAGATGAACAGGGGAAACTATGGAGCCATGAGGGAGGAGCTGGCCAAAGTTGACTGGACGGATAGCCTAGCAGAAAAGACAGTGGAACAGCAATGGCAGGTATTCTTGGGAATAATGCACAAGGTGCAAAATCAGTTCATCCCCCAGAGAAGGAAGAATTCAAAGGGGGAAAGGGGCCACAGTGGTTGACAAAGGAAGTCAGAGATTGCATAGCATTAAAAAAAAGGAAGTATGACAGAGCTAAGGTGAGTGGGAGGACAGATGATTGGGAAGTTTTTAAGGAACAACAGAACTTAACTAAAAAGACAATACGGGGGGAAAAATGAGGTACGAACGCAAGCTAGCCAGGAATATAAAGGAAGATAGCAAAAGCTTTTTTAGATATGTGAAGAGAAAGAAGATAGTTAAGAACAATGTTGGGCCCTTGAAGAATGAGTTGGGTGAAATTGTTATGGGAAACAGAGAAATGGCAGAAGAATTTAATAAGTACTTTAGATCTGTCTTCACTAAGGAAGACACAAGCAATCTCCCAGATGTATGGATGGGCCAAGGACATAGGGTAACAGAGGAAATGAAACAGATTGACATTAGGGAGGAAATGGTGATGAGAAGACTGATGGGACTGAAGGCTGACAAATCCCCAGGTCCAGATGGTCTGCATCCTAGGGTACTAAAGGAGGTGGCCCTGGAAATTGCGGATGCATTGGTAATCATTTTCCAATGTTCCTTAGATTCAGGATCAGTTCCTGAGGATTGGAGAATGGCTAATGTTATCCCACTTTTTAAGAAAGGAGGGAGGGAGAAAACAGAGAACTATCGACCTGTCAGCCTGACATCGGTGGTGGGGAAGATGCTAGAGTCCATTATTAAGGATGAAATAGTGGCATATCTAGATAGCAGTGATAGGATTGGGCTGAGCCAGCATGGATTTACCAAGGGTAAATCATGCTTGACTAATCTGTTGGAGTTTTTCGAGGATGTAACCAGGAAGTTAGACGGGGGAGATCCAGTGGATGTAGTGTACCTCGATTTTCAGAAGGCATTTGATAAGGTCCCACGTAGGAGATTGGTGGGTAAAATCAAAGCTCAGGGCATCGGGGGGATGACATTGACATGGATAGAAAACTGGTTGGCAGATAGAAAGCAAAGGGTAGCGGTGAATGGGTGTTTCTCGGAATGGCAGGTGGTGACTAGTGGGGTGCCACAGGGCTCGGTATTGGGACCACAGCTGTTTACAATTTACGTCAGCGATTTGGATGAAGGCATTGAAAATAACATCAGCAAATTTGCTGATGATACTAAGCTGGGTGGCAGTGTGACATGTGATGAGGATGTTAGGAGAATTCAGGGTGACTTGGATAGGCTGGGTGAGTGGGCAGATACTTGGCAGATGATGTTTAATGTGAATAAGTGTGAGGTTATCCTCTTTGGGAGTAAGAACAGGAAGGTCTCCAGGGTTAAGGAAGGACATCCTGGCTGTAGAGGAAGTGCAGCGTAGATTCACAAGGTTAATTCCTGGGATGTCTGGACTGTCTTATGCAGACAGGTTAGAGAGACTGGGCTTGTACACGCTGGAATTAAGGAGATTGAGAGGGGATCTGATTGAAACATATAAGATTATTAAGGGATTGGACAAGATAGAGGCAGGAAATATGTTCCAGATGCTGGGAGAGTCCAGTACCAGAGGGCATGGTTTGAGAATAAGGGGTAGATCATTTAGGACAGAGTTAAGAAAAAACTTCTTCTCCCAGAGAGTTGTGGGGGTCTGGAATGCACTGCCTTAGAAGGTAGTGGAGGCCAATTCTCTGGATGCTTTCAAGAAGGAGCTAGATAGGTATCTTATGGATAGGGGATATGGGGACAAGGCAGGAACTGGGTATTGATAGTAGTTGATCAGCCATGATCTCAAAATGGCGGTGCAGGCTCCAAGGGCCGAATGGTCTACTTCTGCACCTATTGTCTATTGTATGTGCTGACCAAAATCTTACCATCACAAACACTCTCTTCCACCAGCAAAACAAATACAAGGCATCTTAGATTCAGGATCTAAGCATTGACGATGTCATAAGGGCCATGATTGGCACAGCTCAGGGTGAAGGAGCTAAAGATTCTTGATGGACTGAGAAAGCCCTGGAAATCCGGAGACTGGCAGCCTCTGGTGACACTAGAGGCTTCTTGAGTTTCACCGAGTAGCATTTGACTGGTCTCCCTCTCCCCCCCACTCACTGCTGCCGGAGGAAGGTGCAGGAATCTTGGGTCTTGGGTGAGGTTCGATCGGCATAGCTGGTGGATTGAACTTGTCTTTAGAGGACTCTGTGGTTCATATTACACGTATTTCTAGTCTGGCTACACCTTGTTTGGCTATTTTGCACAATTTTGATCAGGGCACTTTGACGTGGACTGTCTGCGGCCTGCAGTCAACAATTGAAACAGAGCTAAATTGAACTAAACATTCCTAGACTGTTTCAAGGACTCTGTGGTTTGATCTTTAAAATTCTGTGTGTTATTCGCTCTTTCTTTGCTGTTTACACGATTTGTTCTTTTTTTCCCGCACATTGGGTATTTGATATTTTCTTTGAACAGGTAAAATGTTCCAGTACTGTGCAAAAGTCTTAGCCCCCCCGAGCTTTATACATGTGCCTCTAAGACTTTTGCTCTGTATATTGGTTACTATAAAACTTGCGTGAGTGTGTGACCACACTGTTATACTGGTCACAGTTTGAAACTGTGGGAGTGTGACTGGCAATGAGTTACACTGGTGACTATGACACTATGTGGGTGCGACTGACACTGAATTACTTCGGTTACCGTGCGAAGGTGTGACACAGTGGTACCAACGTGCTAATGAATCATGCCCTGGTATCGGAACACTGACGCCTTTGAACGGAAAGACCCACAAAAGGTAGTGGATTCGGCCCATTTCATCACAGGTAAAGCCCTCCCAACTATTGAGCCCATCTATGTGAAACACTGCCGTAGGGAAGCAGCATCCATCACCGGGGACCCCCACAACCCAGGCCAAGCTCTTTTCTCACTGCTGCCATCAGGTAGTAGGTACAAGAGCCTCAGGACTTGCACCACCAGGTTCAAGAACAGTTATTGCTCCTCAACTGGCAACCTCTTGAACAAAACAGGATAACTACACGCTATTACAGCCATATATCCTTCCTTGGAATGTGTCTCTGCCGCCAGCTGACTCTAGTTGGCTTCAGGGTCCGTTTTTGAGCTTCTCCATTTGGACCTTCTGAAGATCCCAGTTAGTCCTGACGAAGGGTCTCGGCCCGAAACGTCGACAGTGTTTCTCCCTATAGATGCTGCCTGGCCTGCTGCGTTCCACCAGCATTTTGCGTGTGTTGCTTGAATTTCCAGCATCTGCAGATTTCCTCATGTTAACTATACTCACTTGCCCATCCGTTGAGATGATCCCACAACCAATGATCTCACTTTAAGTCTCTTTATCTTGCTATTTCATGTTCTCATTATTTATTTATATTTGCATTTACCCTACTTGATCTTTCATTGATGCTGTTACTGTTCTATAGATTTGCGAAGTATGCCCACAGGAAAAAGAATCTCAGGGTTGTATATTGTGACATGTATGTACTTTGGTAATAAAATTTACTTTGAACTTTGAAATTTGAGCTTGAACTTAGGTCCATGTGGGTCCATATATCTGTAAGCATATGTGGTTCATGCTTGTTTTTTAAAAATGTATTCATTTACCAGATGTGGGTGT
Source organism: Hemitrygon akajei (assembly GCF_048418815.1). Lineage (NCBI taxonomy): Eukaryota > Metazoa > Chordata > Chondrichthyes > Myliobatiformes > Dasyatidae > Hemitrygon > Hemitrygon akajei. The sequence goes on from NC_133154.1 coordinate 19,103,120, forward strand.
TGCTAGCTAAGTCACATTTGCTGCCCATCCCTGGTTGCCCTTGAGAATGTGGTGATGAGCTGCTTTCTTGAACCACTGCAGTCCCTGGGGTGTAGGTACACCCCCAGTACTGTGAGGGAGGGAATTCCATTATTTTGACCCGGCGACAATGAAGGAACCACCAAGTTTCCAAGTCAGGATGGTGAGTGACTTGGAGGGGGATCTCCAAGGTATCTGCTGTTCTTGTCCTTCTAGATGGTAATGGTCGTGGGTCTGGAAGGTGCTGCCTTAGGAACTTCGGTGTGTTGTTGCAGTGCATCTTGTAGACAGTACACACTGCTGCAACTCTTCGTCGATGGTGGGGGATTGGATGCTTGTGGAAGGGGTACCAATCGAGGGGCTGCCTTGTACTGGATGGTGTCAAGCTTCTCGAGTGTTGATGGAGCTGTACTCATCCAGCTGAGTGGCCAGTATTCCATTATACTCCTGACCTGAGCCTTGTAGATGGTGGATAGGTTTTGGGGAGGTAGGGTCAGGAGGTGAGTTAAACGCCACAGGATTCCTAGCCTTTGACCTGCTCTGGTAGCCACGCTCTTTATATGGCTAGACCAGTTCAGTTTCCTGTCAATGGTAAGGGGTGTTGATAGTAGGAGATTCAGTGATGGTGGCATCACTGAATGTGGTCAATGTTTTTGCGTGCTTAGCCTGTGATTGTGTGAGTGAATTTTAGTATGTCTATCTGTTTATAGTACAGTTTCACATACATGGTCAGGGTGTGTGTGTTTGTATGTGTCCTATTTTTGGGTGTGTGGTCATCGTCTGTATGTGGTTCTGTCCAGGTATGCGTACGGTAAATGTGTTGCTGATGGCTTTGAATGAGTGGGTGTCCATAAGTACCCTTGTGTACTCAGACAGCCCCCGTCACCAGGTTTGTGTCCGACATCTCCAGCTCCTCTCAACTGTAGTGGCAGCAAGTTACCCTCAACCCTGACGATCTGCCCAGGAAGGCTGGAGCAGGAATGAAAGGAATCCTTCACACATCTCAGGGCTGTGCCTGAGTCCGCCTCACGTTCCCAACGGAGATTCCCGGTTTGTGCCGGAAAGCTCCAGCAGTGAGCGATCACGAGACTGAAATGTGGCTCACTCCCCCTAACATACAAGCAGGAACAGGAGTCAGCCATCTGCTTCTTCTATCATTCAGTACGATCACAGCTGACCTGATCTTTGTCCTCGACAATTTTCCCACTGATTCCACAGCTTTTGATTCCTTCTTAATCCCGAAGTCTATCTTTTTCAACTTGACCGCCAATTAGTGACTCAAGTCTGCACAGCGCTCACAGCTTTCCAAAGCTTCTGATCTTCACCTTAAATGGGTGACACTTTACTTTTAAATTTCACCCCACAGATTTCCTCAGTATCACCCTGTCAATGAGATCTCCATTCCCTTTTGCTCTTTTGCTATTTCTTATTTAGACCTAAATTGATTCCAATTCCATTATAATCTTCCAAGATTATATCTGACTACACATTAATCTCCACAGTGTTATCTCACACTCTTTTCCTTCCTTTATTCTACACTGATAATGTACTACTTATTCATTTCAATTCAATTCAAGTTTAATTGTCATTCAAAACCATACATGTATACTCATGACAACACACACAAAATGCTGGAGGAACTCAGCAGGCCGGGCAGCATCTACAGAAAAGAGTAAACAATCGACATTTCGGGCCGAGACCCTTCAGTAGGACTAATACAGCTAAATGAGACGGCGTTAATCCGGGATCAAGGTGCAAAACGCAGTACCAGAAGTCACACACAGCACAAAGCGCACACCAGAGAGCAAGCACAAATGGTATCGCAGTCACCTCAACAGTCTACAGTCGACCCCAACAGATCTTGCCCTCCTCCCCTGAGTGATCACTGGTGGTGGGGGGGGGGCCCAACTCCAGCCTGGACCCCTTGCCACACCGCCTCCATGCACCGCACTGGCTCAATGACACCCCCAGGTGACGCTGCGGCTCAAGGATCAGTCCCCCGTGCACACAAGACAGCAAGCACAAACAGAATCTCAGTAAAACACAACTGTATGAAATATGTGTATATATATATAAACTCCCAGATAGAAACAACAGTGGGTTAGAGGAAAGATCCCTCTGCAATTTCAATCAAGCACTCACAGGACCGTTATAAAGCTGTTCTAAAGAACCTAAAATAGGTCTATTTTCATACTAACAAGAATTCTAATTCGCCGTTAGTGGCTGTGGTATCTACGTCCTTTCGTCTATATCACATCACACTTCCAGACAGATGCTATGAGTTCGTGTTTAATCAAAAGAAATGCTAGAGATTGCATTTCTTTGTTACCCTACCTGCATTGCTTTAGCTGCCATGTAGCCAAAAGACAAATCTGAACTGAATGACGCCTTTTGATTTTTTTTTTGCTTCTTTTGTGTTGAGTGGGGGGGGGGGGGTTTGAAGCCTGATGTTTTTCTTTGAACGGGCGGGTTCCACGGTTTTTCTTTTGACATGGCTGTCTGTGGGCAAGGTGAAGCTCAGGGCCATATACTTTGATAATAAATTTACTTCTGAATCTTTAGATATTTCTGAACGATCCTCGAATACTACCTCATTATTCTTTTCTTTTGCAGTATTTATTTTTTGAAGTTTATAGGAATGTTATACCTCTGCACTTTACTGTTGCCTCAAAACCACCTGCTGTTGACAGTAAATCTAGTTCTAATTCTGATACTATTCTGACCAGTTTCCTTACTATAAGCATCCAGAACTGTTGCCACATCTTTGCCCCAGAAACACTCAAAAATTTCTGTAGAAGTACCATGGAGAGCATTCTAACTCATTGATCCACCGTCTGATTTGGGGGGGGGGGGGGGTGCTTGTCTACTGCAGAGAGTTGTAAACTTTACTCAGCTCCATCATGGGCTCTGACCTACATACTATCCAGGACATCTTCAAGGAGCGATGCTTCAGAAAGGAGGGCGTCCATCATTAAGGGCCCCCACCAGCCAGGACATGCCCTCATCTCATTGCTACCATCAGGAAGGAGGTACAGGAGCCTGAAGGCATACACTCAGCGATTCAGGAACAGCTTCATCCCCTTTGTCATCCAATTTCTGAATGGACAATGAACCCATGGACACTACATTACTTTTTCATTTCTATTTTTGCCCTACTTATTCAATTTAAACATTTAATATATATAATTACTATAATTCACAGTTTTCTCTATCATTATGTATTGCATTGTACTGCTACTACAAAGCCACCTAATTTTACGACATTTGCTGGTGATACTAAATCTGATTCTGATCTGGTCCCAACCTCAGTCACTGATTAGATAAGCGCGTTCTCTGAATGTTATAAACACCCAGTTACTAAATGCCTTGATTTTTATATCTTTGTCTTCAGGTTCATGAATGGTCTCATCCAGAACTCTTGGCCTCGTAACCCGTGATGTCCCTCTCCTCGCTTTCTACCCTCTTGAGCAGCACCTTTCTTCCCCAATGCCCTGCCCTTGGGGCCTCTGCCGTCATCCTGATGGAATGAAATACTTGACGCTGCCAGGCCTTCTGTGATGATACCTCGCTGCCCTATTGCTTCTCCGAAGTGGGCAGCCCTCTGACCGTGTGATACCCTCCCAGAAGAGCCCCTGTGACAAAGCAGCAGGCTCTCAGTGCAGCGATGGACTGTCAACTGGAATTCTAATGCCAGTGTCCATGGACGAGGCTTGAATCCGTCACCTTAATCAAAGAGTCATGGAAACAAGCCCTTCAGCCTAACCAGTCCTCGTCGAACACAGCATCCTCTCTGCTAATCTCAGTTGCCTGCATTCAGCCCATAACCTCCAAAGCCCCTCTTCTCGACGTACCTATCCAAGTGCCTCTTAAATGTTGCAATTGTACCCATCTTGGCCACTTTGTCTGACAGCTCATTTCATAAGACCATAGGAGCAGAATTAGGCCATTTGGCCCATCGAGTCTGCTCCACCATTCCATCATGGCTGATTTGCTATCCCACGCAACCCCATTTTCCAGCCTTCTCGCAGTAACCTTTGACACCTTATTAACCAATAACCTATCAACCTCTGCTTGATCTCCACAGCCATCCATGGCAATGAATTCCACCATATTCTGGCTGGAGAAATACCTCCTCATCACTGTACTAAAGGGAGGTCCTTCTATTCTGAGGCTGTGCCCTCCCGTCCTAAACTCCCCCACTATAGAAACATCCTCTCTGGGCCTTTCAAAATTCAATAGGTTTCAATGAGACTCCCCCTTCATTCTTCTAAACTCCGTGCTTCTATATTCTAATCTTCTCGAAATGAATGCTAACATTGCATTTGCTTTCCTAATTACTGACTCAACCTGCGAGTTAACCTTTGAGGAATCCTACACTTGTACTCCCAAGTCCCTTTGCACCTCTGATTTCTGAATTTGATCCCTGTTTAGAAAATATGCCTTTATCCCTTTATCCCAGTGTGCACGACCATACACTTCCATTTGCCATTTTGCCCAATTCTCCTAATCTAAGTCCTTAACTGCTGTGATGTGAACTAGGTCACCAGAGAGTCACCGAAGCTCATGGATATAGAAGCGTTTTATTCAGCAACAGGAATCATTCTGCTTTCGAGACACTTCTTAGAAGAAGAGGCCTGCCTGGCCCAATATTACAGGACATTTTTATATGCTAAAGATCAAAGGTAACAACAGGACAATGCTATAGTTACAATGTACCTACAGTGCTTCCCTTGAATTACACGTAGTTTTCAAACAGCTTCTTTGCACCCACACTCCGGACACCCGGAGTGAGCGTCAACCCCGCTGACTCGGAGCTGCGTCCATGCGTATGCAGGCGTCTGAGCTCTAGATGAAATGCTTTTTTCTTTGCAATTGACCCCAGCCCTGCAGCTCCAGGAAACCCATTGTTCTCAGCTGAGTTTTAAATTCCATCTGCTATCCACATGCAAATCTGAAGACTGGCTGCTGTTGAACTCAATATTTGTTATGTACCCTAACTCCAGAATGTGCCCCATCGACGCAGACTCCCTGCTTCCTCAACACTATCTGCCCCTCCAGTTAGCTTTGTATCGTCTGCCAACTTGTCAGAAAGCCATCGGTTCCACCATCCAGATTGTTGATAGATAACCGGAAAAGAAGCGGTCCCAACACAGATCCCTGTGGAACACCCCTGCATTCAACCCGAAAATGCCCCCTTAATTCCAAGTTTTGCCTCCTGCCCATGCTCAATCTATGTTAGCATCTAGCTAAATCTAAAAAGTCGAAGTAAACAATATCCACTGTCTCTTCTTTGTCCATTCTGCTTGTTATTTCTTGGAAGAATTCCAACAGATTTGTCAGGAAAGATTTCCTCTTAAGGAAACTGTGCTGACGTTGCGCCTCCAGGTACCCCAAAAGCACATTCTTAATAATGAACCCCAACATCTTCTCAACCACTAAAGTCGGGCTAACTGGCCTACACCTTCTTGTCTTTTGCCTCCCCTCCTTCTTAAAGAGTGGAGTGACATTTGCAATTTTCCATTTCTCTGGAACCATTCAAAGACTAGTGATTCTTGAGGGGGGAGGGTGACTGGTGAGACCAGATGAGGAGGAAAGTGGGTGGGTGGGGGAGGTGGGATGATGTGAGGAGCTGGGAGGTGATAGATGGAAGAGGTAAAGGGTTGAAGAAGAACGAGGAGAGGACAGTAGACCAAGGTATAAAGGGGAGGAGGTGATGGGCGAGCCATGAGGATAGTCGTGCTATCAGGTTGGAGGTTACCCGGACAGAATATGAGGAATTGTTCCTCTAACCTGCCTTTGGCCTCATTGTGGCAGTAGAGGAGGCCGTGGGCCGATATGAGAATGAGGAGTTTAATGGGTGCCGCTGGAATATCCCGGTTGCTGCGGCGAACGGAGTGAAGAGGCTCGTCTTACCTCGCCCCAGACCCCTGTCTCAGACCCTGCCCCTCTCCCCTCGTCGCTGGCTGTCTCCCATCTCCACTCTCACGCCCGACGCTGGACTTCGGCCCGTATCGTTGACAGCTCCTCGCCTCCCACAGACGCTGCCCGACCCGCTGAACTCCTCCCGCGCACCGTAACTCAGCGAGGCCCCTCTCTGTGACCCACCCTCCGGCAGCGTCGCCGCAGATGGTCACTCACTACTCCGTGTCCTGCCTGGCTCCTCGGGGGGCATCAGGGATACCGCCACTCGCCGCGCACGTACGGGGGACACGCTCACGGCTCCGCTTCTGAAGAACCCCGCTTCATATCGCGCACCTGCCCCCGGCAGGAAGTGCCGCGCTGAGCGCGAACGCCCACGGGGCTTCTGCTCCTGACAGATGGGCTAGAACAGATCCGCCTTTGGGGAAGGCAGTACCTCAAAGGGCACTTGGTACTTTCGCACTCAGTCCCTAAAGGCGCTCCTGTTCTCAGTACATACTGGGGAGTGTGGAATTACAAGCCGCGCGTCGAAACGATAGAGATAAGAGGAACGATGAGAAAGCTTTGCCCACCCCCAAGAGTGGTGGGGTGTGGCCCTCACTCCTGGGACAGAATCCCTCACCACCCTGAAGTTCGGGTGTGTACCTGCGCAGGTATGACCTGACCCAGTGCAGGGAGGGGGAATTAGCCCGGGGATCGATTTCAATCGACAGGCCCGCAATGGATGTGGCCGTCCCCTCTCTGTACCTCTTCTCTTTCCTGATTCAGCGCACCTGAGCTGCATCAACCTCTTCCCATCTGACCGCGTTGCGGGGCTCGAGTTTATACTTTGGGCCGATCATGCTCAGGTAGAGATGTGGGGTGGGGTGGGGTGGGGGGGGGGCGGGGAAAGCATTTTTGCCTCCTCCATAGACAGTACGGAGCAAATGCTGTAGTGTGTGGGTCGGACCGTGGGGGGAACAGATAGCACTGTCCATCCCACAACACAGCACCCCACTCACTTGACGGGGGGGGGGGGGGTGCTTTTGAGGGAATTATCCCCAATTCTCCACTTTCTACCTTGAGAGTACTTTTTTTCATAATTGAAAAGGCGGTGTCTTCTGTATAATTTGTGGAGCGCCGTGTGTGAGAGAACAGCTGTACTGCAGAAGAGTCTACTCGGCAGACCAATGAGCAAATCTGTCCGACAGAAGGAATAATTGACCCAGAAACAAGAGAGAGTCTGCAGGAGCTGGAAAGCCGAGCAACACACACAAAATGCTGGAGGAAATCAGCAGGCCAGGCAGCATCTATGGAAAAGAGTGAACTGTCGGCGGTTCGGGCCGAAGCCCTTCAGCAGGACTAATTAACAAGTGTGTGTGTGTGTGTGTGTGAGAGAGAGTGTGTGTGTGTGAGTGAGAGAGAGTGTGTGTGAGTGAGTGTGTGTGTGTGTGAGAGAGAGAGAGAGAGTGTGTGTGTGTGAGAGAGTGTGTGTGTGTGTGTGAGAGAGTGTGTGTGTGTGTGTGTGTGTGAGAGAGAGAGAGTGTGTGTGTGAGAGAGTGTGTGTGTGTGAGAGTGTGTGTGTGAGAGAGAGTGTGTGTGTGTGTGAGAGAGAGAGAGTGTGTGAGAGAGAGAGTGTGTGTGTGTGTGAGAGAGAGAGAGTGTGTGTGTGTGAGAGAGTGTGTTGATGTCTGCCGGTATAACATTTCAGTCTCCCATGGGGGTGTTCATTTAACACACTGGAACCACTCTCCCAGAAGTATAGATAGAGAAGAGAACCGGAGCTAGTGAATTATAAATCAGAGTCAGGTGGGGCAGGGTAATGCAGAGAGCTGAAGGCTGAAGTACATAGGAGATGGCTAATGGAAGATACTTGGAAGTTCAACAGGCAGACGGGATCTAGACGGTTAGAGAGGATCCCCTCGGCGGTGGGCGGAGAAATTCAGTGCGAGCGAGCATTTAACCAGAATCAAAACAGGAACTGGGTAAGACAGAGGACAGAACAGCGGGAGGGTGTGAGTGAGAAAGGGAGGGTGGAGGAAGGAGGGGAGGTCATCGAGGCAGGTCCCAGGTGAAGAGGGGTACATCAGCAGGCAAAGCTGCCAACAGGAGAAAGCCCAGCAGGTCTCGGAAACATGTTGGCGAGGGTAACCCGGGCACCGGCGATGATCCCGCTCATCTGGACCACCCTGATCTTCACTGAGTTAAGCAGCAGCGAGCAGCCAGCGGCCCAGGACATCAGCAAAGGAGTGGTAAGCGGTTTGGGCGCGTTCCCACTGATCGTGGCGGGAGGGGACGGCGCGGGGCAGAGGTTGGAAATGAGGGAGCTGCGAGTGCTTGTGTCTGTAGCGGGCTCAACAGTCAGACGGCACAGGCTTACGATGGCCGGAGAAAGAGAATGTGAGAGAGAGAGAGAGAAGGGAAAGAAAGAGGGAGAGTCGGAGAGCGAGAGAGAGAGAGATAAAGGGAAAGAGAACGATAGATAGAACCTTGTGTATTGTGCTGATCACAATAGGGAGCTGAGATGTTAGTGATAACAGATTCAGTCGGAGTTTTCAAAGGGGGAGAGGTGGGTCGTGAATGATGGATGTTGGGGATGTGATCGGATGACTTTTGCCGAGTCTGTAGCTACAAACTGTATTGCAAGCAATCTTTCCATTTCTAACTAACATCGTCCCCATCCGTTCCTGTACTCTGGACATTTCAAATCCCCAAACGATCATCGACGAGTCGGTTGAAGTGCCCAGCCCATAGGCGTTGGGTGAGGTTAGTGGCTCTCTGCTGCGGGCGATCGACTGTCACAACAACGGCTCAAAGATTTATCAGCTTGTCCAGAAGTGAGAGAGTCCCGCCGGAAAGTTTCTGCACGAAGGCGCTGCCTGGCCTGCGGAGTTCCTCCAGCATTTTGAGTGTGTTGCTTGGATTTCCAGCATCTGCAGAGTTTCTCTTGTTTGTGGTTGAAAGTGTTGAGGTTGCAGGTGGTAACTGCTTGTGGTAGGTTACGGTTGAATGTAATGTGTGAGCAACTACAGACCACCGACCTTCTATACTGCCACGCCTGTTTCCCATTCCCACTCCACTGACTGCCGGAACTCCTCGCCAGACTTAGTTACTGCAGTCTCAGAAAATGAGAAATCAGCGCGCAAGGAGCCTCGTCAGGTTATGAAATTAAATGTCACGCTGCAGATTAGCATGGTAGTGTAGTGGTTAGCACAACGCTTTACAGTCCCGGGTTCAATTCCCGCCGCTGCCTGTAAGGAGTTTGTATGTTCTCCCCGTGACCACGTGGGTCCCCCCCCCCCCCCCCCCAGTATACAGACGTACTGGTTGTTAGTTTAATTGATCGTTGTTAATTGCCCTGTGTTTAGGCAATTAAATTGCTGGGAAAGATTTCAGGTCAGTCCGGGCATGGAGTCTTCATTACACACCTACTTGAGTGTGTACCACACGAGTCCTCATTACACACCTACTTGAGTGTGTACCACATGAGTCCTCATTACACACCTACTTGAGTGTGTACCACACGAGTCCTCATTACACACCTACTTGAGTGTGTACCACATGAGTCTTCATTACACACCTACTTGAGTGTGTACCACATGAGTCTTCATTACACACCTATTCTGGTGTGTGTACCACACGAGGCTTCATTACACACCTATTTGAGTGTGTACCACACGAGGCAGGTGCTTTCGAGCCAGGAAGCTGGCAGAAGTATTTGAAAGCAGAGGATGTGGGTTATCATCTCATCTTGTGTCCTATTTCTCTGAATCTGCTAAGTGAAGTTAAACACACAGCCCTGTGCATAAGCTAAATCATTGCCATCATTGTCACTGTGTGCCGTGTCATATGACATGGGTGATCATTGTCTTTCCATGGCCGTGATTGCTCCTGGCAAATTTTTCAACAGAAGTGCCTTGCCATTGCCTTCTTCTGGGCAGAGTCTTTCAAAGATGGGTGACCCCAGCCATTATCAATACTCTTCAGGGAACGTCTGCCTGATGTCAACCAGGACTTGTGATGTGCACCGGCTGTTCATAGGACGACAGCCTGCTCCCATGGCTTTTCGTGACCCTGATTGGGTGCTAAGCAGGTGCTACACCTTGCCCAAGGGTGACCTGCAGGCTAGCAAAGGGAAGGAGTGCCTTAATACAGACATATCTCCAACCTTTATTTTGTGGATGTTGATTATAAGGGCCAGAGTGTGCACCAGCGCAGGTATATTCTGCCTATAGAGGTTCAGGTGGCTTTGCTTCTGGAGAATGCTGGCTGTAGATTCTCCATCCCTCCAACCTGCCACCCCTTATGCTAAGTCTGAGTCTGAGTGAGGCCTCCGTTGGTCAGAGTTGACCAAGGATGTTGTGTCCTAGCTGTCTAGATACACAAGCCTGGGCAGTGCGATATGGAGAGCAAGCTGTTGCCCGTGTAGCGGGCTTCCCCCTCTCTACGCAACTGATGAACCCAAAGGAACGGCAGAGACCGATACAGTTTAGTATCAGCAGTATTGCAGGAGTTGCCAGTCAGCGTTGAACTCAGTGTTGGCCTGCCTTAGGGACTCCAGCTCCGGACCTTCCCCGCCTTGAGGGTTCACTCCCAAAGCCTTCTCCATGAGTGAGTATAGCCGCAGGGCAGTGGGGATTTGAGATCAGAGTTTTCCTTCTCTTAGATGAGCTGCCAACCATGGTTGATGAGCCCTATTGAAGTGACTGATTGTAAGGTGTCAGTAATCCATCTTTTCCCCTTCTCCTGTCAGTAGAAATGCTACCGCCGGGCTTGGTAGCTAAGCCACACGTGAAGGCCAGGAGCTGGACGGTTGTCAGAGGCTATTTGAGGTGCATGCCATTGGGAGCATTTAATCGGCAGTGGGAGCTTGTCCCCGTTACCACCCCTGGCTTTAACAACCTTAAGGAACCATATGCTAAGTAATCATTACAGTTATGGTGCCAAAAGCACTAAAAATATTATTGATACCACTTGGTACTTTTAAACATTATATATGTAACTGCAGAAACCCATTCACTCTGATGGCACTATACTCTGATAACTTTCCAACACTTTAAACTTTAACTGTGACTACCTTCACCTCACTATACCCCTGCCTAACCCTGCTCCCAAATGCAAATGGTTTGAAGAAGCCACCTCCATCTATATGTGTTATCTACCATTTTATTTGATTTTCACTTCAGCTTTCAAGATTACTCACAGCTGAGGCTGCATAACAGGTTAGGAGTTCATCGTATTACGGGAAAGATACGAGCATGAATAGGAGATTGGCTGACTGGCGGGGGCAAAGAGTGGGAATAAAGAGGGCCTTTTCTGGTTGGCTGCTGTTGATGAATGGTGCCCTGCAGGGGTCGACGTTGGGACCATTTCTTTTTGTATTATATGTCAATGGTTTAGATGAAGAAATTGGCGATTTTGTGGGCGTGTTTGAAGATATGAAGATAGGTTGAGGGGTAGGTAGTATTGAGGAAGCAGGGTGTCTGCAGAAGGACTTAGACAGATTGGGAGAATGGGCAAAGAAGTGGCAGATGGAATACAGTGCAGGGAAGTGTACGGTCATGCACTTTGGAAGAAGAAATACAGTAAAGGCATGGACTATTTTCTAAACTGGGAGGAAATTCAAAAACCAAAAGGGACGTGCAGGATTAGCTTGCATGTTGAGTCGGTGGTAAGGAAGGCAAATGCAACGTTCGCATTCAATTTGAGAAGACCAGCATATAAAAGCAAGGATGTGATGCTGGGGCTTTATAAGGCAATGGTCAGACTGAGCTTGGAGTATTGTGAACTGGTTTGGGCCCCTTATCTAAGAAATGATGTACGTATTGGCATTGGAGAGGGTCTAGAGGAGCTTCATTAGAATGATCCCAGGAATGAACTTTGACAAACTTTTATAGGTGTGTGTTGGAGAGTATATTGACAGGCTGAATTACAGCCTGGTATGGAAGCACCCAATGCCTTTGAATGGAAAATAATACGAAAAGTAATGGATACAGTCCAATCCATTATGGGTAAAGCCCTCCATTGTTTACATGAAGTGTTGTCACAGGAAATCAGCATCCATCATCAAGAATACCCACCACGCACAACATGCTCTCTTCTCGCTGCTGCCATCAGGCAGAAGGTACAGGAGCCTCAGGACTCGCACCACCAGGTTCAGAAACAGTTATTACCCCTCAGCTATCAGGGTCTTGAACCACAGGGGGTAACTTCACTCCACTTTGCAATTTTTGCTCATTTCTTTCTCAATTCCTGGTAAAACATTGTTTACATTTGCATCATCTATTATTATATTGTAATTTGCCCTTTACTGTGCCTATTGTCTTGTTTATTAATTATTGTACTGTCTTGCACTGTTTTGTGCACTTTATGTAGTCCCGTGTAGGTCTGAAGTCTAATGTAGTTGTGTGTAGTTTTGTGTTGTTTCATGTAGCACCAGGGTCCTGGAGGAACGTTGTTTCATTTTTACTGTGTGCTGTACCAGCAGTTATGGTTGAAATGACAATATTCTGAAATTATGTCCAATGGACATTACAGAAAAATGTTTAGCTCTGAATCCTTGCCAGAAGGGTTTAGTAGCCATCATTTATAATATGATCATGAAAATACAGCCAGGAGTATCAGAAAAAATTAAGAAGGAATGGGAAAAAGAACTTCACTGCCTTATACCCACTGAGCAGTGGGAGGAAATTTTACAATTAGTCAATTCTTCTTCTATTTGTGCTAAACATGCGTTAATACAATTTAAGGTTGTACATAGGGCTCACATGTCCAAGGATAAACTTGCTCGATTTTATTCTTATGTTAATCCAACCTGTGACAGATGTCATTCTGAATTCGCTTCATTCGTTTTGGTCTTGCCCTTGCTTGCAAAATTATTGGAAAGATATTTTTGGTATTATTTCAACAGTTCTGAATATCAAATTGCAACTGCATCCTATTACTGCAATTTTCGGTTTACCAATGGTGGATAATAGTTGTTTATCCCCCTCAGCTTGGTGGATGATTGCATTTGTTACATTAATGGCTAGAAGATCTATCCTATTGAACTGGAAAGAAATTAATCCTCCAACTATATTTCAGTGGTTTTCTCAAACTATTTCTTGTTTGAGTTTAGATAAAATTAGAAGTGTTGTCTTTGACCCTTTAGTTAAATTTGAAGAAACTTGGAGACCATTTATTCAACATTTTCATAAGAGCTAAACTGACCTTTCCTAAACCTTACATTTATTATCCTTAATTATTTGGATGGAGGTGCGGAGTTATTGACGCTACTGTGTATATTTGACATAATGCAATGGCCCATGTCGGTTAGGGTTTTTTTTCTTTTTTGGGGGGGGGGGGTTCTTATTTAATCCATTTTTTGTAACCACTATGAGTTTGGGAGGTTATTATATATGGATTATCATCTATTTGTATTTATACCTTAACTTATTAATTATGTACCCTCAAGCTCTTTGTATTCATGTTTCACTTATGTTTGTTTAAAATTAATAAAAAGATTTAAAAAGAAAAGAAATGACAATAAAAGCAACTTGACTTAACTTGCCTCATTATGGAAATGTTCCCTCAACCTATCGACCCATTTTCAAGGACTCTTCATTTCAGGTTCTTGATATTTAAGGCTTATTTATTTATTATTAAAATTTCTTTATTTTTGTATTTGCAGTTTGTTGTCTTTTGTACTTTGATTGAACGCCCAAGTTGGGGCGGTCTTGCAGTGATTCTGTTAGTATACCAGCAAGGAAATGAACCCTAGGGTTGTATATGGTGATATATACTGTATGTACTTTGATAATAAATTTACTTTGAACTTTGAATGAAAGGGTTAGTGTATGAGGAGCATTTGATGGCTTTGGGCTTGTACTTGCTAGAGTTTAGAAGAAATGGGGGGGGGGGGGGTGGTCTCATTGAAACCTATTGAATATTGAAAGGCCTTGATAGAGTTTCCTATAGTGGGAGAGTCTAGGACCAGAGGGCAGCACCTCAGCATAGAAGGACGCCCCTTTAGAACAGTGATGAGGAGGAATTTCATTAACCAAAGGGTGCTGAATCTGAGGAATTCATTGCCATAGATGGAAGTGGAGGACACGTCACTGGGTATGTTTAAAGATAGGTTCTGGATTAGTCATGGTGTCAAAGGTTACAGGAAGGCAGGAGAATGGGCTTGAGAGGGATATTGAATCATCCAGGATGGAACAGCCTGATTCTGTTCCTATGTTTTAATAGTTTTATGGTCTTAAGTCCTGACAATTTTGGACATGTCCCTCCGAACATCAGAGGAATTTATTTCCATGTAGTGGATCAGTGTTGTTCACAGATTCCTTCCAAGCTGCTTAACCTGCCTTGACCCTCCCTTATTTTATTCTCACAGATCAAATTTTATTGACCCAGTCCAACCCCACCTGACTTGTACCTTCTTGATCTTAATCGGTTCAGTTTGCTGTGTCTGTGGAAAGGTTCCCTCTCTCTCCTGCTATTGAATTAATGCACGGCCTTCCCGAGGGAAGGGCCACTTGATGGATGTTGTGAGCAGAATCAATGCCAAGCTGTTTCGATGGGAAGAGCTCTAGAATTACCAGCATTTTGGAAAGCTCTTGAATAGATTGCGCTCCAGCAGTGCTTTAACATTTCCGGGGCTTTTACGGGCTGAACTTGCACCACTTGCAACTAATTTGTGCGTGTGTGAATCTTGGGAACAACTAGACCACAATCATCAAGAAGGAAACAGAGCTTCCTCACAGCTGGGGTTGAGCTGTGGACTATGAAGTATGGTCTGTCATTACAGGACCTGACCCAAAATGTCAACCTACACCTTCTGCCCCCGCTGTTTCTGCTCACCCGCTAAATTCTTCCAGCATTCAATAGTTCAACAGTTCCACTTAATATCAGAGGATGTCGATACAACCTGAGATTCTTACTCTTCGCAGACGTCCACACAGGCAGAAGAGTACCCCAAAGAATGAATGACAGTAAAGATGCTAGAACCCCAAAGCCCCTCTCAGCCCCTCCCACGCACAAGCAGCAGCAAAGTATTAACCCTCGCCCACTTCAACAAAAAAGCATCGGAGCCCACCACCCACCAAGCAAGCAATAACAAAGCCCCCAAGAGAGACCACGATCTGCAGTACAGAAAAACTGATCATTCACCTGACAATCTGGGACGCCACGGGCTCGTTCTCTCCCTATTAAAGGTGCAGGGAGGTGTCACACAGCAAGAGGGCAGACCCACGGACGCAAACAACTTACTGATCGCAGTGTTAAAAGTCTGCCACGTTGCTTTTTCTGAGTTCCCCGACTCGAGAATCACCAGCGATCTCTTCCCCACCAAACGAGAGAAAGAGAGAGTGTGATTTGCTGAGTACAGAGCCCTCCGATGGCAGATCCTCTGTTCCCCATGTTCTGTTTTCGCCTGCGCCAGCACATCCACGGGGCCAGGAGACCTCAGGCCTCTTGGGATATCGAAAATCGGCCGGCCGGTGAGCCCTGAGAGCAGGGTCCCATCGCCGCAAAGAACCACAGTTTGAGTGCAGTTGCAGGTCAAGGGCACCGACAGAGCCCCGTCCACCTCGGAAAGGGAACAAAAGAGACATTAAAGGTAGAAATCAAGCTGTTTCCGCAGGTGAGTTGAAGAAGCGGCTCTCCAACGCCATCGCTTCTCCGCCCATATTCCAGATCATCTGAAGAACATAAAGACTGCATTTATAGTACAACTACCCGAAACCTTTAAATTTCTTCGACTTAAATGCTGCACATCAGTCACCGACGCTGGGTTATGTTGGTGGAAGTGAGATCACATTGTGACCTAGTTCGTCGCTGTCATATCCTGGTCTCAGCTCACCTTGAACTTCATTGCCAACTTTGTACCTTCCTGCCATTCACATCCAGTCTCACACTGTTACCCACACAAAACGCCGGAGAAAATCAGCAGGTCCAGCAACATCTATGGGGGGAATGAACAGTTGATATTTCAGGCCGGGTCCTTCATCAGAAAGGAAGGGGGCAGAAGTGAGGATAAGACTGTGGGGGAAGGAGGAGGGGTACAAGCTGGCAGGTGACAGGTGAGAGGGAAGGTGGGCAGGTGGGTTTGGAGGAATGAAGTAAGGCGATGGCAGCGGATAGGTGGAAGAGTTAAATGTCACGGTCCCTTCTGGCACCTGGCTATCTTCCTCAGGAATTGGGCCTCAATCGCCTTGTTTAGTTCCCAATCATTCCCAGGTTCCACTAACTACAAGCACCTGCTTTCCACCAGCAAATGCAGTATAAAAACCCTGTGATCACAACAAGGAGCTGCCAGTTCGTTGGTTGCCTTGTGTATGAGTAACCGCGTTCCATGGTTAGGACTATCAGTTCGAAGTCTAGCATCGTTCCTGAATTCTCTACGAAGACCAAGACTCCGGGTAAATTCTCCCTTGGCACCCATCCCACGCTCACTATGACCATAACGCCTCCTGACTTGGCCTCCGCGCCCGTGTCCAGCACTTGGGTTCGTTCCGCCACGTCCCTGTAAAAATAAAGGGCTGAGGAAGAGGGAATCTGATAGGAGAGGAGAGTGGACCTTGGAAGGAAGGGTAGGAGGAGGGGAACCAGAGGGAGGAGATGGGCAGGTGAGGAGAAGGGGTAAGAGGGTAATCAAATAGGGAATGGAAAAAGAGAGAAGGCAGAAGTGGGGAGAAATGATCAGAACTGGCATTAACTGAACAACTTGCCTGGACTGTTTTGATGATTTGTGGTTTGATGCTTTTATTCTTTGTTTTCACTCTTTTTTTTTGCTGTTATGCATGATTTTTTTGCACGTTCTTTTTCTTTGCTGTTGGGGTTTTGATGTCTTTTCTTTGAATAGGTTCTGTTCTGTGGCTGTCTGCAGGAAGACGAACCTCAGGCCAGTGTACTGCATACGTACTTTGATAATAAATGTACTTTGAATCTCTGAGGTTAGAGATATCACCGTTAATACTATCAGGTTGGAGGCTACCCAGACGGACTTGCTCCTCCAACCTGAGCGTGGCGGTAGTGGAGGCCACCATGTCAGACAGGGAACGGGAAGCCAAATTGAAATGGGTAGCCACTGGGAGATCCTTCCTTTCGCAAGGGACAGAGCGAAGGTGCTCCACAAAGCGCTTCCCCAATTTGTAGGCGGGCCTCACACACGGCGGGAGTACCGGACATGACAGATACTCGGCAGACTCGCGGGTGAAGTGTCACTGCACGTGGAGGAGCTGCTTGGGTCCCTGAATGGTGGCAAGGGTGAAGTTGTGGGGCAGGTGCAGCATTTGTCCCCCTTGCAGGGGTAAGTGCCAGGAGGGAGATCGGTGGAGAGGGACGAGTGGACGAGGGACTCAGGTAGAGAGCAATCCTCATGGAAAGCAGAGAAGAGGTGGAGGGCAAGATGTACTTAGCAGTAGGGTTCCATTGGAGATCTTGGAAGTCCGTCACACAGTTACTAATGTAATTTAGTACTAGTAATACTTACCGAGTCGCACAGTCGCCAGAGTAACTCAGTGTCAGTCATACTCCCACAGTTTCACACTGTGACCAGTATAACACTCACAGTGACCAATGTACTGTGCAAAAGAGCATCCTGAGCAGCTGCATCACTGCCTGGTTCGGAAACTGCACCGTCTCGGATCGCAAGACCCTGCAGCGGATAGTGAGGTCAACTGAGAATATCATCGGGTCTCTTCCCACCATTACGGGCATTTACACTACACGCAGCATCCGCAAAGCAAACAGCATTATGAAGGACCCCACTCACCCCTCATACAATCTCTTCTCCGAAGCATTCGGGCTCTCACGACCAGACTATGTAACAGTTTCTTCCCCCGAGCTATCAGACTGTTCAATACCCAGAGCCTGGACTGACACCTTACTGCCCTATTG
Organism: Hemitrygon akajei; assembly: GCF_048418815.1. NCBI lineage: Eukaryota > Metazoa > Chordata > Chondrichthyes > Myliobatiformes > Dasyatidae > Hemitrygon > Hemitrygon akajei. Next base: position 19,120,916 of record NC_133154.1, read on the forward strand.
TCTTGTTTATTATTTATTGTAATGCCTGCACTGTTTTGTGCACTTTACACAGTCCTGTGTAGGTCTGTAGTCTAGTGTAGCTTTCTCTGTGTTTTTTTTTAACGTAATTCAGTCTAGTTTTTGTACTGTGTCATGTAACACCATGGTCCTGAAAAACGTCTCATTTTTACTATGCACTGTACCAGCAGTTATGGTTGAAATGACAATAAAAGTGAATTGACTTGACTTGAAAAGTCTTGGGCACATGTATATAGCTAGGGTGCCTAAGATATTTGCACCCTATTGTATTTGTCAATATGGAGCAAAGAGTGAGTTTGTAAATTTGACGGGAACAAACTATTACTACTACTACTAGTAGTTTGCCTTCATAATGCCTTACAAGGTGCGAAACGAAAGACAGTGTGGCGCGCCACTCCTCACACAGACAGTAGTGGCCGTTGACTCACTAGGAGTTCATCTGCCCTTTGACAGGTTTTGTTTTCAGTCCTGCTGGGTGCCTACGCACCCTCCTCCCTGGTTAACCGAAGTGCAACAGGGGCTGTGCCGGTTAAGTCACTGACAACCCGACCCAAGACAGGTAGTACCGGGCTACCTGGTACCAGTAGCACGGCAAGGTCTTGAGCAAAAGAAGTTGTGAATGGCGAGGGTGGAGCGCCATGGGAGGGGTATGGGACAGGTGGCAGAGAAGGAGTGGCGGTGGGAGGGGGGTGGCACGGGTGTAGACACACCCAGCCCTGAGACACTAGGCAGGGTCATTTGGTTCCAAACAATTGGTTTAGTGATCATTACAGAACATCTCTCTGGTGCTTCCAACTCCCTCCTCTCTCCCCTCCCATTTTCCCAAACATGATTCCCCACTCCCTGCCCACTTCCCACTCTCAGTCCACAATAGAGACCCACATCAGAATCAGGTTTATTATTACTCACATATGTCATGAAATTTGTTTCTTTTTGCAACAGCAGTACAGAGCAATACATAAAATTACTACACTACTGTGCAAAAATCTTTGGCACCATAGCTGTATATACAGTGCCAATAAAAAAAAATTCACTCCCCCCCCACCCCGGAAGTTTTCATGTTTTATTGTTTTACAACATTGAATCACAGTGGAGTTAATTTGGCTTTTTCTGACACTGGTGAAAAAGTGTCAAAGTGAAAACCAATGTCTACTAAGTGATCTAAATTAATTACGAATATAAAACACAAAATAATTTATTACATAATTATTCACCCCCCCTTTAATATGACATCACTGGTGCAGCTAATTGGTTTTAGAGATCACATATTTAGTTAAATGGAGATCAGTTGGTGTGCAGTCAGGGTGCTTCAATCAATTGTAGTAAAGATACACCCGTATCTGGAAGGTCCAACTGCTGGTGAGTCGGTATCCCGGCAAAAACTACACCATGAAGACAAAAGAACACTCCATGCAACTCTGTGAAAAGGTTATTGAAAAGCACAAGTCAGGAGATAGATACAAGAAAATTTCCAAGTCACTGGAGTGCAGTTAAGTCAATCATCAGGAAATGGAAGGAATACGGCACAGCTGTAAATCTGCCTGGAGCAGGCCGTCCTCAAAAACTGAGTGACGGTACAAGAAGGGGACCAGTGAAAGAGGCCACCAAGAGACCCATGACAACTCTGGAGGAGCTTCAGTAGCTGAGATGGGAGAGACTGCACAGACAACAACTGTTGCCCGGGTGCTTCACCAGTTCCAGCTTTATGGGAGAGTGGCAAAGAGAAAGCCACTGTTGGAAAAAAAACATACAAAATCTCTGATAGAGTTTAACAGAAGGCACGTTGGAGACTCTGAAGTCAGCTGGAAGAAAGTTCTATGGTCTGCTGACACCAAAATTGAGCTTTTTGGCCATCAGACTAAACGTTATGTTTGGCATAAGACAAACACCACACATCATCAAAAACGCACCATCCCTACCGTGAAGCATGGTGGTGGCTGCATCGTGCTGTGGGAATGAAGGTAGAGGGTAAGATGAATGGGGCAAAATACAGGGAAATCCTGGAGGAAAACCTGATGCAGTCTGCAAGAGAACTTCGACTTGGGAGAAGATTTGTTTTCCAGCAAGACAATGACCCCAAGCATAAAGCCAAACCTACACAGACTTAAAAACAACAAAGTTAATATCCTGGAGTGGCCAAGTCAGAGTCCAGACCTCAATCCAACTGAGAATTTGTGACTAGACTTGAAAAGGGCTGTTCACTCATGATCCCCATGCAATCTGAGAGAGCTTGAGCAGTTTTATAAAGAAGAATGGGGAAAAAAATTGCAGTGTCCAGATGTGCAAAGCTGATAGAGACCTATCCACACAGACTCAAGGCTGTAGTCACTGCCAAAGGTGCATCTACTAAATACTGACTTGAAGGGGGTGAGTAATTATGCCATCAATTATTTTGTATTTAATAATTGCAATAAACAGACTAATTTTGTAGAACAAACACGAGGAAATCTGCAGATGCTGGAAATTCAAACAACAACACACACACAAAATGCTGGTGGAACACAGCAGGCCAGGCAGCATCTATAGGGAGAAGCGCTGTCGACGTTTCGGGCCGAGACCCTTCGTCAGGACTAACTGAAAGGAAAGATAGTAAGAGATTTGAAAGAATTTTGAAGAAATTTGTTTTCACTTTGGTCAGTGTCAAAAAAGCCAGTTTAAATCCACTGTGATTCAATGTTGTAAAACAATAAAACATGAAAATTTCTGGGGGTGTGGGGGGAAGGATGAATATTTTTTATAGGCATGTTATATTCCTAAGACTTTTGCACAGTTCTATACATACGTTGATAATAAATGTACTTTGAACATTGAACTTTGTGAGAGAGAGTGTGAGACCGGGAATGAGTGGGACTGACAGAGATACAACTATTGCCACTTCTTGTCACCCTCTTTCAGGACTGGCTGACCCGTTACGGTTACCTGCCACGCCCGGACCCTATGACGTCCCAGCTCCAGACCCTGGAGAGCCTGACCAGTGCCATCAAGTCCATGCAGAGATTTGCTGGGATTGAGGAGACTGGAATTATCGGTGAGATCTTGTGTGGTGGGTGGCACTGGCTGGATCAATATCCGCGTGGTGAAAAGTGAACAGGAGCCGGGAATTTCGGAGGACTGATGGGACGGGGAAGGGGAGAGCTGGGGAGACACAAAAGGAAAGTGTAAGATGGTCAGCTAAATTGACTCTAACAGAAGCTCTAAGCCCTTCCATAACATCAAGTTCTTTTCAAACACTGTGCTCTCCTTCCCCTGTCCCCCGCGGGGCAGGGCAGAGCTGCCCTCCTGTATACTATGCAACCATTGACAACCCACGGTGGGCAATTTTAAGATTAACCAAACTGGATTCTGGGCAAAATTGGTAATTGAGGGCCATTTCCCAGCTTCGAGGCTTTAAACCCACTCTAGCAACTCTAGTGGGCAGGCCAGGCCACACCCGGCAATTCACCAGAAAGGAGATCCTTCCCAGTGCAAGAGTGGGGATTCCTGGCTTCCAGCTGCCCAGAACAGGTGGAGAAGGGGCATTAGGAAGGTACTGACATCCTCATGAGTCCACACCAGGGGCATGTTAGACCACATCTGGAGTATTGCATTCAGTTCCGGTCGTCTCATTATAGGAAGGATGTGGAATCTGTAGAGAGGGTGCAGAGGAGATTTATCAGGATTATCCCATGTCTTATGGGGATAGGATGAGTGACCTAGGGCTTTTTTCCCTGGAGTGAAGGAAGATGAGAGGTGACCGGGTAGGGGCTTAATAAAATGATAAGTGGGAAGCTGGAGACATTTTCCCAGGGCAGTGGCTAACATGAGGGGGCATCATTGTAAGGTGATTGGAGGGAAGTACAGGGGAGGATGTCAGAGGTAAGTTATTTACACAGAGTGGAGGGTCTGAGGAAGGCCCTGCCTAGTGTGACGGTAGAGACAGATACATTAGGGACATTTAAGAAATTCTTAGATAAGCACATGGATGACTGAAAAATGGAGGGGTTTTGTCGGAGGGAAGAGTTAGATTCACTTTAGAGTAGGCTAAAAGGTCAGCACAATATTGTGGGCCAACTGGCCTGTACTGTGCTGTCCTGTTCTACGTTCTATGTGGGGGAGAAAAACAGAGCAGGAGCTCAGATCAGCCCAAAGAACCCACCTGTGGCAAAGTCTCTGGGCCCTGCCTGCTCCTTCAGTCACTTGTGACAGGTGCTTGGTCCATAAGCTTCTTACTCGGAGGTGATTTAGACCAATCCAATCAATGCATGGAGTCTCCATTTCTTTCTCTTCCTGTGTCGCTCTGTCTGCCATCCTGAATCTTTTGTTCCCCTATATTGCTTTGTCTGCCTCGTTATCGTAATCCCATTTTCAGTACCTCACCACCTCTGTCCCTCCTTCACATTCATTCCCCTTCTGTATTTCTCTACCCGTCTCTCCGTTGCTTCCTCACAGCCTTTCTCCCTCTTTCTCTGTCATTAGTTCTCCCTTTGTCTCTGTCTGTTTTCTCTCTCCTCTCTGTCTGTCTTTTTCTCTCTCTGTCTATCTGCTTCTCTCTCTCTCACATCTGTCTGTCTCTCTCTATCTCCCCCTCTCTATTTGTCTTTCTATCTATCTGTCTCCCTCTGTTTATCTCTCTCTCTCTCTGTCTATTGGTCTGTCTATCTGTAATTTTCTCGCTTCCCCTCTCTCTATCTACCCCTCTCTTCTTTTCCCCACTCCACCTATCTGTCTGTGTTTCTCTTTCTCTATCTCCATCTGACTTTATTTCTCTGTATTTCTCTTTCTCTCTCTTCCCTCTCTAGCTATTTATCTATCTGTCTCCCTCTCATTCTCTGTCTCCATCCGTGTCTCTCCTTTTCCCTCCTCTATCTGTCTCTGTCTCTATCTCTCTAACTCAATGGTTATATATTCTCAGAGATTTGGTGACACATTGCTTCCATTTGCTTCCCTTACAGACATTAGTGAAATCAATATAATTTATCTACAACCCATTAGTGTTATGGTAGCCTCAAATGATTTGAACTTTATTTCCTAGCTGCCTTGGTGAAATGTGAATTCAAGTTTCCAGATGTGTAGGCCATTTGTTAGAGAAAGGATAGAGGGGGGTGAATGGTAGATTTTAGAGACCAGCACGACTGCCCATTCGTGGTCAAGCTGAGAAGCAGAATGTTCAGGTTCCACGGTCACTTGGGCCACTATGTGCCCAGGTTCTACCTGTTGCCCTGGCTATGAAGGATAGGTCTGGCCCCTTTCCCGCGCAACACCCCTGTCAGCTGGTCGTTGCCGCCATACCTGTCCTTCGTAGAGAAGTTCTTCCAGGTCAACGCCTTTGACCACAGGGTCATCAGGCAGTGGTCAGCACGTAAGGTCCTGCAGGCACTGCAGGAGAAGGACGTGATGGACACAGTGGGGTGGTTCCCTGAGCAGACCGTCCAGTTCATCTGGCAAAATGCCTCATCGCCAGACCTCACCAACAGGCACCAAGACCTCGCCTGGCTGGCGGTGAGAGGGGCCCTCCCAGTCCGATCCCTCCTGTACGCCCGGAACGTCGTTTCCACACCCCTCTGCCCACGGGAGGACTGCAGTGAGGAGGAGTCGGTGACCCACCTCTTTGCACACTGTGGGTTCGCGGAGAAGGTGTGGAGGAGGATGGAAGGGGCAGTGTCGAGGTTCATCCCCAGCAGCTGCGTAACAGAGGACTCTCCAATCTACGGGCTGTTCCCGGGGACGCACACCGAGACCAACATCCGGTGCTGCCGGCAGATCATCAACTCGGTCAAAGACGCTCTTTGGTCGGCCCGAAACTTGATGGTCTACCAGCACGTAGAGCAGGGGTTCCAGCCTGGGGTCCACGGACTTCTCGGTTAATGGTAGGGGTCCATGGCATAAGAAGGGTTGGGAACCCCTGCTGTAGAGGAATGCTCTTGCCTGGCACGTACACTGAAGCTCAGTGCAGCCAGCGGAAAGACTCGGAGGGGAAGGACGACAGTTCTTCCGTAACCGCACGTAGAGGAGATCAGCTGGTTGGGGAAGCCCCTCGAACAACAAAAGGGTGTGGGGGGGGCTATAGTTTGACCAAATGATACTAAGAATGTAAAAAAAAGTTTTTTATCCCATTGATTTTGCTTGTGTATATATTTTATTACAAATACAGTTCATTTTTGAGCTAAAGTCTCCCTCAGCCAGGCAGGGAAAGTGTGTCAGACAGGGGAATCTGATGCTTCAGTCTGTCTCTCTCCGTCTCTCCGTAATACTCTTTCTCCACTTTCACCCTGTCTCTAAATCTCCATAACAGATCAGAAGACACTGGAAATGATGCGGAAACCGAGGTGCTCGCTCCCCGACATTATCGGCACCTCGGAGATGATGAGGAGGAGGAGGCGGAGGAGGAGGCGGTACGCGCTCTCTGGAAGCGCCTGGGAGAAGAAGGTTCTCACCTGGAGGTGGGCACAACAGCTTTCTAACGAAGGGTGTCGAGGGGAAAGGAAGGCCGGGCCGCTAGCAGGCTTAGGGTGGAGTTCACTGATCTGCCCTAGCGCTGGGCGAGGGTGGTCCCGTTCAAAATGCCTCAAGGACTGGCCAGTGGGGAATGGGAAGTTATCATTCTTGATAGGAAAGTAAGGCCAAGAGATGGTGAGATCTTGCAAAGCTCTGGGGAGCAGTGGGGACTTAGGAGGTCATACGTGGGTCACCAAGGCTGGTATGCAAATAGAACAGTACAGCACAGGAACAGGCCATTCGGCCCACAATGTCGTACTGAACCAGCTAAAAATACCCAAACACTCATCCCTCTTACCTGCACCATGTCCATATCCCTCCATTTCCCTCACATCTGTGTGCCTATCCAAACATCTCTTAGAAGCCTCTAATGTATTTGCCTCTGCCTCCATTCCAGGCACCCACCACTCTGAGTGAAAACCTCACCCCTCACACCCCCCCCCCTGTGAACCTACCCCCTCTCACCTTCAAAACATGCCCTCTGGTATTAGATATTTGAACCCTGGGAAACAGATACTCTCTGTCCACTCTGTCTATGCCTCTCATAATCTTATAAACCTCTATCAGATCTCTCTTTATTCTCCAACGCTCCAGAGAAAACTACCCACATTCATCCAGCCTCTCGTGATAGCACGTGCCCTCTAAGCCAGGCAGCATTTCTTCTGCACCCTCTCCAAAGCTCAACATCCTTCCTATAGTGGGTCGACCAGAACTGTACATGATGCACCATCAATAACTCTCAGAGACGGGAGGCAAACGACAGGCTTTCATTAGCTGCAAGAAACAACCCCACAACATCCTGGAGACTGAGGGGGGAGCAGTGCCTCCAACCGCCTTCATACAGGGGTCTGTGGGAGGAGTCAGCAGGGGGGCGTGTCCAGACAGGTATGTGTAGTTCACCACTGTAGACAACACTCCAGATGTGGCCACACCAGAGTTCTGTAAAGTTGCAACATAACCTCCAGGTGTTTTGAACTTACAGTAAGTAATTATGAAATTTCGAGTGTCTCTGTTTATGGGAAGAGGAACTCAAAGTCAAGATCAGTTTTATTTGTCACATGTAACTATAACAAGTGTGAAACATTTGAGTCAGTGGCCAACACAGTTCCAACACAGGCCCAACACAGTCCCAACACAGTTCCAACACAGTCCCAACACAGGCCCAACACAGTTCCAACACACGCTGGAAGCAGCCTCTATAACGTGCTCACAACTTATTAACCCTGGCCATACAACTTGGGAATGTGGGAGGAATCCAGAGCACCTGGAGGAGATCTAGGCAGTCACAGGGAGAACAGAGACTACAGACAGAGGTGCGAATTGAACCCCTTGAATTAGGCACCTTAGGCAGATGTATAAAGGTCAGGGCCACCTCTTACAAATCTGATGGAGATGATTGATGAGGTTAGGGAGGTGGCCCCTGTCTGCATTTGATATACTTACTTGTTATTTATTGAGATAGAGAGTAGCCCTTCAAGCTGCGCCCTCCTAATCACAGGACTATTTCCAATGACCAACTAACCTATCAACCGGTACGTCTTTGGACTGTGGGAGGAAACCGGAGCATCCGGAGGAAATCCACACAGTCACAGGGAGAATGTAGAAACTCCTTACGGGAGGCGGCAAGAATGACGCAAGTGGAAAGCGTTTGACTGGGTCCCTCATGGTTGGATAATCCGGTGGACTAAGTTACCTGGTGACTTGGTGGATTGGATCCAAGACTGGCTTGGCCCACTTGCTACTCAAAATAGCGAGCGAGCATTCACAAATAGCGAGTAACATAACTCAAAATAGCGAGCGAGCATTCACAAATAGCGAGTAACATAACTCAAAATAGCGAGCGAGCATTCACCAATAGCAAGCAACAACTCAAAATAGTGAGTAACATAACTCAAAATATTGAGCAAACATTCAAAAATAGCGAGTAACCTAATTCAAAATAGTGAGCAAAGAAGCATATTTACTCCAATAAATAACAGGTGCATGTAATCCAGCCTGTCATTCCACTGCTCAAACACGGGACAGCAGCCCTGCCAGGCCCCAGCCGAGCTCACCACGCTATAGCACTTTTGCGCTTCTCACCTGGACTGCAATAGCAGGCAAGGCTGAGGCTTGAGGCCTAGTCCTCGCTACAACTGAGGCGACACAGCTCCCATGTTGTCCGTCCCTCCATCAGACGAGAGTAACGCCTGAGGTAACTTGCGTTATCACTGTCCAACAGAATCCCAGGGGAATACTGCACCAACTTCGCTGCTTCCGAGTAGCGGGCAGCAACTGAGGGCACTTGTGGTTGGGGTGGTAAAGAAGCCACGTGACACGCTGACCTTCATCAGTTGGGGCATTGAGTACAACAACTGGGGAGTCATGTTGTAGCTGTATAAAGCTTCGTTTCGCCACGTTTGGAGTATTATGCGCAGTTCTGGTCACTGCATTACAGGAAGACAGACAGACAGACATACTTTATTGATCCTGAGGGAAATTGGTTTTCATTACAGCTGCACCAACCAAGAATAGTGAAGAAATATAGCAATATAAACCCATAAATAATTAAATAATAATAAGTTAATCATGCCAAGTAGAAATAAGTCCAGGACCAGCCTATTGGCTCAGGGTTGGCCACAGGCAGGAATGACTTCCTATGACACTCAGTGTTACATCTCTGTGGAATGAGTCTCTGGCTGAATGTACTCCTGTGCCTAACCAGTACATTATGGAGTGGATGGGAGACATTGTCCAGCATCCTCTTTTCAGACACCATCGTCAGAGAGTCCAGTTCCACCTCCACAACATCACTGGCCTTATGAATGAGTTTGTTGATTCTGTTGGTGTCTGCTACCCTCAGCCTGCTGCCCCAGCACACAACAGCAAACATGATAGCACTGGCCACCACAGCCTTGTAGAACATCCTCAGCGTCGTCAGCAACTTCACGAGGATGTGAAGTCTGAGGAGAAGGTGCAGTACAGGTTCAGTGGGATGTTTTCTGAGCTAGCGAGTGTTAACTGTCAGGGGAGGTTGGACAAACTTTGATTGTTTTCTCTCGAGTGGTGGAGAGGGACCAGATAGAAACGTCTGAAATTATGATAGGGCAGGCATAGTCTTTCTCCCACGGTGGAAATGCCAAATCCCAGAGGGCAGAGCTTTAGGGACGGAGGGGCAGAGTTTGAAGGATATGTGCAGTTCGAGTTTGTTTTGTTACACGGGTGGGTGCCTGCGAGAGGAGGTGGTGGAGGCAGATACAATAGCTATGTTTAATAGACATTTAGTCAGGAAGGTGAACAGGCAGGAGACTGGAGGGATGTATGCAGGCAGACAGGGGACTAGTTTATTCTGGCACAATGATGGGCTGAAGGGCCACTCCCTGTGCTGTGCCATTCTGTGCTCAGTGACCAGAATGCTGCAGACACAAATGGCCAGACAAAGCCGGGAGCTGTTTTCCGGTCAGTGTGGCCCCAGTGGACTGAGTGGCTCTGATAGATTTTCTTCTGTTTTTTTCGAGATGTGCAGAACAAGCTCTCACAGGCAGCATATTCTGCCTGTCTGCTGCCCGCTACCCCTCTGTGTACATTGTATCCTCTTATGCTTTCTCCAGTTCCCCTACAACTGAGTCCGGCTTCTGGCAGCAGGCTCCACAGCCTGAGGGAGAGGTCAGGGCGTACCATATGGTGACAGATGGCCACCACATCTGGGCCCTCAGCCTCCGTCCTTGCTGCGGTACTGACAGCTGCCATTAGGCCTTATTAGGATGGCCTCAGTAGATCCGCCCACCCTGTGGTTGCCATGGAAGCGGGCCTACCTGGGAATCCAAGATCATCAGCCCTAAACGTACAGAACTGTGCAAAAGTCTTAGGCACACATATATAGCCAGGGTGCCTAAGACCTTTGTTCAGTGCTGTATTTGTCAACATGGGACAGAGAGGGAGTTTGTAAATCTGGTAGGAGCAAAGACTGTTGGGAATGGCGAGGGTGGAGTGCCTCGGGAGGGCTGTGCCACAGGTGGCAGAGAGGGAATTCCGGGGGTGGAGTGGGGTGGGGGGGGGGGAATTGGTGCGGGTGCAGACACACCCAGCCCTGAGAGACCAGGGGAAGTCATTTGATTCCAAACAGTTGGTTTATTGATCATTACAGAATGTCTCTCTGATGCTTCCTACTTCCTGCCCCTCTTCACAACCGTGATTCCCCTCTCCCTGCCCCCTTCCCACTCTCAGTCCACAACAGAGACCCATATCAGAATCAGGTTTATCTTCACTCACTTGTCGCGAAATTTGCTTTTGTTTGCAGGAGCAGTACAGTGCAAAGCATAAAATGATGACAGTACTGTACAAAGGCCTTGGGCACAAGTATATGGAAGGGAGCCTGATTCTTCGGCACAGTACTGTAGAATACTGCAAAACTAAGGCCCTGGTGAGGCTGCATATGAACTACGGTGCACAGTTTTGGTAACCCTGTTATAGGAGAGAAACTGAAAAGGGTGCAAAGAAGATTTTCAAGGATGTTGTTCGAACTTAGGACTGAGTTATAAGGAGAGTCTGGACAGGCTAGGCCTGGAGCATAGGAAACTCATGGGTGGCCTTATAGAAGTCTACATGGTCATGAGGGGCGTAGATGTGGTGGATGGACGCAATCGTTTTCTAGAGAAAGCCAAAACTAGACACAGACAGTAGGTTTAAGGTGAGAATGAGAGGACTTAAAATAGACCTGAGGAGGCAACTTCTTCACACAGAGGATGGTGTGAAAATATGGAGCGAGGTGCTAGAGGAAGTGGTTAAGGCAGGTGAAGTGACGGCATTTAGATGATTACACGGACGGGAAATGTTTGGAGGAATACAGGACAGAGGAGGGGAAATGGATCCAGCTTAGGCTGCCTCTGTAGACAGCGCTGACAGAATGCCTGTATCCGTGATGTTTAACACCAACCGGAAGACATGCAGCGACTCACCAAACTCAAGTTGAGAATTTTTCTTTGAAACAGTACAAAGCCAACCGTGGCAAAAGCCCTCAAGACCTCAACTCTTCTGTTAAAGCTACCCCAACCTTGACTGCTTTCTGGTTTATCCACGCCTCCCGATCCTCTACATCGCTTGCTCTGCTCTGCCACCACATCATTCCCTCACATCTGCTCTCAATCCTCCTCCGTAGAAGCCCAAATTTAAACACAAGATCATTGGAGCAACACCTTTAGGTAGCCTCCAACCTGATGGCATGAACATCGATTTCTCCTTCCGGTAATACTTTCCTCCTCCTTCTCCTTCCTTTTTCTTCATTTCCCACTCTGGCCTCCTTTTTAACTCTTCACCTCACCTGCCTATAACTTCCCCTTGGTGCCCCTCCTCCTTCCCTTTCTCCCGTGGTCCACTCTCCTCTCCTGTTGGATTCCTTCTTCTCCAGCCCTTTACCTGAGCAGAAAATCCTACAAACTGTAGTGGATACGGCCCAGCCCGTCACGGGTAAAGCCCTCCCCGCCATTGATCACATCTACAAGGAGCCCTATCACAGGAAAGCAGCACCCATCATCCAGGCCATGCTCTCTTCTCACTGTTGCCATCAGGAAGAAGGTACAGGAGGCTCAGGACTCGCACCACCAGGTTCAGGAACAGTTATTACCCCTCAACCATCAGACTCTTGAACTAATGGGAATAACTTCATTCAACTTCACTTGCCCCAGCACTTTCAAGGACTCTTCACCTCACGTCCTCAACATTTATTGCTTATATATTTATAATGATTATTCTTTGATTTTTTTTTTCTTTTTGTCTTTTGCACACTGGTTGTCCGCCCTGTTGGTACGGTCTTTCATGGATTCTATTATGGTTCTTGAGATTTATTGAGTATGCCTGCAAAAAAATGAATCTCAGGGTTGAATATGGTGACATATATGAACTTTGAACCTCCCAGCTTCTTACTTCATCCCCCCCTTCCCCACCCACCTGGCTTCACCTGTCACCGGGTGACTGTCGAATCTTATTCCGTATCGTTAAGTGTCCTCAGGCACTCATCCGGGTAATGCCGGAATGGTTGTCTGCGCCTTTAAGTGGCGATTACGCACACGCGGGATAGCGGGGGGACCATTTTGCTTTCTGTTGCCGAAGCTGGTGGGGCGTTGGAATCAAGTTCCCCCAGAGCTACTGGGCTGGGTGAGGAAAGATTTTCACGAGTAAAGAACTCGACGCTGTCGAGTAAAGTTCCTCACCGGCCGAGTGGAATTGCCACTACCGTATTAGTTTTGTGCGATTTTCTTTGTATTTTTATACCGCATACGCAATTGGTCGATACACAAGTGTGTGGACCGAAGGTTAAATGGAGATTGTAACGGCGGGACCTGATTGTAAAGTCGTTCGTTTTGTTTTAAGATCCTCTTCTGGCACTTAAACATCTAAAACAGATAAAGGAATTAAAACCCGAAAAAGAAGTTGTCCTGAGTGTGTACTTTTCCCCGGGCTACAACACCTTCTGGCTTGTGCTCTTTGCCCCTCTCCCCATCTGGCATCTTCCCCCTTCCTTACTGGTTCTGATGAAGGGTGTCGGCCCAAAATATCGATTCTTTACTCTTATCCATAGATGCCGCTTGATCGGCTATGTTCCTCTGGCATTTTGAGTAAATTAAACGCAGCTAGTTGGGTGAAAACAGCTACTTCTCAATTCATTTATGCCACTTTGTCCTGTGTGTGCATCACCAAGTCACTGCTCCTGCCTTTAAAATTGCCTATCCCAACTCTTCCTCCTCTCTCCCACAGGGTCAATAAGTATCCACAGGCAGCTGCTTTCATGAATCAGAACACAGTCACTAATTTGCTATACCATGCCTTCCGGGTGTGGAGCAATGTCTCGCCTTTGGAGTTCCGACAGTCGAGCGGGGATGTAGACATTCTCATTGAGTTTGGGAGATCTCAGCACGGTGACGGATACCCGTTTGACGGAGCGGGGGGCACCTTGGCGCACGCCTTCTTCCCGGGGGATTATCCGATATCCGGAGATACGCACTTTGACGAAGACGAGGACTGGACCTACAACAGTAAGTATCGTCCCAGCGTGCGCACGTGCACAGAGGGCAGTCCGTACCTCAGTGCCCAGTCAGAAAAACTCTAAGCCAGGGGTTCCCATCATCCGAGGGGTCCATGGATCCCGGGTTGGGAATCCCGGCCTCGTTGTCCCATCAAACACTCTGTAGGAAACCAAAGCACATGCTACATGTAGAATAGGTTTCTGTAAGCCGTTAATCCGATGTCTCCTTCATCACCAGGTCCAACTACCTGAAGGGGCTAGGAACTGAAGCAGAGTGGCCAGGTCCTTTCACTACAGAAGACTTTAAGACCTAGGAGCAGAATTAGGCCATTTAGCCCATCGAGTGTGCTCTGCCGTTCCACCGTGGCTGATACATTTTTTCCCCTCAGCCCCACTCTCCTTCCTCCTCCCTGTAGCCCTTCAGGCCCTGACTGATCAAGAATCTATCAACCTCTGCCTTTGGTATACGTAAAGACTTGGCCACCACAGCCGTCTGTGGCAATGAATTGCACAGATACGCCATTCTCTGAAATTCCTCCTCATCTCCGTTCTAAAAGGGCGCCCCTCTATTCTGAGTGAGGACTGTGTTGATTAAAAATCCAGCACATCCTCTTTGTATCGTCCTGGTACGCGCTTCATCAGGCACGGCTGACCGCCATTGTGCCGAAGGAGATAGGAGATTCTGCGAGGCAACTCCAGAGTTGGACCAGATGCCAGAGGTCACAAATGATCAGGGAGGATAGTGGAAGTGCCCAGCTGGTCAAGTGGTCTCGGAGCGCAGGGAACCTGAGCCGGCTTTTCAGTTCAAGCAGCCTTCATCAGTATGGGAGAGGCGGGGGAACAGACCCTGCCCGTTGCAGGGTGGCCGGGTGACAAGAACATAGGGGAGATTTGTGAGAGGATGCAAAATGAAAGTGTCAAGGCTGAAGCTACTGGTATTGGAACAAAAGGATAACACCCAAATTGAAACAAAGATATAGCTATGGTGTTCTGTGGGAAATAGTAACAGACCTTTCTGCCCATCCTGCTCATGCTGACCATCAAGTACTTATTAAATCCCATTTACTAATATTTTGTCCGTAGCCTACAGTGCCTTGGGGATTCAAGTGCTCGTCCAAATGCTGTGAGAGTTTCTGCCTCCACTACTTGCTCAGGCAGTGCATTCCAGATAAGGTACTTGATGCACCATCAATAACTCTCGGAGACGTGAGGCGAGAGATAGGCTTTTATTAGCTGGAAGAGAGAGCACCGTCAGCAGCAAGAGACCATCACACAACATCCTGGAGACTGAGGGGGGAGCAGTGCCTCCAATCGCCTTTATACAGGGGTCTGTGGGAGGAGCCACAGGAGTAGTCAGTCAGTGGGGGGGAGGGGGTGTGCCCAGACAGGTATATGTAGTTCACCACAGTACTGCCTTGGATCTCCTCTAAACCCCCTCCTTCTCACATCGAACCGACGCTCTCTCATCTTGGACAACTCTGTCATGGGAAAAGGTTTCTGTCGACGCACTCTGCGCCACTCATAATTGTGTTCACCTCTATCAGGCTCCTCTGCTCCAATGAAAACTAAGTCAGTCCACCCAGCCTTTCCTCAGAATGGAAACACTCCATCCCAGATCCCAGTCTACATCCTGGTGTCTCTCCTCGGCACCTTCTCCAGCGTACTCACTCCCTTCCGGTGATGACCAGAACTGGACACCGTGTCCCGGTGTTTTCCAAAGTTGCACCACAGTCTCTCTACTTTAACGTTCTCCGCCTGGATAGTGAAGGCACGGCCTTCCTTGTTATCGTATCTACCTGTGCTTTCACTATCAGAGGTCCCTCTGCTCCTCAGTAATTCCACATTCATTGGATATCTCCTTCCCTTTTAGAACGCCCAGAATGTATAATCTCTTCCTGACCTGGATTAAGTTCCCCCTGCCCAACATACACGGTGATCAATTCCGATAATAATTTCCACCTGTCCCCACCACTAAAGATCATGTCATCAGCAGACCTACTAACGGTGGCTCCGACATCCATATCTAACTGGTTAATGTGTATGACAAGCAGGAAGAGTCTCTGAGTTACAGCACTGATCCTGGGTATAAAAGCAACACTCTGCCATTACTCTCTCTCCACTAGTATCCAGCTAACTTTGAGTCCACTTTAACTAATTACCTTGGATCTAACCTTTTTAGACCAGCCATGCAGATTCATATATAGAGTTATATAACACAGGAACAGGTTTGTGCTAACCAAGTTGCTACCTAGGCTAATTCCATTTGCCTGTGTTTGGCCCAAATCTTGCTAAATCTTTCCTATACATTTCCCATTCCCATAACCTTCCCATACATCTCGATACACATTTGCCTGCGTTTGGCCTAAATTCTGCTAAACCTTTCCAATCCGTGCAACTGTCCAAATCAACATTCCCTCTAATTTTTTTTTTATACAGCTGTACAGACCAACCATTGCTCTGGTTCCCTTCCAGTTCAGGTGCAACCTGGCCCTCTGGGCCCTGCCTCAGGAGCGATCCCAATGATTCAAGAACCTGAACTGTTCCCTCCTACCCCAGCACCTCAGAGACACATATGTCGACCTCCCACCTCTCCCAGATCCTCAGGGACACATTCATTGACCTCTCTCCTCCTGCAGCTCCCCAGAGACATGTTCACCTTTCCTAGTCTATTCATACCCTCACGACCAAGTGGTACCAGGAGCCATCGTTATGTGCCATGTCATATGACGTGGGCGGTCGTGGTTTCGACCGTGATTATCCTCGGCAAATTTTTCCACAGAAGTGGTTTGCCATCGCCTTCTTCTGGGCAGGCATCAGGAGAAAACCAGAGGTTACATCCTGCTTTTAAACCTCCTGCCTAATTCCCCTACTTCCACTCTGCAGGACCATTATTTCCTCTGCCGGTGTCATTGACAGCAATTAGTATAAAAGTGTTCAGCTGGATCAGCATCAGCTGGGCTGAGCTGAGTATTATGCAGTATTTTGTTACTACTTGGAAAAATTTGATCAAATTGATCAGTATGGGACTCCCAGTGGAAAAGTAAAAGCCATTCTGACTTTCTTTGACCTAACCCTTACCTTCCCAAGCGTTGAACAGTCCTGACCCTCTGAACCTTTTCCTCTGATTGAGGGCAGAGGATTAAGGAGAGAGGAAACATCTTTAGTAGGAAGCTGGTGGTGCTTATATGGAATGAGGTGTCAGATGAAGCCTGGACAGGCATGGATGAGCTTGCTTTGGTGATGTATGACTCCATGACTTCCCTACCACTGATCTACCTGGGTATCTGCTGAGGAAGTCCGTGAGGCTGGGTTGGAGAGTTGGCAAGGGTTGTGGACAAAAGTCAGCACTTGGCTGGAGTTTTGGACAGGACCATGCTGTGTACTTCCGTCAGGTGTCTTAAACCAGTTGCCGGCCTCCACGACGTCTACCTGGCTTTTGCCACCAAGATCCAGAGGAGGTTTGTTGATTTCCCTGCAGCAGGAGGTTGCGATTTTCCTGGAATGTGACAGGTCCGTCTGTGTCCGTCACTAAGCTGTGACTCACTCTCTTACAGATACCTGTGACGTAAATCTCCCCCACCCCCGGGGCGTGCCCTCGGGAGATTTCTTTTCTCTCTGGCGGGGGAGCTGCCTTCAAAGTGACAGGCGACTCCCACAGCAAGCATTGGCCGTGCGAGGGCACGGTCGCCTCCTGTGATGCTGCCCCCAGCCGGTGGAGGGGATGGCTCTGACTTGTGGGAAGGATGTGAATGGTGAGGGTGTCCACTTTGGGAAGCCCACCTGTAATGTGGGTATAAGGGTATGAAGTCAACCAGCTGTACTAACTGCCCCTTGGTCAGCCCGTTCTCCAGCTTGCCCTGCTCGGGACCTAAGCTTGCTCGGGAATTCCACAGCGTACAGGAAATGGCTTCCTGCGTGAGTCCGGACATGTGATGATTCTGTTCAGGTACCTGGTGAGGAAGGGGGCCATGATGGGAGACCTCCCACTTTCTGAGTTAGCTACGGACATTCTGTCCGCTGTAGTTTCGTGAGCCTAGGCGGACCCACCTACCAAAGCCGATGAGAAGCTGTCTCTGCTCTTTGAGCCCTTGAAGAGGCCGCTTCTCGGGATTTGACTGGCATTTGGTCTCAGTGAAAAGGAAGGGCGGATCTGATGGGGAGTTTCCTGGTCTGTCTACTCGGGCTCAGCCAGGACGGCCATTCCCAGTTCTGGGCAGTGGGTCACTTCTGGGATGAGTGGGAGTTGGGAGGATCCATCCAGGTCTCCCTGGACAGGGGTTGTGTTACATTCACTGTGGGGTGTGGAACTACCAGGACTGGTAGCCATCGTGGCATATGGGATGTACAGTGGGCAGGGAGGACAATACCTTAATTTAACATTTGGAGTCAATGAGTCATACAGCACAGACACAGGCCTTTCGGCCCAACTCTTCAATACTGGCCATTCTTCCCATCTAGGCCTGCAGTTCACTCTAAACCTTTCCTATCCATTTACCTGTCCAAGTGTCTTTTACAGGTTGATGATATACCTGGGTAAATAAGTTTCGCCCAGGTCCATTTTAAATTTTTCGCCACTCACCTTAAACTTAGGACCTTTAGATTTTTGTTTCTCTCCCCCTGGGAGAATGTCTGTGCGCATTCACCCTATCTGTGCCCCTCGCGATTGTATACACATCAATAAGTTTGCCCCTCCATCTCTGACATTCACAACCTCTCCTCGTAACTCGGGCAGCATTCCCATAAATCTTCATCGCACGCTTTCCAGCTGTTCTGTAAGACGGCGGCCAAAACTGTGCACACGGTGCAGCCTCGCCAACAACCGTACAGGTGGTGATCCCAGTTTGTGTTGCTCAATTCCCTGACGGATGAAGGACAGGGTCCCGAACCTCTCCTCAACCACCCTGTCCACCTGTGTACGATTGTCTACCTATTTGATTTCTTCCAACATATAACAACAGATGCTTGGTAAAGAGTAAATTCCTTGTGGGATCGTAGACCCCATGTAGAAGGTATGAAGATGGTTGCACTGATTCAGGGTGAAACCTCCAGTCTGATTTGTGTATCCCTCGGTCCTTGTAACCCAGGTAAAAGTGGTACAGACCTGTTTGCTGTTGC
This sequence comes from Hemitrygon akajei, assembly GCF_048418815.1. Classification (NCBI taxonomy): domain Eukaryota; kingdom Metazoa; phylum Chordata; class Chondrichthyes; order Myliobatiformes; family Dasyatidae; genus Hemitrygon; species Hemitrygon akajei. The sequence continues at coordinate 19,139,523 of NC_133154.1, forward strand.
CATCCACGAGTTTGGACACGCAATTGGCCTCGGCCACTCCTCTGCTGGACAATCGATAATGCAGCCTTACTACCAGGGTCCTGCCGGAGATGTACAGAATTATCAACTACCTCAAGATGACATCTATGGGATTGAACAACTGTACGGTTAGTGTTCTCCTGCAACAGAAATAATCCTCCCTGCTTCCTAAATTTCCTTAGTTTGTCTCCAGTCTCTCCTCTCTCCATACCTTAAACAACAGTCTCTCACCTCATCTAAAATCTCTCCTCGCTATCTCTCGTCACTCAGTTTCTCTGTCTCCATATGCAGTGTTGCTTCCCGATATCTCAGTGAGTCCGTCGTGCATCTCTCTCCTGCCATTTCACCATTCCTTGTGGAAAAAATGTCCCACGAATCTTCTTTCAACTTTCCTCCTCTCACCTTAAATTCATGGCCTCTAGTGTTAGACATTCAAACCTGGGGAAAAGATATCCATTTTCTATCTTGCCTACTATGTACCTCTAAACTTCTGACAGGCCTCACTGATAGAGCGTGTCGTGGTTTCTCGTGCCTCACAAATGACCAAGAGACGCAGAAGATTCTTCAAGAAAGGTTAAACTTTAATTTGCAAATCAAAGCTGAGACAGTCATTGAGCTAGTCGCTGATTGCCCACCGATCCTCGGACACAGCATTCTTTATAGCAATCTCCTGGTCCAGTTGCATTAGCATATGTAATTGGTCTATAGTTGTGTATCACACGTACCACACGTACATCTTGCCACCATTGTTTCTACCAATTGACTTAATCATGTTCTAATCTGCATCTCTTAGCTACCTCTCATTAACATACCATTGTCTTCTAAATTTTTAGGATTTCATTCTCCTACTAAATTGGGTACATGCATAGCAAATAGTAGTCTTAGGATTTATACTTTTATACTCCAATATATCCCCCCTTTGAGACCCAGAGAAAAGACTAAGAGTCTGCGCACAAAAGCCCCAATAAACTCAAGCACTTATTCCCAAATCTCGGGTTAATCTATAATTTTCTGCGCCAAGACCTCAAAGTATTCTCTCCCTGTTACCCTGGGCCGCTGAGCCAAAAACCTGTCCCTCTGTATCTGAGACAGGGAAAAAGACTCATCAGCCCTTACAATCTACTCCCACACTGTCGTTTTGCTCTTGTTCATCCTGCAGATGTTGTAGGCTGTAACGATACATTTTCGGTGTTTCTTTCTCCACTAAGCTTGCTTCAGTAATTGCCATGAGCATTGGAAATTGTTTGGTTGCAGCACGCACTACGAGATTTGAGACAAGGAAGAAAACAGCACAGCACAAACGCACAGCTCAACAATATAATACTGACAGTTATTGCTATTTTAGTCAGCCATGCTCCCCATCCTCTGAGTCTACTTTCTAACCAATCAAAGAACTGATGTCCGAACCCTGCATTCTGTTTGACCTCCGTCCGCAGATTCTTTAACTTATTCATTGCTCTGGTGAAAGACCCTTCTGGGCTAGTATTGTTCGGTATGAAAGTGCAGCAGTTCTCCAAAATTTACACACACACCCCCTTTTTCTGCCAAAAGCCAATCGGTTACCTGTCTGTTTTGCCACACCACCCTGCTAGTTGCATCCAGCTGTTGCCCTAAGGCCTCCAGTGCATCATCGGTGTAGTTGATGAATCTCTGTTGATTGTAGTATATATAGTTTATCCATTCAACATTTTTGCTTACCCCTATCACAGGTATGATAGCTTCCCAGTGAGCATCTCATGCGGTGTCAGGCATGTCATTCGATTAGTTTGCATGCGGTAACTCATCAATGCTAACGGTAAAGCATCGACCCAATTAAGTTTAGTATCTGCACAAATTTTGTTTAGTTTGGCTTTCAGGGTTCCATTAATTCTCTCTACCATGCCCTGTGACTGAGGGTGGTATACACATCCAAATCTTTGCTTTATCCTCAGCGCCTGTAGTACCAGTTTGACCACTTTCTAAATAAAAGCTGAACCATTATCTGAGCTAACTTCTGTAGGTATTCCAAACCTTGGGATCACTTCATTTGTCAGGAATTTTACCACTGTCTTTGCCCCTTGATCTCTTGAAGGTACCGCCTCCACCCATCTGCTAAATCGATCAATTACTACCAGCATGTATCTTTTCCCTCTCACTGTCTTTATCATGTCTACGTAATCAATCACTAGATGTTTAAATGGTCCTTCAGGTACAGGAATGTGACCTATTGGGGTTGTAATTCCCTTCCGAACATTATTTTGTGCGCATACCTCGCACTGTGACAAGACAAAGTCCACTGAAGCCTGTAAATAAGGTGACCAAAAACCATCCTTCTTTATTTTCTTTATCACTTCCCCCCTTGCACAATGGTCCATCCCATGCGCTTCTGAAATCAGAAACGTCAGTAGAGGGGTGGGCGCTACCAACAAACCGTCTTCCGTGCTCCACGAGCCTTCCGGGTTCTGCTTGGCCCCCTTTCGTCTCCACATTGTCTGTTCTGCCAAAGTTGCCTTACCTTGTATTTCAATTAGGTCCTCTACCCCAGGTTCTGGAGTTAGGCTTATCTGGGGGGCAATGACAGCTGATGTACACCCAGACGCTTTTCTGGCTGCCTCGTCTGCAGCTTGATTTCCCTTTGTTATTATTACATCATTTCCCTTTTTATGTGCCTGGCATTTTACTATAGCCAATGCTTTAGGTTTCATTATGGCTTTTATTAAGTCTAGAATTTGCTGACAATGTTGTATGGGATCTCCATTACTTTTTTAAAAACCTCTCTGCTTCCACACTGCCCTGAACAAATGGCATACTCCATGAGCATATGCCGAATCAGTATAGATATCTACTTTCTCACCTTCCATCATTTCACATGCAGCTGTCAGGGCTTTGAGTTCCGTTAGTTGGGCGGAACACGGTTGGGGACATGGCTCCATCCTAATAATCTTATAGCTCGACTGATCCTGCTGCACTACTGAGAACCCTGTGTGATTTCCATCATAATCCCTATAACAAGAGCCATCTACGAACAGAACCTTTTTATCTGTATTCTCTAGTGGTTCTGACCCTAAATCTGCTCTCAATTTGGCAAATGCCATCGTCTTCCCTACACAATCATGGGGTTCTCCTTCATAGTCTAAAGGGACAAAATCGGCTATATTACTGGTAGTGCATCTCTGTATAGTTATGTCAGGAAATTTCACTAGCATCTGATACGCTGCTATCCTGGCTGGCGTCAGCACAAATTTCCCTCTTTCCAGCAATTCTGCTACTTTGTGGTGTGTGTACAGAGTTACGGGATAGCCCAGGGTTACAGATGATGCCTTTTCATATGCATAGTACAGCGCCGTCAATCCCTGATAACAGGGTGGGTACCCCTGAGCCACCTCATCTAGTCTCGTACTGTAGTATGCTATCGGCTGCTTTGCTTTTCCTGTGCCTGTCTCCTGTGTTAGAACCACTGTGACATAACCCTCCTGTCGGTTGGATACATACAAATGAAAAACCTTCTCGTAGTCAGGCAAAGCTAATGCTGGTGCTGACTGCAATTCCTGCTTAATAGTATTGAAAGCTATCTCCGCCTCTCCATTCCACTGTAAGCCGTTCTTCAAATTTGTATGTCCTGCTTCTTTCATTATCTTTCTCAAAGGTGCCACAATCTCAGCATATTCTCCTATCCAATCTGAGCTGTACCCTGCCATTCCTAAAAACGTCATCATCTGCCCTACAGTCTGGGGTTTGGGGGCCTTAGTTATTGCCTCAATCTGATCTGGTGCTATCGCCTTCACTCCCTTGGATATTACCCTGCCTAAGTATTCCACTTGCTGCGTGCAAAATTGCAGTTTCTTTTTGGATACTTTATGTCCTCCGCGCGCTAGTTTCTCTAACAGAGTTATAGTGTCCTGCTCACACTGTTCCTTACTGTGGGAGCAAATCAACAGGTCATCCACATACTGTAACAATGTACTTTTCAATGGTATGCCCTCTAGGTCTGCCTTCAATACCTGATTAAAAACGTGTGGTGAATGTTTAAATCCTTGCGGCATTCTGGTATAGGTATACTGAGCACCTCTGTAAGTAAATGCAAACAAATACTGACACTGATCGGCTAGAGGAATGCTGAAGAAAGCCAAACACAAATCAATCACTGAAAAGTAACTTGCTTCTGGTGGAACATTAGTCAAAAGCTTGTGTGGGTTGGGGACTACCGCTGGCCAGTCCTCTACCACATCATTTACCACTCGCAAATCATGCACCAATCTCCACTTAGATTTATCTGCTTTTAAGACCGGCAGCAACTGGGTATTGCATAGACTGTTTGTTCTTTTAAGCACTCCTATTTCAAGCAACCCCTGCACTGTTGATGCTATTCCCTCTTCTGCTTCTGGTCTTAGAGGGTATTGTGGTCTCCTGGGTGGAATTGCTCCCCTTTTCAGCCTTATTTCCACCGGACTAGCTGTTTTTATTTTCCCTATGTCCGTGTCATGCTGTGACCACAGAATAGACGGCAACTCATCTAACCTTTTCTCTTTCTGCTGGCCTCTTTCCTTTCCCAGCACGGGCATGTGTGGTTGGGGAGTTATTTCGACCTCTCTCACTGTCCCTACCATATCTACACTTACCATTTTTTTTAAAAAGTAAGCTTAGTGTCCTCCCCAAGCCCCACAACACAAGAAAAAAACAACAACAACTCCAGACCAACCACCACACAGTATAAAGAGTATAAGTCAGGACAGTCAAACTCCCAGACTGTGAATACACTTAGCAACAGAGGATAATACTGCCTACTACCAGAAGAAAAAGGGAGCTGAAAGCAAGGGACCGAAAAGAAGAAAAAAAAAGAAAAAAAAACCCTAGTCAAGAGGAAGGTTATGAAAGTACTCGATAAAAGGTCCCCAGACCTTATGGAACTTTAGATCCGAATTAAGAACTGAATAATGAATTTTTTCGAGGTCCAAGCAGGCCATAATGTCGTTAAGCCATTGCGCATGAGTGGGCGGGGCAACATCTCTCCATCTAAGGAGGATCAAGCGTCTAGCCAGGAGAGAGGCAAAGGATAGTATTCGGCATTTGGTCGGACCCAGACATAAATCTGTCTCGCCCCAAAAACCGAACAGAGCAATTAAGGGGTTTGGTTCTAGGTGCTGATTCAGAATACACGATAACGTTGTGAAGACATCTTTCCAGAATTTCTCCAAGCTAGGACAGAACCAGTACATATGGATGAGAGAGGCCACGCCCCTCTTGCATTTATCACAGAGCGGACTAATGCCAGGGTAGAATCGAAATAGTTTAGATTTAGACATATGGGCTCTATGAACAATCTTAAACTGTAAAAGGCAATGGCGAGCACAAAGAGAGGTTGAGTTAACCGATTTGAGAACTGAGTCCCAGCTCTCCTCGGATAAGGAGATATTTAAATCCTGCTCCCAGGCCATTTTAATTTTATCCACAGGGGCCCGTCGTAAGGCTGCTAGTTTATCTCGGATAATTGATATTAAACCTTTACCTAGTGGATTAATGGAAAGAAATAGGTCCATAGCATTTTTCGCAGGCATTTCAGGAAAGTTAGGAATTAAAGGAGCAATAAAGTGTCGGATTTGGAGATATCTGAAAAAATGAGCGTTAGGCAGGTTGAACTTAACAGAGAGCTGCTGAAAAGAAGCGAAGCGATTATCAATGAAAAGATCTTCAAAATGTCTAATGCCCTTCCTATACCAAACATGGAATGCTGAATCGTACGTAGTAAGTAAAAAAAGGTGATTATGTGCGACAGGGCTGGAAACGGAAAACTCCTGGAAACCATAGCATTTCCTGAACTGAGCCCATATACGCAAAGTGTGTCTAACAAGAGGATTGGCTATTGATCTGGGCAGACTACTAGGGAGTGCAGAGCCAAGAAGTGCAGAGATAGATAATTCTTTAGTGGAGCTCAACTCCATTGCCACCCAGTTAGGGCACTCGGGTTGGCCGTGGAAGAAAGACCAGAAGGCAGCGCAACGTATATTAGCTGCCCAATAATATAAGCGAAAGTTAGGTAAAGCCATGCCACCCTCTTTTTTAGATTTTTGGAGGTGGATTTTATTAATTCTAGAGCGCTTATTCTGCCACAGATATGACAAAATAATAGAGTCTAAGGAATCAAAAAAAGATTTAGGAATAAAAATTGGGATAGATTGAAATAAGTATAAAAATTTGGGGAGAACATACATTTTAACAACATTAATACGACCTACCAAAGACATAGGTAGAGGTGACCATTGTACCAGACTCTGTTTTATAGCATATGAAAGATTGGCAAAGTTTTCACGAAAGAGATCTTTAAACTTCCTTGTGACTGTAATTCCAAGATAAGTAAATTGGTTATGGACTACTTTAAAAGGGAGATCACGAAATGTTAGTTCTTGTGCTTCTTTATTAATTGGGAAAAGTTCACTCTTATGTAAATTAAGTTTATAGCCAGAGATCTGGCTAAACTGGTCAAGAAGTGAAAACATTAGAGGTAAGGATGTAGACGGATTTGAGAGAAAGAGTAATAAGTCATCAGCATAGAGAGAAACTTTATGCTCAACACCCCCTCTCCAAATTCCGGTCAATTCAGGACAGTTTCGAAATGCTATCGCCAGAGGTTCTATAGCCAAATCAAAGAGAAAGGGACTTAAGGGGCATCCCTGACGGGTGCCACGTTTGAGATTAAATACTTGGGATTTCTGAAAATTACCATAGATTCCGTACTACAGAGCGCACCTAATTAAAAGCCGCAGGCTCTAATTTTAGAAAGAAAATCAATTTTGTACTTGTACAAGCCGCACCGGATTTTAGGCCGCAGGTGTCCCACGTTGTAATATGAGATATTTACACAGAAAGATATTACACGTGAGGATTTTTTAACTTTTAATTAAATCCGTATGGTAACATAAACAAATACATATTGCAAATGCTTTTTTTTGAACCGTGCCTGTAATACGGCTATTTTTAAATATACATACGTATCGGTAACACACAAATTACGTTGCATATACTTTTTTACTGAACAGTGCACAAACAACATTCCAATATCTCCTAACGACTGGTAAAAAAATATATATACTGCAGCCTACCAGGAAAAGTTATTGATCGCCTTTAACTTAAAAGCAGCGTTCTCGCGCGGGTCTAATGCCGCTCGCCCCCACCTTCCTGTTTATCGCAAACCGGTATTTCCCACAAGTCACGGCGAAACCGGATGTGACGTCATAGCATCCCGGGATGTAGTACAGAAAACAAATATAGTTAAAACACTTCTAACTTTAACTAGAAATTACTAACAAATGAATTACTAAGCGAAAATATTATAAACTAAATAACTGCCATAAAGGCAGCACAATGCTTTTCTTCGAGTGTTTTCCATGTTGATGAGGGTGAGTACAAATGACTGATTTACAATAATTTAATTGTGAAAGTGCGCTTGATTTATCGTACAATTTCATTGGACCTCTGTGAACTACTCATCAATTTTATTGGTCTACTGTTACGAGGCAAAATGTTTTTGGCGGCATGAAAAAAAACCATGCATTAGCCGCACCGTAGTAAAAGCCACAGTGTTCAAAGCTGTTCAAAGCGTGGGGAAAAAGTAGCGGCTTATAATCTGGCATCTACGGTAGTTAAAACAGAAGCAGTAGGACACAGGTACAGCAATTGGATCCAAGAGATGAAACTTTGGCCGAGGTCTAATTTTTCTAAGACTTCAAAAAGGTAGTTCCACTCTATACAATCAAATGCTTTCTCCGCATTGAGGGAAATGACACATTCAGGAATCCCAGTTGGAGCTGAGTATAAGATATTAAATAGACGCCGAATGTTAAAAAAAGGGAGATGGTTTTTAATAAAGCCTGTTTGGTCATCAGAGATAATGGAGGGAATAACGGTTTCTAATCTATGAGCCAAAACTTTAGCTAAGATCTTTACATCAACATTGAGCAGAGAGATCGGCCTGTACGAGGAACACTCTGTTGGGTCTTTGCTCTTTTTTAAAAGAAGAATAATAGATGCCTCATTGAAAGAGGGTGGCAATTTGCCGTAATTAAACGAGTCAGATAATACTGAAAGTAACTGAAGAGAAAGAAGTGAAGAGAATGACTTATAAAATTCTACAGGGAACCCATCAGGTCCAGGAGATTTCCCTGAGGACAGTGCAGAAATTGCAAAAGATATTTCTTCTGATGATATAGGCGCATTGAGTTTGGCTTTGAAATCAGATGAAAGTGAGGGGATATTCAGATTCTGTAAAAATTGATCAACAGAGATATTGTCATTCAGAGATTCAGAGGAATAAAGCCGAGAATAAAAATTTTTAAATGCGTCATTAATTTCTAAATGATCCGATGTAAAGTCTCCGTTCTCATTCCGGATCTTTGTAATATGTTGTTTGGCTTTGGAACGCCTCAGCTGATTGGCTAGGAATTTACCAGACTTATCCCCATGAATGTAAAAGCGACTCTTGCTTTCGAGAAGTTGGCGTTCGACAGGTTGAGTGGACAGAAGGTTAAATTTAGTTTGGAGTTCAACGCGCTTCTTGTATAATTCAGGGTTCTTAGTTTGGGCATATATTTGATCCAAATCTTTAATCTGGTTAATGAGGTCTAATCGATCTGCACGGGATCTTCTGTTGAGATTTGCTGTGTAAGAGATTATTTGACCCCTCAGATATGCTTTCATGGCATCCCAGACAATCTGGGATGGCACTTCAGGTGATGTATTAGTGTTAAAATAAAAGGTTATCTGATCCTTAATAAATTTTACAAAATCATCATCCGATAATAAAGTTGAATCAAACCGCCAGTGTTAATTCCTCTGAAGGAGACCAGGAAAGTTCAGAGAGAGGGTAATTGGGGCATGGTCAGAAATCAGTATACTCTGATAGTCACAAGAGTGGGCAAATGGAATAAGTTGGTTATCGAGTAAGAAATAGTCAATTCTAGTGAAGGTATGGTGAACATGTGAGAAAAAAGAATAATCTCTCTCCGTAGGATGGAGGAAACGCCATATATCAGAGATACCAAAATTAGAGAGAAACGATTGGATAGCTAAGGCAGATTTAGTAGGTGATCTGGTAACAGAGGACGATCGATCCAGTTTAGGATCCAACCAACAGTTGAAGTCACCACCCAATATAAGAGAGTATGAGTTTAAGTCTGGTAGTGAGGGAAAAAACCGTTCAAAAAAGTTAACATCATCAAAGTTGGGGGCATACAGGTTTGCTAGTGCAACTTTAGTGTTATATAGTTTACCAGAAACAATAATAAAACGGCCATTTGTATCAGATATTTTATTATGGAGTTCAAAAGGAATATTTGAGTTAATAAGAATGGAGACTCCCCTAGCTTTTGCGGCAAAGGATGAATGAAAATGCTGACCCGCCCACTTTGACAGAAGCCGGGAGTTATCAAAACAACGAATATGAGTTTCTTGAAGGAAAGCAATGTCAGCTTTGAGTTGTTTGATATGTGAGAATACCTTCCTCCTTTTAACAGGGTGATTCAATCCCTTTACATTCCAGCTCAGGAACTTAAGTGCACTAGCCATTATCAATTACTAATGCATAAAAGGCAGCAGGCATATAAAAAGTCAAGCAGTACAATAGCAGTCTGGGAGCAGAGATGTAAACATAGATTTGTAAAATCAAAACATATACATGTCCTGAGCAATAAAGAAAAACAATAAATACAGTGAGTGATGTTGGAACTGGAAAACCCACCCCATCCACACAACCCAAAACTAGATGGCTACCAAAACAAGTAGCTAGCTCTACCAAAAAAATTAACCCAAATACAACTTCCAGATCTGTGTCATTAACAACAGTTCCGTATAAATACTATAGCAAATAGTAACTAGTTTATGCACTAGAAAACATAACTACAGATTAGAACACCTTCTGCAGAAATATAAAACTTAATACAGAGAAAATCGGAAGAAAACCAAAACTAACCTACCTGCGAAAAATTATAGAAGAATAAAGTAAGAGAAAGGGGAAAAAAAGGTAAAAAAAAAAGGAGAGGAAGGGGAAAATTATAAATTCAAGACAAGTATTTATCAACCATTTACAGAGAGGAGAGAAAAAAATTCAGAGATTAGAAAAAAGGGGTGAAGAAAAGAAAAATAAATAAATAAATAAATATTAAAAAAAAGGAAAAATAAATCAGCAATTAAACTGTGAACCAACAAACAGGGAGGCCTTCACTAAAGACTTCGAACCTCCAAAACAAGTTAGAGTCAGTTGTAGGACTCTGTAGATAAAGTTATACAAGAATAAAAATAGATTACACACACACCAAATCCCAGGAGAGATTGTCAACAGCCCTTAGAGTTTCAATGAATAACGTCTGAGTGATTCAAGTAAAGTCTGAGTCCAGAAAAAGTAATTTTACTACGAGGAGTACTTATCCACCATTTTAGGAGGTCCGATCGGATTCCGAAGATGACTGGATAGCCGGAAGACTTGCCACAAATGCTTCAGCTTCCTTCACTGATTTGAACCACTTGTATTTTCCAGTATTAAGCTTGATTCGTAGATCAGCAGGAGTACGAAGAGAGGGTTTAAAACCACGATCAAAAAGCACTTTCATTACGCCTTTATACTCAGTGCGCATCTTTAAGGTCTGGGGTGCAAAATCTTCCACAAAGCGAATGGTTGTATCCTGGAAAGTAAAAGACCCCCTGCGACGTGCCTCTACAATCAGACTGTGTTTTACCTGGTATTGATGGAAACACAAGATTACTGGTCGCGGACGGGAGCCCAGAATTCCGGGGGGAACGTAGCCTCTGTGTGCCTGTTTGAGCTCAGGCGGGTTTGGAAGCAAATCTTTCCCGAATATCTCACAGAGAAACTTGGCGAAAAACTTCACGGTTGGTCCCTGTTCGGTGGCCTCTGGCAATCCAAGAATTCTAAGACTGCAGCGTCTGCTGCGATTTTCGAGATCCACCATTTTGGAAAGGAGTTTGTTACATTTTTCCTCTAAGCTGGAACAGAGAGTCTCCAAGTATCGAACACGACTTTCTAAATCTTCAGAAGTCGAATCGATGCGAGATAGGTGTTCGGCATGTTTGTCCACTTTATCGTTGATCCGATCCAGTTTGTCTTCCAACTGTTTGAAAGCAGTTTTAAATTCCTTTAAGATTTCGTCTCGGAGCTTTCCGAGCGCAGCCAGGGTCTCGTCTGAAAGAGCCGGAACTTCCTTTTTCCTGGATTTAGAACTCTTGCTAGACATTGTAAGTTAGATATGTTCACAGGCAAGTAAGAGATACCGAAAAAATTCCTAACTAAGGTTTAAAAAATGGAGACGTTTAGTGCAAAGATAGCGACAGTAACGGAACAAAAGTTCGGAGCAGCTAAGCAATCGCCATCTTACCAGAAGTCCACACCATTATTTTAATGCAATTGTTGTCTTCTGATATCCACACCTCTGGCGTGATTTTCCTCCACACTGTTACGGTTTCAGCACTCTTAAGTAAGGGTCCTAAGTCTTTAGACTGATATCCCTTATTTACCAACAACGTTACGTGGGGCACAGCTTCCGGTATCCTGTACCATTTTTCTAAAAAGGTGTTCCACTTAACTTGTAAAGCTGCCCCTTGCTTTCCAATTATCACAGCCTCCCCTTCCAGGTGCTGTTGGGTACATGCCTCCAGGTGCCATCTCTCCTCTAACTCCCTGTTCTGAGTCTCGTCAAAAATCACTGTATAATGTAGCTCAGATTTGGGCATTACAGCCCTGGGTAATATAGCTTGCACACCCTTTTTCCATTTTTCCCAGGTTTCCTGAATCTGATCTGCGATGTCTCCTATCCAAAAGACATTAGCCTTCTTGTCTTCTCGCACTAAGAATTGAGCCCCTGTTCTTTCCACACTCAGCCCATTTCTGGTGCATTCTAATTTTAATTCCAGTTTCAACAAGGCATCTCTGCCTAACAAATTAATCGGAGTTCCTTTAAATACTAGTGCTGGCAAAACAATTCCTTTATTTCCCATTCTCAACCGCACTGGAGCCGTGCACTGTGTCAACTATGTTTTCCCCGAGAATCCTACCGTCTTAACAAACTTTCCTGACATGGGAAGGTGAAGGGCATACTGTGGCTGTACGCAAGTGTACGTGGCTCCAGTATCTATCATCATTGGTGTCAGTTGCCCTTCTAACATAAGCTGAACAATGGGTTCCTCATCTGCCTCCCTTGTTATCATTGGGTAATGTCCCTTCCCACTCGAGTTCTCGGGGCACCCCTAATACCTCGCATAGGGGTTCACAGGTCCGCTTGGGCCGGTGGGGGCTGGTCCTTGGCTAAACTTTGGTTCCCTTCTTATCGGTTCCTGCTGGTGTGTGACAGGTCATGGTGTAAACAGACAATCTCTTCTCATGTGACCTGGCTGATTACATTCCCAGCACAATCTCTCTACCTCTCTTTCCCCCTGTTTCCTCACTGGTCCCCTCTGCCCATAGCTCCTCTGTCCCCCTCCTTGGGACTTCCAGTCTTGTCTGGGCTGTTTGAATTTAGTCTGTTCCTGATAGGGCATTTGTGGGAATGTTCCCCCAAAGACAATTATTGGCATGGGGTTTTCCAGCCCTTGTCTTACAGTATGATCGGTCCCTCCATATAGCGGTGCTTCATCCAGTTCGATGGCTGTACTCGAACCGGTGGCTGCTGGCAGCATCTTTTTGTTTTTCTCTTTTTCCTTCTTTTTGAGTTCTTCGAGCTGCATTTGTATTAACTTTCTTTGCACCTCTTCCTGCTGCTCAGCCAACCTTCGTTTGTCTTTCCGGTATTTCTCAACCGCATGGACTACGTGGTCTCTAAATTCTTGTGGGGTCATTGACGTCAGCCCAACCACTTCCTCCAGTTTGGATTTTACTTGTGGAGGCATTGCATCCAAAATGCTATGTCGGAACAGTGAGGTCATAAATAAGCTATTCTCCACCTCTTGCTCAGTCTCCAGTCTCCACCTCTTCAACTGGTTTTCTACATAGGCTGCTGGGTTTTCAGTGTCTCCCAGTGGATCCCCTTTTAAGGCTTTGGGGTCCACTTTGGGTGGATAAAGCTTTCTGAGGGCCTGCCATACCCTCTGCCTCACTCTGTCAAACCCGTCTCCATCAGTTCTCGGGTCATTTGAGTTTACTATGCCAGCCATTTCCATTAGTTCGTTAAATTTGGAGGTTCCCATCAACCTTATCAATAGTGCCTTCAAATCTCCCGTAGCCAATAATCGTCCCGCTGTTTCTTCTTCAAAGGCTCTAATCCATTTCCCTGCTCCTACATGTAGATTGGGCAGAGTGTTTTTCAGCCCTTCTAGGTCCTGGGATCCCCAAGGGATATACTGCACTTGTCCTGATCCTTTAACTAACAACGGCATCATTCTTCCTCCTCCTTCCCACCTGCCCTGGCTCTTCTCTTCACCTGACTCCCCATCTGTCTCAGTGTATGTCTTTACTGCCTCCCACACAAATGTCTCCGGGGTCCTCTTCTTCCCTCGGTCTCCCTGTGGAGTCCTTCCTTTCTGTCTTGATTCAATACTTGGTTGGCCCCTAGAGTATTTTTCGCATCTCTCCTGGCAATCCCCTCTCAGTAACTTATCTAGCTCTCTCTCTACTTCTGCAAGTCGCTCCCCTACTGCCTCCTTCTGCTCTTCTAGGCTTCTGCCTCCTACCTCTTCCCCACAAATTCTCGCATCCTCTCTCTCTCCACTTAACTCTTGCTCCTCCAATGAGTCACCTTCTCTTTCTTCCTGTCCGTGTCTGTACACCTGTGGCAGGGACTCCTCATGATCCTTACTCGTGCTTGATTCCCTTCTCTCTTGTGTTTCTCCAAGATTCTCATCTCCTATCTTTTTTCCACCTCTTCTTGAATGCCTCATCTCTTCCTGCCCTGATGAGCCACTTTCTCCTCCAGTCTGTTTATTTCTATGGTATAACCGATACTCCTCATACTCCTTTTCCTCTCTCAAGTATTTCATCCGTTCAATCCCTTCTTCCATTTCTCTCTGTACCTGTTCCATCTTTATCCTTTCTGCCTGTATTTCCTTCCATATCGCCGCTTTTTCCTTCTCGTATTGTTTTTTTTTCCCTCCTCATTATCCCAAACTTGTACTTCTCCCTGCATGTTTACTGTTCCCGTCAGCAGGGGGCACTGCTTAGGGGTTCCTTCCTCATTATAGGAAGGGGGTCTTTCTGTTTCTTTCACATCCGGGTACGGATCTGAAGCCAGCTTCTCACTGTACCTTCCTCTTTCTCTAACAGGCAGTTTCTCCAGCACCTTAGTGTCTTCCTCGCTTGTAATCAATATTCTACCTGTCCTCCTCAGCCTTTCTCCCTCCGTTCTGAAGAGTTTTAGCACTTCCATTTCTCGTTCTCTTTTTTGCCCTCTTTTCTTAGATTTATCTTTTGGTTTGTAATTTTTAATTAGTCTCTCCATTTCTTCGCACAAACTTACATCAAACGTTCCTTCTCTTGGCCACTTTGTGACCAGGTTTTTGGTTCTTTTTTCCCATTTTTCAGAAGTTTTTGTGATCTCATATTTATTTATCGGGAATTTTTTGCTCAGAATCTCTACTGCCGTTCCTTTACCTGTCATGTTATTCTCTCTTTTAAGGTATTTCAGAGATTCACAGTTCGTTTACTGGATAATATTTACTCTAATTCTATGCCTAGTCTATCGTCTATCTACCAGCGCTTTAAACTATATATTGGACTGTCCTTGTTTCCTATTCTGTTCTGCCTGTGCAGACCTCTATTCAGAGCGGTACCCACAGAACTTGCTCTTTGCACCTTGCCTGTTCAGACCCTTATCTCTTAAGGCGGTATCCACGAGGATTTTCTACTCTAATTCTATTCTATTTTCCTTTCCCTGCCCGTTCAGCCCTTTGTTTCATACGAAGCGGTACCCACAGGGATTTACCAACACCACGTGGAATTTTTCTTAACTTCTTATTAACTTATTTGTACTTACCCTCACTGCAGTGTTCTTGATCAATCCTCTGAGCCTCCTGTTAACCCCCAATTCTGCCAGATTCTTTGGACTGGAGAGACCCTTCGGCAGTGGTTCCACACTTCTGAGACTCCTAGACCTCCCCAAAGCCAACAGAATTCTTAGTCCAAATTGTCGCAAAAAGCGCTTACCTTTTGTTTGGGTGCACCCTTAATTCTGTTAGCCTTGTGGGGGTCCCTAGAGGACTGGGAAGCATCCTCAATCTGCCGTTTCCTTTCCGCGGGTCTCTTTCCGGTCCTTCCGCGGTCGCCAATTTTGTTGTGGTTTCTCGTGCCTCACAAATGACCAGGAGACGCAGAAGATTCTTCAAGAAAGGTTAAACTTTAATTTGCAAATCAAAGCTGAGACAGTCATTGAGCTAGTCGCTGATTGCCCACCGATCCTCGGACACAGCATTCTTTATAGCAATCTCCTGGTCCAGTTGCATTAGCATATGTAATCGGTCTATAGTTGCATATCACACGTACCACAAGTACATCTTGCCACCATTGTTTCTACCAATTGACTTAATCATGTTCTAATCTACATCTCTTAGCTATCTCTCATTAACATACCATTGTCTTCTCCATTTTTAGGATTTCATTCTCCTACTAAATTGGGTACATGCATAGCAAATAGTAGTCTTAGGATTTATACTTTTATACTCCAATAAACGCAGGTGGACCACTTTTAGTCTGACCTCTACCCTTTGACCTGTTTGGCATTGGTGACCCTACCAAGAGTCAACGCTTAAAGCCCTGACTCCAGCCAACATAGCACTCCAGGTCACTGAGGCAAAACAAGACAAGGCTGTGCTCCTCTTGGAGGATCCAGCAGAAGATCCTTCACAATTTCTGCCTCTGTCTCTCCAGAGAAAAATGACCCAAGTTTGTCCAACCTGTGCTTTTAGCACATGCCCTCTAATCCGTTCGACATCCTGATAAACATCTTCTCTACCCTCTCCAAAGCTTCCCACATCCTGTCTGTAACGGGATGACCTGAACTGAATGCTACAGTCCAGGTGTGGTCTAAATGGAGTGTTAATAAAGCAATAAAGCTTTATGGGTCCCACTTAAAATTCTTACGTCTCTTCCTTCACCCTGCTGAACACAGCAAAGTTTGATCTCCATCTCCCGACCCATCAGCCACCGTCCAATAGATGCTGTGTTACTGTCTGTTACACCGCTGCTGTTTAGGGCAGCAGTGACGGTCCTCCATCTCTGGTGGTGTTCAAGGCTTCCCTCATCGTGACAGTAGCTTCCTCTTCCCCTACTGTGAGTCATGCAAGTCCCGGGTGGAGACTCAGGAATACCGTTGCACACAGATGCAGAAGGAATCTTCATTGCTGTTTCTGTATCAGTTCTGTTTGATCTGTCAGGGTTGTTAGTCTTGAGTAAACCCCTGAACCTGGAGGACCAGTGGACCACTCAGTCTGACCTCTACCCTTTGACCTGTTTGGCATGGGTGACCCTACCAAGAGCCAAAGCCTAAAGCTCTGACTCCGGCCAACATAGCTCTCCGGGTCATTGAGGCACGCAAGCCTCCAAACCCTACGACGAGGTTGTGGTCCTCTTGGAGGATCCAACAGATGATCCATCAGCATCTCTCCCACTGTCAACGAAGTTCTACCACAAGACGTAACTTCCCTTTCCTCCCCCTTTCAACACTTCACACAGATTGTTCCCTTGATGCCTGCTGGTCAGTTCTTCCATCCCTAGCAACCATCCTCCTTCTAAAGCCCACGCAACTGCAGAAGATGCCACTCTGGTCTTCATACCTCTTTGCACCAACCAGGGACCAAAACAATCCTTCTGGGTAAACCAGTGACTCCCTTCCTGTCCTGGGCACAGTACTCAGTGATCACAATGTGGACTCTCTACACCAGAGAAACCAAACCGAAGGTGGGTAGACTCTGCAGGACGTTTGCATTCCGTGTGCAGCGGGAACCCGGAGCTTCCCGTTTTCCAGTTCTCCCGCCTTTCTGCCTGGGGCCTCCTCCAGCATGGGCCAATGTAACTTGAGGAGACTTGCAGCCTCTGAACTCAAAGTCCATAACTTTGTGTTCTCGGTCTGATCCGGAACCGGCCAATCCACCAGTGGCACGGGCTGAGTTAGTCGCTCCATTAACACCCACTGGACAAGTCCCACAGGTCTGCACACTGCAGGCTTTACGTCCTTTACGTTCTGGCAACTTAACAGCCCTCAGCTTGAAAAACTTCCAGGGTCTTTCTTTCCCTCCAACTTATTGCCCCCAAAACTGGGTGGCCACATATGACAACTGAACCCAAACAGAGGTATTTCTGTTGTTCTGTCCAGCTCTCCCTCACCTATTCTAATAAACTTAAAGCCAACTAGCCTTCTCTCTTTCCCAGTTCTGATAAAGTGTTTTGTTGCCTGGAAACATCATCTCTGTTCCTTTCTCCACAGATGCTGACTGACCTGTTAGGCAAATCCATTGTTTCCTGTGTTTAGAGCATTTGTTTTGGCTGTTCAGTGTCAGACACGTGAATAATATTTTGTTTTTGACTTCTGTGCGTCTCAGTGAAGTCTCCATCAAATTGGAATTGGTTTATTATTATCACATATAACCAAAAATCTTGTCTTGTGTATTGTTTGTACAGACCGATCAAGTCACTACACTGTGCATTGAGGTAGAACAAGATAACCGTATAAGGTTTACAGCTACCGAGAAAGTGCAGTGCAGGTAGACAATAAGGTGGGAGATCATAATGAGGTAGAATGTGAGGCAAAAAGTCCATTGTATCATCCTAGGAACCATTCAATAGGCTTATAAGAGCAGGAAAGAAGGTGTCTGTGAGCCTGCTAGTACGTGCTTTCGGGCTTTTTCTCCCCCTGCCTAATGGGAGAGGGGAGGAGAGAGGATGTCTGGGGTGGGGGGGGTGTTCTTTGATTATGGGGTGGCAGAAGTGTAGATGGTCCATAAAGGGCAGTGATCCCCAACTCTTCCTTCGCTGCAGCGAACTCTTCCTTCCTTCCTTGACCGCGTCAGTGCTGTTTCGTGCACCCACGCCGAGCGCAGCGATTTCATCACCTTTGCCTCCAACTTCCACCCTGCCCTTAAATTCACTTGGCCCATTTCTGACACCTGCCTCCCCTTTCTTGATCTCTTTGTCTGGAGCCAAACTGTCAACCAACATCTTTTATGAGCCTACTGATTCCCACAGTTACCTGACTACTCTCTTTACCCACTTTGTCTCCTGTAAAAATGCTATTCCCCTTTCTCAGTTCCTTTGTCTCTGCCGCATCTGTACCCAGCACATTGCAGATGCTCTCTGTCTTCAAAGACAGAGTTTCCCTCCTTCCACCTTTGACCCTGCCCTCACCTGCATCTCCTCCAATTCCCAGATATCTGTGTGACCCCATTTTCCTGCCACCTTAACAGGGACAGAGTCCCTCTTGTCCTAACACGACATCAAATGAGCCTCCATCCAACACATCATACTCCACAACTTCTGCCATCTCCAAAGGGATCTTACCACCAAACAAATCTTTACCTCACTTCCTTCCCTCCACTTATCAGAGGGACCACACTCTCTGTGATTCCCTTGTCCGTTCATCCCTCCCCATTCATCTCCCTCCCGGCACTTACCTCTGTAAGTGGCCGAAGTGTTACACCTGCCCATTCACCTCCTCCCTCACCTCCAATCAGGGCCTCAAACCGTCCTTCCAAGTGAAGCAACACTTCACCTGCTCATCTGCTGGGGTCGCCTATTCTATCCAGGGCTCCTAATGCAGCCTCCTCCACTCTGATGTAAACCTTTCGTATATTGGGGACTGCTTTGTCGAGCACTTCCACTCCATCTGCCAAAAGCAGAATTTCCTGTTGGCCAACCATTGTAATTCCACTTCATGTTCCCCTTCTGCCACGTTGGTCCATGATGAAGCCACTCTCAGGGTGGAGGGGTAACACCTCCCACTCTGTAGCCTCCAACCTGATGGCAAGAACATTAATTTCTCCTTCCAGTTAAAAAAGCTTTTTCCCTCCCCTTTTCCTCTTCTTCTCTTCTCTACTCTGGCCTCTTACCTATTCTCACCTGCCTATCACCTCCCTCCCCCTGGGTCCACTCTCCTCTCCTATCAGATTCCTTCCTCTCCAGCTCTTTACCTTTCCCACCCACCTGGTTTCACCCATCACCTTCTAACTGTCCTCCTTCCCCTCTGCCCACCTTTTTATTCTGGCGTCTTCCCCCTTCCTTTCCGGTGTCGGCCCGAAATGTTTATTTCTTGTGTTCCACAGAGAGGAGGCTGGTTTCTGTGATGAGCTGAGCTGCGTCCATTACTCGCTGCTGTTTCTTGCGGTTCCATACAGAGCAGCTGCCAAATCAAGCTGTTATGCATCGAGACTGGATATTTCTTTAGTCTCCTAAAGAATTAGAGGAGTCAGTGAGATTTCTTGACCATGATCTCAATGTGGTTGGACCAGTTCACTCCTAGGAACTTGAAGCTCCTAACCTCAACACCACTGATGTAAGCAGGAGCATGTGAAGTCAATGACCAGCTCTTTTGTTCTGCTGACAACGAGGGAACGGTTGTCGTCATGACGACATGTTACTTAACTCTCTATCTCTGGTCTATCGCTGTGCGAGTTTTGGCCGATTATGGTGGTATCATCTGGCTGCAGGTGAAGTTGGAGCGGAACCTGGCCACACAGTGACAAGTGTTCAGGGAGCAGGGTACTGGGCTGAGGCCACAACCCTGTGCACCACCAGTGTTCAGAATAATCGAGACCGCTTCCCGTTGTGCTTCTTGGAGGTGGACCACAGTTTTGGGAGACGTTGGAGATCAGGGGTCCACGGACCCCTGGCCTAATGTTATTGGTCCATGGCATTAAAAAGGTCGGGAACCCCCTGCTGTAGCTTGATAGACTATAGATTCATAGAGACAACTGGAGCAGGTATCAGACAGTGGTGATGGCGATAGGACACCCCGCAGTGACCTGATGTCCCAATCCCTTGTGTACAAGGCGCACAATAGGAATGTGTTAGAACGCTCTCTGCCTGCCTGATGAGTATAGTGCCAACACCTCTCAATAGCGTCAAGGAAAATCCCAATTTATCCATGCCAACCTGAGCTAGTCCCAGGTGCGCGGCTCACACTTCTCCTATCCTTCTACCTTCCAGGTGTTTGTTTAACCTCACCAACGTGCCTCCACCACTCCCTCTGGCAGCTCGTTCCACGTACCCACCACCCTCTGGGTGAAAGCCTCACCCCTCAGCTCCTTCCATAAACTCACCATTCTCGGCTTGAAGAAGTTGCCCCTCAGGTCTCCTTTGAATTGTTTCGCCCCTCCTTAAACCTGCCCCCCGTGAGAGCCTCGGTAAGCCCTCGGATGATGACGTCCGCCGCAGCCACGGTCCACGGGCGGTGGAGGGAGTGATAGCTGCCCGTCAAGCGAGCGGCTTTGCCCCGGATGCCATCGAGGGGTGTTGGCGCCCCACTGCCGCCTCACCAGCGCCAGCCTGCCTGTCATCAAGGACAGAAATAAAAGGCGCTGGAAAAGGGCCAGTATCATCTCAAAGGATCTCACCCACCCTGCTCATAGGCTCTTTGTCCCACTCCCGTTGGGGTGGAGGCTGTGTAGCATCCACGCCAGGACCACCAGACTCAAGAAAACCAAGCAGTAACACCTCCACCCACTAACTCATCTCCAACCATTACTTCATCACTTCCTATTGGAGTCACCTTAGTAACAGACATTCCTGCGCCTGGTGTTACTTTATGGACTTACATCAACCTATTTACATAAGCTATCTTATATTTATTGCTGTTTATTATTGTGTTCTTTATCTTATTGTGGTTTTTTTTCTGCTGCATCAGATCCAGAGTAACAATTATTTCGTTCTCCTTTGGACTAGTGTACTGGAAATGACATTTAAACAATCTTGAGTCTTGATTTGTCAGGCAAGCAAGGTGTGATCTGTCTCTTGCCCGCGGATGGGGCGAAGGGCTGAGGGGGGTTGTGTGGCAGTCAGTGGCGAGTCCCCCTCAACAGGGGATCTAGC
The DNA here is from genome assembly GCF_048418815.1 of Hemitrygon akajei. NCBI lineage: Eukaryota > Metazoa > Chordata > Chondrichthyes > Myliobatiformes > Dasyatidae > Hemitrygon > Hemitrygon akajei. Next base: position 19,160,527 of record NC_133154.1, read on the forward strand.
TGTTGTTGCCACTGAACTTGTGGCTGCCCCAGTCAGGATATCAGCTCTGCCTTCAGCCTTATCACAAAGATCATTTATTTATTCCCAAGCAGCCTCACGTCCCCTATTTAGATGCCATTGCCGGTTTCTGAATTCCCTTTTATACTAATTGACATTTCCTTCTCACACTGACTCTTTGTCCAAGTTTCATTTTCAATTCCCGTATCAGCCTCCTATCTTCAGCCTGGTTCTCACTGCAGTGATCACCTGATAGGCTCCACAAGACGTCTTTTGTCCTTTCAAAGTCGTCTTTTTCTCCTCTGTCACCCAACAAGAATTTCGATCTCTTGAATGTAAGAGTCAGGAAGTCATGTTGCAGCTGTAGAAAAGTTTGGTTAGGTCACACTTGAGGGAGGTTCTCAAAGCTTGCAGTGGGATCTGGACTGGCTAAAAAAAAAAAGATGGAATTTAATGCAGACAAGCGTGAGGTTGTTCCACTTTGGAAGGACAAACCAGGGCAGGACTTGCACAATGAACGCGGGGCATTGAGGAGTGTGGTAGAACAGGGGGATCTGGGAATATAGGTCCATAATTCATTGAAAGTGGTGTCACAGGTAGATTGGGTCATATAGAGAGCTTTTGGCACATCGTCCTTCATAAATCAAAGTGCAGCAATCGGGATGCTATGTTGGTGAGGGATAATTTGGAGTATTGCGTGCAGTTCTGGTCACCAACCTATAGGAAAGCTATCAATACCTTTGAAAGAGTGCAGAGAAAATTTGTTGCTGGGGTTGAGGATCTGAGTTATAGGGAAAGGTTGAATAGGTTAGAACTTTATTCCTTGGACTGAAGGAGAATGAGGGGAGGTTTCACAGAGGTATACAAAATTGAGGGGTTGCAAACAGGTTTTCCCCACTGCAGTTACATGAATCTAGAACTAGATGTCATGGGTTAAGGGTGAAAGATGAAATATTTAATGGGAACCTGAGGGGTAACTTCTTCATAGAGGTTGGTGAAGTGTGAGATGAGCTGCCAGTGAGATGTGGGTTCAATTTCAATATTTAAAAGAAATTTTGGTAAGTACATGGATGGGAGGGGTATGGAAGGTTATGGTCCAGTTGTGGGTCAATGCATCTTGGAGCTTGTGGGCCAAGATGCTTGGAACAACCAACCAGCCAATTTTCTTATAAAACTGCGTGACAGTGAACCTCAGAGAACTGATGCCGTTTATTGTTACTGCTCTTTGTAGTAATTTTTTCTGATATTTAGAAACTTTTCATTTAATTATTGGACTCCCGAGCGGGTCCAATATCCTTGTGGGCAGGTTTGCTAGAGTTGTTCTACGGGGGGCGGAGGGCGGTGCGGTTCAAACTAATTTGGCTGGGGCATGGGAACCGGAATGATGGGGATGAGGTAGTTGGTTTACAAACAGAGGGAATGTGTAGGGAGACTCCTAACACTGGCAAAATTGCAGTCAACTGGAAGGCTTGTAATGTAAAAGGCAGACAAAATCAAAAAGCACCAAGAGAGGACTGAAGGTGTTCTATCTGAATGTGCACAGTATATGGAATAAGCTAGATAAACTTGTAGCACAGTCACAGATTGGCAAGTATGATGTTGTAGGCACCACTGAATCATGGCTAAAAGACGATTATAGCTGGGAGCTTAACAACCAAGTGATCATAATATGATTAAATTCACCCTGAAATTTGGAAGGCACAAGATATATACATCCCAAAGATTCAGAAGTATTCTAAAGGCAAGGTGACACAGTTGTGGCTAACAAGAGAAGTCAAAACCAACATAAAAGCCAAAGAGAGGGCATATAATCCTCTAAAATTCTAGTGGGAATTTAGAGGATTGGGAAGCTTTTAAAAAGCAACAGAAGGCAAATAAAAAGTCATTAAGAAGGAAAAGATGGGATACAAAAGTAAGCTAGCTATTAATATTAAAGAGGACACCTAAAGTTTCTTCAGATACATGAAGTGTAAGAGTGACGAAAGTCGATATTGGACCGCTGGAAAATGATGCCTGATGGGTAGCAATGGGGGACAAGGAAATGGCAGACAAACTGAATAAGTATTTTGCATCAGTCTTCACTGTGGAAAACATTGGCAGTACGGTAGAAGTTCCAGACATCAGGGGTCAGAAATTTGAGAAGTTGCCATTACTAGGGAGAAGGTTCTTGGGAATCTGAAAGGTAGATAAGCACCTGGACCAGATAGTGTACACACTGGAGTTCTGAAGGAGGTGGCTGAAGAGATTGTGGAGGCATTAGTAATGATCTTTCAAGAATTACTAGACTCTGGAATGGTTCTGGAAGACTGGAAAACTGCATATATCACTTTATCCTTTAAGAAGGGAGGGAGGCAGAAGAAAGGAAAGTATAAGCCAGTTAGTCTAACCTCAGAGGTTGGGTTGATGTTGGAGTCAGTTGTTAAGGATGTGGTTTTGGGGTACCTGATAAAGTAGGCTGTAATCAGCATGGTTTCCTCAAAAGAAAATCTTACCTGACAAATCTGTTGGAATTCTTCGAAGAAATAACAAACAGAATAGGTAAAGGAGAATCTGTTGATGTTGTTTACTTGGATTTTCAGAAGGTCTTTGACAAGGTGCCACACATGAGGCCATTTAACAAGTAGTATTATTATTAATAAATGGTATTACAAGAAAGATTACAGCATGAATAAACCAGTGGCCAATTGACAGGAGGCAAAGAGTGGGGAAAAGGGAGCCTTTTCTGGTTGGCTGCCGGTGACTAGTGGCGTCCACAGGAGTCTGTGTTGGGACCAATTCTTTCTACATTATATGTCAATGATTTGGATGATGGAATTGATGGCTTTGTTGCAAAGTTTGCAGTTGATAGGAAGAGAGGTGGAGGGGCATGTAGTTTTGAGGAAGTAGAGGGGCTACAGTAGGACTTAAACAGATTAGGAGAGTAGACAAAGAAGTGGCAGATGGAATACAGTATCGGGAAGTGTATGGTCATGCACTTTGGCAGAAGGAATAAAAGGGTAGCTTATTTCCTAAATGGAAAGATAATTCAAAAATCTGAGGTGCAAAAGGACTTGGAAGTCCTTGTGCAGGATTGCCCAAAGGTTAATTTGCAGGTTGAGTCGTGTTAGCATTCATTTCAAGAGGACTAGAATATAAAAGCAAGGAAGTAACGTTGAGGCTTTATAAGCACTAGTGAGGCCTCACTTGGGGTATTGTGAGCGGTTTTGTGCCCCTAATCTCAGGATGTGCTGACACTGGAGAAGGTTCAAAGGTGGTTCATGAAAATAATTCCACGATTGAACGGTTTGTCATATGAAGAGCATTTGCTGGCTTTGGGCCTGGTTTCATTAGAGTTCAGAAGAATGAGGGGTGAACTCATTGAAACCTGTTGAATGGTGTGATAGAGTGGATATAGAGAAGATGTTTCCTATGGTGGGAGAGTCTAAGACAGCCTTAGAAAAGAGGGGCATCCTTTTAGAACGGAGATGAAGAGGAATTTCTTTAGCCGGAGAGTGGTGAATCTGTGGAATTCTTTGCCACAGGCGGCTGTGGAGGCCAAGTCTTTATGTATATTTAATGTAGAGGTTGACAGATTCTTGATTGGTCAGGGCATGGAGGGATATGGGGAGAAGGCAGGAGATTGGGGCTGAGAGGAAGAATTGATCAGTATGATGAAATGGCAGAGCAGACATAATGGGCCAAATGGCCTAATTCTGCTCCTATATCTCATAGGCTTATTATTTTTGAAAGTATCTTCGCTTTACAGATTTTTTTTGCATATGTCTGAGACTTTTGCACAGTAGTGTAACTCTTTAAACTCCATCAATTCATGATTTTAAATCAAATCCTCTCACAGCCTCCTCTATTTCAAATAGAACAACCACAACTTCTTCAGTTTCACCACATCACTGAAGTCTCTCGAATCATGTTAGTAAGATTATTCTGCACCCTCTCCAAAACATTCACACTTTACTATGGCACGTTGGCCAGATCTGGGCCCAATAGTCCAGCTCTTCTGAAGTAGTCTTTTGTAAAGGTTCGTGGTGACCTGGTTGTCCTCCTGTTCTTTCTGCCTCTGCTTATCAAGCTTGGGACTGTGTGGGTCTTTTAACCATTTTCTTTAGCTGCTCTGCAACTTTCAACAAAGTACCGTGGTTCTCTGGTCTCGTACTGCCATTGAGCATAAGAGAAAAGAGGTCATGCTGTAGTTATATAAAACTTCTGTCAGAATAGACTTGCAGTCCTGGTTATCCCATTAGAGGAAGGATGTGGAAGAGAATACTGTATGGGTTAGAGAGTGTGAGGTACAGGGAAAGTTTGGACAAACTTGTGTTGTTCTCTCTAAAGTGTTGGAGGCTGAGGGGAGATCTGATGGTAGTTTTTAAAATTATGGGACATGTTGGTGGAGTTTATGAGGCATTTAGATAGACATATGAATATGAATAAACTCATCAAAAAGGCTGGATCCGTCCTTGGCTACAACCCGGACTCTTTTGGGTTAGTGGTGGAGAGGAGGTCACTAAACAAACTGTTATCCATTATGGTCAATCTGGCACATCCTGTCCATGAGCTACTGAGTAAGCAGTGGAGCAGCCTTTCGAACAGGCTCATTCAGATCGCTACAGAAAATCTTTCCTACCAAATACAATAAGCATATACAACAGTTCATCTCTGTGCAATACGAGAACACACATCATAGTTCCATAGTTTCTGCTTTATTATTTCATACGTTATTATTGCACATTATTAGAACTTATAAAAACATATCAAATTATGAAAGGAATAGAAAAGATAGAGGCAGGAAAGTTGTTTCCACCGGTGGGTGAGACTAGAACTGGGGGGCATAGTCTCAAGATTCAGGGGAGTGGATTTAGGACAGAGATGAAGAGGAAGTGCTTTTCCCAGAGGGTGGTGAATCTGTGGAATTCTCTGCCCAATGAAGCAGTGGAGGCTACCTCAGTAAATATATTTAAGACAAGGTTGGATAGATTTTTGCATAGTAGGGGAATTAAGGGTTATGGGGAAAAGGCAGGCAGGTGGAGATGAGCCCATGGTCAGAACAGCCATGATCTTATTGAATGGCGGAGCAGGCTCGATGGGCCGGATGGCCGACTCCTGCTCCTATTTTTATGTTCTTATATTAATGTACATTGGTACATTATTACTGTGTATGTTATTATTCTTCTGTACTTTATTATTAGTTAAGTTTGCATACTTTTTAAATGTTGCTGCAGTAACGAAAGAATTTCCCCCTGGGGATCAATAAAGTATTTATTATTATTATTATGATGATGAGGAAGGGTTTTGGATGATACACAGGAGGAGGCTATTTAGTATAAACTGGCATCAAGATCGGCACAAATTCATGGACTGAATGGTCTGTCCTTTGCGGTAATGTTCTATGTTCTATCTACCCTTTAAAACGGGGCTGTCTGTTGCCATATCTAACCCTTCCAATGAGAATGTAAGCCATCATATCCCTAATGTGTTATCAGCTTTGATGAAGAACCGTGCCTTTGAGGCAATTGCATTTGCTTGGGATGGAGTTGTCAGTGCTCTGTCATTGAGTGTAAAGGTCACCTCAGAGAGAGTGTAATGTTCAGCTGCAAATCAAGTGTCAGCGGTTAAGACAAATGAGACTTGGACAAGGAACACGTTGCTAACTCTTGCCATTGTCCTGGGTCACCCAGGCCGCAGAGTTGGGCGCTAACATTGCCATCGTGCCCGGTGTGCTGCCAGACGTTGGTTCAGCAGCCTGTGGTTGCCAGGGCTGGGGCGCGGACTCTGTGGAAGCTCGGCGGGCAACGGATCAGAAACTCAGCAAACGGCCTTCAGTCCGAGCCTGACAGCTGACTGAGAAGAAAAGCCCATGAATTCTGGGAGTGACTGCCCGGGAGACTACAGAGATTCTTTCATCCTACACAAAACTTAACCACTTCAATTAGCTGTCGACCTTTCCCATGGACTTTCTAGTTTTCAACATAATGTACATTGATTGAGAACAATGATATTGCTTTATATCCTCATACACACACACATATGCACTCATTCCCTTGTGCGCAAACATTATTTCTCTCCCTCACATACACTTACACATTCTCTTTCACATACACTTTTATCTCGCTCTTTCTCTCTCTCTCACATCTCAAGGATGCGTGCTTAGCCCACTGCCCTGTTCTCACGACTGTGTGGCTAGGTACAGCTCACACACCACCTATAAACTTGCCGGTAACACAACTCTTGTTGGCAGATTTTCAGATGGTGATGAGGAGGTGTACAGGAGCGAGATAGATCAGCTGGTCAAGTGGTGTTGTGGTAACAACCTTGCACTCAATGCCAGTAAGACCAAGGAATTGATTGTGGACTTTGGGTAGGTGAAGTTCAGGGAAGATACACAAGTCTTCATCAAGGGATCAGAAGTGGAAAGGGTGAACAGTTTCACGTTCCTGGGTGCCAACATCCCTGACGATCTATCCTAGGCCGAACATATTGATGCAATTACAAAGGAGGCATATCTCCTTATGACAATATTTCATTAGGAGTTTGAGGAGAATTGGTACGTCACCAACGACAGTTGCAAGTTTCTACAGATGTGTCGTGGAGAGCATTCTAACTGGTTGCATCACCGTCTGGTATGGAGGGGCCTCTGCACAGGATCGGAACAAGCTTTGAACTCAGTCAGCTCCCTCATGGGCATGAACCTCTGTAGCATCCTGGACATCTTCCAAAGTGCCTCAGAAAGGCAGCATCCGTCATTAAGGACTGCCACCACCCAGGACATGATGTCTTCCTTCCCATCAAGGAAGAGATACAGGACCTTCAAGATACACCTTCAACGTTTCAGGAACAGCTTCTTCCCCTCTGCCATCAGATTTATAAATGGGCAATGAGCCCATGAACACTAGCTCACTATTTGTTCCTCTCTTATTGCACTATCTATTAAACTTTACATATTCGTAGTTCTTATTGTAATTTATAGTTTTATTATTATGTATTGCAAAGTACCGCTGCTGCAAAAGATGTTTCACGACATACACCAGTGATAGTAAACCTGGCTCATTCTGTCTGTCTGAACTTCCTCTTCTTGAAGCTCACAATTAATTCCCTGGACTTACACATAGAAATTCTCAGAGGAAACCAAAATCAGGATGATATTTTCATACTTTCTCTTTTATCAATAGGCAAGAAGCAATCAGTTGGGAATACGCCGGACGACGATCCAGCCCTCAGCCCACGAATCCCCGAAGTTCCTTATCCTAGTAGCAAGTATGTACCACCAACCGAGAACATCTTTCAGCCTACACCTGTCCTCACCATCTACACCGCTACCAGTGCTCACTGACCTGTCAAAAAGTACAAATTCTAGCTGCTACGTTCGCGTCCAGATCAGTCACCTCCAAAATGAGCTGTAGGAGTCCCGGCACTGGTCCCTGCGGTGCCCCGGGTGGGATTCTGACTGTGACCCCCTTCACTCTTAATGGTGGCTGTGTACTGTTGGCTCCTCTGTTGAGTACAGTCATCGCCTGCCCAAATCTATGCTTCCTCTCATACTGAGCCAATTACTAATGCGACAACACCTTGCCAGTGGGTGTACAGAAGGTGCCAATGGTGAACAATATTTGAATGGTGTTGTTGAAAGTTGGGAGGAAACTAAATCAGGTGTGTTGGATGTTGGGACTGGGGGAAAGACGGGTGAGATGCTGCCTTCCTTATAAATATTGTTTTCTCTTTTGTGCTTTTAGGCCTGGGTACAAATCCCCTGATCGCTGTACGGTAACATTCGATGCTATTGCTAATATCCGAGGAGAATCCTTCTTTTTTAAAGGTGAGAGGTCATAGGCTAAGGTGGGGGGGGGGCTGGTTTATCAATTGGGACATGTTTGCATCTGTAAATGAGAACTTCCCACTATTCAGGATACTTACAAAGGCAGGTGTGTAAAAAGGGCCCACTATTCACAGCATTTACAAAGACAAATGTGTAAAAAGGATCACTGGAAACCCAAGAGATCCCAACCACAAACTGTTCCAGCTGCCACCATCCGGGAATCGGTACCGCAGCATAAAAGCCAGGACCAACAGGCTCCGGGACAGCTTCTTCCACCAGGCCATCAGACTGATTAATTCATGCTGACTCAACTGTATTTCTATGTTATATCGACTATCCTGTTGTACATAATATTTATTATAAATTTTAATAATAAATTATTATAATCGCACAGTCCACATTTGAACGGAGACATAAGATAAAGATTTTTACCACTCATGTATTTGAAGGATGCAAGTAATAAAGTGAATTCAATTCAATTCAAAGCACTCTGCCCCAGCTTAGGAGCAGAGAGGACATTCTGATGGGGACAATGGCTAGGGGGGTCTGAGTAGATAGATAGATAGATAGATACTTTATTCATCCCCATGGGGAAATTCAACTTTTTTCCAATGTCCCATACACTTGTTGTAGCAAAACTAATTACATACAATACTTAACTCAGTAAAAAATATGATATGCATCTAAATCACTATCTCAAAAAGCATTAATAATAGCTTTTAAAAAGTTCTTAAGTCCTGGCGGTAGAATTGTAAAGCCTAATGGCATTGGGGAGTATTGACCTCTTCATCCTGTCTGAGGAGCATTGCATCGATAGCAACCTGTCGCTGAAACTGCTTCTCTGTCTCTGGATGGTGCTATGTAGAGGATGTTCAGAGTTTTCCATAATTGACCGTAGCCTACTCAGCGCCCTTCGCTCAGCTACCGATGTTAAACTCTCCAGTACTTTGCCCACGACAGAGCCCGCCTTCCTTACCAGCTTATTAAGACGTGAGGCGTCCCTCTTCTTAATGCTTCCTCCCCGAGCTCTGTATGACCTTCGCTTGCATTGAGGACTTCTTTCTACAGCATGTGGAACTTAGGGGCTTCGTCTGAGAGGCTATTTCTTAGCTGTTGAATGGGTAACTCTTGCTCCTGAATCTTGCAGGTTTTGACATTATAAGTAGCTGTTTACTTAGAGCTGGTTGCTGGGTGATTATTGCCAGCGGTGTTGGGAACCGGTGGCGGCTGGAATCGGGGTGGGGGAGTTAACTAGAAGCAGACTGGTAACTGGGTGGGAGCTCTGCGGGCGTGGCCCGCCGGATGAACCGTGTCCTAGGATTCAGTGATTCAGCAGCATCTGGCCAACAATGGGCTCCATCTGTCAGGCTGAGTATTCGAGAGCGGGGCGTCCCATGAGGGCAGCGTCTGGGTTGGACCTGCTTAGGGGTCGCAGAGGGGGGGAGAACCGTACCCTCTGATACTCCTCCTCCTCCTCTGAGGACGTTTATAGGGATGGCGTGGACAGGGCACAACTTAATATCTGAACCATGCCGAACCCACCCACTCACCTTTGGCTTCCCCTGCCCCCACCTTCTAACTCTGGCTTCTTCCCTCTTCCCTTCCAGTCCCGATGAAGGGTTTTGGCCCAAATTGTCAATTGCCTAAGCTGCTGAATTCCTCCAGCGCGTTGTGTGTGTTATCGCGGCCCAGTCGTCGCTCGCTGGGGTGCTGGACAGGGAGCTCGACTTTATATCAGCAACTCTGGACGACGAGAGCTATAGTACATTTTGTCAAAAAGCAAGCATTAAGAAGCTGAAGTCAGACAAGGCCCATGAAGGATATCGAGAAAAAAGGTTCTTCGGGATGTTCACTAGATTGGAGCGTATTAGTTATAAGAAACGGTTGGACAAACCTGAATTGTTCCCTCTGGAGCAGCAGGGGTTGAGAGGAGATTTGATAGAAGTTTACAAGATTATGAGGGGCTTGCATTGGATAGGCAATCAGAGGGCTGAAATGTTATATGCTAGAGGGCTGAAATGTTATATGCTAGAGGGCGTTGAGAGGGGGAAGTTTAGAGAAGACCGGATAAGATTTTTACACAGAGTGTTGGGCGCCTGGGGTGTGTGCTGCCGGGGCTGGTGGTGAAAGTAGATAAAACAGAGGTGTTCAAGAGGCATTTGAACTGGCAGAGATGGAGGGATTGAGGCCAGGGTGTAAGCAGGTGGGATTCGTTACAAGGAACTCTGCAGATGCTGGAAATCCAGAGTAACACACGTAAAACGCTGGAGGAACTCAGCAGGCCAGGCAGCATCCGTTGACGGTTCAGGCTGAGAGCCTTCATTAGGACACGGGATTGTTGGACTGGTATCATGGCTGGCAGAGACATGGTGGGCCAAATGGCCTGTTCTTGCATTGTACCGCTCCATCTTCTAACCTGGTTTTCCTTCCACATGAAGACCATTACTTCTGGCGCATACAACGTGCCGGCAACCTCGTTTCCCTGAATCCGGCGCAGATCAACAACTTCTGGCATGGGTTACCGGCGGACTTGAAGAAGGTTGACAGTGTCTACGAGAGGATTACGGACCACAAGATCGTCTTCTTCATAGGTGAGGCACTTAAGCGGTGTGAGACCGACATCCCCGTACGCGCAGTAAATCATATTATTATTGTTGTCAAATGTCCTGAGGTTTGTTTTGCAGGCCACCTATACAGATCAACTCATTACAACAGTACAGTGAGGTAGTACAAGAGAAAAGCAATAAGAGAATGTAGAATCAAGTGTTACAGCTATGGAGAAAGTGTCATTGTTCAATCTAATATCAGAGATCGCATACAGAACCGCCTGGTTTTGCAGACATCCGCGAAACAGAGAGAAAAATAAAATCCCCGAAGAGTGAAGGACAGGAAAGCATTAGAACCCCAAAGCCCCACCTTCCCCCTACAAGCTTCAGTGAAAGCATCAACTCTCCCCCCACTTGCTCCGGCCCCCACCACCCATCATGATCTCGAGTCCATCGAAACCTGCTGTCTTAGACATCTCAGCAGGCTCCCTCTCCCGCTAACGAGGGAGGGAGAGAGATCACTCCTGCCTCAGCGAGAGGGGAGGCCGGCGCTCACCGTTTTGATGTTACAGCGTTGCTTATTTGAGTTCCCCCGACTCGAGAATCAACAAACTCTGTCTCGCCGTCGGGAGATGGAGCCTGGACTATAAGACCATAAGACCTAGGAGCAGAATCAGGCCATTTGGCCCATTGAGTCTGTTCCGCCATTCAATCATGGCTGATCCTCTTTTCCCCTCCTCAGCCCCACTCTCCAGCCTTCTCTCAGTAACCTTTGATGTCGTGTCCAATCAAGAACCTATCAATCTTCGCCTTAAATACACCCAACCTCTTGGCCTCCACAGCTGCATGTGGCAATAAATTCCACAAATTCACCACCCTCTGGCTGAAGAAATTTCTCTGCAACTCTGTTTTAAATGGACGCCCCTCTATCCTGAGGCTGTGCCCTCTTGTCTTAGACTCCCCCATCAAGGGAAACATCCTTTCCACATCTACTCTGTCCAGGCCTTTCAACATTTGAGAGATTTCAATGAGATCCCCCCCCTCATCCTTCTAAATTCCAGCGAGTACAGGAGACGGGGAGATATCGCTCGAGTACAGGGACCTTTGACAGCTGCGCCCGCTGTCTCAATGGTTCAATTTCCTGTGACACTTTAGTCAGTAACATCAGTGAGGAATCAGGTAGACAATAAGGTGCTAGGCCATAACGAGGTAGATTGTGAGGGCAAGAACCCGTCTTATCATCATGATAGGGAACCATTGAATAGTCCCACACCTCAAGCTTCCTAGAGATTGCTGGTACATGCTTTTGTACCTTCTACCCAGCTGGGTGAGGGTGAAGAGGAGATATCCGGGGTGGGTGGGGTCTTTGATTATGTTGGCTCCTTTACCAAGACTGCGTAGTAATGTCCTGGCCCCTGAGTTGGCTGATGTTGTCTGCTGTGACCACTTAACGAGGAGGAAGCCTTGAGACAAAGTGTGTGGTGTAGGTGAGAGCACAGGGAAGGTTGCAGATTTCATTTCCCTAACCAGCTCATCCACCATTAGGGAGCGTGGGCTGGAATTCAGACCATCATAAGGTGGGTTAGTATTACCCCCCTGTTGTCGTAGTCTGCTCAATATGGAGAAACCACAGGATTCAACATTCTGGTGTACGTGCTTGGATAAGGAGCCAGTGGCATAAAGTCACCATCTGCAGGATTATCCACGAACGGCTCCAAGTCAGAATTCCATCCAAATTCCAAGTTTAAAGTCACTTTGTTATCAGAGTACATTCTTGTAAATGTCACCAGATTTGCTTTTTGTGGGCATTTACAGGAAAATAACAAAATACAACAGAATTTATGAAAATGATAGACAACAAAGGCTGACAAACACTCCATGAGCAAAAAAAAAAGACAAATTGTGCAAATAATAAATAAATAATATTGAGTTGTAGAGTTCTTGAAAGTGAGTCCATAGGTTGTGGAATCAGTTCAGCGTTGAGATGAGTGAAGTTGTCCACGCAGCCTGATGGTTGAAGGATAATAATTGTTCCTGAATCTGGTGGTGTGGGATCTAAGGCTCTTGTACCTCCTGCCCAATGGTCGTGGCAAGAAGAGAGCACGGCCTGGATGATGAGGGTCCCTGACGATGGAGGCTGCTTTCTTGTGAGAGTGCTCCTTGAGGAGGTGCTCAGTGGTGGGGAGGGCTTTTCCTGTGATGGGCTGGGCTGTGTCCATCACTTTTTGTAGGGCTTTTCATCCCTGGGCTTTGGTGTTTCCATGCCAGGCCGTGATGCAACCAGCTGGGAATGTTGGGTTGGTTGACCTAGGCAGAACAACGGAGGTAAGAACCGTCCTGGAGACTATGGCCACCTGAGAAATAAGTCATCCATTGCTAACTCTGTTCTCTGTCCTCTCCCAGGTTCTCAGTATTGGGTCTTCACCAACACGCAGGTGGAGCACGGTTATCCACGGTCCATTAGGGACTTTGGTCTGCCGGTAGACAGCGTGGATGCGGTCTTTGTCTGGGCCCACAACGGCAAGACCTACTTCTTCAAAGACGACAGATTCTGGAGATTTGATGACCAGAGTCAAAGAATGGACTTGGGTTACCCCAAGGAAACGAGTCTCTGGAGAGGTGTGCCCTCTCACCTGGACGACATCATGTGCTTCACTAATGGTCAGTATGTGAGTGGTCATCTTGGTGTCACCTTAGCCTGTACGTCAGTGTGTGCACAAGTGTTCTTGTGGATGGGTGTTAGTGTGTGTGCGTGCGTAAATAAGCATCTCCTCACATCCAGATTGCTTACAATTGTAACAGTTGTCAAGGCTCCAGCACCGATTCCACCACCCGTCCCAGGCTTCCAAATGCAAAAGCAGCCCCTCAAAGTCTCAGAGCACATTTATCATCAAACACAAATCATGCAAGCAATTGGAGTGAGCACTGACATTCCAAACCAAAATGAGTTCTTACGTCCAAATCGCAGAGCAGCCCGGAGTAGGCCCGAAGCCTTGGTATCAATTTGTCATATCATTTTCCCACTCACTGACTTCATTGTGAAAGTGGCCCTTCAACGTTGCTGTCTGCCTCCCATCTTCGAGCCAATTTCCGATCCAGTTTTCCATCTTGCCCTGAATTCCTATGTTACTTTCTGGATCAACCCTGAAAGCAGGACCTTGTCAAAGGCCTTAGTGAAGACTATAGAGATTACTGTCAGCTACACTTCCCTCATCAGCACAGTTAGTCACCTCCCCTTAATAAAACATGCTAACCCTCCCTGAACGATCCCAGCCCATCCCCTTCAGCCATTTATTTCATTTTATTGAGATTCAGCACGGAATAGACCCTTTCAGACCTCCGAGCCGCACTGCCCAGCACACCCCCGATTTAATCACAGGACAATCTACAATGACCAATTAGCCTACCAACCGGTCCGCCTGTGAACTGTGGGAGGAATCCCGTGCAGTCATGGGGAGAATGTACAAACTCCTTACAGACAGCGGTGGGAATTGAACCCTGATTGCCGGTACTGTAAGACGTTGTGCTGGCCATTACACTACCATGACTTTTATCAATAATCACCGCCCCCCACCCACCAACCCACCACTGCTATTAGATGGAATTAATTGGCTTAACCTTGCTGCCCTTCTTGGAATGAAAGATGGCATACGTGCCAACATTCCGTCACCTGGCATCTCACCTGTGCCCGTAGAAGTTTTGAACGCTTCTCTCAGTCTAAACAATCCCTGTTCCCCACACCAGCTGGGATATACAGGTCCTGTGGACTTATCCACATCAAGTTCGCCTGTACCTCCAAACTTCTGCTGTTCCCCTCCCTGAGCATTAGGCCAAATAGACCACATGGTAACGGTTAGCGTAACGCTGTTAAAGTTCAAAGTTTTAAGTACGTTTATTATCTGAGAATGTAGGAGTTATGCAACCTTGAGGTTTGTTTGCTCACAGGTAGCCACAAAGCGAGAAGCCAAAAGAAACTGGTTAAAGAAAGAATAATAATAAAAGACCAACACTCGATGTGCAAGAAAAAAAATCACAAACCATGCAAACAATTCAAGTGAACAACAACAATCTGAACCAAAATTGAGCCCTCAGATCTGAACCCTGGAGTAGGCCCAAAGCCTCAGTTATCGTATTAGAGGGCACGGAGCACAGCAGCTGGGGCAGTCTCCATAGCCTCAGTGCTGCTGAGGAGAGAGGAGTGACCATCGCAGATAATGACCCGCCCCGGATCCCAAAACCCTGTCTTTTCAGTCTGTCTGGGCCAGTGTTTAAATTGCAGACATCCTACCTCTCCCGGAAGTTCTGGGAGTTTCCCGCATATTGATAGCAGCTCTCCCTGATGCCCACAAATTATGTATACAATATCCCGGAAATCAATTTTTTTTGAGAGGGAGAGGAAGAGGAAGAGCGAGAGGGAGCATCCTGATTGGTCTCTCTTCGTGCTAAGTAGACATATCAGTTTTCTCTGTGGGCGGGCTTTACAGTCAACCTCAAAAGTAACGACAGTGTTGCTCGCTGCAACAGTGACTTTTCTATCACCCACGGTGGGTTAAAATGTAAAAGACATGTTGAGGTGAGTTTAACAGGTGTCATTCGTTCATTAGCATAGCTAACGTTATTTAAACTAGCTGGTTAGCTACTAAGGAGCTACTCCATTGATGAACCCAAACTCCCTGTAGACTTGCTTAAAGTTGCAATAGAATAAAGAACGACTCCATAAGTACATAATGTCACATTTTCTGCATATACCCAACTTGGTTTACAGATTAGACAAAATCATTAAACAAAGTATTACATACACCCTTGGAGGTTGACTGGGGGGGTATGGGGGTGCTACCTCCCTGAAATGAGTTTTTGCAGGGTGGGGTGTCTGGAATTGACCAAACAACGGAACAGCGATAGGCTCCGGCGCCCTGGATAGAGGAAAGAATATCACGGAGAGCGAGCAAAATCCTCTCTCGCCTCCGATTTGGGCTAGTGTTTAAATTGTCTAAACAGCGTACCATACCTCGCACTAGGAACCAGGCACTGTTGCTGCAAAAGGCTCCGGGCCTAGGCCACGAGCGCTGAGGGTGATCATCTCCCTGTCACCGCGTGGGTTTCCTCTGGGCGCTCTGGTTTCCTCCCGCAGTCCAAAAACGTGTGGGTTAGGTTAGTAAGTTGTTGGTGTGCTATGTTGGTGCCAGAAACATGGCAAGACTGGCAGGCTCCCCCCAGCGCATATTTGGACTGTGTTGCTAGTTTACACAAATAACACACCTTATTGTATATTTTGTGTTTCAACGTACAGTATATGCAACAAATTAAGGCAATCTTTAATCTTTAATTTCTCCCCCTCAGGCACCACATACTTCTTCAAAGGGCATACCTACTGGAGGATGGGAGCTGGTGAAATTGAGGCTGAATCTGACGGTTCGACGCATCGTGACTGGATGCACTGTGACTTCCCAGAAGCCCCTCCTGCACCTAAAGACCCCAGGGACAGGGGCTGTAATTGCATGCAGAATCCGAACGCAGGCAGGGTCCTGAGCCTCAGCAGGGCCCTGCCACTGGCTGTTCTGGTGGCCCATCTCTGCAGGCAGTACCTCCTGTTGGACTGAACTCTGAGCCCCATTGTCTCCAACTGCCACCCCCTTGGAAAACCTTTGTCGCAGGGCTTGTAAAGGGCACAGAACAAGTGCACACCTTGGGCCTCATCTCCAATGTCTAACAGAGAAGCCGGAAGTACTTTGAGCAAGGTGTTTTGTGAAAATTGGTTATAATCACTTCCGGCTCTCTATCCGCATTTCTCTGCTCCCCTCCTCTTTACCTCTTGTTTTTTTTTCTGTCTGGTGCCAATTGCACTTCTGTCTGTGTACACGGGCACGTACGTGGTCAATCCAGGCAGTGGGATGATGGGATTAGTTTGACGAGCATAAGCCAGCTGAAAGAACAAGGTCACCTTCTGCTGCAGAGAGAATGGGGTCTTGGTAGTCGGATTCCTGCTGCCGCAGTGGCCCCTCCTTAGGGAAAGTGAACGTCTCACGACTCAACCATGCACTCGATGCACCCACACACTCGAGTGAAGAATTCACCTCTGACTTTGCACAATCTTTGGCCAATGGAAACCAATTGATTCTCCTTGGCAAATTCAACAACTGAATTGGAAAGGAGGTGAGCCATTGGACAGGTAGGGCTGGCAAAATGAAGGAATGGGAAAAGAATGGCATGCAAAGCAGAAGCTTTTCACTGCATCTCAGTAAATGTGACAACAATAAACCAGTACCAATGTTCTTTTACTGAGAAGATGATTGGAACAGAGTCCCGGCACAAGCAATGCCCAGTTTCACCAGAGAGGTGGGCATGGTTGAGGTTATTCTCCCTGCCCCAGGTGTTCCACCACTGACTAAGAACGTTGGCTTCTGTCAGCGATCAGGCGCAGAATTGCAAGGAACACTACCCGAGACAAGTGCTTGCTAGGCTGACCACTAACTAACCCGAGGCCAGGAATCACCCTGATCCTTTAACAGTGATGGTGCCAGAAACCAATATTGAAAGACTCATTGATTACCCAATAAGGAGAGCATTTGTTTAGCAGTGGGAGCTCATCCCCACTACTACCCTTCGGCTATGACTACCCTTGTAGCCTTAGTATCTCTTGGTGGTGGCATCCATCGGTCTCGAGAGACCATGGATCTGCGCCTGGAGTTTCCAGGGCGCAGGCCTGGGCAGGGTTGTATGGGAGACCGGCAGTTGCCCAAGCTGCAAGCCTTCCCCTCTCCACGCCACCGATGTTGTCCAAGGGAAGGGCACTAGGACCCATGCAGCTTGGCACTGGTGACGTCGCAGAGCAATGTGTTGTTAAGTGCCTTGCTCAAGGACACAACACACTGCCTCAGCTGAGGCTCGAACCAGTGACCTTCAGGTTACTAGTCTGATGCCTTGCCCACTAGGCCACGCGCCAACACTTAAGAAGCATATATAATGTCCTGGTTCACACCTTTGCTGTTATGCTGTGGGTATTTCATTTAGCAGCTCTGTAAGGGCAGTCTGTTCTGCTTTCAGCCTGTTGGGGTTATCGTTGGAGATAAGGGATGATGAGGAATGTGTGTTGTCCAATCAGGATGGTGGAACTGGGAGGAGGTTTTTTTTTGTGAGGTTGGTCTCGGGGCTTTGGTTCGGTGGGAGATGAAGAGGAAAGACGCTGGGGAGAACCGGTCGTAGGATACCCAAGGTGGATTGTGAACAACGTTCGGAAGGTGGTGCTTGCTTCGACGCAGTCCAAGGGCCCGGTGCGTGAGTGACAGAGAAGTTCAAGACAACTTGTGCACATGGTAGCGACATATCGCACTAGGGGGCTAGTCACAACTCAGGAGTGGACCAAGATGCCATATTAAATTAATCCTAGTTGCCCATATATGCTTTACACACCTATCCATTCCCTGCCTATTTATGTGTCTTGAATACTGCTTTTCATCTGTGTCAAACACTCCAGACAAAAGAATTGAAGTTTGTCCAACTACTTTCAGTTTATACTTTCTAATCCGGGTGACACCCTGATAAACCTCTCCAAAGCCTTCAGATGTAGTGACCAGAACTTTACACAGCGCTCCAAATGTGACTTAACCAAGGTTCTATGCATTGCAATGTGACTTCCCAGTTTTTATACCAACGAAGGCAAGTATGCCCCATACCTTCTTTTCCACCCCGTCTCCTCATGTTGCCACTTTCAGAGAGCTATAGACTTGAACCCAAGATCTCTCTGTTCATCAACGCTCCTCAGGGTCAGAACCAGGTTTACTATCCATTGACATACGTCGTAAGAAGTGTTTTTTTAGCAGCAGACAGTGCAAGTCGTAAAAATTACCGTAACTTTCAAAATGAGTAAATAGTTCCAAAGGAGAATAGTGAGAAAGTGTTGTTGGGTTCACGGGCCATTCAGAAATCTGTTGGCGGAATGAACGAAAACATTGCTAAAATGTTCAGTGTGTGTTTTCAAGCCCCTAATGGCAACAATGAGAAGCCCTGAATGACTGATGCCACCTTCTTGAGGTATCACCTTTTGAAGATGTCCTCAATGCTGGGGAGGCATTTTCCCCCCAATTTTCTGCTTTTTCTTCCGATCCTGCCCCTCCATACTTGATGCACCCAGTTAGAATGCTCTCAACGGTACCTCTGTAGAAATTTGTGACTCTCCTTTGATGGGAAAATACCAAAAATTTAAAACGTTAAATGGCTAATGTAAAAAGACAACTAAAGGTATTACTGAGGAGGTGTACATAGGTTCAATGTCCATTCAGAAATCTGCTGGCAGATGGGAAGAAGCTGCTTCTAACACATTGGGTGTGGGTCTTTGGGCTCCTGTCCCTCCACCTTGATGGCAGTAAAGGGAAGAGGGCAAGTCGTGGATGGTGAGGGCCTTCAATGATGGATGATGTCTCTTGAAGATGTGTTGCCATTTACTGTACGCTTTCCTCTGACTTTTGTCCTCCAAAGTCCAATACCTCACACTTTCCAAAATAAACTTTATCTTCCAATTGTGGTGTGATGCTGCTTACTCTTCAAAGTTCAAAGTAAATTTATTATCAAAGTATGCATATGTCACTGTATACAATCCTGAGATTTACTTTCTTGTGGGCATACTCATTAAATCTATAGAATAGTAACTATAACAGAATCAGTGAGAGGCCACCCAAATTGGTTGTTCATCCAGAGTGCAGAAGACAACAAACTATGCAAGTACAAAAGAAAAAATAAATAAATATTGAGAACATGAGATGAAGTGTCCTTTGGTTGTGGGACCATTTCAATGATGGGGCAAGTGATAACTTCACTTGAAGTTGAAGTTAACTTCACTTGAAGTTATCAGGAGTCTGATGAGTGAGGGGTAGTAACTGTTCCTGAACCTGGTGGTGTGAGTCCTGAGGTTCCTGGACCTTCTTCCTGATAACAGCAGTGAGAAGAGTACGTGTCACGGGGGGGTGGGGGTCCCTGATGGTGGATGCCGCTTTCCTGTGACAACGCTTTATGTAGGTGTGCTCAATGGAGGGGAGGGCTTTACCTGTGATGGACTGGGCCGTGTCCACTACATTTTGTAGGATTTTCCATTCGAGGGTATTGGTGTTTCCATACCAGGCTGTGATGCAGCCAGTCAATATATTCTCCACCACACATCTATAGAAGTTTATCAAGGTTATACATGTCATGTTGAATCTCTGCAAACTCCTAAGGAAATAGAAGGGCTGCCGTGCTTTCTTCGTAATTGCTCAGATCAGGTCCGCTGAAATAATAACACTGATGAATTTAAAGTTGCTAACCCTCACCACCTTTGATGAGATCTGGCTCATTGAGTTCCTTCTCCTGAAGTCAATAATCAGCTATTTGGTCTTGCTGACATTGAGTGCGAGGTGGTTGTTGTGCCTCCACTCAACTAGATTTCCAATCCCCCTCCTGTAGGCTGATTCATCACCACCTTTGATTCGCCCAACGACAGTGATGTTGTCAGCATCTTGAATATGGCATTGAAACTGTGCTTAGCCACACAGTCATTGTGTAAAGCAAGTAGAGCAGGGAATTAAGCACCTGTGCTGATGGAGGTTGTGGAGGAGATGTTGTTGGCAATCCCAGCAGTCTACAAGTGAGGAAACTGAGGATCCAATTGCACAAGGAGGTACTGAGGCCTAGGTTTTGAAGATCATTGATTAATTTGAATGCTGATCTGTAGTCAATAAACATTGATGCATGCATCTTTGCTGTCCAGATGTTCCAGAGTTGAGTGCAGAGCCAATGATACAAGTATCTGGGAGTACAGTTAGACGAGAAGCTAGACTGGACTGCCAACACAGATGCCTTGTGCAGGAAGGCACAGAGTCGACTGTACTTCCTTAGAAGGTTGGCGTCATTCAATGTCTGTAGTGAGATGCTGAAGATGTTCTATAGGTCAGTTGTGGAGAGCGCCCTCTTCTTTGTGGTGGCGTGTTGGGGAGGAAGCATTAAGAAGAGGGACGCCTCACGTCTTAATAAGCTGGTAAGGAAGGCGGGCTCTGTCGTGGGCAAAGTACTGGAGAGTTTAACATCGGTAGCTGAGCGAAGGGCGCTGAGTAGGCTACGGTCAATTATGGAAAACTCTGAACATCCTCTACATAGCACCATCCAGAGACAGAGAAGCAGTTTCAGCGACAGGTTACTATCGATGCAATGCTCCTCAGACAGGATGAAGAGGTCAATACTCCCCAATGCCATTAGGCTTTACAATTCAACCGCCAGGACTTAAGAACTTTTTAAAAGCTATTATTAATGCTTTTTGAGACAGTGATTTAGATGCATATCATATTTTTTACTGAGTTAAGTATTGTATGTAATTAGTTTTGCTACAACAAGTGTATGGGACATTGGAAAAAAAAGTTGAATTTCCCCATGGGGATGAATAAAGTATCTATCTATCTATCTATCTATCTCCTGTGGATCTGTTGCTCCTGTAGGCAAATTGGAGCTGATCCAAGTTGCTCCTCGGGCAGGAGGTGATACATTTCAACACCAACCTCTCAAAACACTTCATCACTGTGGATATAAGTGCTACTGGATGATAGGTATTGGGGCAGGTCGCCTCTCTCTTCCTGGGCACCAGTATAATTGAAACCTCACACTGCCAAAGTGAAAGGTTGAAGATCTCATGAATGCACCAGGCAGTTGATCAGCATGGATCTTTAGTATGGGTCCAGGTACTCCATTGGGGCTGGGTGCTTTTCGTGGGTTCACCCTCCCAAAGACAGATCGCACGCCAGCCTCAGAGACTCAAATCATGGGATCATCAGGAAATGTGGGAGTTTGCAATGGTTCCTCCGTGTTCTGATGGTCAAAGCGAGCAGAGAAGGCATTGAGCTCATCTGGAAGTGAAGCTTAATATAACTTTATAAGAGGTGATAGTATTCAAACCCTGCCACAACTGTTGAGAATCTTTCATTGATTGAAGTTTGGTCCCGAATTTCCACTTCATCTGTGCTACACCCTATCCTCGTTATATGCAGGGGATACGTTCCTCGCAGTCGACGCATAATTTGAAATAGCATAATGTGAACAATGATTTAAACGGAGAAAATAGGGATGCGTTCCCGAGGGCTTCCTAAATATGTTTTATCTGTAATTTATTCACATCTTCATACCAATACGACACAAAAGCAGTACCACAAGGCAACATTTATATTATATTTCATCAATTTAAGGTAATATTCAATGTAATAAATCATAGAAAGTTAACATACTAGGGTGTACAGTACTCACCAAGAGTGGCAGGTGTGTTCGCTCCGGGAGATGAGTGGTTGTTGTGGTGTCGGGCAGCTTTACATGGATAAGGTGGACTTTGAGCACACCAAGGGGTGAAGGAAGACTCACAGAACGGCAGCAGGAGATGACACTAGTTTGAATAAAGTGGTGAGGGTTGTTTGCTTGGCAGAATTTCTTTTTCAGCATAAATTTGCTTGCAGGGAAGAAGGGTTGACGGCAGGGAACGACGGAAATGCCGACTCCATTCTAAACTTGGGTCCGTGTCCGTCGCCATTTGTGCCAAGTGTTCCGACTTCCACCATTCCCTCACCGTTGGGAAACTCCCGGGATTTTCAAAATCATTTGTTGCTTGCAGCATCTGAGAGATAGTTCACCGTAAAAAAACTTGAATGTGGATCACACCTTGGTCGAGTGGTTGAATCAATGATGTTGTGTTAGACGGCAGGAAATGCACTGTTATACTATGATGAAAGCTGCCCAAATGTTTAGGATGGGCTGGCGCATTGTCAAGCAACAGAAGAACTTTAAAGGCAAGATTCTGTTCCCGGTAGTAGCGTCCCAGAGCTGTGTTACCTTCACCTGATGCCGTGCTGTTTATAATGTCCAACTTTTTTTTCAAATGTTAAAGCGGTTCTCTAACGCTCGGCTGATGGCCCAGGACATGAAATCGGAGGCTTAGGAGGCATAGTTAAATATTTCAAGCACAAAATCACTGCATCGTAGGTAAAAACCAACAAAAGTTTAAGAGCGCAAGATCGCACATCCACACCTTGCCAAAACCAATCCGAGACTGGCGGGAGTGAGGCTGTGAGGCACGCGCACATGACTTGTACCGGCCGGAAAGCAGAGCTCCTCGCATAACTGTGAGTTTTGGACACAGATAAGGAGACGTTAAGAAATAGGTTCCTCGCATAACTGTGAATACACATAGTCTGAAGACGCATATAACAAGGATAGGGTGTACTTGCACTACTTAAGTGGACGCCTGATTAGTGCTAATCGCGGGGTCCTAGTTTTGAGAATGTTAATTTACACATATCTCTTGGCCGAGTCACTGATGTTCTTTTGGGATTATTATGAATAAACTCTCATCACCGTCTCTATACTGTAGTCTGTGTTCCCTCTGCACTTGGATTCCAATATTGCTAGCATACATCAAGACCATAGGTTCACAGAATACATGAAGATCGGAGGAGTCGTTGACAGTGTGGAGGGTCGTCTGAAGTCATCGATATATTGCTGAAGTTCAAAGTAAATTTATTATCAATAATACTAATTCTAATCACCATATACGACCCTGAGATTTACTTTCTCGTGGGCATACTCAATAACTCCAATAACCATAATAGAATCAATGTAAGATCACACCCAACAGGGCAGACAACCAGTGTGTAAAAGACAACAAACTGCAAAAATATAAAAAGTGAGAGAAAAAAGAAATAATAATAGTAAATAAATAAGCAATAAATATTGAGAACATGAGATGAAGAGTCCTTGAAAATGAGTCCGTAGATTGTGGGAACAGCTCAGTGATCGGGCAAGTGAAGTTGAGTGAGCCAGGAAAAGTTATATGAAGTTTGATCCTGATTACTACTAGGCTAGGATGTGCATCATGAATCCTCAGGAGTATCGAGGAATGGGAGGATCTTGCTGTATAAGCCCAAAGATCCATGGAAGAGTCAGTCCAGGTAGATAATATGACTAAGAAGGCATTCCTTGGATGGGAAAGAGAATAATTAAATCAGTAAATTGATTTAGTATGGTCACCTGTGGTGACGTACAGTTAAAAACAACATTTAAGCAGATCAGATTACAACAATGCTTGAGGTAGTACAGGGTAAAGCAATTACAAAGTGCAGAATGATGCATTAGGAAATGCAGTGCAGGTGGACAATAAAGTATAAGGTCATAATGAGGTAGATTATGGGGTCAAGTGTCCATCATATTAGACCATAAGACCAAAAGACATAGGAGCAGAATTAGGCCATTCAGCCCATTGAGTCCTCTCTGCCATTCCATCGTAGTTGATTTAAAATCCTTCTCAAAAACTTTCTCCTGCCTTCTCCCCGTAACCTTTGATGACTAGATTATTCAAGAAACTATCAGCCTCTGTCTTAAATATATCCAATGACTTGGCCTGCACAGCCATCTTTGGCAATGAATTCTACAGTTTCACCACCCTCTGGCTAAAGAAATTCCTCCTCATTTCTGCTCAAATTGAGAAGTCTCCCTATTCTGAGGCTGTGCCCTCTGGTGCTAGACTCCTCCAGTGTAGGAAACATCTCTCCACATCCTCTCTATCTAGGCCTTTCAATATTCAATGGTTTCAACAGATCCCCTCCTCATTCTTCTAAGCTCCAGCGAGTACAGGCCCAGGGCCATCAAATGTTCCTCATATGTTAACACTTTCATTCCTGGGCTCATTCTTGTGAATCTCCTCTGGACCCTCTCCAAAGCCAGCACATCTTTTCTTAGGTAAGGCTTCGCTAAAATGGTTGATAGTCTACACTCGGCTAGGGAGAGGCCCATCATTGCTCAGTAGGCCCGGTCAGCAAGGCCCTCAACGGAAAGACACCCCTAACGCCGGCATCACACTCACTTGAGTGCCCACGTCACACAAGAGGCGTCACCCTGAAAGGGTGTCCTTAATGAACAGTGGGTGACCCTGGCAGCTAGAACCCAGGGTGTTCACAGACCTCTGATATCCTGAGACACTGGCATTGTTGAAGCTGCAAGGTGGTCGGCATTTCCTAGCGTTCATACCAAAGCGAGCGTGGTAAAAACACAGGGTTGCCTGCTTGGCAGCTGCAGGCGTCCTTATGTTGGGGCCCTTGCTGACTCGACTTCTTGAGGCAGAGAAAGGAGGAGCAATTACGGATCACTGCCTAGCTCGATGTAGACTAACAGCCACTTTAGCGAGTTTGCTATAGACTCTTCCAGATGCATTAGCGAAGGCTATACAATCTGGATCAGGCACTTTAAAAATTATACAAGGATGGTGATTTCCCAGGAAAGACAGCATGTGGTCCTTCAGCTCTGAAGGCCTAGCATTGCCAAGACCGGACAAGGACAGCAACTGCTTGGTGCGTTCAGACTCCGATAGTCCAGAAGTTTCTAAAAGGTGAGTTTACAGTGATCGACATTTATCATGTACAGCTGGGTGTTCAAGCAGTCTCACCACTCCTACAGCCATGGAGTTGCTGAGCAACTGGACCACGTAGTAGAATTTGGTATATAGTCAGAGAAAATCTCTCGCAGAACAAACCGGGCCTCAGCTTGTACGAGCCAGGTGATGGTTTTTTGCTCCCAGAACTCGGCAGTTTCAAAGCGACTGCATTAGCCAACATGTTCAATAACTCTGGGATTGTTCTAAAGTATTGGGGTCTCCAATGTAGGTTTCCACAAGTAAAATGAAGTGAGGCATTTTATGTTCAATGAAACTCATAACACACTTTATGGAACTCCAAAACCTAACCACAATCGTGCACTAAAATTCCTTACGTAACAACATCACTATTTTCTTAAAGCGAACCCCCAACTCAGTGTCGCTGGTTGTGAATTATGTACATTTCTCCCAATTATGTTACCCTACAGGCTTAACTTCATATTTCACCTTTGCTCTCTTTATGGCTTTTTTTAGTTGCCTTCTATTGGTTTTTAAAATTTCCCAATCCTCTAACTTCTCACTAATTTTTGTTATTTTATATGGCCTCTCTTTTTACTTTTATGCTGTCTTTGACTTCCCTTGTCAGCCATAGTTGCCTCATTCTCCCTTTAGAATACTTCTTCACTTTTGGGATGTATCTTTCCTGCACCTTCTATATTTCCCCCAGAAACACCAGCCATTGCTGTTCTGCCATCATCCCTGCTAGTGTTCCCTTCTAATCAACTCTCTCGTGCCTCTGTAATTCTCTGTAATACTAATAGAGCTGATTTTAGCTTCTGCTTCTCAGACTTCTGGGTGAATTCTATCATATTATGACTACTGCCTCCTCAGGGTTCCTTTACCTTAAGCTCCCTAATTAAATTTGGGTCATGACATAACACACAATCCAGAATTGCTGTTCCCCTAGAGGGTTTAACCACAAACTGCTCTAAAAAGCCATCTCGTAGGCATTCTACAATTTCCCTTTCTTGGGATCCAGCAGCAACCCAATTTTCCCAGTCTACCTGCCTATTGAAATGCGCCCCATGACTATCACAAAATTGTCCTTTCTGCATGCCTTTTCTATCTCCCACTGTAATTTGTAGCCTACTTCCTGGCCACTGTATACAACTCCCATCAAGGTCTTCTTACCCTTGCATTTTCACAAGATTCTGCATCTTCCAATCCTATGTCATCTCCTTCTAAGGTTTTGATTTCAATTTTTACCAACAGAGGCACTCTACCTCCTCTGCCTTCCTGCCTATCCTTTCGAGACAATGTGTGTCCTTGGATGTTAAGCTCCCAACTATGATCTTCTTTCTGCTACGACTCAGTGATGCCCAAACATCATACCTGACCGTCTCTAACTGTGCCACAAGATCATCTACCTTATTCCGTATACTGCATGCATTCAGATATAACCCGTTCAGTCCTGTATTCATCACCCTTTCGATTTTGGCCTCTGGTTACACTTTAACTCATCCCACTGACTGCAATTTTGCTCCATCATCTGCCTGTCCTTCCTCACAGTCTCACTACACACTGCATCAACTTGTATACCAACTGCCCCATCCTCAGCCCTATCACTCCAGTTCCCATCCTCCTGACAAGTTAGTTTACACCCTCCCCAACAGCTCTAGTAAACCTGCCCACAAGGATACAGGTCTCCCTCAGTTCAGGAGTAACCCGTCCCTTTTGTACAGGTCATACCTTCCCCAGAGGAGATTCCAATGACCCAGAAATCTGAAACCCTCCCCCTGAACCAATTCTTCAGCCACACATTCGTCTGCTAAAATCATCCTATTCTTACTCTCACTGGCACGTGGCGCAGGGATTACTACCCTGAAGGTCCTGCTTTTTAGCTTTCTACCTAAATCCCTATATTCTCTCTTCTGGATCTCCGCCCTTTTCTTGCCAATGTCATTGATACCAATGTGTACCATGACTTCTGGCTGTTGACCCTTGCTCTTTAGAATGCTGTGGACCCGATCCAAGATGTCCCTAACTCTGGCACCTGGGAGGCAACATACCACTTGGGTGTCTCTTTCACATCCTCAGAGTCTGCTGTCTGCTTCTCTGTTTTAATAAATTTTTCCAGAAATTCCTGTATATTGTCTCCTTCCGCCCCCTCGGAAATTCCATGGATACGTATGTTATTCCTGCGTGAACGCGCCTCCGGGTTCGTTAGTCGAGCTTGATTAATCTCCTGAAGTTCCAGTGCACTGGAAAGAACCTCCCCGGCCTCGGCCTTCCATTCCTCCACTTCTGTCACCCTTTGCTTCATCTCCTCAACTCTGCCCGTTATTTCTTTTAAATCACCAACAATAGCATTCAACTTCTGGTTAATTTCTGCTCTGAAATCCACCAGCTCCTTCTTTAGAAAACTCACGGAATCACTCAGTTCTTTATTCGTATCCAAACGAAGCGCCTGTATTTTGGCCATGATATTCGCATGAGCAGCCTCCATACCCTCGTGTTCAGCTTGGTTGCTAGCGCAGGCGTCAGTGTCCTCACTGTCAGTCGGAATTTTATCGCTTGTCTTTGGATTTTGTTGCGGTTTGCCTCTTGTCTTTTTTTTATTTCTCCCTTTCATGCTACAAGAACCACTTTTCTATTTACTTATTTAAGGGGGAAATAAGACCATCTGGAAGGCCTTTGCTGATGATGCTGCTGGCTGTATCTGCACCATACCAGAAGTCCCACTGTCTGCTTCTCTAACTATGGAATCCCATATCACTACTGCACTCCTCTTATCCACCCTCTGAGCCACAGAACCAGACTCAGTGTCAGTGAGGCTTCCCGCTATTAGGTCATCTCCCTCAAAAGTAGAACGGCCACGGGGTTACTCTGTGTTGGCTGCCTATTCCCTTTCCCTCTCTTGACAGTCGCCCAGGTACCTGCCTCCTGTAACTTACGGGTGACCATCTCCCTGTAGCTCCCATCGATCACCTCCTCATTTTCCCTTGTGACCCATAGGCCACCCAGTTGCAGCTCCAGTTCCTCAACACGGCCTCTAAGGAGTTGCAGCTTGGTACGCTCCATGCAGGTAGAGTTATCAGAGAGACTGAAAGTCTCCCAAAGTTCCCACATCTTACACAAGGAACATACTGCTAACTCTGGGCCCATTCTCAGTGCACCAGCTATGTACTAACAAAAATAAACTTAATAGAAACTTACTTAGAACCTCCGTCAGTGCTTGGCCAAGCCTGGTCTCGTCTAAGCCTGTTGAGCCAAATCCTGACTATCTAACACTATCCACTCCTACAATATCTACTCCAGCAGTGTCCACTCCTACAATATCCACTCCAGCAGTGTCCACTCCTACAATATCCACTCCAGCAGTGTCCACTCCAGCAGTGTCCACTCCTACAATATCTACTCAGCAGTGTCCACTCCTACAATATCTACTCCAGCAGTGTCCACTCCTACAATATCTACTCCAGCAGTGTCCACTCCAGCAGTGTCCACTCCTACAATATCCGCTCCAGCAGTGTCCACTCCAACAATATCCACTCCAGCAGTGTCCACTCCTACAATATCCACTCCAGCAGTGTCCACTCCAACAATATCCACTCCAGCAGTGTCCACTCCTACAAAGGCCGCTCCAGCATTGTCCACTCCAACAATATCTACTCCAGCAGTGTCCACTCCTACAAAGGCCGCTCCACTTACATTTTTTGGCCGCTGCCGAGTGCCCAATAAATTGCTATAATTGCAGCGCCCTGAAAAGTCCCGTAAGTACCCGAGCTCTTTCTAAACCTCGCACTGCGTCTCCAGTGATCTATCTCGTGCTGGTTGCAGCCCGCTGAAAAGGGGACCGTTCAGCAGGGTAAAAGATGTCCTTGAGCCTTGCAGAACATGTTTTCAGGCTTTGGCATCGTCTGCACGATGGGAGGGGGTAAAGAGAGAATGTCCAGAGTGGGCGGGGTCTTTGATTATAAGCAACGGACACAAATTGCTGGAAGAACTCTGAGGCCAGGCAATATCTACGGAAAAGAGTACAGTCGACGTTTTGAGCCCAGACTCTTCTTCAGGACCACAAGGAAAGGAGAAAAGTCAGCGTAAGAAGATAGGGGGAGGGGAGGAAGGTGGCAGGTGTTAGGTGAAACTTGCAGAGAGGGAAGGGGGTGAAGTAAAGGGCTGGGATACTGATTGGTGAAAGAGATACAGGGCTGGAGAAGGGGGAACCTGATGGGAGATTCCCTAAAATAAAAATTGGATAGGTACATGGACAGGAAAGGAATGGAGGGTTACGGGCTGAGTGCAGGTTGGTGGGACTAGGTGAGAGTAAGCGTTCGACATGGACTAGAAGGGCCGAGTTTCCGTGCTGTAATGGTTATATGGAGAGGGTAGGAGACCGTGGAAGAAAGGGAAGGGGGAGGAAAAGCAGAGGGAGGTGATGGGCAGGTAAGGAGGTAAGGTGAGAGGGGGAAACTGGAATGGGGAACAGCAGTGGGGGCAATTACTGGATGTGCAAGAAATCAATGTTCACCAGGTTGGAGGCTAACCAAACGGAATGCAAGGCATTGCTCCTCCAACCTGAGTGTGACCTCAACACGTCAGTGGGGGAGGCCACGGGCTGACATGTCGGAATGGGAGCAGGAAGTAGAATCGAAATGGGTGGCCACCGGGAAATCCCGCTCTCCCTGCTGGACCGAGTGTAGGTGCTCGGCGAAGCGGTCTCCCAATCTACGGCAGCTCTCACTGATATCTTTGATAATGTTGGCCGCTTCACCAGGGCGGTGTCGATAGAGTCCGTGGAGCGGATGCATTATCTCCTCAGCTGCTTCCTGCGGTTGTGGGCAACGCTGTTGCCGTTCCAAGCTGTGACGCATCCAGACAGGATGCTCTCTAATGTGCGTCGATAAAAACTAGTGAGTGTCATAGGGGACATATCAAATGTCTTTAACATACTGGAGCAGGGAGGTTTTAATCTAACTTTATAAAACTTTGATAAGACCTTGGCTGGAGAATGATGAGCAGTTCCAGTCACTTCTCTATAGGATGGATGTGGCGATGCTGGTGAGGGCGCAGAGGAGATTCACTAGGATGTTCCCTGGGATGGAGTGTTTCAGTCATGAGTGGTATGTTGGAGGTTAAGAGGTGACATTACTAATGTACATAACAACATCAGGGATATAGATGGCTTAGTAAGCTGGCCGGTGGTGTAGTGGCATCCCCACCGGGCTTTGAAGCAAGTGGTCCTGGGTTCGAATCCGACTGCCTCCCCGCACGCTTTCCACCCGTGTTGGGTTGAGCGATGAGCCAGCAACTCAGCCTCGTAAAAAGACAGACAAAAAAGCTAAAAAAAGCCCGCGAGGTTGCCGTCCGATGCGCCACAAGGCACGGAGAGGAACAACGAGAACAACAAGATAGACGGCGTAGGCTATACAAAACTATTCTGCCTGTCATAGGTATGTATAGATTCAGGGTAAGGGAGGAGAACTTAGAGAGGATCAGAGAGAGTTGTTTTTCACCTAGAGAGGGATGAGTAGCTGGAGTACACTGTCTGAGAGAGAGGGTAGTTGACAGAGTTCAAGAAGAGTCCACGTGAGCACTTGAATCACTTGAGGGCTTTGGCTCAAGTTCTGGACGATGAGACCAGTATGGATGGATGCCCACTGCTGGCATGGGCAAAGTGGGCCGAGTGGCCCGCTGCCATGCTGCGTGACTCTGTGACTTCACGGCAGATCAAGGTGGACAAATCAACCCACCGAGAGGGAGCTGGGTCGCAGAATGATGCCCTTTTGTCAAGGCAGAAGCCTTCAGGTTGCCTGACACTACATTTCCGCTCGGACGTTCCAAAGGTCAACAGGAAGCGTTTCCTGAAGTACCGTGTCCAACCTTGGAAAGTGGCACTGAAGTGAACGCACGCAGCTGATGGACTGTGTGCTGTGCAGATGAGACGAAAGATGAATCAAAATCAGACAATGAGAACAGATGGAGATCTAATCTCCATCAAGAATAACATCAAGATGGCGGCGCGACGACGCAGGGCGCAGCGGCCACTCCAGTAAGGAATATCCGTTATCTGTAAGTAGGGGCCGTGCACAATCCTGATTTGATTGAGACGGATGTGTGAAGCACGGAGGAACATCTGGCGAAACTTCTGACATGCCTGTGCTGCTGACGCTGCTACTGAGCGATCGGAGAGATCTCCAGAGAGGAAGGCCCCGAATCCTCGGCTTTGCCTGTTGCTTGGTGGCCGGAGCCGGGGTTGAAGCACTCGGCAGAGATGGTGCTCGGTGCTCGGTGTCGGAGGGCTGGTCGGAGGCACGAAGTTGTCGGAAGTTTTCGGACGGACTCACAGTTGGCTGTGCTCGGGTGCTTCCAGAGGCTGCATCGGGAAGTTTTGCCACGTTGGAGGTTTCTTCCTTCTGCCATCTGCGTGAGATGATGGGCTATCTGGGACTTTGAGACTTTTTTTTTACCGTGCCCATGGTCTGCTCTTATCAAATTATGGTATTGCTTTGCACTGTTGTAACTGTATGTTATAATTATGTGGTTTTTTTGGTCAGTTAGTCTTGGTCTGTCTTGTGCTTATGTGATATCATACTGGAGGAACATTGAATTTCCCCTTGGGGATGAATAAAGTATCTATCTATCTATCTATCTATCTAATCCTGGAACTGGTGACTGCTCTAAAAGTTACAGAAGGTCCCACTAAGAGAACACAGTTCTAAAGTTTTCCCACAATTGTGGAAAAGCAGACTGTGAGGAATAGTTCAGAGGATGGGAATGCCCTCACAAAGCCTTCAAGGCAAAACTGTTATTTAACATATTTATATATCCAATAGTGATATGTTTAATTATACCTGTCTTGTTATCTGTATTAACCATTCAAAGTACGTTTATTATCTGACTATATGTGTACAGTAAACGACCTTGAGATTTGTCTTCTTGTGGGCAGCCACAAAACAAAGAGACACTCCAGAACACGTAGCTCTTCTGTAGAACAAGAATCGGTTTAGTATGGACGCAAGAGGTACTGCAGACGCTGGAGATCTAGAGTGATACACACAATGTGCTGGAGGAGCTCAGCAGGTCAGGCAGCATCTATGATGGGAATAAACAGTCGATGTTTCGGGCTGGGACCCTTTTCAGTTTTAGCATGTTACACACTTTACATAAAATACATAAAATCACCAGAGTACTGTGCGAAAGCCTTAGGCATCCTAGCCTAAGACTTCTGAACTGTACTGTATGTCTTATGGACTTATAAAGAGATTTTGCTACCTGAGTTGGCAGACCCCTCCTTTGGTCTGCTGTTGAGAGTGGTGACAAGGGCCATAATCAGAAATGATATCTGCTGTTAGAATTCAGAGGTCTTTAACAAAAGGGGAAATATGAAAGCATTGTTTATTTCTTGAATTATCTGAGTACGTTTCCTTTCGTAACCATGGCGATAAGTGGTGTAAAGAGCTAATGTAGTCTTCATTTGCTGTTGCCCAGGGGCCTTGCTAACAAAAGGGATGTGATAGGACATATTAATTTAACATGGAAAATTGTCCTTTTAGGAAAAAGAACAGTTGTTCCTTAATATTTATCAAATGACACTGTTCTCACGCATATTGATTAGATCAGAAATATACAGTAGTAAACGGATGTTTTGCTTGGCAGTTATTGGAAGTGACTTCATGAGAATTGCAGACAGCTGAGATGCCTGTGAATAATATAGTCAGAATCAGGGTTATCATCACTGACGTACGTTGTGAAATTTGTTGTTTTGCAGCAGCAGTATGGTGCAAGATGTCAAAATTACCTTAAGTTACAAAAGAACCAGTCCAAAGGTGAACAACAATTTAAGTTCAAGTTTACGTTGTCATTCAACCAAACATGAAAACCATGAATACAAACAAAACAGCATCCCTGTAGGGCCAAGGTACAAAACACAGTACTAACAGTCACACACAGCACAAAGTACATATAGCACATATAATTATAACAGCAGTAAATATATAGTCATAAAAAATAATATAGTCCAGATCCCTGACACATATTGATAGGTCAGGGGACGTTGTTGGCAAGAACAAGCCCGCAGCAGTCCAGCTGCAGACAAACGCGATCCGGCTTGTTTTCCGATGAGCGAACACTGGAGGACAGCACTGATGGGAGAAGCAGCTCCCAAACCAGCATGGATGCCCCCAGTGCCACTCTGCCACACACATGGGTTTATGGACCATTCAGATGTTCTTAAAGCACTGAGTGTGGGTCCTCAGGCTCCTGTACCTCCTCCCTGATGGTATTTACGTGAAGGGGGCTTGGTGAAATCTTTATGGTGAGACTGGATGTTGAGCGACCATAATGATGGATGCCACATTCTGGAAGATGTCCTTGATAGCGGGGAGGGTTTTGCCCGTGATGGGGCTGGCAGAGCCTACAACCCTCCCCACAGCCTCTTGTGGCCCTGTGCATTGGAGGTTCTGTACCAGTCTGGGATGCAATCGATCAGAATGCTCTCCGTCATATATCTATAGAAATTTGCTTGTCTTTGATGAATCCCAAATCTCGTCAAACTTCTAATGAAGTACAGCCACTGGTGTGCCTTCTTCTCGATTGCATCAATACCTTGGGCCAAGAATGGATCCTCTGAGATGTCGATGCCCAGGAACTTGAATCTGCTCACCTATTCCACTGCTGACCCCTCAATGAGGATGGGTATGTTCTCCAAACTTCCCCTTCCAGAGGTCCACAATCAACTCCCTGGTCTTGCAAGGCTGTTTTTGTGACAACTCTCAACCAGCCAATACATCTCACGGTTAAACACCTCCTAATCAGCATTGACTCCTTCCCTCCACTAGCCGGCAGGTCACCCTTGTGTAAAGTGTATCACTTGCTCAGCCCCCCCGGATCAAGGTCACGTGTAGCCATGGGAGCAGGTGGTGGACGGTCGTATGAGCTGCCGGTGCATATCACAAGTCCTGGTTATGCGACCACTGAAGCCAGAGAGACAATCACTGAAGAATATTGATAATGGCTGGGGTTACCGGTCTTGTGAAGACACTACCCAGAAGAAGGCGATGGCAAACCACTTCTGTAGAAAAAATTGCCAAGAACAATCATGACCATGGAAAGACCGTGATCGCCCATGTCATACGACATGGCACATAATGATGATGTCATACGACACGGCACATAATGATGATGAATCACCATTTGAGATTCCGTCAGTAATAGTGTGTTACTGCAATGGTTATTGTTTAATCAAAGATAATTCTTAAGATGCGATAAATCTTAAGAACATGTTATCCTTGGGATATGAACAGTATAATATTTTTAATCAAAAGATCAATATACGTACATGTGTTCATTCCTGTGGATGACAGAACTAGTTTCCCCTCTCTCTTTCTCCACTTTCAGTCATTCTTTCTTATCAGTCCCATGTGATTTTGACACCACCCATTGCAATAATGTGGAAATTTGATTATATTATCTAAGAGCATAAGAGATAGGAGCAGAATTGGGCCATTTGGCCCATTGAGTCTGTTCCTCCATTCCATCATGACTAATTTATTATGCCTCTTGACTTCATTCTCCTGCCTTCTCCTTGTAACCTTTGAGGCCCTGATTACTCAGGAATCTATCAATCTCTGCCTTAAGTATACCCAATGACTTGGCCTCCACAGATGTCTGTGGCAACAAGTGCCATAGGTTCACCACTCTCTGACTAAATCGCTTTTTCCTCATCTCTGTTCTAAGTGGATGTCCCTGTGTTCTGAGGCTGTGCCCTCTGGTCTAGACTCCCCCACTGTACACCCACTCCACTCAGGCCTTTCAATATTCGAGAGGTTTCACTGATATCCACCTCCTTCTTCTAAACTCCAATCAGTACCCAGAGCCATCAAATGCTTCTGATGTATTAACCCTTTCATTCCTGAGGCCTTTCTTATGAATCTCCTCTGGACGGACCCCTTTCAAATGCTAGCACATCTTCTCTTTCTTAAGGGGCCCAAAACTGCACGCAATACTCCAAATGCTGTCTGACCAGTGCCTTACAAAGCCTCAGCAAGATATCCTTGCTTTTATATTCTAGTCCTTTTGAAATGAATGCTAATATTGCATTTGCCTTCCTTACTACCGACTCAAACTGCAAGTTAACCTTTAGGGAGTCCTGCAGGAGGATTTCCAAATCCCTTTGCAGCTCTGATTTTTGAATTTTCTCCTAATTTAGAAAATAGTCAATGCCTTTATTCCTTCTCTCAAAGTCCATGACCATAACTTTCCCTACTCTATATTCCATCTGCCACTTCTTTGCCCATTCTCTCAATCTGTCTAAGTCCTTCTGCAGACACCCTGCTTACTCAAAACTACCTGACCCTCCACCTATCTTTGCATCATCCAGAAACTTGGCCACAAAGCCATCAATTCCTTCATTCAAATCCTTGACATATAACATGAAAAGAAGCGGTCCCAACACTGACCCCTGCAGATCACCACCAACCAGAAAAGGCCCCCTTTGTTCCCACTCTTTACCTCCTGCCAGTCTGTCAATTTTCTATCCATCTTGTATCTTTCTTGTAATATCATGGGCTCTTACCTTGTTTAGCAGCTTCATGTGTGGCACCTTGTCAAAGGCCTTCTGAAAATCCAAGCAGACAACATCAACTGATTCCTTTGTCTATACTGCCTGTTATTTCTTTAAAGAATTCCAACAGATCTTCAGACAAGATTTACCCTGATGGAAACCATGCTGATTTTGGTCTATTTTGTTATGTACCTCCAAGCACCCCAAAACCTTTTCCTTCATAATAGACTCCTGATGTCAGGCTAACTGGCCTGTAATTTCTTCTGCCTCCCTTCCTTCCTAAAGAGTGGAATGACTTTTGCAATTTTCCATTCCTCCAGAACCATTCCAAGATATAGTAATTCTTGAAAAATCATTACTAATGTCTCCAAAAGCTCTTCAGTTACCTCTTTCAGATCCCTGAAATGTAGACCATATGGTCCAGGTGACTGATCTAGCTTCAGACTTTTCAGCTTCCCAAGCACATTCTCCTCAGTAATTGCAATGAAACTCACTTCTTCCCCTGACATTCTTGCATCCCTGGCATACTGCTAGTGCTTCTCACAGCGGAGACTGATGCAAAATACTTATTAAGTTCATCCACAATTTCTTTGCCACTCCTTTACTACCTCTCTCGTGTCACTTTTCAGCAGTTCAATATCCAGTCTCATCTCTCTTTTACTCTATAGATCTGAAAATATCGTTTTGTATCTTCTTCAATATTATTGGCTAGCTTACTTTCATATTTCATCTTTTCTCTATGATATTTTAGTTGCCTCCTGTTTGTTTTTAAAAAGCTTCCCAGTCCTTTAACTTACAACACATGTTTGCTATATTATAGCCCTCTCTTTTCCTTTTACAGTGACTTTGACTTCCCTTGTCTGCCATGGTTACCTGATCCTTCCTTTAGAATACCTCACCTTTGGGATGTATCTTTCTTGCTGCTTCTGAATTGTTCCCAGAAAGTCCAGCCATTGCTGTTCTGCCGTCATCTCTGCTAGTGTTCCCTTGCAATCAACTATCAAGGGATTCTGCTTTGTGGTTTCAAAACGTTACTGACAAAATCAACTTATAGGTGTCAGCAAAAGTGTAACCAGTTCACTACCCACTCTACACTAAGATGTTTCTTCATCCAGAGCCTGACCGAGAACATCCTCAGACTTTGAGAGAGGCTAGAGATGGAATAATGAAGGACATTGTGGAGATACATTCGTGATCACTAGCCACTGGCGAAGCTCCAGAAGACTGGAAAGTGGATAATGTTCCATCGTTTTAGAAGGGTGGTAAAAACAAGCCAGGGATCTGCTGGCTAGTCAGCTTGACGTCAGTAGTGGGGAAGTTACTGGAGGGAATTCAGAAACAGCTGTCTGTTTAGCAGGAGTCAGCATGACTTGCGTGTGAATCCATGTTTAATAGAGCTTTTGGAGTTTTTTGAAGAAGTAACCAAAAAGTTAGATCATAATCTGGTTCCATATCACCAGCATATGTTGTGAAATTTGTTAACTTTGTGGTAACAGTACAATGCAAAACATGATAATACAGAAAAACATCTCTCAATATCACTCTCTATAATATATAGATAGATAGATATATAAAATATATAAATTAAGTAAGTGGTGCAAAAAATTTTTTAAAAGTAGTGAGGTAGTCTTCATGGATTCAACGTCCATTCAGAAATCAGATGGCAGAAGGGAAGAAGCTGTTCCTGAATCGTTGAGTGTGTTGCCCTTCAGGCTCCTGTACTTCCTTCCTGATGGTAGCAATGAGAAGCGGTCATGTCCTGGATGTTGGGGGTCCTTAATGATGGGCGTCGCCTTTTTGAGGCATCACTTCTTGAAGATGTCCCGGAAACTACAGAGACCAGTGCCCGTGATGGAACTGACTGAGTTTACAACTCTCTGCAGCTTACTTTGATCCTGTACAGTAGCCTCCCCTCTCCCCCCAAACCAGACGGTGATGCAGCCAGTCAGAATGCACTTTGGGTGACATTCCAAATCTCCTCAAAACCCTAATGAAATATAGCTGCAGTCTGGGCTAAGTTAGGGCAGCGGATGTTGTCTATTTGGACTGTAGCAAAGCCCTCAACAAGACCCTGCATGGTAGACCGATCTGAAAGGTCCAGTTAGATGGATTCAAAATTGCCTTGGAGGTAGGAAGCAGAGGGTGGTGGTTGAAGGTTGCTCCTCCAATGGAAGCTGGTGACTAGTTTGGCCTGCCGCAGGGGTCAGCGTCGGGACCCTCGTTGTTTATTGTTTATATACCGTAAATGATCTGGATACAAATCCGCAAGGCTTGATTTGCAAGGTTCAAGTGACACGAAGTTAGGAGGGGTTGTTGGCAGTGAAGAAAGTGATCAGAGATTCTGGGGGGGCCTTGATCAGCTTGGGAAGTGGGCCGAGGAGTGCCAACTGGATTTCAGTAGAGATAACTGTGGGCTGATGTGGTTTGAAAAGTTGAACCGGTATCGCACTTACTCTGAACGGTGGTGTTCTGGAACAGACGGACTTAGGAATCCAAGTACCTAGTTCATTGAAAGCTGCATCACAGGTAAGTCTGATGAAAAAGATGTTTAGTACACTGCCCTTCATTAGTCAGGGCGCTGAGTACAAGAGTTGGGAGATTATGTTATACCAGAAGACACAAGAGCAGAGTTAGGCCATTTGGCCCATCGACCCGCTCCAACTTTCCTTCATGGTTGACCCATTTTCCCTCTCAGCCCCAATCTCTTGTCTTCTCCGTGTACCCCAATCAACCTCTGCTTTAAATACACATGAAGACTTGGCCTCCACAGCAGCCTGTGGCAATGAATTGGACAGTTGCAGTTGTAGGTGTCACCACTGAGGCCTCGATCAGGGGTTCCGTGTGCGGCTTTGGTCACCCTGGTATAGGAACCACGCGGTTAAACTGGAAAGGGCGCAGAAAATATTTACCAGGCTTTTGCCAGCACAAGAACATCTTCAGGTGCTGGGAATCCAAAGCAATGCGCACAAAATGCTGGCGGAACTCAGCATCTGTGGAAGAGAGTGAACAGCTGACGTTTTGGGCTGAGACCCTTCATCAGGACTGAGAGGGAAGGGGAGTGGGGGAAGGTGCCTGAATAAAAAGGTGGGGGGGGGGGGGAAGGAGGCTAGCTGGAAGGTGATAGGTGAAGCCAAGTGGGTGGGAAAGGTCAAGGGCTGGAGAAGAAAGGATTTGGTAGGAGAGGAGAGTAGACCATAGGAGGAAGGAGATTAAAGGGTTTGAGATATAGTGAAAAGTTGTCCAGATTAACTCTTTATTCCTCAAACAGAGGAGAATGTAGGGGGGGGGTGACCTTATATCATTTAAAGCAGGGGCTCCTAACCTTTTTTATGCCATGGACCCCGACCATTAACAGAGGATTCCGTGGACCCCAGGCTGGGAAGCCATGGTTTAAAGTTATGAGATAAAAGCCTATTCCCTAGGGTTAGCAAGTCCACATTTGAAATATTGTATTCAGTGTTGGATCACCATGCTGTAGGAAAGATGCCGTTAAGCTGGAATGTGAGAGAAAGATATTTATGAGGATGTCGTCACCATGGCTGCCGGAACTGAGGTATGGACAGAGGCTGAGCGGGCTGGGACTTCATTCAGTGGAGTGCAGGAGAATGGGGGGGCAGAAGGAAAATCACGAAGGTCATAGATAGGGTGTACGCACATAATCCTTTTCCCAGGTTTAGGAGGTATAGGTTCAGAGTGAGGGGGGAGAGGTAGGTTTCACAGAACCTGAGGGACAA
This sequence comes from Hemitrygon akajei, assembly GCF_048418815.1. Classification (NCBI taxonomy): domain Eukaryota; kingdom Metazoa; phylum Chordata; class Chondrichthyes; order Myliobatiformes; family Dasyatidae; genus Hemitrygon; species Hemitrygon akajei. Next base: position 19,199,540 of record NC_133154.1, read on the forward strand.
GCTTTTCAGTCGGTACGAGGAACAAAGCACCAGAGCAGTCATGTTAACAACATTTAGAAGGTGTTTGGACAGGCACATGGATAGGAACACTTTAGAGGGACGTGGACCAGAGATGGGAAGATGAAAATCCTGGTCAGTACAGATCATTTGGGCTAAAGATCTTGTTTCCATACTGAATCTATAACCAAGCCCACAACCACCCTGACTCTAACTGCACTCAGTTTAGAAAGTTAAACAGACATCAGTGCGACAAGCAATCTTAGATACCTTTGCCTGTGATATAGTTTACACAACAAAACCTCTTAACCCTGCATAACTACTGTACATCATATATACTCAACATAACTAAACATTCAAATTTTGCTTCAGACAACCAGTTTAAAAATAATTGAACTGCAGTGAGAGAAGTTATTGTAACTCATACATTGTGAATGAAAACAATACACACAGCATTAGACGGCATTGAACAAGAATGAATACTTTATACGATAATAGCTATTGATTAATCAAAGGCAAGCCTCAAGATGAGAAACATTTCCAAGCCCTCTAGAAATCTTCTTTACGTTAATGAAGTAAATATAACTATGTAGCTATACAGCGGGGTATATGGGGTGTCCAGGGAAGGGTAACACCTCTGGTGAAGGGGCTTGTCGTGTCCATTCTGGGGCAGCTCGCTCACCTTTGGCTCCTGTCGGGCACTCAGCTCTCTCCTGTGCCTCCAAGTAGCTGCTTGCACGCGACAGTGGCCACACTCCAGTACATCGCTTCGACAGGTGGGCTAAAGCAGGCTAGGGTAGCCGGTAGATACTCTGGTGAGACAGGGACGTGCCTGTCCTAGCACGTGAAGTCTGCTCCAGTGGACTGGGCAGATGAGGTCAACAGTGACATCCAATGGCAGCACTGCGTGGACATGACATGGCACAGGAGCCACGTGGTCATCTACTGCATCCAAGGAAGACCGCACAGTTTGTGACGACTACTCATACTACAGGACCCAGACTCCTAAAGTTCAAAATATATTGAGTATCAGAGTATATATACATTGTACATCTTTACAGTCACCCACAAAATGAAGAACCCATTAAAGAAAAGACCATCAAACACCCAGTGTTCAGAGAGAGAGAAAAAAACAAATTGTGCAAACAAGAAAAGTGAGCAAATAGCATTCGGAACGAAAGTGAGGCCACTGACACCAAGCCGGGGACAGGCCACCGCCTCAGCCTCAGTTCGGCGCAGAGCCAAGTAAACATTGCGGAACACTTAGACATGGGGCCCGGAGCAAACGGAGCAGGCCACAGCCTCAGCCTCAGCTCTGCGCAGAGCCGAGTAAACATTGCGGAACACTTAGACATGGGGCCCGGAGCAAACGGAGCAGGCCACAGCCTCAGCCTCAGCTCTGCGCAGAGCTGAGTACACATTGCGGAACACTTAGACACGGGGCCCGGAGCAAACGGAGCAGGCCACAGCCTCAGCCTCAGCTCTGCGCAGAGCCGAGTACACGGCTGAGGTCGACAGAGTGGAACTGCCCCAGTGCAAAGGCTTTTCCACTTTCAAAACTCTCCTGCACAGGTCTCCTGTCATTGTTGGATATGATGGACAACCATTCTACAGCTGTATATATTGTTATACAGCAGCTACACATTGTAGGTGTACGCAATGCATTACCAATACATATTGCAAATGTTGCTGCAGATAATCTTAGTCACCTTTGCATAAAATGCAATGGTCAACCCTACAAAGGACATTAAAAAAGTGTTGGCTCTCACAATGTCTTGAACCTGCCTTAGATTTCAATGAATACTTCTCCGGGGAGAAGGCTGTGTGATAAGGGAACACTGCTCGGATATTCTGGAGCACATCAGGAAGTAGGAGTGTTGGAAATATTGAAGAAGGGTCTCAGCCCGAAATGTCGACTGTTTATTCATTTCCACGGATGCTGCCTGACCTGCTGAGTTCCTCCAGCGTTTTGTATGTGTTGCTTTGATTTTCAGCATCTGCAGAATTTTGTAAATACTGGAGTATTTTCAGAATCAGAATTAGGTTTAGTGTCAACAGCATATGTCGTGAAACTCATTAACTGTCGGGTGGATAAATCTCTAGGGCCTGATAGGATGTATCCCAGCATGCCAGGGAAACACGGGACAGATATCTGAGGCACTAATGGGATATTTGCAGTGGATAAACATGTCTTCTCATCTGACGCCAGAAGACTGGAGAATAGTTAATGTTGTCCCCCCCCATTCAAAGATGGGTAGTAGAATTAAAACTGGACACTATAGGCTGGTGAGCCTTACATCAGTGGTAGGGAAGTTGTTGGAGAAGATTCTGACGGACAGGATTTATGTCTACTTGGAAAGACAGGGTCTAAAGGGAGTCAATATGGGAGATCCTGTCTCACAAATCTGACTTGAGTTTTTTAAAATAACACACTCAGAATGTTGGAGGAACTCAGCAGGCTAGGCAGCATCGATGGAAAAGAGTACAATCAGCGTTTTGGGCCGAAACCCTTCAGCAGGACTGGAGAAAAAAAGCTGAGCAGTAGATTGAAAAGGTGGGGTTAATCTACTCCTCAGCTGCAGTCCTGCTGAAGGGTTTCGGCCCAAAATGTCAACTCTTTTCCATAGATGCTGCCCGGCCTGCTGAGTTCCTCCAGCATTTTGTGTGTGTTGCTCGGATTTCCAGCATCTGCAGACCTTCTCGTTGGAGAGTTTTTTTGGGTGATAACTAAGAAAAGTGAGGAAGGCAGAGGGGTGAGCAGATGGGTTAGGTGGATTTCAGGGAGGCTTTTGGCAAGGTCTCACTTGGTAGGCTGGACAAGAAGGATGAGGTACAAAGGATCAATGTATCAGCAAACTAGTTCCAAAACTCGTTAGGTGATAGGAGTCAGGAGGTAGTGGTGTTTACTAACTTTTAACCTCTAGCAAGCCACAGAGATCGGTCCTGGGTCCTTTGTAATGTAGATATAAATGACTTGGATTAGAATGTGTGTTCGAAGTTCAAAGTAAATTTATTATCAAAGTACATCTACGTCATCATGTACAACCCTGAGATTTGGTTTCTCGCGGGCAAACTCAGTAAATCCGAGAAACACAATAGAATCGATGGAAGACGGCACCCAACAGGACGGACAAGCAACCAGTGTGCAAAACACAACAAACTGCACAAATACAAAAGAAAAAAGTAACTAATAACAATAATAATAATAAAATATCGTCCTATTACTTGGTTACAAACTATATATGAATTATAAAATATATGTAATGTTGTCTGTAAAGAGCTTGTACGTTCTCGCTGTCACCAACGTCCCTCTAAGGTGTGCGTATGCTCATGCACCACCATCTTTTGCTACTAGCGCACAGAGGGATTTAAACCGCGCACACAGGGTTGTCACCCTCTTCCTCAATGGCATGTTAAGTATATTTCACAATCATACACGATCACGTTTCCTTTCCTGGTTTCTGATGCAGACGGTGTTGACAACGTGGAGTGTGCGATGATTTGTCTGCCGATTTTAGAACTGCTTTTTAAACTGTTTTTATTGAAGAAATTATTCGGTGCGCACATGTTGTTGTCACTGGGCATAAAAACGCACGGCACAAGATTTCTGCGCACACTGGTCATTGTTAATTAAAGGGAACATTGCCTGTGACCGGATTTCCTCTGGTTTTCTCCCACGGTCCAAAGACGTACCAGTTGGTACATGAATTGGTCATTGTCCCATTTCAGGCTAGGATTAAATTGGGGGATTGCTGGCCGGCACGGCTGAAAGGCCAGAAGAGGCTATTCCACGCTGTATCTCAATAAATAATAAGGAACAAGAACTGTGGTGACAAATTCTAGAAAATATTTTGTTCACTTGAACCCACTTAGGTCAGGAGGAGGAAGAGGAATAACAAGCATTAGAAATTTACACAACAGTTATATAAAAATTTTCATCAATGAAACCAGGATTTTGCACTTCATTCTGATACAATTCTGATAAGAAGCACACACCACTAAACTTTTGTGAAAGTACAATCAAGAACGAAGAAAGTACCATGACAGAAGGAAAAGTTAACCAGTGGAAAACATTCCCACGGTCTGCACAGACTAGCTGCTGACAAGGAAGTGTTGAACGCCGGGCTCTGGGTTGGAGACCTCTTCCCAGAAACAGGGGGTTTCCTTGTGGCTATACAGGACCACGTGGTCAGCACAAAAATGACCAAAAGTACATGATAAAAGACCAACAAATTCAAGATGATAAATGCAGAAAATGTCAAGAGAAACCAGAAACAATCCAACACATCACAGGATCCTGCAGCGGTTTAAATCAATCTGATTACTTACACAGGCAGAATCAGGTAGCAAACTTCATTCACTAAAATCTTGCTTTACGATACAAACTCATAAAAGACACCATACTTTGCTATGAATACATGCCTGATGCCATTTTAGAGTCAGAGTCCACAAAATTATATTACAACCAATCCATTGCTACAGATAGGGCAATCCATTATAATTGTCCGGATGTCATATTACAGGTTAAACAAGGAAGAACATGTTACTTAATAGGTCTAGCCATTCCAAACACACACAACACTTCATTATGTCTGATCCAACTTTCTTCTCGGTCCCAATCTCCTGCCTTCTCCCTGTATTCCTACATTCCTACCTGTGGCCATTAAACTTTACAACTCCTCCCTCAGAGTGTCAGACACCCTGTGCCAATAGGCTGGTCCTGGACTAATTTCCACTTGTCATGATTAACTTATTATTTAATTATTTATGGTTTTATTTTGCTATATTTCTTCACTATTCTTGGTTGGTGCGGCTGTAACGAAACCCAATTTCCCTCGGGATCAATAAAGTATGTCTGTCTGTCTGTCTGTCTGTATCCGTTCATGCCTTGACTAATCAAAAATCTGTGAACCTCTGCCTTAAATATACATAAAGACTTGGTCTCCACAGCTGCCTGTGGCAACGAATTCCACAGATTCACTACACATTGGCTGAAGAAATTCCTCTTCATCTCTATTCTGAAAGGATGCTCTCAATTCTGAGGCTGTGTCCTCTGGTCTTAGACTCTCCCACCATGGGAAACATCCTCTCCACATCCACTCTATCAAGGTCTTTCACCATTCGATAGGTTTCAACGAGGTCACCCCTCATTCTTCTGAATTCTAGTGGACACAGACCCAGAGCCATCAAATGCTCTTCAGATGGCAAGCTGTTCAATCCTGGAAACATTTTCCAAATTGAAGCAGTGTCATGAGTGGAAACGGGAGTGAAGAGAGCATTTGGTATGCTTGCCTTCATGGTTGGGATGTTATTGGCAACACCTTATTTGGAATATATTATACAGTTGTGGTCAACATACTATAGGGAGAATGTGGTAGCATTAGGGAGTGCAGAAGCCATTCACCTAGAATGGAGGACTATTGTCACAAGGAAAGATTGGATAGGCTGGGTTTAATCTCACTCCAACCTAGGAGGCTGAGGAGTAACCTTATAGAGGTTTATAAAATACAAAGGGAATAGTTAGAGAAGAGATTCAGATTTTTTTAATGCAGGGCAGGGAGTCTAGAATTGGAGGCCATGGGTTTAAGGTGAGAGGGGAGAACTTTAAAGACCTGAGGCCTAAGTTTATCCACACAGAGTGGAACATGTTACCAGAGGCAGATGCATTTACATCTCAAAAGCTTTTGGATGTCTTTGGGATATGGGGCATCCAGGAAAACTCACGCAGTCTCGGAGAGAATGTTCAGAGTGGGAACGGCACAGGAAGTCACGGACCTGATGAGGGCTGTGGGATTAGTGTAGGTGGGGACCACAGTCGGCATGGGTGAAGGAGACTGGAAGGGCCTGTTTCTACATTATGCAATTTTATGACCTTAAGTTCTTCCTTACATAACGACTAGTGGTTTACCATTGATTCCCCACAACTGCACTCAGATGATGTCAGGTAATTCATATATTATGAATGAAGACTACAGAACATTACAGATGACACAAGAACTGGTGGAGCTTTAGATAGATTAGAAGGTTGTCTAAGGATACAGAGGAAGGTAGATTAATCGGAAAGTTGGGCAGAGAGGTAGCAGATGGAATTAATCCAGACCTGTGCAGGAAGTCAAATTCTGGTAGAACATACAGAGTTGATGGCAGGGATCTTCAAGAGTGTTGAATTACAAAGGGACTTTGGGGTACAAATCCACAGCTCCCTGAAAGTGGTGACACAATTTTAATTCAAAGCTCCCCTCCCCTGGGTGAAAGACTCCTATATATGTCTTTTGAGGAGATTTGGTACGCCACCAAAGACTGCAGCACATTTCTGCAGATGTACCGTGGAGAGCATTCTGACTGGTTGTATCACTGTCCGGAATGGAGGGGCCACTGCACAGGATCGGAAAAAGCTGCAGAAAGTTGTAAACCCAGCCAGCTCCATCATCGAGGACATCTTCAAAAGGCAATGCCTCAGAAAGATGGCTTCCATCATCCTCCCATCCTGCGCACGGACTGTTTGATCTGCTTCCGTCTGGTAGGCGCTTCAGATCCCTCCAGACTAAGACTAATAGGCACTGGAGAAGTTTTTTCCCTACTGCGGTCACTTTGCTGAACAGTTAACTGTCGGTTAACTGTCGGCTAACTATTACTTGGATTGCACTACCTGTATGTATAATCTATATTTTCATTTATATTTATCATTATTATTGTTATGAGCAGAGAGACAACATCTGCCGGAAGTAAATTCCTTGTATGTACATAGGTACTTGGCGATTAAAGTCTGATTCTGATTCTGATTAAGGACGCCCACCAAACAGGACTTGTCCTCTTCTCATTGCTACCATCAAGGGGGAGGTAGAGGAGCCTGAGGACACACACTCAACGTTGTAAGAACAGCTTCTTGCCCTCCACCATCACATTCCTGGACAGTCCATGGGCACTACCTCACTATCCTGCTCTCTCTTTGCAAACTTAATTATTCCCAATATATTTCTTATTGCAACAAATTTCACAACATGCCAGTGTGTCAGTGACAGTAAGTCAAATTCTGCTTCTGAGGAGACAACAATGTTTCAGGCCAGTTAATACATCAGGTTAACTCTGTTTTCTACAGATTCGGCATAAACTGCTAGTTCCATCACATTTTCCTCTCTCACCTTATCTTCTTACCTGCCCATCACCTCCCTCGATGTTCCTCCTCCTTCCCTTTCTTCCATGGCCTTCTACCCTTCTCCAGCCCTGTATCTCTTTCACCAATCAACTTCATCCCTCCCCCTCCTCCTGGTTTCACCTACCACCTTGTGTTTCTTCCTCCCCACTCCTTACCTTCTAACTCTGACTCCTCATTTTTTTTTCTCCGGTCCTGATGAAGGGTCTCAGCCTGAAACATCAACGGTTTACTCTTTTCCATCGATGCTGCCTGACCTCCGAGTTCCTCCAGCATTTAGTGTGTGTGCTGCTTGGATCTCCAGCATCTGCAGATTTTTTTCTTGTTTGTGTTTATTTCCCATACGACGTTCCCATTTGAACCCCAAACGACGGGACATAGTTATGAGAGCAGTGATTTAGAATCGGGGTGGGTAGGAACTTCCCACCGGGATGGGGGGGTGGTGGCGAATCTCTGGAGTTCTCTATGCCAGAGGCTAGTAGAGGTGAGATTGCTGTGAGTGTTCAGAGAGATTTTTAGAAAGATCGGGGAATCAAAGGTGACACAGAAGAGGAGGTGAGTCCTGGGGCAGAGCAGCCGTGACCCAAAGTGGGGCAGGTTTGAGCGGCCGAGTGGCCCACTCCTGCTCCCAGTTCTGGTGGGCCGATGCAGGAATGTTTCTATAGGGATGGGTTCAGGTGAGTTTATTGTCAAGTCCACAAGTGCCACTAGATACAGAAACAATGACAAATGTGTTTATAGCAGCATTACATGCATGAAGTTGCAGATAACACGCAGAGTATAAATAATACACAAATTGTACATAAATTATTCAAGATAGTGCTAGAGGATGTGGATTTATTACAAATTGCTTTCTGCTCATCCACTCATTATTGCGATTATAACCATTCTATTCCTTTAAATCTAAATGCAATCTCTCTAAGGCAATCTGATAGTGCTTTTCACTTCTGTTACCTCAGAGCTCTGCTGTGCTGAAATGATCTGAATAAGTGGCATGCGAAGCAAAGCTTTTCACTGTAGTTTCAGCACAGATGACAATTTACCAGTCAAATTTACTAGTCATTTACCAGGACATCTTCAAGGAGCGGTGCCTCAGAAAGGCGGCGTCCATCATTAAGGACCCCCACCAACCAGAATGTGCCCTGTTCTTAGGAAGAGGTAACGGAGCTTGAAGGCACACACTCCATGATTCAGAAACAGCTTCTTCCCCTCTCCCATCTGGACAATGGACACACGTAAACTACCTCACTACTTTTTTATTTCCGATTTCTTTTGCACTACTTATTTAGTTTTACTTAACAGTTTTGGCGCGTGGCCTAGCGGATAAGGCATCGGTCTAGTGATCTGAAGGTGACTGGTTCGAGCCTCAGCTGAGACAGCGTGTTGTGTCCTCGAGCAAGGCACTTAACAACACATTGCTCTGCGACGACACTGGTGCCAAGCTGCTTGGGTCCTAGTGCCCTTCCCTTGGACAACATCAGTGGCATGGAGAGGGGAAGGCTTGCAGCATGGACAACTGCTGGTCTCCCATACAACCCTGCCCAGGCCTGTGCCCTGGAAACCTTCCAGGGTGCAAATCCATGGTCTCACGAGACTAACGGATGCCAATAATTTAATTTAACTGTTTAATACACTTACTGTAGTTGACAAGATTTTTTCCTTCTCTATTACCGTGGATGGCGTTGTGCTGCCGACGGAAAGACAACAAACTTCACGGCGTATGCCGGTGATGTTAAACCTGATTCTGAAAATGGTGACAAAACAAGACCAAAGGCCCAATCAGAGACAAGTCCATTGTAGAGCAAGAGATGGCCCGTAGGTTTCTGCAGCCGAGGCAGAGTTACGGTTGTGCAGGGCAGTTCATGGACCCATTGGTTTCAAACTGACGTACACAACAATAATGCTGCCTCAGCATTAGACTTCCCCCGGGACCTGTTGTGTGGGACTTCCAGCCTGGTGGTAGCGGTGGGAAGAGGCACGGCTTTGCTGGCAAGAGCCCTTGATAATGGCTGCAGCTTTAATTGAGGCAGTGCCTTCGGTAGATGCTGTCGGAGATGGGGGTGGCTGTTCCCGTGATGGGCGAGGCTGTGTCCGCTACTCCCCGCAGCCTCTTGCGCCCCTGGGCTGTCCCAGGCCACGACGCAACCAGTAAGGATACTTTCCCCAATGTGTGCGTAAACGTTTGTTGGAGCATTTGGTGATTATCGAGTCATCGGGATCTACAGAAACTGGCCTTTAACCCCATCTAATCCATGCCAACCTGCTTTCTGCCTCGTCCCATTTTCCCACGCGCAGACCATAGACCTTCACACCTCTTTCACCCACTTACCCATCCAATGGGTAAAATGGCTGACCACAGGGAAATCCTGTTGGTTGTGGCAGGTGGAGCAAAGATGCTCAATGAAATGGTTCCCCCATCTAGGGCAAGTCTCGACGTCCAGGTGGACTGCTCCTGCTCCTATTTCTTATGTTCTTAGGTCCCACTGCTGTAGAGGAGGCCACATCCGGAGCACCGGCTGCAGTAGGTGACCCCAATGGACTCACAAGGACCTTAGTCAGAAGGTCTGTTTGGGGCCCTGAATGGTAGCGAGGGAGGAAGTGAAGGGGAGATGCAGCACTTGACCCGCTTGCAGGGGTCAGCGAGAGGAGGGATATCAGTGGGTAGGGATGACCGGACAAAGGAGTCACAGAGAGAGTGATCCCTGCAGAAAGTGAAGAGTGGGAGCAAGGAAAGATGTGGTTAGTGGTAGGATCCTGTTGAAGATGGAGCAAATTATGGAGAACGTTGCAGTGCACGTGGAGGTTCATGGCGTGGTGGGTAAGGACAAGGGGAACTCTATCCAGTTGTGGTGGTGGGGTGATCAGATGAGGTTGAACATCCAGAAAATGGAGGAGAGACAGCTGATGGCAGCATCAATGATAGAGGAAGGGCAACTTCAATCTTTGAAGAAGGAAGACACAGCAGATGTTCTAGAATGGAAAACCACACCCTGAGAAAACGTGGTGGAAATGGAGGAGCTGATGTCAAGGAATGGATGCTGACACCCATCTTGTAAAGACACTGTCCAGAAAGAGGAAATGATGAACCACTTCTGTACGGGGTTGGAGGTTTTGATGTCATTGTCACCGTTTTTTTTGCGAGGGAGGGATTTGGGGGGTTTTGGGCTTGATGTTCCAGCTGCTGTTTTCTTTTTTTTTTATTAGTTTTTTTATACATTTTCTACATAGCTACAGATAAAAAAAACCCCGGATCAAAATGAAGAACATTGATACAGTGCAAAAATAAACATACAATAATAATATGATACAAAGAAAGATAATTGAGAAAGCACCCAAATTGAAGACATGTAAAATTAGTATCCTCCCCAAGCCCCACAACAAAAAAAAAGCTCCAGACCAACCACAACACAATATAGAGAATGTAAATCAGGACAATCAAACCCCCAAAACTGTAAATACACTTAGCAACAGAAGATATTAATGCCTACTACAAAAAAAAAAGAAGCTGAAAGCAAGGGACCAAAAAAAAAACCTTAGTTAAGAGGAAGGTTATGAAAGTACTCAATAAAAGGTCCCCAGACCTTATGGAACTTTAAATCCGAATTAAGGACTGAATAATGAATTTTTTCAAGGTCTAAGCAGGCCATAATATCGTTAAGCCATTGAGCATGTGTGGGCGGGGCAACATCCCTCCATCTAAGGAGGATTAGACGTCTAGCCAGGAGAGAGGCAAAAGATAATATTCGACACTTAGTCGAACTCAGATGTAAATCTGTCTCACCCCAGAAACCGAACAAAGCAATTAAAGGGTTAGGTTCTAGGTGGTGATTCAGAATATACGATAACGTTGTGAAGACATCTTTCCAAAATTTCTCCAAGCTAGGACAAAGCCAGTACATATGAATGAGAGAGGCCTCGCCCCTTTTGCATTTATCACAAAGTGGACTGATGTTAGGGTAAAACCGAGATAATTTGGATTTAGACATATGGGCTCTATGAACAATCTTAAACTGTAAAAGGCAATGGCGAGCACAAAGAGAGGTTGAGTTAACCGATTTGAGAATCGAGTCCCAAGTCTCATCGGGTAAGGAGGTATTTAAATCATGCTCCCATGCCATTTTAATTTTATCCACAGGGGCATGTCGTAGGGCTGCTAATTTATCACGAATAAATGATATTAAACCTTTACCTAGTGGATTAATAGAAAGAAATAAGTCCATAACATTTTCTCAGGCATTTCAGGGAAGTTAGGGATTAAAGGAGTAATAAAGTGTCTAATTTGGAGATATCTAAAAAAATGAGCATTAGGCAGATTGAATTTAGCAGAGTTGAAAATTTAGTTGAAAAGAGGCGAAGCGATTATCAATAAAAAGATCTTCAAAATGTCTAATGCCCTTCCTATACCAATCATGGAAGGCTGAGTCATACGTAATAGGTAAAAAAAGGTGATTATGTAAGATAGGGCTAGAAAAGGAAAAACCATGGAACCCATAAAATTTCCTAAACTGAGCCCATATACGCAAAGTGTGTCTGACAAGAGGATTAACTATTAATCTGGACAAACTACTAGGGAGTACAGAGCCGAGAAGTGCAGAGATAGATAATTCTTTAGTGGAACTCAACTCCATTGCCACCCAATTAGGGCACTCGGGTTGGCCATGGAAAAAAGACCAAAAGGTAGCACAACGTATATTGGCTGCCCAATAATATAAACGAAAGTTAGGTAAAGCCATGCCACCCTCTTTTTTAGATTTTTGGAGATAAACTTTGTTAATTCTAGAGCGCTTATTCTTCCACAGATATGACAAAATAATAGAGTCTAAGGAATCAAAAAAAGATTTAGGAATAAAAATTGGGATTGATTGAAATAGATATAAACCAGCTGCTGTTTTCAATGTGAGTGATTTGTTAGCTTTTGTGTGAGGAAGAGGTGGACATTTGGTGTCTGCAAGTTTTGTTTCTTTTTCATGTGGGGAGGGGGTTGATGTCTTTTCTATTTTGCTATATTTCATGGCTATCTGGAGAAGGTGAATATGGGAGGTGTATTATACATGCAGACTTTGACTGTAACATGAACCTTTTAGGAAAATCTGTCAAGAATAATCATGGTCATGAATCCAGGATCACCTACTTCATACGACATGGCACAGAATGATGATTATTTTAAGTGAGGAAGGGGTTAACAGAGTTATTGATATCTTTCCTGTAGGACTGGGATTTGTTCTGTTAGGCAGGGCCAGCATTGATTTGCTTAAGCACGCTGGGATTGGTTGAGTTGATTGATGAGAGACTGGACAGGCCTGGGATTTGATTGGATAGATTGAGTTGGGTAATTGATCCATTTTGCCTTGACTAGGCTGCACTGAATGGCTGCCTTAGATTGGAATTGGCTGGCTGGACTAAACTCGATTGGGATTGGCTGGCCGGACTAAACTCGATTGGGATTGGCTGGCCGGACTAAACTCGATTGGGATTGGCTGGACGAGGCTGAATTGGGATTTGCTGAGTTGAGATGATCTAACTAACTTCCCTTTGGGGTGAACAAGTTCAAGGATTGGCAGGGAATTGGTTCCCAGCTTCCCAGGAATAATAAATGTTTATTATTCCATCAAACATCGCTGAACCTGGTTAACCAGTCCCCGGCACCAGCGGTGTTGCCACATCTGGATTCTACAATGTTGTTTTCATCGCCTGTAAGTCTCCGGCTGGATGCTGACACACACACACACACACACACACACAAAGGTAATGGTCAAGATTAAAGCCACTCTTGGGGACATTTTCCTCTTCCCTCTGGAGACTTTTATACCACAATTCTACAGACCGAGCCCTGCTGTGGTTGGACCAGAAGAGGCCCAAGTGGTTTTAAAGCCAGGGAAGGGCTACACTTTTTTTTTATTAAACAAAATATACTTTATTCAAAAATAAAATTATGTACAATAAACCATTCAATGACTCTCAGTCCTTTACAACTGTTTCCATTGCTGTCTTTACATTCCCACACTTTTGCCACCCAGGTGACACTCTGTTACTTCATATTTACATACCCTTGTTGAGGGGTATACACCCCGCACCCTGCCCCTCAACTCCCGCGGGAGAAGAACCCTAGACTGTGGTCCTTCCCCACCGGGCCCTTGCGGTGGCTGCACCGAGTTTGAGTGCGTCCCTCAGCACGTACTCCTGCAGCCGAAAATGTGCCAGTCGGCAGCATTCCCTCACGGACATCTCCATGTGCTGGTAGACCATCAAGTTTCGGGCCGACCAAAGAGCGTCTTTGACCGGTGCCAGCAGCACCGGATGTTGGTCTCGGTGTGCGTCCCCGGGAACAGCCCGTAGATCAGACAGTCCTCTGTCACGCAGCTGCTGGGGATGAACCTCGACACTGCCCCTTCCATCCTCCTCCGCGAACCCAGAGTGTGCAACGAAGTGGGTCACCGACTCCTCCTCACTGCAGTCCTCCCGTGGGCAGAGGGGTGTGGAGACGATGTTCCGGGTGTACAGGAGGGATCTGGGAGGGCCCCTCTCACCGCCAGCCAGGCGAGGTCTTGGTGCCTGTTGGTGAGGTCTGGCGATGAGGCATTTTGCCAGATGAACTGGACAGTCTGCTCAGGGAACCACCCCACTGTGTCCATCAGGTCCTTCTCCTGCAGTGCCTGCAGGACCTTATGTGCTGACCACTGCCTGATGGCCCTGTGGTCAAAGGCATTGACCTGAAAGAACTTCTCTACGAAGGACAGGTATGGCGGCAACGACCAGCTGACAGGGGTGTTGCACGGGAAAAGGGCCAGACCCATCCTTCGTAGCCAGGGCGACAGGTAGAACCTGGGCACATAGTGATACTTGGTGCCCACGTACCTGGGATCCACACACAACCTGATGCAGCCACACACGAAGCTGGCTATCAGGGTGAGGGCAACATTGGGGACGTTTTTGCCCCCGTTGTCCAGGGACTCGTGCATGGTGGTCCGTCTGTCCCGCTCCATCTTGGATCCCCAGACGAATCTGAAGACGGCTAGGGTGATTTCCAAGCTGAAGGAGTGGGGGACTGGCCACACCTGCGCCAAGTACAGCAGCCAAGAGCACCTCACACCTGATGACCAGGTTCTTGCCCGTTATCGATAGGGAGCGCCCTCCCCACAGACCCAGTTTCTGTTTGACCTTGGCAGTCCGCTCCTGCCAGTTCTTGTTGCACGCCTCGGCCCCTCCGAACCAGATCCCCAATACCCTCAGGTGATCAGCCCTGATGGTGAAGGGGACGCTGGATCGGTCGGGCCTGTTGCTGAAGAACATGGCTTCGCTCTCCGTGTGATTGACCCTGGCCCCCCGACGCCTGCTCAAACTGTTCACAGATGCCGATCAGCCTGCGAACTGACCTCGGATCAGAGCAGAAGACGGTCGCCCATGTACTGGGAGGTTTTGACTTGAGTCCCTCCGCTGCCTGGCAGAGTCACCCCTCTTCTGCCCTCATCCCTCCTGATGGATTCTATACAGCACGCAGAGGGGAGTGGACTAACAGTGCCATATCTGGCGGTTGTGAAGAGAGACTGGATAAAACTGGGTTTATTTTCACTTGGAAGAGAAAATCTGCAGATGCTGGAAATCCAAGCAACACCCACTGGAGGAACTCAGCAGGCCGGGCAAAAGAGAGAACAGTCGGCGACCCTTCCCCAGGGTCCTGCTGAGATCCTCCAGCATTTTGTGTGTGTTGCTTATAAAGCCCTGAGCGGCACAGAGAAGTTCCCCACAGCAGAAAGGACCAGAACTAGAGGGTGCAGTTTTAAGGTGAGAGGGGTAAAGTTTAAAGGAGACGCGAGAGGACGGTGAATCAGCTCGGGGGTGGGGAGAAAGGCGGTCCGCTGATCTGAATTGCTGCCCAGCAGCGAGGCCGGCGACCTGGGGGGACGGGACTCCCCAGCACCGGAGCGGATTCCCCAACCTCGTGGCAAACCCACAGGCGGGCTTCTTTCATTTTCACGTTTTTAAACCATTTATTCATTTGTGTTTTTTCGTTGAATCCTGCAGTTTGAATGGGAGTTGAGTTCAGCCTCTTTCTCACTGACCCCTCAGATTCAGGGAGAACGTCCATCGAAACACACAGAGAAACGGCCGCGTGTCACCGCACACTCCGGCGCCAACGCAACATGCCCACGAAGCCCAGCAGAGAACAACACACAATAAGCAATAAATTAACAGCAGCAAATCACACCCTCCTTCCCAGCCACACGCACGGCCTGTCCTCCAGGCTCCAGCGTTTGCTCCTCCACTTCTGAGCTTCAGTGGCGACCTCCACTCTAGCTGTTGACGGGACCCCAGTCTCCACTCTTACCTCCTGTTTGCACAGACATCCCATCCCGGGGCAGCCCGACACCCACCGGTGTCCGCCATCATCCTCACGTCTCACTGGCCTTTGAAGGGAGAATGGACTCCGGAAATTCTTCATTCCCATGCCCACGTTGCTGGCTTTCAAACGCAGAGCGAAGGCCGAGACTCCGATTGCACCCCAGTCCCTAAACCCCGATCTGATCTCTCACTCACCCACATCCCTGCCCCCGAACTCAAACTGACCCGTAACTCCCCCTCGCTGTCCCCCGAAACCAGCCCTACAAACCGACCAAGTTGGAGACTCCGGAACGGGAGACTCGACGGGTCGGGATTCCTGCTGCTTATGTGGGGTTTCGCGCATCGTGCGCGGTCCTGGTCCCCTCCCCCGCCGAAGGAACGAGAGGCTTGTTATGGAGGTGCAGCTGAAGTTTATCAGACTGGTTCCAGGGTCGGTGGAGGGGAGATCAAGCTGGCTGCTGACTGTTTGGGTCGGATTTCCCCGGAGTTTAGGAAAGCAAGGGGTAACATATTAAAAGATGCAAGATCTGCAGGAGGCTGATGCTGGGGCGTTCCCACCAGTGGGAGAGTCCAGAGCCATGGGACAAAGGGGCTGGACATTAAAACAGAGAAATGGATAAATTCCTTGGGGGTGGGTGCATCTCCGGAGTTCTCTGGGAGTTCTCTGGCCCTGAGGGTGAAGCCAGCACAGATCACATTGACTGGTGGGGTAAACCTGAGGGGCTGAGCGGCCTCCTCCTGCTGTCCTGTGACTGGGGCACCTCTGACTGGAACGTACTGATGAAGATATGTTGGCTTGAACAGTAATCTCAATGAGACGGCCTCTCCTGTTCCCCACCTCTCTCTAACCCGCTGAGCATTTCCAGTACCTGTGCTTTGATTACACAGTACTGTGCAAAAGCCTTAGGCACATATATAGGGTACCCAAGACTCTTACACAGTACTGTAGTAATTGTATCCTTTGCACTGTATAGCTGCCCAAAAAAAAAATCATATGTGAGTGATGATAAACCTGATTCTGATACAGATCTCTATCGTGGACTGAGAGTGGGAAGGGGGTAGGGAGAGGGGTATCATGGCTGGAAAAAAGGGGAGAGGGGAGGGAGCAGGAAGCACCAGAGACATTCTGTAATGATCAATAGACCAATTGCTTGAAATCAGATGACTTTGCCTGGTATCTCAGGGCTGGGTGTGTCTGCACCTATGTCACCCACCACCCCTGGCATTCCTTCTCTGCCACCTGTCCCGGACCCCTCCCGCGCTGCTCACTCTTGCCAGTCCCAACATCCTTTACTCCCGCCAGCTTTACAAACTCCCTCTCCGCTCCACATTAACACAGCGCTGTGCAAGTGTCTCGGGTGCCTGAGCTCTGGATATGTATCTAAGATTTTTGCACAGTACTGTGTTTGCACGTTTCTAAGCAACACGCGGTGGTCCAGACCAGCGAGCACCAGCCCGCTCTGTGGCTGGAAGAGTGCGCCCTGTGCCGATCGCAGCTCCGGCGTTTTACTGAGGGTTGCCAGAGTGAGGTGTCGTTCCAGTACGTGGCCAGCCCCGGAGGGTGCAGTCCACGGTTAACGACGGCGGTCCGAGCTCTGTGTAAAGTGGTGTGAGCGTTACTGGGCCCAGGATGCTGGAGCTCCGGGCTCCGGTCTGACTGTGAGAACTTGCAAGGTTACTACGGAGGCCGGTGTCTGCACATCAACAGGACCCTGTTAGACTGAGACGCAGTCACGCACTCCTGTCACCCTCAGTCTGCGATTCACACACTAGGGGGCACGGGGTTCAGGTGAGAGGTGGCCGATTCGGTACAAACTAGAGAGGAACTTTACTCATTTTCAGAGATACAAGACGCTGCAGATGGTGGAACCTGGAGCAACACAAGAGGCGCTAGCGGAGGTTGCCAAGCTGGGGTCCACGGACCCCGTGGTATAATAAAGGTTGGGAAATCCTGGCTGAGGAACTCAGTGGGCCGAGGGGAAACAGCCAGCTTACATTTCGGGTGAAGACCTTTATTGCTTCACACTCATCAGTCTGTATCAGCCAGTGGAAGCGGATGAGGCAGGTCCGTGGCCGATATTTAATTGGGCAGGTGGAACAGATAGAGATTCCTTCAGAGCAGGGGGTTCAAAACTTTTAAAAATGATAGGGAAACACCAGACAGGATCGTGTGAGGATTGTCAGGGAGAGCAGTCAATAGAATATGTAATTCTGAGTTGCAGGAAGTATGGGATACAGAGAGATGATGAGAATTAATCTAATGGAATTGGGGGTGCAGGAATTCACATTCTAAGGGTTACTGGGCATGGGTGCGAGGGCACAGGTCAGGGTACTTTTAGCTTTCTTAAGGGGTACAGGTTTTTTTTTAAGGATATGACGGATAAGCAGGAATAGGGTGCTAGGATGGCCAACAATGGGAGGATAAAGTGTAGGTTAGGGTATATCTGTGTGTGTGATTGGGTGAAGGGATTTAGAATGCCAGTCTATTGCACACTCCGGAGCAGAAGGTGGCGGTACTGCACCATTAAGCTGGGGTGGGGGGTGGTGGCAGTGGAGGAGGAGGAGGAGGAAAACGAGGATGTAGAAGAACTTTTTATGCCACGGACCAATACCATTAATCAGGGGTTCTGCCGATCACAGATTGGGAACCCCGTGTTAGGTAGATATGGGCCAAACGAGATAGACTTAAATCACTTGGGTCAATGGGCCTGTTTCTGTGCCGTATGACTCTGTTAGGGAGATTCACAACCCCACTTTATTGCTATGTTACACTAATGATGCTTCTACATCTCCATTTTGAACAAAAGCCAGGCTGACTTGAATCACAGGAAGTTTACGCCGGCAGCTCACTTGGAGGCTGTAGATCACAAATGGGCCGAAGGGCCTGTATGTATCTGTGCTGGAGCTCTGCGCCTCTGGTGGGGAGCAGGCCTGCAAGGCCAGATCAATACACACAAAACGCTGGAGGGTCTTCAGCGGGTTAGGGAGCACCTACGGAGAAGAATAAACAGTTGACGTTTCGGGCCGAGACCCTTCACGAAGACATGGGGTCTCGGCCCGAAACGTCAACTGTTTATCCTTCTCCCTGACCTGCTGAGCTCCTGAACAGTTTGTACGTGTTGTTTTGGAATTTCAGGCATCAGCAGCATCTCTCGTCGTTGCTGAGGGGCAAGACGCCCATCTCCTGGTGTTGACCTTCTTGCCAATCTCTTGGGCAGCGGGCAGCCATCTCCCAAATTACCCGAAGCAAGGAAGCTGACATTCCCAGTGCAGAGGACCAGTAATTTCATTCACCACAAAGGAACTCACACACAGTCCAGGCAGCGAGGAATCTGGCGAGGCAGCAGAGCCGAACGTTCATTTTAATAAATGCCAACATGTTTGACCTCAACCGAAGGCAACTCCCTGTCAAAGCGGGTCGTCCGTGAACCCGACGGGTTTACCCTTTGATCTTCCTCTCATGTGACACCCGGCCTAGTTCCTGGCGAGGGCGAGGGGGGGAGACGGGTGGTGAGGCGACAGCGTCCCTGAGGTAGCTCGTTCACTCGCTAGTTTTTCACACGAGGGGCCACTCCCATGATTTGGAAAATGAAGACCGCCATCTTCTCGTAGACGAGGAACATCAGGGCAGAGGTCAGGACTGTCTGCAGGAGCTTGGCCTCCAGGCCCTTGTAGAGACCCCGGAAACCCTGCCTCCTGCGGAGAGGGAAGAGACAGGTCTCGGTGGTTGGAAAGTCACAGCGCTCGCAACACAAACCCTGAGTAGAGAGGTAAAGGCCAGGCGGTTTCGGAGAATGGGAACCGGGGGCCGAGCATTTCTACTGGGTGCTGCTACCTTTACCCAAGCTCACTGACAATTCCCTTCCCTTCGCACACTGCAATATCCTTGCTCCTGATCCTCAAGAGCATTAATCTCCACCCCTTCATCCGATCAGCCCTCTGAACTCATCCGGTTCAAAGGGCAGCCCTTCAACAGTGCAGGGGCGAGTTAGGAGTGCAGTTCCAGGCCTGAGTTTTACCAGCTCCCCTCCGTGGGAGCAGAAACCGGTAAAACTCGGAGCTGGAACCCACCCCAGGCGGACTGGGGTCTCAGTTACCCCACCACCTCAATTCCCCAGGCCCTTCAACCAGCTGGTAGTGCGAGGGAACGGGGGTGGCGAGGGTGGGCAGGAAGGGAAGCACGGGAGAGAGTCAGGCACAAGAGAACGGGAAAGGGGAATGTCTGGGCGGGTGGGATTGGTGAATTATTTCCCCCCCACAGGATAGACTTGAGGGGCCAAATTGCCTCCTCCTACAGAGTCGTGCGGCAGAGTAGTGGCTGCATTGGACCACCGAGTCCATGTGACTACCATTCTCCGCACTCTCCCCCGATACCCACACTGACACACATGGGCAGTTAGTGGGGCAAGAGGAATGTGTGCTACCTATTCACACTACCAGCTGGTTGAAGGGCCTTGGAGAGGGTGGGGTCACAGCATTTGTGTGGCAGTGTCTGTTGAGTTTTTAGATGCCCGCTGCCCCAGAGTGTAGGTGGTGGGGAGCGTGGCAGTGGTATTATCGCTGGGCACAGGGCAGTGGCAGACTCTCTCTCGTTGGGGACGGGAGCCACATTACCTTCCACCTCCTCAGCCGATGCCCGAACACCGTCCAGGGCTGCTCCTCTTGCCCAGGGGTTGTGAGCGGGTCTGAACTCTCTGCCGTGACAGAAGACGGGCCATCGGTGAGGGAGCCGAGGATCACCCTGAGGCTGAGATGATCGACCGACCATCACATCCGTCTTTCTTCTCCTCTGGGCGGGATTACAACTGCCGCCCCCGACGCCCTTCTCCTCTCGGTCCTTTGGACCAAGTTTGGGGCGGAGGGGCCGAATGGCCTACTCCTGTCCCGTTGTGGACTCCAGAACACGGGTAATGGGGTGTGGCAGCTCACTGCAGAGTAACTGCTGCCGGCTGGCATTGTCCGCGACACAGCCTGACACTCCGCTGAGGAATCGAGGGCGGACAGTTGGCCAGTCGATAGATGCCCCTGTTTTCCACGCACTGGAATCACTTCGGGCTTTCCCCGCACCGTGAGGTAGCTGCCGGCACTGTTCGCTCACCGACAGATTGCCGAGAAGTGCAGCCAGTTCTCAGGGAGCTTTTCGGAACAGCAGCTGGGGTGTTGGACCCGGATCTCTCTGCAGACCCTGGTCGCACAGAGTGAATCCGTTCGGCTGGAGACTGCCTGTGCGAAGGTGGGATGTCAGGAGGAGGGGGAGGGAGGAGAGGAGAGGGGTCTCCCACTCACCACGCCTGGGTCAACACGGGTATGAATGTCCCAGCCCACCTCCCCACCCACCCAATTTTGGGGGTGTTCTAGGAGCCCCCTTCTCCCATTAGCTGGTCAGTTTTTCATGTGCAAGGGAGATGTCACCTCCAGAACTATGGGGTCATTACTGCAACAAAGGAGGCTACTCGGCCCTCCAAATCCATTCCAGCCCCTGCTACACCACCCTCTCTCCGAGACCCCTCCGTTTCCCTCTCCAAAGACCGCACTGACTTTGTTTTCACCCCAGTGAGCTTGACGGCACAGTATCTGCTGCCAGCAAGGAAGCCGTTCGGCCCATTGAGTCCAGCCTAGCTACGTGCAAAATTACTCCGGATGGCCCAGTCCCCCGCTGCTCCCCAAAAAGGGGCAGATCATTCCCCTCAGCCCCTGCCCGGACAACAGGGAGAGGAAGACAATTACCCAGGGCTGGGCAGACCGCCATGAACACACTGAAGGGCAGGGAGATTACGAGGGGCCAAATGACCCACCCTTATCCTATTGCACACTCCCGAGGGGATATGTGGCTTTAACAGAGGAAGAACTGGGGTGGGAGGGGCAGGTGTGCTGAGCTACCGGGGCGGATTAAACCGGCCAGCATTTGCAGATGGACCGAGTAGCTTCCATCACGAGGCCTGGCCAAGTCGCTCACCAAACCAGGGGCAATACTCACTTCACTCTCTGACTCAAGAGGTAGATGATGCTTCGGAGGCTTCCCAGAATCCCTCTCCCTCGCTCCATCTTCCGCTGGCTGAACTGAGCAGAGAGAACAGGCCCATTAACACAGAGCTAGGCCGGGGCCTCCGTCCGCCCCCCCAGGTTAATCCCTCCACCGGCTGACTGAGCAGAGAGAACAGGCCCATTAACACAGAGCTAGGCCGGGGCCCCTGTCCGTCGGCTGACTGAGCAGAGAGAACAGGCCCATTAACACAGAGCTAGGCCGGGGCCTCCGTCCGCCCCCCCAGGTCAATCCCTCCGCCGGCTGACTGAGCAGAGAGAACAGGCCCATTAACACAGAGCTAGGCCAGGGCCCCCGTCTGCTGGCTGACTGAGCAGAGAGAACAGGCCCATTAACACAGAGCTAGGCCAGGGCCCCCGTCCGCCGGCTGACTGAGTGCCCACCCTGCAGCATCACAACCCCCGCCCCACCGGAGCTTCCGCTGCAGTAACGGAGCAGTCCACAAGATTCAGAGAATCCCAACACAAAAGGGTCACTGATCAGGTTTGGCGTGCTCGGTGGCGATAGTTTAGCTGGCTGTTGCCTGAGCCCACACCCAGTATTCTGTGACTGCCGATAATCTTCCTGGGAAGGGGGCCAGCGTCTCAGCTGGGGGCTGGGAATCCTGCAGACCAGAGGCCGCGGGGTGCGTCGCGCAGGGAGTTGGAGGCGTGAAGTGAACCCCAGCCGTCCCCACCGAACCTCGACCAACTTACCCGAAGTAAGGACTGCACAGTCTGCAGTGGGTACGTTAACGTGGTGGCAATTGCCTTGGCAATGGCTCCGATAACGAAGACCTCGAGAGACAGGAGCTGGGGGAAACAAGAGAAGCTTCTGGAAAACACGGCCCAAACCATCTACTGTGTCCCAGGGCTCTCTCAAATCTCTGGAACCCCAAACTCCGCCCCCTATACCCAGGACTCTCTGACATCTAGGCTCTAACACTTGACCCCCAACCCTTGACCTCTGGGGCCCTGATTCCACCCCCCCCCCCCAATCCCAGGGCTCTCACGGACCCCAGGTTGTAGCTGGGTTCTGAGCTCCGATCCAACAGTCTCTGCTTAAACCAGGCACCCTGAGAGGGTCCAATGGGAGTCAAGACCAATTTCACCCCCAACCACCTTCGCACGGGTCCTCTGGAATTCCATATCCTGGGAGTACATGAACCACAGACAACAGCAACTGGGACAAACCCTTCCCCGGACTCCTTCCCCCTAGCAGGACTCTACCCTCTTCCACCATCGGTTCAATCTTCACCCCCAGCCCCTTCTCCCAAAACCAACCACCTCCTCCCTCCCCAACCCTCTCTCCCCTTCTCCCATGCCCAACAACTTCTCCATTCCCTTCCTCAGGACTAACCCCTTCCCCCTAGCAGGACTCTACTCAATCTTACCCCCCTTCTCCCATAACCAATCACATTCTCCCTCTCCCCTCCTCTCCCGTGACCAACAACCCTCCATTCCCTCCCGCAGGACCTGCCCCCTCCCTCACCTCAGGTCCAAGCCCCACCACCCAAGACCAACCCCTCCCCATTCCTCTTCCACAGTCTAGTCCAGCCTCCCCTCTTTTCCCATCCAACCACCAGCCCCCGCCTCCCCCTACCTCAGTCCGCCCCTTCATCAGCTGCCGCTTCAGGCCCTCGTAGAACATGAACTGGATGGCGGGGTTGAAGACGAGCAGGAGGGAGGGGAAAGTGCTACTCCACAGTGCTGGCACCCCCTCCGTCTGCACGATCTGCGTCACCGCATCTGTAACACAGCCCGTACGTCATGAAACGAGTTACCTTAGCGACAAGCAGTACAACGCAATACCCGATAATATAGAAACAATAAATGAGTCAATCAGGCTTCTGTACCTCCTTCCTGGGTGGTGGGGGTTCTTAATGATGGACGCTGTCTTCCCGAGGAACTGCTCCTTGAAGATGTCTTGGGTACTATGGAGCCTTGTGCACAAATTGGAGCTGACTAATTTTACAACTTTCTGTAGCCTTCCTGTAGTTACAGCTTTTGAGTCAAGGACAGCCGTGGGCTGGGGTCACAGGTGCCTCCCTGAACTCTGAAGCTGGTGGTCGGGACCCTTTACCCCCGGAGCGGGTGGGGTCTTGGGACCAGCCCTCGACTGCTGAAAGACGCCCACCATCCCCCCTCCCTCTTCAGTGCTGCGACCCTCGGGGAGGGAACTGACCTCTGACCCGAGTCGCAGAGAAGCCACCAGCTGGCAGTCTAGTCAGAGCTGGATATAATATAAAAACAGACACCCCACCTCTCCCAGGAGTCTCCCGCATATTGACAGCGGCTCCCTGACGCCCACAAATTATATACAATATCCCAGAAATCGAGAGGGGGGGAGAGAGAGAGAAAAAGAAAGAAATTGCTGCTCCAGATCCCAGCATCTGCCGCCTTGCTTGTCTCCTAAACCTTGGCTTTGACGGATTAAGGAAGGGACCCTGAACAGAAGCATGCGGTTGATGTGAGTGGGCCTGGCAGTGAGGTCCAGACACCTGGAACAGTGACCCCTAGGCTGTGCACACACCAGTCAGCCTCACACCCCGGTTACTGTTTCCCAGCAGAAGTTCAATTCTTCCTGATTGAAAATAACTTTCATCTTCATTTTCATCTTCTGTACGATTTCTCAGAACAATGTTTCTGAGGAAGCAAAAGCTGCCCAAGTATTTTAACCGAGACATTTATCGTACGTCAGGAAGTGTACGAATACTCAGAATATTCAACTCGCGGGCTACTTGGCCTAGTTGGCATTTCACCAAGAATCCTTGGACACCCCCCATCAAACCCTCCGCTTCCGCCAGCTGGCAGGAAGTGTCACAGAGTGCTACAGCGGAGAAACACGCCCTTCAGCCCATCTACAGGACTGTGCCAAAGTTCGAGGCACATGTGAAAAAAATTCTGTAAAGTGACGATGCTTTCCACAAAAGTGAAATGATAAGTTTCGAAATAGGGAGAAGGGGGAGGAGATAGGAGAGAGGGGGAGGGGAGGGGGGAGACACACCATGGCAGAGTGTTCCAAATAAAAAGAAAATATAAAATGTTCTTCACCCCAGACTACACTAAAGTGCACCCCTGCCTAATAGGGGTCAAAAATAATGACAGTGTTGCTCGCTGCACTGTTTGCAACAGTGACTTTTCTATTGCCCACGGGGGGGGGGGGGGGGTTAAATAACTGTAAAAGACATGTTGAGGTGAGTTTAACAGGTCGTTCATTAGCACAGCTAACGTTATTTAAACTAGCTGGCCAGCTGCTAAGGAGCTACTCTATTGCAGGCATCCCACCTCTCCCGCAAACTGATGGTGCTTACTCCCTGAAATGAGTTTTTGCGAGGTGGGATGTCTGTAAAAATTTATTAAAAAGTTTGTTTTTCACAAGTATCTACAGTACGAGAAAAGCAGGGTGGATATTGGACTGTTGGAAAATGACCAGAAGGCACAAGTACAGAATTAGACCATTCGGCCCATTGAGTTTGCTCTGGCATCCCATCATGGGGGAAGTTATTATCCCTCTCAACCCTATTCTCCTGCCTTCTCCCCATAACCTTTGACCACCCTAATTAACCAAGAACCCATCAACCTCTGCCTACCCATCGACTTAACCCACACAGCCTTCTGTGGCCATAAATTCCACAGATTCACGACCACCAGGCTAAAGAAATTTCCTCTGTTCTAAAGGGACGTCCTGAATCCCCCTACCAGGATGACCTCTGAAACACCTTTGGGGTGTTAGGGATGTGGTAAATGATAGTGTCTGCATGATCCCTGCAAAGGTAATTAATTAAGGAATGGATTCAGCAAGACTTTGCCCGAAACACCAGGAACCAGGCTCCCAGCAATGCTGGCTCACAGCCTCCACCTAGTGGCCACACGGAGCTCCAGCAGCGGCCTGCTTTCTGCTGATCTTCAAAGAGCATTCATTATCGAAGTAGTTACCGCCCTGAGGTTCAGCCACGAAACGGAGAAAACCAGAGGGAGGGACAGAGGGAGTTAACTCACTGCGCACCTAGGCAGGCGCGGACCAGTCCCGGGCGTCGTTAGAAACTGCGCCGCGCTCCCAGATACGTACCCAGCATGCCTTTGTAGTTGGTCTGCTGGATGTCCTCGTTGCGGAACGCCGCTCCCTGCATCTTGAGCCGGGTATTGACCACCCAGAGCGGAGTGGTGGCCAGCACGTTGACCACCCCTAGAACAGAAGGTGAACCCGTGAGCTGTCCACCGAGGCTAAGTCAGTGCGACCACCTCCCCACATCCCAAAAGACAAAGGTAGGTCCGAGGGGAGAGGGTGGCTGGAGTGATCATACAGGGCAGAACAGGCCCTTCAGCCCACTGAGTCTGTGCTGACCATCCACACTAATCCCCCATCAACTCCTCCCAGATTCCCATCACTCACCCGCATGCTGGGGACAACTTGCAAGGTCCAATGAACTCACCAACCTACAGTCCATGGGTGGAAACCCACATGGTCACAGGGGAACTTGCGAACTCCACACAGACAGCGCCAGAGTTGGGACTGAACCCCGCACTGCAGTGGTAGCAATGGCAACCTTTCCAGGGACACAAAGTACCTGCCTCACAGGTGGGAGACAGGTTAGACAGTCAATTATCTAAGTTGTTAGGGGGTCATGGGGGTTGGGACATACAGCAAAATATTTATCTCAGCAACTAACATCAGCTACCAATTTACAGATCTGAATAAGGATTGTAGACTAAGTACAAAATGCAGCTCTGGACAATGGTTCCGAACAGCCGTGAACTGCAGTTAATGAGAAAACCAGGCAATGTTGATTTAACGTTCATTTGGCTGTCTGTAGAATGGCTGCAAAGGAGGTATGAAATTTATATGCAGTTCAAAGGGCGCACTGTAGTCCTTTGATCTTTAGCAAATAAAATGTCACGCGATATTGGGTCGAGCAGGCGCCTTCCTCCGGGAGGCTCTCAACGTGATGCTGCTGGGTCTTGTTTCGTCGGATAAAAGACTACTTCACATCCACCACCTACTCTCTGCGGTGACTCTCTTCACATTACAAACAGAAGGGAATGGTGGAACAGGCTCGGTGGGGGGGCTAACGGCTTCCTGACAGTTTGAGACGAGCGACATCTGGGAACGGTCTGTGGGAAGATGGAACAGCTTTATCACAGCTGGTCTGGGCTTTGAGGCCCTCTTGGAGGAAGAGGCCTTCTCGACCCAATATTACATGAATTTTATATGCTAAAGATCAAAGGACTACAACATATCCTTTGAATTACATACAACTTTCACTCTTCCTTCGTTGCAGCCATACTAAAGACACCCAAGTAAATGTTGAATTTGGGTAGAGGGTTTCTGGTACGATAGAGTGGGCGACGGTGAGGTTTGGTTTCAGAGGGCGGGTTCCATTCTGATGCACCGACACTGAACGGGACCACCTACCCACCAGAGATAAAGCCCATGACGAGGTCCTTGCTGTTGGAAGGGGGCTGGCCTCTCGCCCAGGTCTCCTTCAGGGTGTTGAAGGTGTAGAAGTAGACGAAGTTGGAACAGCAGAGGCTGGAGATGACGGAGAACCAGCCGCGGTACACTGCCGACCTGCGGGGGCAGAGGCGGAGGTCAGTCGCTTCAGAGGCTGGTGGCGAGAGAGCGAGACCCCCCCCCCCCGACCCTCAGCGGGGTCTTCCTTCACCGAATCACCCTCGTGTCTCCTTTACTTCCGAGTCCGCACTGGGAGCCCTCTGCGCTCCTGCGTCACGCGTCCTGCCTCTGTCTGCCTGAATCTATCGTCCACCTGCCACTGTCTCCCAAATCCACCCCCTCTCTGTACCTTCAGAGGTCCGGGAATGCGGGTCTGGCTTCATCTTTACTTGAAGCCAGGCGCACACATCACCTGGTAGTGTGGTGACGCACGCAATTAATGACATTTTACATAAAACCTGTAATTATTTAAATTAAGAATTGTTAATCAACCAATATACGAGATTACTCAAATTATACTGAAATATTAAATGTACAACAGTCCTCCCCGGGACCTTTCATCCCACCAGTCTCCTCACTCTCTTTCTCCTCTTTACGCCGGCCATCGGCCCTGACGCAGGGCTTCAACCTGAAGCCGGCAATTCCTCCCCCACTCACCCCAACCGGCCCCAGCACCTACGAGGCTTCGACAACCAGTGCTCCCAACTCGAGAGCTGGGAGGTTTGCAGGTTCGAGCCCCGCTCAAGGAGGGTACGTGCTGACACTCTCCCCCCCCCGCCCCCCCAGAGAGGCAGGGACCGGCCGTCAGCCCCGGATGGGAAAGGAGGAACGAGGCACAAAGCAGGACCTGTGGGAGTAGGCCCCAAGGCCGGTCAGCCGATAATAAATCATGGCTGATCTGCCCCGATTAGTTCTCGCTAATAAATAACACTGTGGAACCGGTTTCCACAGCAGCACAGTCTGAGGATGTGCTGAGGGGGCAGCCTGCAAGAACCGGCACGTTACCCCCACTAACCCTCACATCCCTTGAAATGTGGGAGGCAACCTACACAGTCGGGGGTGGGCGGGTGAACAAGAATATCCGAACTCCCAGCCCCCGGGAGAGGGTTCTGTCCACTCAGCACCATGATCATCGTTCAGGACGGTGACACCCCACCCTCTTCTTGGGACTCCCCCCTCCCACTCGGAAAGATTCCCGCCTGCCACTGGGCTTCAGTGAGATATCCGCTCGTTCCTCTGCCCTGGCGATTACTAGACTAGCCGTGTCGACCCAGCCTCTCCCCAGACAGCAGCCTTCCCGTCATCCCAGTCGCTGACCTCCCACTCACCCTCCGGGGAAACTCATTGCTCCTTTCACAAGGAGGCCAGAGTTGTACCGTTCTCTCAGTCTGAGCTCACAAAGCCCAGTATATTGGAGATCCACGACCTCCCGCAGTGAAGACCGACGCACTGGTCACCCCGCGAGCTGCTGTATCTGCTTTCCGGCACTAGTGCAGAGACCCCCAGCGGCAGACTCTCGACAAATTCCACAATGTACCTCTGCACCCCTTTGTGTGCAACGTGCCCTGGTCAAAGACAGCGCTACAAGGCAAATCTTCATTCTCCTCTACCCTTCCTGGTGAGACACGGGCGGGGAATGGGAACCCCTGCCCACTCCCTCTCGGGGAGAATCCAATCCCCCTCCCCCCACCCCCCCGATGAACGGGCAGCACGCCCAGCGTCTACCTCTGCCTGCCCGTCGGGTAGGAGGCCACTCAGAGTGCGCGCGCACGCGACCCTACTCACAGTCCTTCCTCCTTGATGATCTCGCCCAAGACGAAGGGAGTCGATTTCGCTTTCATCTTCTCGTCCACTGTAATGAAGAGCAGCAGTGTCAGGGACGGGTAGAATCCCACACTGGTACCCTACCCACATTCCCTCGGCAGGGCGGAGGGAGATGACCCACACTGGTACCCTACCCACATTCCCTCGGCAGGGTGGAAGGAGATAACCCACACTGGTACCCTACCCACATTCCCTCGGCAGGGCAGAGGGAGATGACTCACACTGGTACCCTACCCACATTCCCTTGGCAGGGCGGAGGGAGATGACCCACACTGGTACCCTACCCACATTCCCTCGGCAGGGCGGAGGGAGATGACCCACACTGGTACCCTACCCACATTCCCTCGGCAGGGCGGAGGGAGATGACCCACCCACATTCTCCTCTCCACCACCTAATCCCAGTATGGGGCAAGTCACCTAGCAACAGGCCATTCTGCCCCACCAGTTGGGCCTACGTTTATGACTACTCCCATCCTACCTCCACCAGCATTCTGAGCGCATATTGCTCAAGATTTCCAGCACCTACAGAACCTCCTGCGTTTAAGGGTCCCTGTATAGCGCTGACAGAGTTGGCGCAGCCGATGAGCCAGCGTGGGGGCGGAGAAGCCGCTGTGGCTGGCCTGCTCCTGCTCCCAGAACCCCTTTCTCCTGCACATCTAACTTCCCCTTACAGCCTCCGACGGTGCCTCCCAGATCCTCGCTTCCCCCGAGACGGACTTGTGTCACACCGTCCGGTGCTGAAAAGGCATCACAGGTCCCTGCACAGGCAGGGGCACGATAACCCGGCAGGCCCGCTGAACGGTGTCGAGGAGTTGCCGGGTGAGGGGGAGGTCGCAGTGCTCTCTCCGGAGACCAGGAACGATTCCTGGGCAGTATATCGGGAGAGCAGCTCGCCCCCGTCTCCCATCCACCTCACCAGCACCGCAGACACATTAACCGATTATCGTCACACCAAAATTTGTGGGAGCCTGCGGTGGAGCTTGTCTGCTCTTACAGCGGGCACACTGTCAAGCCCCCCACCACCAGGTTCAGTCCCAGCTACTCCCCTCCCACTATCCAGCTCCTGAACTAACCAGCACAACCCTGATTACTACAGTCTAGCAACACTACAACCACTTTAATCACCCTGCGCTAAAATGAATTTGGTTCTAATTGTACTGCCGTGCACTGCATCAACATAGACCATTCCAAACATCAGCACGTCGAGACATCACAAGGAAAGCAATAACAGAATGCAAAATGAAGTGTTACTGTTGAAGCGCAGAAGGCGAAGGGCTGTGACAAGGTAGATTGTGAGGCTAAGAGTCTCTCTTATCGTGCTGGGGATCATTCATTAGCTTGAGCTCATTGTACTTTATCGATACTCTACACGTGCTTGTTGTTCATGTACTGCGTACGTTAATCAAAATGGCTTCCTCGTTTGTCAAAAGTAAAACTGCTCTTCTTGCAGAGCACTCTCGAAGCTTCTCTGGGTTAAAGTTGCTGATAACTGGGATTGCATTCATTTGCTCACCAACCGGGTTGGATGTTACTTTCTCTTGTGGGTCTGGGAGCTGGGTTTGCGCGCCGTCTTTCTGGGAGTCGGGAGGAAGCCGGACGGGGGTGGCACGGCTGGTCGATCACCGAGGGTGGTCCCAGGTGCGCGGGTCGTGGAGGTCGGAGAAGAGCGAAGAGTGGTCGGAGGGTCGATGATTGAGCTCCAATAATGTGCACTAATTGACTGAACTCTGATAAGTTTTGGTGCCTTTTCTTTATTTCCAATATAACTCCAATATAACAATATAACTCGGAGTCCTGCCATGTGCAGAAGTTCGCTGATGACACGGCCATAGTGGGGTGTGTCAGGAATGGACAGGAGGAGGAGTATAGGAAACTGATACAGGACTTTGTGATATGGTGCAACTCAAACTACCTGCGTCTCAATATCACCAAGACCAAGGAGATGGTGGTGGACTTTAGGAGATCTAGGCCTCATATGGAGCCAGTGATCATTAATGGAGAATGTGTGGAGCAGGTTAAGACCTACAAGTATCTGGGAGTACAGTTAGACGAGAAGCTAGACTGGACTGCCAACACAGATGCCTTGTGCAGGAAGGCACAGAGTCGACTGTACTTCCTTAGAAGGTTGGCGTCATTCAATGTCTGTAGTGAGATGCTGAAGATGTTCTATAGGTCAGTTGTGGAGAGCGCCCTCTTCTTTGTGGTGGCCTGTTGGGGAGGAAGCATTAAGAAGAGGGACGCCTCACGTCTTAATAAGCTGGTAAGGAAGGCGGGCTCTGTCGTGGGCAAAGTACTGGAGAGTTTAACATCGGTAGCTGAGCGAAGGGCGCTGAGTAGGCTACGGTCAATTATGGAAAACTCTGAACATCCTCTACATAGCACCATCCGGAGACAGAGAAGCAGTTTCAGCGACAGGTTACTATCGATGCAATGCTCCTCAGACAGGATGAAGAGGTCAATACTCCCCAATGCCATTAGGCTTTACAATTCAACCGCCAGGACTTAAGAACTTTTTAAAAGCTATTATTAATACTTTTTGAGATAGTGATTTAGATGCATATCATATTTTTTTACTGAGTTAAGTATTGTATGTAATTAGTTTTGCTACAACAAGTGTATGGGACATTGGAAAAAAGTTGAATTTCCCCATGGGGATGAATAAAGTATCTATCTATCTATTTTCTTTCCCTTCATATATATTGTATCGTTATTAATCACTTAGTTCGAGTAAGATTTATAAAGTGTATTCTGTAACCGTACCCGGTGTGAGCTTGATATGTGTGTGCGGGTTTGTATCAGCGTGTATTTCACAGCATCCATGTATACGGGAGGCACGGTTTGGCAGGTGGACGAATTTTCCCCTAGACAGACACCAGCCGGTCGCGTAAGCGTTACATTTGATGCGCACAAGGACTGGGCCTCAAGCCGCGGAGTCGCCTGCGGTGGGTGTGGGGGTGGGGGGTGAGTTTTGAGACTCTTATTGTGTGATTGTGTTACCACGTGTGCTCTGCTCCGTGTGTGACTGCCGGTGGTGTGTTTTGTGTAAGCGTTACATTTGATACGCACAAGGACTGGGCCAGCGCTGTGTTTTGCACCTCAACCCCGGAATAACGCTGTCTCATCCGGCTGTACTCATGTATGGCTGACTGACAATTCAACCTGAATTACAGCAGTGGGTTGACACGGTCCCTGAGCCTGACGATACGCACTTTCAGGCTTTTGTATCTTCTGCCCGACGGGCGAAGGGAGAAGAGAATATGTCCAGGGTGGGCGGGGTCTTGGATGATGCTGGCCGTTTTACTGGGGTAGCGAGAAGTGCAGACCGGGTCCACGGAGGGGAGGCTGGTTTCCACGATGTGCCGAGCTGCGTCCATAACCCTCTGCGGTTTCTTGTGGTCACATGCAGAGCGGTTATATGTCGTTGATTATGAGGTGGCGTGGGAGCACAGTTATACCAACAGTGACCGCGACTCAGGTTCAAAACCGCCACTGTCCGCAAGGAGTTTGTTATGTTCTCCCGGTGCCCACGTTTCTCCCGGGTGCTCCGTTACCTCCCACATTCCAACAACACGCCGATTAATTGGATATCATCCTCATTATGTGCTGTGTCCATTAACGTGGGCGATCACAGTCTTTAACCAGGATTGTTCTTGACAAATTTACCTACAGAAATGGTTTGCCATCGCCTTCTTCACAAGACAGGTGACCCCAGCCATTATCAATACTCTTCAGAGATTGTCCGTCTGGCGTCAGTGGTCGCATAACCAGAACTTGTGATCTGCACCGGCTGCTCATACGACCGTCCACCACCTTCTCCGATGGCTTCACGTGACCCTGATCTGGGGCTAAGCAGGTGCTACACCTCGCCCAAGGGTGACCTCCAGGCTAGCGGAGGGAAGGAACGCCTTGCACCTCCTTTGGTAGGGACACTTCCCCCAGCTCACCACCGTGGGTCACATGGGTGAAGTTGGACAGCACAGGCTTGTTGGAGCATAGGGTCTGTAACCGTGATGTATAACCAAATTAAAAAATTATGTTGGCTGCTTTACTGAGGCAGCGAGAAGTGTAGATGGAGTAGTATGGTGGTGTGGGGCCGAAGGGCCTGTTTCTTCTGAGTTTGTTCAAGACATTACTCAAATGCATACCTTTTTTTTTTAAAAACGGTAGCATACCTGTCCCTAATTGCAATATGCAAATCCTTAGTCTCTTCTCCCGAGCCATGCCGTCTGTTCAATGTTTCCTTGTGAGTAGAATACCGGTCATGATGTGAAGCAAAAATCTGCATTTGCTTAAATCAAAATAGAAAATGCTAGAAACGTTCAGCAGCAACTGTGCAGAGAGGAAATCATAAACACGAGGAAGTCTGCAGATGCTGAAGACCCAGAGTAACACACACACACACACACAAAATACTCGAGGAACTCCGCAGGTTCCTATGGAAGTGAAGAAACAATCGACGATTTGGGCCGAGACCCTTCTTCAGGACTGAAGCTAAGCCAGTTCTGATTTCAGGCCCAAAACGTCAGCTGATTATTCATTCCCATGGACGCTGCCCGACCGGCGGCCGGAGTTTTTTCAGCAATTGTGTGTGTGGACAGGGTTAGACTTCGGTCCGTGTTGCAGTCCCTCCGAGCACCTGAAGGGGGAGCACAGGGCATGCGTGGAGGAAAACCCAAAGCCAAATCTTACCTTGAAGCCTCAAGCGCGCGGTGTCCAGCGGGTAAAATACGGTCATCGCGGTCAAACCCCCCTAGAGAGAAGAGAGGGACAGTGAGTGTGGGGGGCCAGCACTGGGGGTGCACAGCCAGGAGCACTATCTATGAAGGGGGCAAATATTCACGTGCTGATACTGAGGCACAGTGCCTCAGCTCCTCTTGCTTTGTGTGAATTTTTACTACGGGCGTGGGGTCAAACAGCCTCTAGAATGCAGATTTAGCTTGAATCACTGGGTTCAAGGGTCACATTGGGGACCTGGACCTACAACACAACACTAAAGGCATGGAGGGGTCCGGGGAGAGAGCAGGAAAATGGCTGTGGGACAGAGAACATAGAACGGTACATCACAGGAACAGGCCCCCTGGCCCACCATGTTGTGCCAAACTAGTAATTAAATGCCCAACTAAACTAATCCTTTCTAACCACCCAGTCCATATCCCTCCATTATCTGAACATTCTTGTGCAAGACTCTTGTCCAAGAGTCTCCATTGTATTTTCCTCCACCATTCCCCCACCAATGCATTCCAGACACCCACCACTGCGTTAAAAATAACTCACCCCACACATCTCCTGTGAGTTTAATTCCTCTCACCTTCAACTCATGTATTAGACATTTCGACACTGGGGATAAGATATACTTATAGAGCCAATTTATCACTCATTTTTATTGCTATTTATTTATTATCTGTTGTTGTACAGTTCGTTTACCTGATGCTTACAGTTTACAGATCCTGTTTACAGTTACTGTTCTATAGATTGGCTAGGTATGCCCACAGAAAAAGAATCTCAGGGTGTATCCGGTGACATGCTGATAATTTTTACTTTGAAAGTTGAAGGCACTGACTGCCTCTCGATCTTGTAAACTTCCATCAGGTCTTCCTGCGGCCTCCGCCACTCCAGAGAAAAGAACTCAAGTTTGTCTTTACCCCTACAGCACGTGGCCTCTAAACCAGGCGGCATCCTGGCAAGTTTCTTCTGCACCCTCTCCAAAGCCTCCACCATCCTTCCTATGAAGGGGTGGGACCAGAACTGTATGCAATACGCCAGTTGCAGCCTAACTAAACTTCGACACAACTTCCCAAACTGATACAGGCAAGGCCACATGTACCTTCTTCACCAGCCTATCAACCTGTGTAGTCACTTTCAGGGAAGTGTGGGCTTGGACCCCAAGATCCCTCTTGACATCGTCACTGTTCCTCCCATTAATCGTACCCTGTCACTTTACATTTGTTCTCCCAAAGCACCACATCTCACAGTTAGTTTGGTTAAACACCGTCTGAGATTTCTCCACTCTCATCTGCAACTTTTCTCCAGCCCACTGTATCCTTTTGTAGGCTTTTACACTATCAATGCCACCAATCTTTGGATCAGCGAACTCGCTAACCTGCAGTCTCATCCACACCATTTATACGTACAACACAAACAACAGGTCCTGGTGTGATCCCGACAGAACACCACTAGTCACAGACCTCCGGCCCGAATAAACCCCTTCGACCACTACCCGCTGTCTTCATGGCCAGGCCAATTGTGACTCCAAGTGATCAGAGTGTGGATCCCAAGGAGGAAAACGTCAGGGGCGGTGCGCAGTCCACACAATCGGTGCAGATGATTGTCTTCCACGCTGTTCTTGTGATTGCTAGATCACGTTGGACTTTGATAACCGAGACCGACGGCAGGGGAGCCGCGCAGGCCAGGATCTTGTGCCGCGGGGTTGCTTGCAGCAGCCGCTCAATGGAGGAGATGGCGGAGACTGTGGGAGAGAGCTAGATTCCATGCTGGGTCGGGGACTGGACCCGCCTGTCTGCGCTGCCCTCTAGTGTCCACTTGGTGGAAGACCAAGCTGGGTTACGTTTACACCCTCTCCTCGTTACATGCGTCTTCAGACAATGTGGATTCACAGTTATGCGAGGAACCTATTTCTACCAACGTCTCCTTATATGCGTCCAAAACTCTCAGTTATGTGAGGATCTCTGCTGTCCCGCCAATATAAATCACGAGCGCACGCCTCACAGTCTCACTGTTGGGATGGGATGCACCGCTTTCCTGCCAGTACAAGTCAGGTGCACGCGCCTCACCATCTCACTCCCGCCAATCTCGCATTGGTTTTCGCAAGCTGTGGATGTGCAACTTTTGTTGGTGCAGTGATTTTGTGCTTGAAATATTTAACTATGCCTCCAGAGCGTCTGATCTCATGTCCTGGGCCATAAGCCGAGCGGCAGAGAACTGCTTTAACACTGGAAAAAAAAGTTGGAAATTATCAACAGCGCGGCATCAGGTAAAGGTAACACAGCTCTGGGACGCTACTGCTGGGAACAGAATCTTTCCTTTGAAGTTCTTTTGTTGCTTGACAATGCGCCAGCCCATCCTAAACGTTTGGACAGCATTCATCCTACCATAACAGTGCGTTTCCTGCCGCCTAACACAACGTCGCTGATTCAGCCACTCGACCAAGGTGTGAGCCACATTCAAGACGTATTTATTTTACGGTGAACTATCTCTCAGATGCTGCAAGCAACAGACGATTTTGAAAATCCCGGGAGTTTCCCCAACGGTGAGGGAATGGTGGAAGTCGGAACACTTGGCACAAATGGCGACGGACACGGACCCAAGTTTAGAACGGAGTCGGCATTTCCGTCGTTCCCTGCCGTCAACCCTTCTTCCCTGCAAGCAAATTTATGCTGAAAAACAAAATGCTGCCAAGCAAACAACCCTCACCACTTTATTCAAACCGGTGTCGTCTCCTGCCACAGGCAGATCTAAGGGTTCTGTGAGACTTCCTTCACCCCTTGCTGTGATCCCGACACCACAACAACCACTCATCTCTCGGAGCGAACACAACCTGCCACTGCTGGTGAGTACTGCACACCCTAGTATGTTAACTTTCTATGATTTATTACGTTGAATATTACCTTAAATTGATTAAATATAATACGAATGTTGCCTTGTGGTACTTCTTTTGTGTCGTATTGGTATGAAGATGTGAATAAATTACAGGTAAGACATATTTAGGAAGCCCTCTGGAACACATCCCTATTTTCTCCATTTAAATAATTATTCACATTATGCGTAGACCGCAAGGAACGTACCCCCGCATATAACGAGGATAGGGAGTATCTGCGGATCTACCAACCTGAGATGGGGAACTGCTGCGTGCTTGAACTTGCAGAAACATGGCTCCAGGTCAACATTCCATGCACCATCAATCTACAGGCCATGATTCTCAGGGTCGTGTTTATTCTTCGCTGACTGTGTATGTCTTTCTGCTGTGGCAACTATAGGTGCTGCGTGTGACTGTTGGCAATGCATTTTGCACCTTGACCCCAGAGGGTCACCATTTTGCTCGGCTGTATTCATGTGTATGGTTGAATGACAATTAAACTTCATGTCCTGGATGAGCCTCCCATGATGGACCTTGTTAAATACCTTACTGAAATCCATGTAGACAACATCCACAGCTCTACCTTCATCAATCACCGTTGGCAGCTCCTTGAAACACTCAGCTAGTAAGACACAACTTGCCCTGCACAAAGCCATGTTGACTGTTTCCCAAATGCCCATAAAGCCCATTTCCAGTAACTTTCTTACCACAGATGTGTGCGATTCACTGAACAATCATTTCCAGGATTGCCCCTATTCCCCCTCTTAAACAATGGAACAACGGCTACTCACTAGTCCTCTGGGACCTCACACGTGGCTGCAGAGGACACAAAGATCTTGGTCAAGGCCCCAGCAATCTCATCTCTGGCCTCTCTCAATAACCGAGAGGTAATGTTGCAGCTATATAGGACCCTGGTCAGACCCCACTTGGAGTACTGTGCTCAGTTCTGGTCGCCTCGCTACAGGAAGGATGTGGAAACCATAGAGAGGGTGCAGAGGAGATTTACAAGGATGTTGCCTGGATTGGGAAGCATACCTTATGAGAATAGGTTGAGTGAACTTGGCCTTTTCTCCTTGGAGCGTCAGAGGATGAGAGGTGACCTGATAGAGGTGTATAAGATGATGAGAGGCATTGATCGTGTGGATAGCCAGAGGCTTTTTCCCAGGGCTGAAATGACTAGCACGAGAGGGCATAGTTTTAAGATGCTTGGAAGTAGATACAGAGGAGATGTCAGGGTTAGGTTTCTTACGCAGAGAGTGGTGAGTGCATGGAATGGGCTGCCGGCAACGGTGGTGGAGGCGGATACGATAGGGTCTTTTAAGAAACTCCTGGACAGGTACATGGAGCTCAGAAAAATAGAGAGCTATGGGTAACCCTAGGTAATTTCTAAGGTGAGGACATGGTCAGCACAGCATTGTGGGCCGAAGGGCCGGTATTGTGCTATAGGTTTTCTGTGTTTCTAACCTCAGGTATATCCCATCAGGCCCTGGGGTTTTGTCCACCTCAATGTTCTTAAGAGACGCTACACTCCCTCTTTATCTCAAAATTAGTACACTCCACACTGATCGCACCTTCCTCCACATCCCTCTCCTTGATAAATACTAATGCAAAGTACTCATTCAGGGCCCTCTTCCACTTCCCTCCAAGCACACACGCCTCTCCTTTATCTGTGAGCGGCCCTACCTTCTCCGTAGTTATCCTCCTCCTCTTGAGTTACGCCCTGGGATTCTCTTTAATCCTACTAGGACCCTTCCCGGCCCCTCCTGGCTCACCCAATTCCCTTGAGTTTTCCCTCTGGCTTCTTTATAATCTTCAAAAGGCTTCTTGATTTTTTTTTTTTGCTTTCTAAACCTTCCCGTTGCTTCTTAACCAAATCAACCAACTTCCTTCATCATCCAAGCCTTATCCTTCCACCTCACTGGAACAGTAGAGTCCAGAGAACATCGAGTACAGAGTTCAGTTCTGTAACTCAGTCCAGTCATAACTCTAACTGCCAACAACGTGAGGCAGCCATAACTGTGCTGGAAAGTGGAGTGGGTTTGAAGGGCCAAATGGTTTTCCTCTCCTTCTATTCTTTCATATTTCTGTATCAGAGTCTTAAGCCAAGGCCGCCTCCCTCTTAGGTTTCCTCACCGTTTTAAAAGGAAGGGGACCTCTCTACAGTGAACTGGCTAACTGCTATCTTACGTCTCGTGCATGTATGTATACACACACACGGACACAGTGGGAGTTTGCTCCCTGTGGGAAAGCACTGGGTAGAATCGATTGCCCTGATGCCTACAGCAGCATTTCCAGAGCCCTACGCTAGAGTTAACCAGCACAATACACCACCCAGGCTGGGGACTGGGCAGCTTCCGGCCAAGGTTGGTTTGTTCTGTGTTGAATATTCTTTCGTCAGCCTGATCCCGAGGCTGACGGACCCACAGCTCCGACGATACCTGGAGTACAACACCGTGGCCTCCCTCACTGTTCAGGATAACTGGAAATGACGGCTCCACATCACTCAGGTCCTTTAATCCCCAAATATCCACCCGTCTCTGCTGGGTCACTGACCGAGTCCTGCAGGGTAGAAAAATTCCACAGGCACACCATCCTCCGAGACAAGGAACTACTCAACTCACTCCTAAACAGCCCCCAAAAATAAAAATAACAACAAAAAAAAAGACGCAGATGCTGGAAACCTGAGCCAAACCAGAAAATGCTCAGCAGGTCGGGCAGCATCTGCGGAGACAGAGATAAAACTAACGTTTCAGATCCAAGAAGCTCCTTCAGGCCTGGAAAGAGAGAAAACAAGCTGATAGAGAAGATGGTGGGGGGAAGATAGGGTGATGAGTGGGACAAAGGGAATATCTGTGATAGGGTAGGACCAGATAATATGGCAACTAGACCAGCAGGATCTGCTTTGTCTGTGAATTACAGACCAATAACTGAACCAAAATAACAGCAGCCAATAACCGGACAGCTGTGCACGTTCTACAAAATAACCGTCCACTTTGTAACCATACAGCTGGGACAGAGGCCCTTCGGCCCACCAAATCCATGCCAGCCACCTCACCTACAGAAATCCCATTATCCAGCAGCCTGCCCAGAAACAAGCCTCCTGCAGTCCAAGAATGCTTCAGGTGCTTTGCAAATGCTCAGATAGAACTTAGAACAGAGCTGCACAAGAGCAGGTCCTTCGGCCCACAAATTCTGTGCCGCCCAATTAAATTAGTAATCAAATGGCCAACTAAACTACCCTGCTGCCTACACAGTGCTGTGTCCACATCCTTCCATTTTTATCACCTCCACGTGCCTTTCTAAACATCTCTCTAAAGTTCCTAATGTATCGTCCTCTTCCACCGCTCCAGGCAGTACATGCTCAATACCACCGCTCTCTGAGCAAAACATTTGCCAACCATATCTCCTGTGAACTTGCCCCCTCTCACCTTAAATGCCACTCCCCCCCCATAGATGTTGCCAGTCCTTGCCTTCATCACTCGTCAGGGCAGCGAGGTCAGACAACTTCCACCCTCTTTGATAAAGTTATTCAGCCCCTCTGCGCTCCCTTAGACCCCTAATAATGGGGAGGAGGTCCTCACTACCTGCCCCATTGGCTGTACACGGCTCTGAGGTCAGCCCTTACTGGTGCACGTTGAGGTTCAGAAAGAGGCAGCACTGGAGCTTCTGAAAAACATCAGACTAGACGAGTCCCTGGGGCTGGACTACGGAAAGCAAGAGAAGAGGTTGCTGGTACCAGAGGATCGGAGGATGGCAAATATTGTCCCTTTGTTGAAGTAACAGGGATAATCTCTGGAATTATACATCAGTCATGGGTAAACGGACGGAGATGATTCTTCAGGACAGGATTTATGAGCATTTGGAGAAGAATGCCTGCTTAGGGGTGCCCCCTCTGAGGGGCAGGTTGTGCCTCACGGGCCTGATGGACCTTTTCCCCAGGAACTGACAAAACAACTTGAAGGACTTTTTCCCCCACTGAGGCCAGGGAGAAAAAACCCCCCAGAGGTCATGGGTTAAGGGTGAAGGGGGAAAAGTTTAAAGGGAACATGGGGGGTGGGGGTGCTTCTTCACACAGAGTGGTGGGAGTGTGGAATGAGCTGCCAGATGAAGTGGTGAATGCAGGCTCACTTTTGACACTTAAGAAAAACTTGGACAGGTACATGGATGAGAGGGGTTTGGAGGGATATGGTCCAGGTGCAGGTCAGTGGGACTAGGCAGGAAAATGGTTTGGCACAGCCAAGAAGGGCCAAAAGGCCTGTTTCTGTGCTGTAGTGTTCTGTGATCAGCATTCATGGATTTTAGTAAGGCCTTTGACAAGGCTCCCTATGAAAAGCTCATACAGTGAGTCCGAGTCATGAGGCACGGGGGAACCCCATGATTTGGAATTGTCTTGCCCACAGAAGGAAGGTGATAATGGATGTAATCTGCCTAGAGGTCAGTGACCAGCGGTGTTCTCTGAGGATCTGCTCTGGGGCCCCACGACTTTAGCTGAGGCAGTGGAAGGGGAAGGAGGGATAATCAGGTTGCAGACAGCTAGTGGTGTTGTGATGAGTTGACCTCCATTAGTCAAGAACAGGAGCTGATGTTGCAGCTCCATAAAACTCTGGGTAGAACACACTTGGAGTACTGGGTTCATTTCTGGTCACCTCATTATGGGAAGGAGGTGGCCGCTTCAGAGAAGGTGCAGAGATTTACCTGGATTACAGAATACATTTTATGAGGAAAGATTGAGCGAGCTGGGGCGACAGAGAATGGGAGGACTTTTGATAGAGTATAGTTTATGGGAGACAGAGTGGACAACCCATGCCTTCCCAATGAATATTCCGCAGGGCAGCAACGGCTAATACTACAGGACATCCTTTCTAAGTGAGTAGGACAAAGTTTAGGGCGGATGTCAGAGGTAGTTTTTTGTTGTTACACAGAGAGTGGCAAGTTCCTGGAACGCACTACCGGGGCGGTGGCAGAGTTTAATACATTAGAGACAGGAGATTCTCAGAAGACATAATGAGGGTTATGGGTTGCGTAGGAGGAAAGAGTTTAGATTGCTCGTAGATTACAAGGTCGGCACAACGAAACACCCGTACCCTGCCGTACTGTTCTACGCTCTGCACCACTTCAACACATTACTGCCTTTCCCCAGGAATCTGTCGCTTACGTTAACAAAACATTCAGCCCCCGTCTAACTCACGCCAAGCTGGTGGCGAAGGAGATCGGGACGGGTTAAAGGGGGAAGAGGCGGGCATATGTTCCGGGGACCCGGCGAACTTACCGCAGCCCCGGCCACGGCGTGCACTAAGCTCTCGTAATTTAGCACGTGGGCCACCGGTGGCCCGGTACCCTCTCGCATCTTCTCGCTCATCACCCGGTATCGCTCCCCAGAACCTCTCCGCCCGCACCCAACTCGACACTGTCATCAACAAACGCCTAATTGGCCGCGCCCCGAAATTGCAACACAAGCCTTCGCTCCCAATTGGCTAAGGAACAAAGCCACGCCCCTGACTGTGGAACATTCAGCGAATTCTATTTCCGAGTGCCTCTAATTGGTCAACTAAACGTCACTCAATGGTCCGGCGGGAGAGGTGAGAGGGGAGAGTTCAATCATCTCCATTCTGACTGCATCCTACTGGAGCACATTCGGCCCATTGAGTCTGTGCCAGCTTTCAGAACAATCCCATCAGTCCGATTCTCCTGTAACCTCTCCCGTAGTCCCAACAGCTCCTCATACACACACATATATATACACAGGTTAGAGGTGAACGCGCAAACTCCACACGGACGGCACCGGAGGTCGGGATCAAACCGGCAGCGGCTCTACCTCCTGTGCAAGAAAAGAGCTGGAGATCGCCTGACCAGCTGAGTTCCTCCAGCATCTCGTTTTATTCCTGCAGATTCCAAAGTTCAAAGTTAATTTATTATCAAAGGACGTATATGCCGCCATATATTATCCTGAGATTCGTTTGCTTTAGGTCGTATTCATCAAATCTAAGAGCCATAAATCAAATCAGTGGAAGGTGACGCCCAACAGGATGGACAAACAGCCATTGTGCAAAAGACAATGCATTCTGCAAGTACATTAGGAAAGAAAGGAGTAAGTAAATATCGAGACCATGAGTCCTTGAATGCGAGTGCATATGTTGTGGTTACAGTTCAGTGATGGGTCAAGTGTAGTTATCCCACAGCTTCAAGAGCCGTATGGTTACACCATCTGCGATCTCGGGTGTTGTCAGCGTTTTAGAAGGCGGTGAGGGCCACAAATCCCGCTGTCCTCGGCGACAGCAGCACGCTTGAGGAGGGAGGCAGGGCATCCGTTTAGGTGTGTTTAGCCGGTGAAAGGTAACCCGATGCAGGTGGATAGCGGCCGGTTAGATCGGCTCAGCTGGAGGGGTGAAGGTACGGTAGTATGAATGGAGAGTCATCGCCTTTGAGTGAGAGGGAACGTGTAGTCATGAGGTTTGGTCCTGTTCCGTGGTCAGAACAGCAGGGAGGCTGGACATAGGGGTGGGGAGGGTAACCTGCAGAACTCCACTGGATAGATTCGTTGCTGCGGGCAAGTGATTTCCAATCTCAGGGGAAAGTGCAAGACGCCGGGGCTAAATGGGCAGCTCTTACAAGGAGCCAGCAGTGTCACAGCGGATAGTGCTACCGTCTCACAGTTCTAGAGCTCCAGCTTCAATCTTCACCTGCAAGCAGTCTCCATATTCTCCCTGTGAGATGAGCTATAGCAGCAGAATTAGGCCCATCGAGTCTGCCCCGCCATTTCGTCACGGCTGATCCATTTCCCCCTCAGCCCGTCTCCTGCCTTCTCCCCGTATCCCTTCATGCCCCGGCTAACCTATCAACCTTAAATAGACCCACTGACTTGGCTTCCACAGCCGCCTGTGGCAACGGATTCCACAGATTTCTGGCTAAAGAAATTCTCCCTCATCTCTGTTCTAAATGGATATCCCTCTGTTCTGAGGCAGTGCCCTCTGGGCCTAGACTTCCCCCCCGGCATAGGAAACGTCCTCTCCACATCGACTCTATCGGGAAGAAAAATAGTAAAACGTGTGACGAACGTTAGAGGATTCTAGTCTTTGAATAATGTACACTGTGTGACTGAAATGTGCTTTGTAGACGGGATGGGGATATCGCTATGTCTGTGCTTCCTTGTTCTAAGAATCATCACGTCT
The DNA here is from genome assembly GCF_048418815.1 of Hemitrygon akajei. Lineage (NCBI taxonomy): Eukaryota > Metazoa > Chordata > Chondrichthyes > Myliobatiformes > Dasyatidae > Hemitrygon > Hemitrygon akajei. The sequence continues at coordinate 19,243,093 of NC_133154.1, forward strand.
GCACTTGGAAAAGCCTGACATACTGTCCTGAGAACTAACAAGTAAGAGAATGTATAACCGCTCAAGGACATACAGCGCAACTTCGCTGTTCTGACCGGTTGTAGTTGAAGTTCCCTCCTTTTTCAGATTTAAGGGCTTCTTGTCACATACGCCTGGGGTATAAATAAGAGCGAAATCCATTGTTGAGCAGAGCTGTGGAGCTCCGCTTTCGGAGTCTGGGCTCTCCGTGATATCAAGAAATAAAACCCTTTCTCGGAGTCGGCCTGATCCATTCTGTCTGCTGCTCCTGCTCCAGTGGGTTTGCTGTGGATACTCCAGTCACCCCCCACATCCCTAGGAGGAGGAGGTCATTGGGGTACTTTGCCGTCAGCAGCTTCATATAGAACTGAAGAAATAAAAACAGTTCTATAAAATTAACATTATTTAGCCACATTACAAGTCAGATCGAATTTCTCTTTGATTAAGAGGCAAGGGGAAGACGAATTTCTGAAACACAATTAACAGTGTTATACTTGGGGACGGGAACAGCTAGAATAAAGGCTCCACTGTAACTCCAAGCTGAACTCGACATTCCCTTTATCCAGCTGAGCTGTGGGAACAGGGACACTGTGTTGCATTCAAGAAAAACACAAAAGAATAACAACACAGGAATAATTTCAACTTTTTCTCTCCCTGCTGCAAAATTTAAATGCATCAAGTTGTCAGAAATAACTTCAAAGTAGTTTAAAGTTCAAAGAAATTTAGTATCAAAGTACATATTACAACGCTGAGATTAATTTTCTTGTGGGCATACTCAATAACAGAAACATTAACCATGACACAATCAGTGAAAGACTGCACTAACTTGGACATTCGACCGGTGGGCAAAAGACAACAAACTGTGCAAATACACAAAGAAATAAATAATAATAAATAAATAAGCCAAAATATCAAGACCATGAGATGAAGAGTCCTTGAAAGTGAGCCCATTGGTTGTGGGCACAGGTCAGTGATGGGACAAGTGAAGTTATCTCCTTTGCTTCAAGACCCTGATGGTTGAGGGGTAATAACTGTTCCTGAACCTGGTGATGCAAGTCCTGAGGCTCCCATGCCTTCTTCCTGATGGCAGCAAACGTGACCTGGGTGGTGGGGGTCCCTGATGATGGATGCTGCTTTCCTGCGACAACGTTCTGTGTAGATGTGCTCAGTAGTGGGGAGGGCTTTACCCATGAGGGACTGGGCCGTATCTCTAACAAGAGAAAACCTGCAGATGCTGGAAATCCAAAACAACACACACAAAATGCTGGAGGAACTCAACAGACCAGGCAGCACCCAGGAAAAGAGTACTGTTGACGTTTCGGGCCGGAACCCTTCAGCAGGCCATATCTCTACTGTTTGTAGGAATTTCCATTCAAGGGCATTGGTATTTCAATGCTTCCAGTCACTATACTCGCCTCTACACATCTATAGAAGTTTGACAAAGTTTTAGATGTCATGTTGAATCTTCGCAAACTCCTAAGGAAGTGGAGGAACTGCAGTGCTTTCTTTGAAATTGTACTTACGTGCTGGGCCCAGGACAGGTTCTCTGAGATGATAACGCCAAGGAATTTAAAGTTGCTGACCCTCTCTACCTCTGATCCTCCGATGAAACTGGCTAAAATGAACTGTGACATCTACCAATTAAAACTTGGCAGAAGAAGGTGGGTGACCACGAGAAAAAACTTGAGGGCTGGGGAAATGTGGCGTGTAGAGCTGCTGCCTCACAGTTTCAGGGAATCGGGTTCAATCCTGACCTCGTGCGCTGTCCGTGTGGAGTTTGCATGTTCTCTCTGTGATTATGTGAGTTGCTTCCGGGGGTGGGGGAGTTGGTGGAAATGTGGGGAGAATAAATTGGGATCAGTGTAGGTGGGCGATTGATAGCAGAGACTTGGTGGGCTGAATGGCCTGTTTTCCTGCTGCATGACTCTAGAATTACAATTATTCATAATTTCATGAGAGGAGCAGTGCCTTCGCAAATCACTCTTAAATGGGGAACGCTTCACTTTCTGATTCAGATTTATTCTATGTATAGTACATCGAAACGAACAGTGAAATGTGTCATTTGTGTTAACAACCAACACAGTCAAGGAGGTGCTGGGGCAGCCCACAAGTGTCGCCACACGTTCTGGTGCCAACTGTGCCCACAGTGCTTGGCTAAAGGGCATGGAGCACCAAAATAAAGCAGAACATACCGAGCGACCAGAGCGAAACAAGCTCCGTTCTCCTCTCACTCCCAACGCACCTACACAGTCCTCTAGCACGGGACAGGCTGTCTTCAGCTTCCAGCCTCCAGCAGACACTAGGCCCCAACTTCCCCCGGCAATTTCCAAAGCCTTTTAGGCTCAGTCTCCGGTCACTGGGTCTCGACTTCTGGTTGGCTTTTGGGTCTCCAGCCGGACCTGCGGTCGGATTTCGGGCCTCGATCTGGACTTCTGATCAACCCAGGAATTGCAGAAGACGATGAGTGAGGATTCTGGATGAGGGCCCGAACTCCAGGCCTTGAAGGCCATTTTCACTGCTTGCTGACATCCAACCATACCCTCACCACTAGCCTTTGAACATGGAGAAATGGCTTGGACTCCAGGCAGTCCTCTAATTTCCTTAAACCCTAACCCGACCCTTAACTCCCTCACTATTCCCTAACCACCCTTACAAACCTGAAGAAACCTCAGTGGAGACAGCAGATCAGTGCTTTCTTGAGTTACTTTGAAATACACTTTAAAACTGTACCTGCAAGTTCAGGCCTCACCCGTTGAAGGGAAAGACCCTCCCAGTCTTTCAAGTCCTATAGGAAACTTTTAAATGTCAATAGGGTCATTTCTCATCCTGGTCAGTGATGTGCTCCTGACAAGTTAGGATGTATCTCGGTCGGGACAGGCTTCAATTATCTCGAGAGAACAGTCTACTGCAGGTGTGTCTGTCGTGTAAACTTTGGTACCCTGTTCTCCTTAACCCTACTTACCCCAGTTTGCCCACCTAATTCTGTCTTACATCCGTGTAAAAGTAACTTATTTGATACCATGTTCCCATACCTGCCGTACACCTTTTCACTTTTTTCCTGATAATGGCGCTACGTACGGTGGCTGTGTTGCGAGCTCGGTTCCAACTTTACGGTACACTTTTGATTTCTGCAATTTCCTTCGCATTTCTTGTTCAAGTAGCTGACAGTCACATCAGATACGATAGACTGACTCTACGCAACTGTATTTATGTTATATTTACTACCCTGGTGTATATAATATTTAGAACCATAGAACATTACAGCACAGAAACAGGCCTTTTGGCCCTTCTTGGCTGTGCTGAACCATTTTTCTGCCTAGTCCCACTGACCTGCACCTGGGCCATATCCCTCCGTACCTCTTTCATCCATATACCTGTATTTATTATAAGTTATTATAATTGCACATTTGAACGGAGATGTAAAGATTTTTACTCATATATATGAAGGATGTAAGTAATAAAATCAATTCAATTTAAACCTCCATGGTTTATTATAACGACCCAAAGTTCCGTCATCCTAACATCGTTGCTCCTTACCCTTACAGCTATCACTATCTCACCTTTAAACACCTCCCAGTTATCAGATGATGCTTTCCCCTCTTACAGATCCTCCCAATATATGTACAGACATGCACGAGCTTCTCCACTTCAGGGGCCTTTCTCCAGGACCAGCTTTGTCTTTCCCCATGAAGCTTACTGAACTGTTCTGAAAGGGGTTCCTCCACAGGCGCATCACCCTTGTAGCTATTCTCGTTCCTTAAAAATAAGTTCAAGTACACCACTCTCCCTAATGAGACCCTCTATATATGGATTTAAAAAGCCCTCTTGAATCCGCCCCACCTAAACCCCTTGCATTACTGCAACCCCAGCCAGTACTGGGGTAATTAAACCCCTCTCCCACTAATATAACCTATAAGAAAGGTACAACCACGTTAATGGGACTATATTACAGACCTAGGGACTTAGAGGAAGAAATTTGTAGAGAGATCACAGACTGCTACAAAAAATGAAGTTGTTACAGTAGGTGATTTTAACTTTTCACGTACTGACAGGGAATCCCATTCTGTAAAAGGACTGGATAGGATAGAGTTTGTCAGATGTGTTTGGGAAAGTTTCCTTCATCGGTACAGACGTCCCAATCAGAGAGTGTATGATACTGGATCTGCTATTAGGGAAGGAGACAAGGCAGGTGACATAAATTTGTGTATGGGAACATTTTGCATCTAGTGATCATGATAAGTAAATATGCAAAAGAATAGTCTGGTCTGTGGGTTGAGATTCCAAATTGAAGAAAGGCCAATTTTGATGGTATCAGAAATGAGCTGGCAAGTGTGGATTGGGACAGACGATTTTCTGGCAAAGACATACTTGGTAAGTGGGAGGCATTCAAGACCTGTATGTGCCTGTCAGAATTAAAGGTAAAGAGATAACAAGTGTAGGGAACCTTGGTTTCGGAGAGAGATGAGGCTCTGGTTAAGGAAAGTAAGCAGGTGCATATCAGGCATAGGCAGCAAGGAAGAAATAAGGTGCTTATGGAGTATAAGAAATGCAAGAGTGAAATCAGGAGGGCTAAAAGGAGGCATGAGGTTTCCCTAGCAGACAAAGTGAAAGAGAATCCCAAGGAATTCCACAGATATGTCAAGAGCAAAGGGATTGCAAGAGACAAAGTTGGTCCTCTTGAAGAACAAAATTGTAATCCAGGTGTGGAGCTAAAACAGATGGGGCATCGGTGCTGGGTCCTTTGTTTGTTTGTGATCTATAATCGATGCTCTGGATGATAATGTGGTTAACTGGATCAGCAAATTTGTGGATGACACCAAGACTGGAGGTGCAGTGGACAGTGAGCAAGGCTATCATGGCTTGTAGAGGGATCTGCACCAGCTGGAAAAATGGGCTGGAATCAGATGGGCCGAAGGCCTCTGTGCTATACCTCTCTCTGACTCTATTGTTCTTACACCTTCTGCTCTCTGCCTACATAATCCCTGCTAATGAGAGGTCTGTAAAATAATCCCCTCAAAGTGGACACCCGCTTCTTATTTCTGAGGCCATACACCCTCATATTTAGTCAGCTGCACTATTCCATCCTGGCTGATCCATTTCCTCTCCTGCCTTCTCCCTGTAACCTTTCACACCCTGGCTTATTAATAATCTAATCAACCATTCTTTAAATACACTCAATGACCTGGCTTCTACAGCTGGCTGTGGCAATGAATTCCACAGATTCACCACCCTCTGGCTGAAGAAATTCCTCCTCATCTCTGTTCTAAATGGACGTCCCTCTACTCTGAGGCTGTGCCCTCTGGTCCTAGACTCCCCCGTTGTAGGAAACATCCTCTCCATATCCACTCGATTGCGGTCTCTTGACGCCTCACCAGTGTCTTATGAAGCCTCAGCCTCCTTGTTTTTATACTCTAGGCCTCTCAAGGTGAATGCTAACATCGTATTTGCCTTCCTCATCACTGACTCAACCTGCAAGTTAATCTTTAGGGAATCCTGCACAAGAACTCCCAAGTCCCTTTGCACCTCTGACTTCTGAGAATTTGCTCCACGTTTTGGAAATAGTCTCCACTTATTTTTTCTCTACCAAAGTGCATGACTATATATTTTCTGACACTGTATTCCATCTGCCACTTCTTTGCCCATTCTCCCAGTCTAAGTCCTTCCCAGCTTCCTCAACACTACCTGTTTCTCTACATATCTTCTCATTACTACCATCAGGGAGGAGGTATAGGAGTCCTCTGCCTAAGGTTTGTTAGCAGACCATGAACACCACAGTAATTTTTAATGTCTTGCACTGTACAGCTGCCACAAAACAACAAATTTCATGACCTCTGTCAGTGATAATAAACCTGATTCTGAAATACTGCCTGTTTCTCTCTCCACAGATGCTGTGTTTCTCCAGCATTTTCTGCCGGTTTCAGATATCCAGCATCTGCAGTTTTTAACAAATATTTTCTTTCACTGTAGCAGCTGAGACAAGCCTCACCACAGCGCTTCATCATTACCTTTAGTTTTGTTAAATCTACAGGGGTTGTATAGAGAGCATCCTGAGCAGCTGCATCACTGCCTGGCTCGGAAACTGCACCGTCTCGGATCGCAAGACCCTGCAGCGGATAGTGAGGTCAGCTGAGAATATCATCGGGTCTCTTCCCACCATTATGGGCATTTACACTACACGCTGCATCCGCAAAACAAACAGCATTATGAAGGACCCCACGCACCCCTCATACAAACTCTTCTCCCTCCTGCCATCTGGGAAAAGGCACCAGAGCATTCGAGCTCTCATGACCAGACTATGTAACAGTTTCTTCCTCCAAGCTATCAGACTCCTCAATACCCAGAGCCTGGCCTGACACCTTACTGCCCTATTGTCTTGTTTATTATTTATTGTAATGCCTGCACTGTTTTTGTGCACTTTATGCAGCCCTGGGTAGGTCTGTAGTCTAGTTTTTTTTCTGTGTTTTTTACGTAGTTCAGTCTAATTTTTGTACTGTGTCATGTGACACCATGGTCCTGAAAAACGTTGTCTCATTTTCACTGTGTACTGTACCAGCAGTTATGGTTGAAATGACAATAAAAGTGACGACTTGATTATCTTCACCTTCTTTACCACAGCGCTAAGTTTTGCTACCCCTCTCCTGAACAGTACATGGTCCACATGGCCGTAGTGATATGCAGTCACAGAAGATACACATTAAATCAATGCCCCAGACTAGAACCATGTGGACCCCACCTTGGCTGTTCCAAAAATCAGCCGAATTTCATTGTATTGACTGTATTCCAGTTTATTGCGAGCCATCCAAGGGGTTACCTACCCTTGTACAAATAGGGCAAAAAATGACTTTCAAATCATGTTTTATTGACTGTTGGTTACAAGTAGTTTTGCAAAACAAACTCCAGAGTAAATGGGAAAAATACAAAACGTACAAAAATAGCCTGCGAGTTGTCCTTGGAGTGGAGCTCTCTACCAGCAACCAGCAGGGGAGCCGGGGGGCCCAGGTGAACAGATCTGTGGGTCAGCGTGTGCTGCTTGTACGGGCCTGGGTGGTGAGAGTGCCCCAGCCCTCAGTGCATGCTGAAGTAGTTGGAGATGGCGTCCAGCAACTCCTGCTTCTTGCTGCCCTTCAGTCCGTACTGTTTGCAGACCTCCTTCAGCACGGGCACGGTCAACTTGCCCAGAGTCCCGCTCTTCAGGTGCCGCCTGATCTCGTCCTCCCCCAGCGACGCCTCCGCCTTTACCTTTTTCTCCGCTCTACCGGCCGAGTCGTCTGGTCACGGGAAACAGAGGGAACAGGACGTGAGGCTATGCCGGAGTCTGGGGCAACAATCTGCTGGAGGGACTCGGTGGGTCGAGCAGCATCTGTGGAGGGAAAGGAATTGCCGACATTTCAGGGACAAACTGTGCACCGGCTCCTGATGCAGTGTTTCATCCCGAGATGCCAACAATTCCATTCCTGCCACAGAAGCCGCTCGACAGAGTCCTTCCAGCAGATACGTGCGGCATAAGGATTAGGAGCTTGCTAACCTTCTACCTCATCCTCGCCTCGGCAGAATTCCCATCTCCCTTCATTCCCTTAGTCATGAGAAATCTCTCTGTCTTTGTTGTGCATAAACTGAGTGTGCCAGCCTTCACAGCCTGGGGGGTGGGGGGCGCTGTTCCAAATATTCACCCCCCCCCCCTCCCCGGGTGGAGACTTCTCTTCCTCTCAGCCCCACGTGGCTAATGTTTGCGTTCTGATTCTGTGGCCCCCTGGTTGTAGACAGCTCAGCTAGTTTACCCACTTGCAATGAAACGAATGATAATTTTCATATTGCATCTGAGTCACGCTTTCAGCATCAGGAACACGGCCATCCCGCACGCAGGTTCGTTATTCCTTCTACTTCTACAGACGTGCTACTGGAAGGCATCATGGCCTGGTACAGCAGTTCAAACGCACAGGGACTCAAGAGACTGCAGAGGGTAGCGGACTCTGCCCAGTTCATCACGGGCACTTCCCTCCCCCTCCACCTGCCATCTTTGAGCCAACATTTCTCGTAGGCGTTGCCTCAAGGAGGTAGCACCTGTCATCAAAGATCTCCATCATCTGGGCAGATGATCCCATTCTCTTGCAGCTACCACAGAGCAGGAGGTACAGAAGCCTCCAGTCCCATGCCACCAAGTTTCAGGCACCTCCTTCCCCTCAAGCACTCAGCTCTCGACTCAACCTGCACGACCGTATTCACTGTCTCAGTATACAACCCTTTTGCACTACAATAGGGTCTGTTTCTTTTTCGATTCTAATTGTGTTCTTTCATTATAATTTTTGTATAATTTATGTTTTTCTTGTGAATGTTGTGTCTCAGATATTGTGTATCTGCAATGCTGATTGAGGTCTGTGCGTATGTGAGCCTGTGGATAGGACAGTGAACTTGACTTCCGACTTTGAACACTGGAAATGGAGGAAGGCTGTGCAATGAATAAAATCACCGACACCCCTCAAATGACGGGAGAAATCTGCTGCTGGGAGGTGGTACACCACCCCTGTACTGGGCGAGAGTGCAGGGTGGTTTCAACACTTTTGAATGCTGTGCTTCCTCCTGGGTTACAGGGTCCCAGACTTGTCTCCCTCAGGGTTGGCCTGTGGCTGGTCTTCCACTGTGACACTGTGGGTTACAGAAGGACGCAGCAAGCCTGAGGGGCTGAGTGGCCTGCTACTGAGCCCGATTCATATGTTCATTGAACATAAAAACCTACAGCACATTACAGGCCCTTCGGCCCACAATGTCGTGCTGACCATGTAACCTACTCTAGAAACTGTCTAGAATTACCCTACCGCATAGTCCCCTACTTTACTGCTGCGTCCCAATACTGTGCCCAATTCATATGTACAGAATCATTAAAGTTAAACAGCTTGGAGAGAGGTCTTTCTGCCCATCTCCTCCATGCTGTCCAGACTGCCTACCTGAGCTAGTCCCATTCCGTATACCCACCATCCTCTGCGTGAAGAGTTATCCCCCAGGTCCCCTTAAATCTCCATCTGTCAGATGTGACAATTAGCCAGCACCCTAATTCTTCCGTCAGATGGACCCAGGATCCCGAAGCATCCGAGGAGATGCAGGGCTGAGGGCCAATGTCCATCCTCAGCTGACATGGCTGGTCAGCATCTGGTGCTGGTGGGATGCTGCTGTGCACCGATTGTTCCCACGTTGTAAGAGCAGCTAACGGCCTGGCAGTGCTCGGATAGTGAGAGGCACTTTTATCAGCCGTCGGGGGCCTTCCTTGTGTGTGCGCTCCCGTTCTAAACTATTCACTCTCTGGAAACTCACCCAGCTTCCTCTTCTGCTGGCCCTTTGGGTTGTAGTCAGGAGGGTAGACCAGACTCGTGAATTCCTCAGCCAGATGGCCGATTCGCTCATCTATCACATCGTTCTTTGCCACTGCAAGAGTAACAGACGAGGTTTGTTCCAATTAGACACAGTGCGCTTTGCTGAGGACCAGAACATCTACCCCACCACACCCTGAGCTGGATGACTCAGACATGGACGGGAGAAAAGCTTGCTGAAATGATGGAAACAGGTTATTCAAAGTTTAAAGAATTTAAAAAAGATCTAAGTATGTATGTATTACCGTATACTATCTTGAGATTCATTTTCCTGCAGGCATTTACAAGGAAAACAGTACAATTTTACAATAACTATAAATAAACAGACAAAGACTGACAACCAAAGTGCAAGAGAAGCCAAGCTGTGCAAATTCACTGGATAGGAGACCTTCCCATGGCTGGAGGATCACAGAACTAACTGGGGGGAGTGGGGGAAGACAGATGGATAATACACGATAGTTTATTATAGGATACAAGGAAGGATATCGATTTGCTTTTGGGCTGTTAGATTTCTACCCCTGTGCTCAGTTTGCTTGGCAGCATCTACCTACCCACACAGAACCAAGCCAATCCTCACCCACGACCCAGATACATCATCATCATCATCACCATGTGCCATATGACATCATCATTATGTGCCGTTTTGTATGAGGTGGGCGATCGCAGTCCCATTGTTCTTGTCAAATTGTTCGCCAAGAGTAATGGCAAACCACTCCTATAGGTGTATTTACGAGGCGGGTGGCCCCAACCATTACCGACACTCTTCAGAGATTGTCTGCCTGGAGTCAGTGGTCGCATAACCAGGACTTGTGACATGCACCGGCTGCTCGTATGGTCACCCACTACCTGCTCCCATGACTTCACGTGACCCTGATCGGGGTGTAAGTAGGTGCTACACCTTGTCCAAGGGTGACCCTACAGGCAATACAGGGAAGGAGTTCCTTACGCCTCCTTGGTAGAGATCTATCTCCACTCAGATACATAGCCCTTCCAAAAGGAACACCCATCTGTTGCTAGAATAGAATATAGAATAGTTATCTCCCTCCTGGCACTTATCCTTGTAATCGCTCCCTACGCGACTCCCTTGTCCACTCGTTCCCCCCCACCATCCCTTTCCACTGATCTCCCTCCTGCCACTTATCCTTGTGAACGGAACAAGTGCTACACCTGCCCTTACACTTCCTCCCTAACCACCATTCAGGGCCCTGGACAGTCCTTCCAGGTGAGGCGACACTTCACCTGTGAGTCGGCTGGTGTGGTATACTGCATCCGGTGCTCCTGGTTTTGGCCTTTTATATATTGGTGAGACCCAACACAGACTGGGAGACTGTTTCGCTGAACACCTACGCTCTGTCCGCCAGAGAAAGCGGGATCTCCCAGTGGCCACACATTTTAATTCCACGTCCCATTCCCATTCTGATATGTCTATCCATGGCCTCCTCTACTGTCAAGATGAAGCCACACTCAGGTTGGAGGAACAACACCTTATATACCTGCTGGGTAGCCTCCAACCTGATGGCATGAACATTGACTTCTCTAACTTCCGTTAATGCCCCTCCTCCCCTTTTTACCCCATCCCTGACATATTTAGTTGTTTTTTTTCTCTCTCTCTGCCCACCACTCTGCCTGTTCTCCATCTCCCTCTGGTGCTCCCCCCACTTTCTTTCTCCCGAGGCCTCCCGTCCCATGATCCTTTCCCTTCTCCAGCTCAGTATCACTTTTGCCAATCACCTTTCCAGCTCTTAGCTTCATCCCACCCCCTCCGGTCTACTCCTATCATTTTGCATTTCCCCCTCCCCTCCACTACTTTCAAATCTCTTAGTATCTTTCCTTTCAGTTAGTCCTGACGAAGGGTCTCGGCCCGAAACGTCGACAGCGCTTCTCCTTATAGATGCTGCCTGGCCTGCTGTGTTCCACCAGCATTTTGTGTGTGTTGTTAGAATAGTGGCTGATGGGCTGACAATCAATCTAACCCTAAATCAGACTAATAGATTTGGTGTGCTTGGTCTGCACCTGCAGTGTCGCGTATCCCTCTTCCCACTAGGAGCTCAGCAACTCACGTGTCAGGTCCTCCATTTCTTCTGGTTCCTTTAAATCGAGCGCCAGTGCCTCCAGATTGCGGAAGTGCTTCTGAATCACGGGGTTCTCAAAGCTCTCGGGCCTGCAGGCAGAACACAAACTGTCACCTTTTCTTCCAGAAGGTGCTGCTGGTCTGCCTCGCCTGTTTCTGCAGTGCAATCCAGCTTTGGCATCTTGGGTCAGCGCAAGGCGCGTCAGGTCGTGACAGGAATCACCAGGGAGAGAGGGAAGCTGTATAATCACTGACAATTAGCGGACCAACTCAGCAGAAAGGTCTTTTCTTTCCCTCTCCTGACACTCTCGGTCCAAACACCCTGAACTACATCCACTGTCGGCGACAGGGAGCATTTTATACATAGGAAGATCCCACAGACAGAGCAGGATCTGCTTCAGGAGGTGGGTGTTGCCTCAGTGGTGGTCAGTAGATCAGGAATGGCACTGTGGTGTCAGCAGACACTCGAGCCCCTCAATAAGAGGTTCCAATCAGGCTTCAGACGCTTGACCGGCCATCTGATGCTGTAAAATGCCCTAATGCTGTGAACCCACTGATCACCCCCTCAGGCTGATGGAACAAGACTGGCCGAGCTCTCCCTGGTTTTGACCATCTACCAAAACCCTGGGAAGAAGAGGGATACCCAGGGAATCTCTTGATTGATTCCTGGGATGAAGGTTTGTCATGTCGGGAGAGATTAAGCACAGAGGTGGCCTTTACCCTCTAGGATTAAGAAGAATGAGTAGAGATCTCGTTGAAATGTGTACGATTCTTGCAGGGCTCAGCAAGGTGGATGTAGGTACGATGTTTCCTTTGGCTGGGGTGTCTAGAGCCGTGTTCACAAGAAGGCAGGGCAGCCACTTGGGTCTGAATTGAGAAAGAATGCCTTCACCCACTGTGAGAGACCTTTGGGATTCACTAACGAGGATGAGGTGCTGAGATTTGTGTTTGCGAGTCCATTCGATGACTCTGGGCCCGTACTGGCTGGAGTTTAAAATGATGGGGGGGGGGGGGGGGGGATGTGGAATCTCACTGAAACTTACTGAATATTGAAAGGCATAGACAGAGTGGACATGGAAAGGATATTTCCGATAGTGGGAGAGTCTAGCACCAGAGTATCAGAGTACATCCCTTTAGAACAGAGGTGAGGAGGAATTTCTTAAGCCAGAGGGTGGTGAATCTGTGGAATTCATTCCCACAGACGGCTGTGGAGGGCAAGTCATTGGGTATATTTAAAGCGGAGGTTGACAGAATCTCAATTAGTAAGGGTTTCGAAAGTTTATGGGGAGGAGGCTGAAGGATGGTGTTGAGGGATAATAAAGTCAGACATGAATGGTGGAGTAGACTTGCTGGGTCAAATGGCCTAACGTCTTATGGAGATTTTGAATGATGGGTAGTTAATAGATCTGACCTGAGCTTGGTGACTGGTAGAACAGGGGTGATGGGCCAAATGGCCATCTTCTGTGATTTATTATTCTCAATAGGGAAAAGAAAAGATGAGGGACTCTCCTCCGGCTCAGATGGAAATAGGAGCACAAAACACAGATCATGTCTTTGCCTTTAATATTACAAAGCAACTAGACAGGAAACATTTACCTGATCAGTGTAAATTATGATCACTGCCACCAGAAGCCATCAGAACATTCAGAAACTACAAAATCTGGCAACAGCTGTCAAGTGTGGCAGATGTAGCTACATTCAGTCATGTATAATTTTAACAGTGAGAGCTCCAGTGAATCTCTCACCACTGTAGCTAAGACTGGGTCATAACCTTTAGAACTCCCTTCTTAAGTTTCATAAGTGCACCAGCTTAGAAACATAGAAAACCTACAGCACAATACAGGCCCTCAGCCCACAAGGTTGTGCTGAACATGTCCCTACCTTAGAAATTACTAGGCTTACCTATAGCCCTCTATTTTTCTAAGCTCCCATGTACCTATCCAAAAGTCTCTTAAAAGACCCTATCGTATCCGCCTCCACCACTGTTGCCGGCAGCCCATTCCACACACTCACCACTCTCTGTGTAAAAAACTTACCCCTGACATCTCCTCTGTACCTGCTCCCCAGCACCTTAAACCTGTGCCCTCTTGTGGCAACCATTTCAGCCCTGGGAAAAAGCCTCTGACTATCCACACTATCAATGTCTCTCATCATCTTATACACCTCTATCAGTTCACCTCTCATCCTCCATCGCTCCAAGGAGAAAAGGCTGACTTCACTCAACCTGTTTTCATAAGGCATGCTCCCCAATCCAGGCAACATCCTTGTAAATCTCCTCTGCACCCTTTCTATGGTTTCCACATCCTTCCTGTAGGGAGGGGACCAGAACTGAGCACAGTACTCCAAGTGGGGTCTGACCAGGGCCCTATATAGCTGCAACATTACCTCTCAGCTCTTAAATTCAATTCCACGATTGATGAAGGCCAATGCACCGTATGCCTTCTTAACCACAGAGTCAACCTGTGCAACTGCTTTGAGTGTCCTATGGACTTGTATCCCAAAATCTCTCTGATCCTCCACACCACCACGAGTCTTACCATTAATACTATATTCTGCCATCATATTTGACCTACCAAAATGAACCACCACACTTAGAACTCCTTAGGAGGTGAGGTAGGTTCAGCTTCTCATCAAACACTCTTTAACAAATTTCTACAGTTATACTGTTGACTGGTACAACAATTTAATGCTCAAGAATGCAAAAAAAAAATGCAGAGAAGTGGACTCTATGCAATATATTACAGGTATGTCCCTCCCTACCATCAGTAATATCTACAGGAGGTGTTGCCTCTGGAAGGTCAGAATGAAGTTTATCACCGTCACCTGTTGTGAAATTTGTTAACTCTGCAGCAGCAGTACAATGCAGTACATAATATAGAAGAAAAAAATAAAAGTAATAAATAAGTAAATCAATTACAGCACATGGTCAATGGTAGGGCATTGAGGAATGCAGTAGAACACAGTGATCTAGGAATAATGGTGCATAGTTCCCTGAAGGTGGAATCTCATGTGGATAGGGTGGTGAAGAAAGCTTTTGGTATGCTGGCCTTTGTAAATCAGAGCATTGAGGATAGGAGTTGGGATGTAATGTCAAAATTGTACAAGGCATTGGTGAGGCCAGATTTGGAGTATTGTGTACAGTTCTGGTCACCGCATTATAGGAAAGATGTCAACAAAACAGAGAGAGTACAGAGGAGATTTACTAGAATGTTACCTGGGTTTCAGCACCTAAGTTACAGAGAAAGGTTGAACAAGTTAGGTCTTTATTCTTTGGAGCGTAGAAGGTTGAGGGGGTCTTGATAGAGGTATTTAAAATTATGAGGGGAATAGATAGAGTTGACGGGGACAGGCTTTTTCCGTTGAGAGTAGGGGAGATTCAAACAAGAGGACATGAGTTGAGAGTTAAGGGGCAAAAGTTTAGGAGTAATACGAGGGGGAACTTCTTTACTCACAGAGTGGCAGCTGCGTGGAACGAGCTTCCAGTAGAAGTGGTAGAGGCAGGTTCAATTTTGTCATAAAAAAAAAATTGGATAGGTATATGGACAGGAAACGAATGGAGGGTTATGGGCTGAGTGCGGGTCAGTGGGACTAGGTGAGAGTAAACGTTCCGCACGGACTAGAAGGGCCGAGATGGCCTGTTTCCGTGCTGTAATTGTTATATAGTTATATGTATATTAAATAGATTAAAAACTGTGTAAAAAACAGAAATAATATATATTTATTTTTTAAAATTCAATGTCCATTTAGGAATCGGATGGCAGAGGGGAAGAAGTTGTTCCTGAATGTGTGCCTTCAGGTAACATCCAAAGATCCCCACCGTGTGGTGCGTGCCATCTACTGTTGGGCAGGAGGTACAGAACCCTGAAGTCCTACGCCACCAGGTTCAAGAACAGCTGCTTTCCTTCAACCATTTGATTCTTGAACCAACTGATACAGTTTAGCAACACTATGGCCACCGAACCAAAATGGACTTTTAGATCTAATTGTGTTTTTTCTTGTAAACGTCGTGTATAATTGATGCTTTTCTCATGAATGCTGCTTATAAGATGCTATGCAGCTGTGGTGCTGCTGCAGGTAAGTTTTGCATTGCAGCTGTACACATGTACATGTCAATAAACTTGATTTCAACTTTGCTCCTTTGAGTTGTGTCTACTCCATTAACCATTCCTTCACCCACCGATACAGGCTGGGTACCCCTTATTCAAAATTCCAAAATCCCAAATTTTGAGTACTGACATGACGTCACAAATGGAAATTCCCAAGGCTCTGTTGGGAAGGCTCCCAGGCAATTTGCAGGTCTCTCTGCACCACAGACAGGTCTGAGAAGTGACCTCACATATGTAATAAACAGAAGTTAATGACAAATAGGAAAATACTGCATAAAGAGAAAAGTGAAGATCTCGATCGTCTATTGATAGAGTGGATTCGTCAGTGTCAGAGTGAACAAGCTGATCATGAAAAGATCACAGATCCATCACGATGAATTGAAAATTGAAGGTAATTGTGAATGTTCAGCAGGCTGGTGGCAGAAATTTAAGAAAAGGCACAGCATTCCACTTTTAAAGAATTTGTGGTGATAAAGGGTCTACTGATCATGGAGTAGCAGAGAAATTCATTGACGAGTTTGCCAAGATCGTTGCTGATGAAAACCTAACACACGGAAGGGCTGCATCAGGACCTATGTGTGATGAACAAGTATAAGACAAAGACTGCTGACTGTTAGCACATCAATTCAGTCGGAAATAATGGCAATCCCAAGCTATCACGTTATACGTTCCAAAATTTGAAAAAAAATCTGAAATCCAAAACACTTGCGGCTCCAAGCGTTTCGGATAAGGGGCACTCAACCTGAATCTCCATCCGCAATCGTGTGTCAGGCGCTTTGTAACAGCTTACAATGTTAAATGAGCCGGTGAACTGCAAGCTGTTGGTAGGCGTGGGTTTTGTAGGTTCACCCGCACACAATTGCCCTCAGTAATACAAGAGGCACGTAGAGAGCTGCGCGACAACATTAGTTTCTAAACCTGCCACTGACCTGTACTTGAACCTCAGCTTCTGCACCACTCTCTTCATCTTCTCGATCTGATCTCGATTGGCCACCACCTTCTCTGTAAAACTGATCTTCCTGATGTCATCGGCAAACGGCAGGAAGATCAGGTGGAATCCTAAGAAATGCAGCAGAGAGGTTTTATTGCACCACGCAGGTGTGTGAGTGCGAGAGAGTGTGAGTGTCTTTGTGTGTGTACCATGTTCAGATGTGCAGTCATCGGGTGTGCTCAGAATTTGTGCGACGCCAGAAAAGCCATAAGGCATGTCCTCGGTGAGTCGAGGTCCGGCCACTCAAGAGTGCACATCCTTTGATGAAGGTGGGGCAAAGAGACCGACATTAACCTACTCCCTCAGTCAGTAAGCACGTGCGGAGTCACCGACCTGAAGGCATGGTTTGCATTTTCTGATCATCCAGCTGTTCCTCTTGCGGGACCATTGCGACAAACCGAGGCGGGGTGTTCCTCCGCGACGTGTAGCGACAGATGGCGCACACGTTCCTCTCCAGGCACTTGGTGAGTAGCGCGCTGAACAGGGTAGTGCTTCCTGTTGGGGACATGAGCACAGGTAAGAGTTGGCACAATACGTTACGGTGCAGGCAATTGGGGTTCAGTTCCTACCACAGTCTGTAAGGAGTTTGTACGTTCTCCCCGTGACCGCATGGGTTTTCTCCGGGTGCTCCAGTTTCCTCCCACAGACCAAAGACGTACCAGTTGGTACGTTGATTGGTCACTGTAAATTGTCACGTGATTAGGCTAGCATTAAATTGGGGGATTGTTGGGCGGCATGGCTCAAAGGGCCAGAAGGGCCAATTCCACACTGTATCTCAACAAAAAAAGTCAGAGAAATGAACAGCTGGGCACTAGGACCCAGGACAGTTAGAGGTGAGGACTAGCAGAGATTACACGAGTTAACTAACTTGAAGTTTAACCAGGACAATGGGACTCAAAGTCCTGAGTTCTCAGAGATCCAAGTGTCCTCAGTCATGTGTGAGATGGTTAGAGCAATGGCACACCAGCTCCACCAACTCCTTTTCAGTTCAGGGTCTCCATTCGGAGACACCGATGCTGTTTCTATTCCCCCCAGATGCAGCCTGACGTGCTGAGTGTTTCCAGCGCTTCCTGCTTTAGTTTTAGTGCACTAACATCGCTGAGCCCGGGGGGGGGGGGGGGGGGGGGGGGCAGCTCTGACGGTCAGCAATCTGAAGGAAAACCAGCAGATGCAGCAGGAATTGATCACTCAGTCCCTCCACTTCATGCTGACCAGACCAGAACCTCAGCTCCACTCTCTATCCCCAGCAACATTTTATAGTGTCTATCTGCCCGTGACCTTAAAAATACTCAGACCAGCCTTGGAGGAAGAGCGTCCCGAAGACTTGCATCCCTGAGCCAATTTCTCATCAGTTCTAGCTTTTCCCACAAGAGGAATCATCCTCTCCACATCAATCCTGTTAACACCCCGCAAGTTCTGGACAGTTCCAAGGCTCTTCCACTGAATGCCAGGGGCTACCAGCCTAATGTGTCCAACGGTTCTTCGGACACAATCCAGTGCTGAGGGCTGAAGTCAGGTGTCTGAGACAGTAAGTCAGTGATTGCCCAGTCAGCTTTCACGGAGGACTGGCCTGATCACTCACAAATTCCTACAGATGTACCATTCCAGTTGGGGCGGGGGGGGAGGGGGCGGGCTACTGCATAGAAAACTTAGCTCCATCATGGGCAAAAGCCTCTGTAGTATCCAGGACATCTTCAAGGAGCACTGCCTCAAAATGGTGACACCTATTGTTAAGGACCCCCATCACCCAGACATGCCCTGTTCTCACTGTAACAGGAAGGAGGTACAGAAGCCTGAAGGCACACACTCAAATGTTCAGGAACAGCTTCATCCCCTCTGCCATCCGATTTCTGAATGAACATTACCTCACTACCTCCCTTATTTCTATTTTTACGCTACTTATTTAACTATTATATATCTGCACACACATATACACACAATGCGATTCTCATTTTTTCTCTATTATCATGTACTGCATTGCTGCTGCCTCAAAGTTAACAAATTTCACAACATCTGCCGCTGATATTAAACCCGATTCTGATCATGGGGTGAGGGTGCATTCTTCAGTGAGGAGATACGGCTGAAGGTGGGGTCCTGAGCAAGGTGAAGGGGCGATTACAGGATGGTGTGTGGGGGGGAGGGGAGAGTGGCTCTGAAAGCATTGATGGCAGGAAATGGAGGCCCCTTTATTGGGCCTTCACACTAGACTGATATTAAATCCCGTTGTCCAGGGTTAACAGGCTCTCTGGGATAGCAGGACTCGGGAAACTCCGAAGGCATTGCCACATGGGGATTCTGTAACTCGGCGAGAAGCTGGATGTGGAAATCATTCACACTGGGGAAGCATCAATCCTAATTGCCAGAGAGACACAGAACAACTTGGAAACAGTTTTGTCCCACTCTAAGAAATACTTCCAATTGCATAGCTCAGAAATAAACACCACCATACAACCATATTTCCAGGCCAGATATCGCTGGTGCAGATTCTACCTTTGTTTGAAGGATTAGTGAAGAGCTCTCCCTACAACGGGTGATGTAACTGGAGGTGAGGGTTACCTGTTATCAGCTCTTCCTCTGGGTAAATGAACTGCGATGACCTGATGTGGTGATGCTTCTTTAATAGAGACAATGGCTTGAAGCCAATGAGAACCAAGCCGGGATTATCAAACCTCTTCAGCTCCTCCGTTTCTTCCTTCTCCATCACAATCTGTCGCTGTCCGTACACCTGATTTTCAAAGCACAAACACAGGCTTTAGTCTCCACAAACAGCGGTCACCTGCAGAGTTTGCCAAGAGTCCCAACAAAGCAACAAGAAGATGGATGGAAGACATAAGACTGTACTCCTTGGAGTTTAGAAGAATGGGAGGGGACCTCATAGAAACATTTCGCATGTTGAAAGGCACGAGCAGAGTGGATGTGGCAAAGTTGTTTCCCATGGTGGGGGAGTCTAGTACGAGAGGGAATGACTTGACGATTGACTTGAAAAATTCTTTTTTAGCCAGAGGGTGGTGAATCTGTGGCATTTGTTGCCACGGGCGGCAGTGGAGGCCAAGTCATTGGGTGTATTTAAGGCAGAGATTGATAGGTATCTGAGTAGTCAGGGCATCAAAGGTTATGGTGAGAAGGCAGGGGAATGGAACTAAAGGGGAGATTGGATCAGCTCATGATGAAATGGCGGAGCAGACTCAATGGGCCTAATACCCGACTTCTGCTCCTTTGTCTTATGGTCTTATAAGACGATGTTAGGGCGGGGTGAAGATGGGCAAGAGGTTCAGAGAGGCTTACGGACTGTATGGGTCTCCTGTGCACACAATGGCTTCCTCCACATCCCTAGGACATGCAGCTTGGTAGGTTCATTAGCTGCTGTTAGTTGCCCCTCAAGGGGGAGTGGTTAAAGTATCAAGGGGCACTTGATGAGCATGTCAAGTTCACTGTCATTTAACTATACACATGTGTACCGTCAAACAAGACATTTCTCCAAACTAGTCTGTGTCAGTCCTGGGTAGGTCTGTAGTCTAGTGTAGTTCTTTTTCTGTGTTGTTTTTACGTAGTTCAGTCTAGTTTTTGTACTGTGTCATGTAACACCATGGTCCTGAAAAACGTTGGCTCGTTTTTATTATGCACTGTACACAGCAGTTATGGTCGAAATGACAATAAAAGTGACTTGACTTGACTTGATATACCACACAACATAAAAGGAAGGATAAAATCTGTGGATGAATCATGCATAAATAACAAGCTAAAGTGCATAAATTAAATATTGTAAGATACAGATTAGCTAGTGACACTTCAAATGCAATGTGGCAGGGAGTTCAGAAGCCCAATGTCCTGATTAAAGAAACCATTTCCCATCCTGACCATTCTTGTTTTTATGCATCGGAGTCTGCTGCCTGATGGTAGAAAGTCCAAGAGGATGCTGGATGGACGGATGGGATCCTTGATAAAACTAAGGGCCCTACGTATGCAGCGCTCCTGATAAATGTCCCCGACGGATGGTAGGGGGACTCCTATGATCCTCTCAGCCATTCGCCATTCGTTTGTAAGGACTTCCGGTCCAATACTCAGCTGCTCCCGGACCAGAAGGAGATGCAACTTGTGAGGATGCTCTCAATGAGCGAGAGAACAAGATTCCGGAGGGGAGAGGGGCAATGGGACTGGGGATTGTTCTGCTTGGAGCCATTGGGCCAAAAGGCCTCATATGCAATAAGAAAGTAAAAGCTCTTTACCTGGGCCTTCTTGGTGTCACTGGGCAGCAGTAGGCTGCCGGTCTCTCCATTGAACCAGCGGGTTTTGGTTTTGACAGGCTCGTTGGTCTCTCGGTGGAGGCGGATTGAACCGGGTTTCCTGGTGCCGTAGATGAGGTTGTACACGGCGACCGCGAGCTCCACTCCTCCGCCCAGGATCAGGTTTACCCTGGGCAAAAACAGCACACGTCAGGGGCGAACACAGCTGGGTGCCTGAGGCAGGGAAAGTGGGTATGCGACTGCAAATGATGACAGCTTAGTAATGAGGGGTTAGACTGAGAGCACCTCTTCGATCTCTGTTGAGGTGCATGTAAAAGATCCCCTCCCGTTACCCTCTCACCCTTTCCCTTCTCCTTCCTTACCCACATGACCTGCCCATTACCTTCCACTGGTTCTCCTCCTCCTCCTCCTTTTTATTCCTCTGTCCTATCAGATTCCTGCTTCTACAGCCCTTTACCTCTTCCACCTATCATCTCCCAGCTTCTTAAATCATTGCCCCCTCTCACCTGGTCTCACCAATCACCTGCCACTTCATACTTTCTCCCCCCCACTGGTTTCTTTCCAGTCCTGATGAAGGGCATTTGCCCAGAGTGTTGATTGTCCGTTTCCTTCCAAAGATGCTGCCAACTTGCTGAGTTCCTCCAGCACTTGCTCTAAGTTTTCAGCATCTGCAGGATCTCCTTTGTCAGTGAGAACAGAGAGAGGGCCTGTTCCTCAGGCAGGCTGAGGCTCTGAAATGTATTTTTTATGCTATTCTACTGGGATCCATTCCTTTCACAGAACTGCTACAGAGACCTTTCCTCTTCAGAGCAGCTTAGCGGAGCACAGGACCCCGTGCGACCACTGAGCCCATAAGCAGGAAGATGATCAGAGACTAATATCACAAGGATTAATATCTTTGCGGAAAGTTTGCTAGTGCTGCATGGGGGTGGGGGGTTAAACTAGAGTTGCAGGGAAATGGGAAGCAGAGTGTCGGAACAGGTAGTGGAGTGGTTGTGGAGGAAGATATTGTTAAGCCCACATACAAAGTCAGGAATCAAAAGGTTGAGCATGGTGGGACTAATGCTCTGAGCTGTACATTATCCTCCACAACTTCCGCCATTTACCACTACACATATCCTTACCTCCTGCCCCAGGGCAGGTCTTACACAGTGAGCGGTACGGCACTGAGGAGTGTGGTGGAACAAAGGGGCAGGAGACTACGAATCCATAATTCACCGAACATGGTGTCACAGGTGGATAGGGTCATAAAGAAAGCTTTTGGCACTTTGAATAAAAACACAAAATGCTGGCAGAACTCAGCAGGCCAGACAGCATTTTGTGTTTTTACTTATTTCCAGCATCTGCAGATTCACTCGTGTTGCTTTTGGCACATTGGCCTTCATAGATCAAAGTAGTGAGTGCGGGAGTTGGGATGTTATGTCGAAGTTGTACAAGACGTTGACGAGGCCTCATTTGGAGTATTGTGAGTAGTTGTACTCACCTACCTACAGGAAAGATGTAAATAAGGTTGAAGGATGGTACAAATACTGGAGGGCCTGAGTTATAAGGAAAGTTTGTACAAGTTGGGACTTTATTCCCTGGAATGTAAAAGCTTGAGGGGAGATTTGATAGAAGTGTACAAAATTATGAGAGATATAGATAGGGTAAATGCAAGCAGCCTTTCTCCACTGAGTTTGGGCAAGACTACAAATAGAAGTCATGGGTTAAGGGTGAAAAGTGACATTTTAAAGGGCCACATGAAGGGGAACTTCATTTCGAGGTTGGTGAGAGGTGGAACGATCTGCTAACACAAGTGGTGGAAGCTGGGTCAATTTCAACATTTAAGAGCGATTTGGAATAGTTACACGGATGGGAGGGGGCTTTGGTCTGGGTGCAGGTCAATGGGTCTAGGCAGATTAATGGTTCAGCACAGATGAGATGGGCCAAAGGGCCTGTTTCTGTGCTGTTGTTTTCTATGATTCGTTAAATGTTTTAGGAACCAAAAGATGCTAATCTTGTGATGGCGGACCTGGTGATCGCTCTTTTCTTGTGGGCCTTGGCCCTGACTTTCTGAAGGAGGTCATCCAGTTTGGCTGATTCCTTGACCTGCAGGCCCAGCTCGTCATCCTCCGACAGGCTCACAATGTCGCGGTAGAAGAGAGAGATGTCAAACCCACCAGCCTTCTTCAGGTGCATCAGGTCAAGGATAATACCTGAACAGGGACACAGAAAATCCATTCACAACAGCAATTAAAAGCTACTACTGCCAGCTCTGTTTATAAAATGTGGAAAGAGATCAGCAGTTTCTCACCATCTCCTTCCAGATTCTTATAAAACTTCTCTCCCAACAACTTCCCTTTTGAATCGTTTGCCACTCACCAAAAGCCGAGGGAAAGAGAGATGTTCCCATTTCACAGTTAGAATACTCTCCATTGTATATCTATAAACGTTTACCTCAAGTATGCCCCCTCATGATTTTATAAACCTCTGCAAGGTCACTCCTTGGCCTCCTTCACTCCAGGAAGGAACGTCCAGTCTATCTGTCTTCTCCTTACAACTGAAGTCTTCCAGGTCTAGTAGCATCCTCATAAGTCTTTTCTACTTGCTTTCCAGCTTAATGATATCTTTCCTATAGCTTGGATGCACACACTCCAAATGTGGTCTCAACAATGACTTGTATCGCTGCAACATGACATCTAGCACTCAGAGTGATGAAGGCAAGCTTTCTGGACCAGTTTCCTCTGTGAATCTAGGCAGCTGAAGCATTGTGCTTAACGACGCTCCTCCTCTAGGAATAGCATGCTGTCTGGGTCTATACATGCCTTAATGCGATACACAATTATCAAATAGATGCAGACTCTCAAACCCACCCCCTCCACCCCAAAGCCTTGAGTTCTTCCAGCCTCTGCAACCCTAAGGTACAACAGGGGACTGCTTCAATGCACTGTCTGTGTACACGACATAAGATTGTATCCCTGCACTGATCTAAACGTCCTGAACGAAGGGTCTCCACCCGAAACATTGACTGCTTCTTTCAACGGATGCTGGCCGACCTGCTGAGTTCATCCAGCTTATTTGCACGTCTTGATTTGACCACAGCATCTGCAGTGTACTTTGTGTTTACTGATCTAAACTTGCCCTCCACAGCCACACTAGTCTTCAGTGGTCCCCTACTGATGGCCATATTTTCAGCTGACTTGTCCCCAGGCTTTGTGACATTGCATCACAGCCAGGGGTGCGAGCTCCAACGCACAGGACTGCAAAAGGTTACAGGGAAGAGAGAGTGGAGAGAGTTGGTGGGAGTGTGGAAAGAGTACAATGGATAGTGTAGGATTGGTGCCAATGGGTGGTTGGTAGCAGGGACAAATACAATGGGCTGAAGGGCCTTGCTGAACTGTCTGACTCAATGGCATTCCCCTGGTGTGAGAAGGAATCACTGGAGTTTGGTGGTAACAGGACCACTCGTCGTCCCAGACACGAATGATTAAAAGTTTGTAAATGTTTAATGGGTACAGGTCTCCCCATCATCATCTACTGTCTCATGAAGGTGACATTTATCATCGGGGGTAGGAACAGGCGACTGAAGACACATACCTCAAGGTTCAACAACTTCTTCCTCACTGCCATCAGGTTCTTGAAACGACATTAAAAAGCCCAATTCTACTTCAGACTTTCTCTCTCCCAACTTGCACTAATATTATTTTTTATATTGTTGTGCAAATTGTCTGTAATTTATGTTAATTTAATTTTATGTTGTTTCCTTAAGGTTGTTACCGCTGGGGGAGTTAGTGGAGATAAGCTCCCGCTACCTATTAAATGCTCCCAATGGCATACAACTCAAATAGAGTCTAACGACAACTCCAGTTCCTGGCTTTTATGAAAGCACAAAATGCTGGCAGAACTCAGCAGGCCAGACAGCATCTATGGAGAAGGAAGAAACGTCGTCACTACCTCCTCCCATAGATGCTGTCTGGCCTGCTGAGTTCTGCAGATTCACTCGTGTTGCTCCTGGCTTTTATGTGTGGCCTAGCTACCAAGCCCGGTGGAATCATTTCTACTGACAGGAGAAGGGGCAAAGGTGGGTTACTGGCACCTTAAAACCAGTCACTTCAGGCAGACAGGACTCGTCAGTTGAGGCTGGGGGCTCATCTAGGAGAAGGAAATCTCTGATCTCAAACCTCTCAAGCCTTACCCACTCATTGGGGAAGGCTTTGGGAGTAAACACAGAAGAAAAAGTCTGGAGCAGGAGTCCCTAAAGCTGAGTTCAATGCTGACTGGGAACTCCTGTGAAACTGCTTGTACAGCGCTGTATCAATCACTGCCATTCCTTTGGATTTATCAGATGCGTGGAGAGGGGGAGCTTGCTACGTGGGCAACAGTTTGCTCTCGATATCGTACAGGCACGGTCGAGCCAGAGCAACGGAGGCCTCAATAAGTTTATGTTAACTTCACTTGTCACGTCTGCAATGTACTGTGTTCCTGATATAAAAAGCCAATTTTCATTGTATTTATACCCTATGTATGTATACCCAGGACAATAAACTTGATCTTGAAGCTCTGTTAAACCCCGTTCCTTTATCTCCCCATCTACTCATTAGTTAAACCTAATTCTTCTCAGCAAAATTCTGGACAAGAATCCTGATTCTTCTTTGTGTAACTCAGTGACACTGCCTTACTGTGCTTTGCAATATTGTGCTAAGCACTACTGTATAAATATTGGGGAAGGGGAACTGCAAACTGGAGGGCATAGGTTTAGAGAGGTGAAGAGTTTCAAATGGAGCCCAGAGATAACTTCTCCACGCAGAGGGTGATGATGACCTATCAGAAGTGATCGAGGAAGGCAAAATAGTGTCACTCAGAAGATGTGGATAAGTACATGGATAGGAGGGATTTAGGGAGATCTTGGTTAAACACTGGTGAATAGAACCAGCTTAGTGGGTGTCACGGTCATGGATGAGCTGGGTTGAAGGACCTGGTTCCATACCCTATGACTAATGCTATGTAACACTGTACAGTGTGCTTACTGTACAACTGTGTGGTCCAGTGGCAGAGAAATACTATCACATACACATCACTGATTCAGTCCCAACACTGGCTCCCAGTGTTACACCCATGACTCTGTATCTAGGCACGGCTCATATGCCATCTTTAAACTTGCTAACGACACAACTATTGTTGGCAGAATTTCAGTTGGCAACCAGAAGGCGTACAGGAGTGAGGTAGATCAGCTGGTTGAGTGGTGTTGCAGCAACAACCTTGCGCTCGTTACCGGTAAGACCGAAGAATTGATAGTGGACTTCAGAGGTTAAGAGGAGGGAACACACACCAGTTCTCCTCAAGGGATCAGAAGTGGAGAGAGTGAGCAATTTCAAGTTCTGAGGATCTATTCTGGGCCCAGCATATTGATATAGTTACAATTCAGTTTAAACATATCGATGCAGTTACAAAGTTATGACAGCGACTACGTTTCTTTAGGAGTTTCAGGAGGATTGTACGTCACCGAAGACACTTCTGAATCTCTACATATGTACTAAGGAGAGCATTCTAACTGGTTGCTTCCCTGTCGGGTATGGAGGGGCCACTGCACAGGATCGGAAAAAGCCGCAGAAAGTTATAAACTCAATCAGCTCCATCATGGGCACGAACCTCCCCAGTGTCCAGGACATCGTCAAACAGTGATGCCTCAGAAAGACGGCATCCGTCATTAGAGACCCTCATCACCCAGGTCAAGCCCCCTGCTCATTGTTAACATCAGGAAGGAGGCACAGGAGCCTGAAGACACACACCCAACGATTCAGGAACAGCTTCTTCCCCTCTGCCATCTGATTTCTGAATGGACGTTGAACCCATGAACACTATCTCACTACTTTTTTTCTCCTTTTGCACTATTTAATTTAAATTTAACTTTTTAGTATACATATACATTTCTTACTGTAATGTACAGTCTTTATTAGGTACTGCTGCTGCATAACAACAGATTCAATGACACATGCCGGTGATACTAAACCCGATTCTGACTCGGGTTCAGTAACGGTAGCCCACCCACCTGTCTCTCGGAGGTCACTGGCCTTGGTCCTGGCCATGCGTGCTTTGGAGTTGTCAGCAGCATGAGGGTCGTCATCGTTAGTAAACAGCATGATGCGCTTGTGGCTCAGCTTAAGCCTGACGTCACTGAAGAGGTTGGAGCAGACCCACAGGGCATCACTCAGCGAGACGTCTCCGCTGTGGCCCAACTCACTCTTGAAGAGCTTGTTGCCTTTCTCCTCTTGGTACTTGTCCAGTTCCAGCACTCGCTTAGCACCTGTGTCCAGAGAGAGGCAGACTCTTTGTAACATCGGTCTGGGGTACCACACCAGGAAACGGTTTACGGTACTGAAAGTAGGTTACTCGGTTATGAAATACAATACAGCCGGGGATTTGGGATAACGAGTCCAGAGACAACGTGCAATCTGCTGGAGGAACTCATCGGACCGAGCAGCTTCTGTTAGGGTGTTAGATCGAAACACAATTCCTCTCCCTCCATAGATGCTGCTTGACTCACTGAGTTCCTCCCGTAGACTGCGTATTGCTCCAGATGTACAGTCTCTTGTATCTCTGAGGTTTCCCAAACTTTCTCCATATACCACCTCCTGGCTAGAGCAATCAAACATTGTACTTCCCGGCATCTTCATCCCAATCGTTCATTCCACACTCTGCCAAGCTATTTGTGTTCTTTGTCCACAGTCACCTGGGATTGAGGGTGACATTCCCACTCCAGTCTGAGGTAGGGCACCAATGTGAGGCGCACAGATCTTCCCAGATCAGGCAGGAGGTGCTCGACAAGCAGGCTGAGCACTCCTTCACAGTTAAGACGAGGTGTTGTCGTACTCCGAACACATGGACACCAGGATCTCCATGTCATCCCAATGCTCCTGCTCTACTTGGAGTTACTGGAGATGTCATAATTGCCCTCCCCCCCCCCCCCCAAGGGGTTTTGAGAACATCCAGCTTGTTTTTTCCTTGTTCCACTGGGTAACTTCACCCCATTGCAGAGCTTAGGGAGTCGTGCATATGAACACGGCCTGATCAACGAAACCATCAGAGTGTTACGAGGCCTTCAGTGCTGAGGGTGTTGTCCTGGGAGAGGACACCCAGGACACTTACCCTGCCAGCAGATTTGGAAGTACCTTTCCAGTGCTTTGAGGCATTTGGTGTGTGACGTCCAAATCCCAAATCCCAGTAGGATGGTAGAGATCACTGCTGCCCGGTTGGCAGTGGGTTTTTGCCAGGCTTGAGATTGTCATCTTCAGTACAAACGTACTTGCTGACAAATTTCTCTTTAAGAGGAGACTCTGGAGTTATGGGATGTGGTGCATATTTTCCAGGGTCCTACCACATTCCTAGTAAGGTTAGGAGAAGAAGGCAGGAGACTGGGGAAGGGAAGGATAATAAATCAGCCATGTTGAAATGGTGGAGCAGACTTGATGGGCTGAATGGCCTCATTCTGCTCCTGCTGTAGGCTTACGCTCTTTTTACAGCCAATGCAGACTCCTATCCCTCAACTAACATGAGTAGACTTAGGTGTAATTGCTGTTTTATTTGTGGGATCTTGCATTGGACTGATTTACGCAGCAGGGAGATGCCCCATACCCGAGTTCACACTGACCTGATGGGTAAACCTACCTGGAGTGTCCAGGTCATGCAGCACGTAAACATGCTTGAAGTCAACGGAGTTCTTGTGCTCTCGAGTCCCGAAGAAGACAACGGCCAGGAGGTCACGTTCACTGCTGATGATTTTGCTGGTGTAAACTTTGTGAACACACTGCAGGCAGACAGGGTCAAATCAATCATCAACAACAACCACTCAGTGCAGTTAGTGTATCGAGGAAGTGCCTGGATCACAACTGGAAAGAGATCACTCCTGCTGTCTGTGGCAACTCTTAGAATAAACCGTCCAATGTTAGATTGTAACTTGTACAAAATGCCCCCAAGAGCAGCTTGGTAGGAATGGAAAGAGGCCATTCATCCCTTCCAGCGTGTTCTATCACTTTGTAACAAAAAGTCAGATCTGTATTTTAACTTCATCCTGCCACTGTTTGTTCCAACCTCTCAACTGTCCTAGCCCCACCAGCCATCAGGGTTCTTGTCTGTCATCACCCCGGCCTGCCTAGCTCTGATTTTAAGGTTACTCCCCCTTGTTCAGGACTCCACCACTAGGCTAAAATAACACACCACAGAGTCATTGTCATAGAGTAACTGTAGCTCAGAACCAGGCCGTCCGACACATCTAGTCCGTGCCGATCTGATATTTTGCCTCGTCCCATCTGGCATTGCCCAGACCATCCCCTCCCCCCCCCGATAACCCTCCCATCCCTGCACCCACCCAAATTTCTCTTAAATGTTACAAATGACCACTTCCGCTGGCGGCTCGCTCCGCACCCAGCACCACCTTCCGAGTGAAGAAGTTTTCCCTCAGATTCTCCTAAATTTTTCACCTTTCACCCTAAACCTAGTTGTAGTCTCAGCCAACCTGAGGGGGAAAAGCCTGCTTGCATTCACCCCGTGTCCTGACCCCGCTGGTCAGAGGGTGAATGCGTGCAGGCTTGCGTCTCTCGTGTCAACCGCAGGAAGCATCAATCTGCTGCGGGAGCTGCTCTTTTATAAGAACATAATAACTTAAGAAATAGGAGCAGGAGTCGGCCATCTGGCCTGTCGAGCCTGCTCCGCCGTTGAATAAGATCACGGCTGATCTGACCATAGTCTTATCTACACCCACCTGCCTTTCCCCCATAACCCTTAATCCCCCTACTATGCAAAAATCTACCCAACCTTGTCTTAAATATATTTAGTGAAGAAGCCTCCACTGCTTCATTGGGCAGAGAATTCCACAGATTCACCACCCTCTGGGAAAAGCACTTCCTCCTCATCTCCGTCCTAAATCCACTCCCCTGAATCTTGAGGCTACATCCCCTAGTTCTAGCCTCGCCAACCAGTGGAAACAACTTTCCTGCCTCCATCTTATCCACCCCTTTCATAATTTTATATGCTTCTATAAGATCTCCTCTCATCCTTCTGAAGCCCAGCGAGCACAGCCCGAGGCGACGCAATCTCTCTTCATAGTCTAATCCCCTCATCTCCGGAATCAAGGCGACATGTTTTCATTGTAAACTGGGTCTAAGGAAATTAAAAGGCGACAGACTGCTTCTTGTGAGAATAGCAACTGTGTCAGCTCAAATATCTCCATGTCAACCATTCATTATTTTTGCATCAGTAGCCTAGATGGATGCACATTAGGCACAAATTTGCCATTGTCTGCACTTCCAGTTTATACTTCAGTACTGTTCTATCTTAGCTGTGTTACAGCGAATGGGAAGGGAGCTATGATCAACTAACTTTGAGGATTTAAAAATGCCCTGAACATTGGGCCCCCCCTTCCCTAATTCCCCATGTACACCTACATCTCCGCTACCATCCCGAATGGCTACCTGCAAGATTAAGTGCTTCTCCAGGAATAAGGACGATAAGCCTAATTGGTAATAAGCTATTTAAAGACACAGCGCCCTTCAACTAAATGCACCTTCACTGTTGTAGCTCTGCCCATCTGTCACACCAAAGAGATGTTGTTTCTGTTCTGGGACGAGACATTGCTGGTAAAACCAGCATCTTTTGCTCATCTCCTTTTTAACCCACCAGGTCTGGGTCACTGGCCAGAAACAGTGGGTCTGGAGAGATACCAGACTCAGCGATGACACTATGAACCGGCTGGATTTTATGGAAGTTTCTGTGGTTACTTCATTTTAAATGCCAGATCAGTAAAATAAAATTCCGTGGTGGGATTGGAACACAGATTTCTGGATGAGCCCTGACTTCTGGTTTGATGGTTGGGTAATGTAACCATTTTGCTTCAGGAAAGTGATCTGTGAACGCGTGAGTAAGGATTTAAGAATCCAGCTGTTATTTTTTAAATAACTCGTCATTTTTAAAAATATTTATTTTTATTTTATGGAGATACAGCATGGAATAGGCCCTTTGAGCTGTGAAGCCCCAAGCTCCAACTGTCCCGGGACAATTTACAATAACCGATTAACCTATCAATCGGTGCGTCTTTGGACTGCAGGAGGAAACTGAAGCACCCGGGGGAAACCCACGTGCTCAGGAACAAACCCTTACGGGCAGCGGTGGGAATTGAACCCGGGTTGCTGGGACTGTAAACCGTTGTGCTAACCACTACCCCACCGTTATGTTCTATGCACATCAAGGTGAAAGGATGAAATCTTTTCATGTTGGGTCAGGTATTACAAAGCAGCCCCCTCCATCTCATTCGCACAGCTTCACACTATCACACTACCCCACACCCTACCACTACAATCCCAAGTGAGGTCGGTCAGCACACCAAACGCCGCACCAGAATTGAGTTACGATGGATCCGAAAGGTTTATATTGCTCAGACACAAACTTTCCTCCATTGAGGTTCCTGTCCCAGAGTTCTGGTAGAATTATCTAGCAGTGACCCAGGCCCTTCAGCCCACTGAGTCTGCGCCGACCGTCGATCACCTATGTATTCTAAACCAATACTAACCCACTTTATTCTCCCTATTTTTCCCCCTAACAATTCCTCCAAATTCTACCACTCATCCACAACCTAACAGAAATTTACAGCGGCCAGTTAACCAACCAAATGCACCTTTAGGACGTTGATTCCCCTAGAGCAGGGATCCCCAATCTAGAGTCCACGGGCCCCTTGCTTAACGGTATCGGTCCATGGCAGAACGAAGGTTAGGAACCCCTGGTCTTGAGCACGTCCATATTGTTAATACGTCACCGTAACACGCTAAAATATCTTCACCTCTCTCCGCCCTCCAGTGATCTACCTGTTTGACACGGTGGAAGGGCAGCTGAGAGTGCACCTGCTTGACAAGGTATCAGGTCAGAGGCACAGGGTATGCCATGTGTTGGAGAAGCAGCACTTTATATTCCATCTGGGTAGCCTCCAACCAGATGGCATGAACATCGATTTCTCAAATTTCCAGTTAAATTGCCCCCTGCTTCACCATTCCCGTTTCTCTCACCTCATCTCCTTACCTGCCCATGGCCTTCCTACAGTGCTCCTCCCCCTTTCCTTTCTTCCATGGTCTTCTGCCTGATTCCCCCTTCTCCAGCCCTTTATCTCTTTCGCCAACTTCCCAGCTCTTTACTTCACCCCTCCCCTCCTCTCCCGTTTTCACCTACCACCCTGTGCTTCTTCCTCTTCCCCCCCGCCCCCCAGCTTCTTGCCCTGACTTGTCATCCTTTTTTCCAGCCCTGATTAAAGGTCTCGGCCCAAAGCCTCGACTGTTTACCCTTTCCCACAGATGATGCCCGGCCTGCTGAACCCCTCCAGCATTTTGTGTGTGTTGCTTGGATTTCCAGCATCTGCAGATTTATGCCACGAGACCCAGTCTTGCTTGTCATGGGTCAATGAATCTTATTACAGAAAGACAGCGCTCCTAGACACTGCTCTGTCCCCTGCGCCTAGTCATCCCTCACTGTTGCACTAACGGCTCACGTGCTACAGACATTGGGACGGTTTACTCAAGAGATACCACAGCTAACCAGTGGGGTACACCAGAATAAAGTTCACATTCGTCCCGCTTCAGCTCCCGCCCTTTGGATTCGTGTTTCTATATCCAGGAAAGTCGAAGGGGCAGACAGAGAGCACCACAAGCACCCCCCTCACCTGAATGGTCATACCAAACGGCGAAATGTTTGTTTCACCGTCCTTTTCAAACATACTTTCCGAGGCATCGATGAGGAAGATTATACTGTCCCTTCCCGTGAACTTGAATTCCTCTGAAAGGACAGCAAACACATTGCAGTCATTAGGGCCGCTGAGCACATTTCAGGTGGTTGCTAAGATCACTGACTAGCGCGCAAGAGCTGTTCCGCTACGTGGCTGCCGTCTGCCACTGCGGGGACGTACCTTCGTTCTCCTCGGCCTCATCCTGATCCTCCTCGTCCTCGTTGTGATAGTGCGAGCGCCAGTCCGACATGTCGGCTGAGGGGGAGCCGCTGGCTGTCCTGTCGGGTAGAAGAAGCACCGTGAGAGTCCGGCGAAAATGCTCAGGGCTACCTCCTTCAACGGTAACGGGTCACCTTAGAAACGAGTAACGTTTCACCAAAAAAAGTCCATTTGCTTCTCCTTTGCGGTTCTACAATTCCTGCACTTCTACAGTTACTTTGCCAAGGATAGGAGACCGGACAGATCCCAGGTCGGAATTAATCGGAATATGTGCGACTGGGTTGGTGATGGTTGGGTTGAGTTGTCCTCCGATCTTGGCCATTTACTTGCAAACATTTCGTCACCACGCAGGGAGACATCGTCAGTGCCCTGTTGATTGTGGTGCGTCCTCCGGGTGCTCGGCCTGTAAACAAACGTGCAGACTTTGATCCTACTTATGAGCTGATGCGGGCAAAATTCCAGACCGCAGCGCACAAAGTTCCCCACGCAGCTGATCAGCGACGGGATTCCCTCCCCATGTCACAAATGAGTTTCCGAAATGGCGACCGATCAACTGATCGGCAAGTACAGAAAGCCCAAGCATTGAGAGGACACGCTACAATTAACAGCGCACTGATGACGTCTCTTTGTATGGTGATGAATCGTTTGCAAGTAAATTGCCAAAAACTGGAGAACGACTCAGCCCAACCAGTTCCCAGATCACATCCGTACAGCTTTCGACCTCCGTGACCTATCTGACCCCGATCTCACAGCAAGGCCACTCCTTTCCTGCTCATCTGTCTTTAACACCTTCGGACCTGACTACTGCAGCAATCATTCTAACTTCCATACACCAACTCACCCCCAAACCCCTCTGACAGTGACAGTTTAACTTCCCGCCCTACCACAGTGACTGAGCTCTGGGACTAGCAGCAGAGAATCCCGTCTGCTGGTTCAGTAAGCTGACCGCTGCGCAGGTACACACAGTGGCTGCTCTATTAAGTACAGGAGCAGTCTTCTGCTGCTCTTGCCCATCCACTTCACAGGCTGTGTGTTCAGAGACGCTCCTCTGCACGGGCAATGCTGAAACACAAGGCTGTTTGAGCCACCGCCGCCTTCCTGTCAGCTCGAACTAGTCCGCCCTTTCTCCTCTGTCCTCTCTCGCTAACGAGGCATCTTCGCCCACAGAACTGCCACTCACTGGATGCTTTTTTGCTCTTCACGCCGTTCCCTGTAAACTCTAGGGATTGTCGTGCGTGAAAATCGCAGGGGATCGGCAGTTTCTGTGGTATTTAAAACACTCTGTATGGCACCAACAATCACTCCAGGGTCAAAATCGCTTAGTTCAGATTTCTTCTGCATTCTGACGTTTGGCTGAACTACGGAACCTCTTGACCATGTCCGCATGCTTTAATACTTTGAGCTGCTGCCACGATTAGCTAATTAGATATTTACACTAACGAGCAGGTATACAGGTGTACCTAATAAAGGGGACACTGAATGCCTGCCTTTTGACAGATGAGTTTGGAAGGTAGAGAGGAGGATGATTGGTTGACTGCAGATCACACAAACCAGGCTCACGTTTCCAGGAATTTAATTTTAGAGGCAATTTGACTGAAGGTTTTAAGGAGAAGCAATGGGGCACATAGATTGAAACTTCCTTCATTAATAGGAAGAATCTTAAAAACTAGAGCCAGGTTTGTACAGAGTGAGGAATTTGGAACACTATCCATATTGCAGGGGTTCCCAACCTGGGGTCCACAGACTCCTTGGTTAATCATAGGGGTCCATGGCGCAAAAAAGCCTAGGAATCTCTACCATATTGGATGATTGATGCCTGGTGAATAGCAGGGAGAAGCTACAATCCCTGATTAGACCATAAGACATAGGAACAGAATTAGGCCATTTGGCCCATCGAGTCTGCTTCCCCATTCAATCATGGCTGATCCTTTTTTTCCCCTCCTCAGCCCCACTCCCCAGCCTTCTCCCCGTAACCTCTGATGCCGTGTCCAATCAAGAACCTATCAATCTCCGCCTTAAATACACCCAATGACCTGGCCTCCACAGCTGCCTGTGGTAACAAATTCCACAAATTCACCACCCTCTGGCTAAAGAAATTTCTCTGCATCTGTTTTCAACAGACATCACTCTTGACCTAGACCCCCCCCCCCCCCCCCCACCATGGGAAACATCCTTTCCACATCTATTCTGCCTAGGCCTTTCAACATTCGATAGGTTTCAATGAGATTCCCCCTCCTCCTTCTGAATTCCAGCGATTACAGACCCAGAGCCATCAAACGCTCCTCGTATGTTAACCTTTTCCTTCGCGGAATCATCCTTGGGGTCCAACTCCTAAGCAAGTTTCAGGAAAAGTCATGATCCTAAGATTAAAGCTCGAGAGAGGAGGTGACAGGACAATGCTGGAACTCTGTAACTCAAGTTTACTGTGATTGAATTGGTGATGGGGACTGGTGAATTCAACCACTTACAATTAAGCTGTTTTTTTCCCTTTATTTGTCATGAGATTTGGATATCCCCGGCAACGCTACCATCCCTGATGTCCCTGTACTGCACAGGCAGCTCCCAAATCAACCACAACGATGAGTCACACAGAGGCCAGACAGTGGAAGGAAGGCCGGAATTAATCCCTGGTGAATCAAATAACCATTAACAATACTGTTTATTCCAGTCAACACTTTTTAATCCATAATTTGCTTCCTTGGACCCTATTCAGGGGCATGATCAGATTGCTACTGGATCTTACTACACCGGCTTGAAGGGCTGAATGGTTTTTTGCTGTTCTGAAACTACGCACCAGGTATGTTTTTAATTACATAAAGTTGACGTGCTGTCCCTTTTAAGTGCAGCAAAATCGGGTTAATCACTATAACTTTTCAATGGGGGCAGGACAGACCACTTTCCAAGTTACAGGGACGCGGTCCCTTTAAGACGCTCTCCCCTGACTACGTAACAATCAACCAATCAGAATCGCCATAGCGGGCAGCCGGCCTATCAGAAGGAAGGCGGTGTCAAACAATGGATGAATGACAGAGGCCGAGTAAACGACAAGTTGCCATTTGCCGCTCTATTTTACAGTACTGGTCTATTTTGACCGAGGGTCCCCGAGGTCCGCGGCGTAGTCCCCCGCGCCGGGATCGCTCACGAACTCGCGCTTACATGTACCTCTCTCCGGTCCGGATCCGCAGTCGCGCCTGCCGTTGGTTTCCGGGAGCCGCTGGTCTCGCGAGAACCCCGATGCGCAGGCGTAGGCTTGGGACGCAGGGGGCGGGGTGAGAGCGCCCTCTGGAGATGGGAGGGTGAAGTGAGGTGACGACGGGAGGACTCATGCGCCCCCCTCTGGTAGAGCAGAGGTAGTGTCGTTACAAAGGGACTGGAACGTTGCTCAGTTGGTCGAGCAGCGTCTGTGTGTAATGTTAGAAGGAAAACATAGTGTGGTACAGAAACAGGCCCTACAGACCACAACAAAACAAAACAAACCCCCCTATTCCTTGCATATACAGCTTCAAGATTGTCATTTTCCAGTACACAAGGAAAAAGAGGTCATTGCTACTCCAGATCTGATGCACCACACAAAAACAGAGAATAAGCTAAAACAGTACACAAAACAGGTTATTTTCTGGCTTCTAAAAGGCTGTTTGATTTTAGCCTCCCATACACTTGTTCTTCTTGACTAAATTCACCACCTCTCTCAAAATCCAAGGTTCGCTAACTTTGCCATCCTTGTGTCCCTTCTGATGGTCCTGTTCTTTAAATCCCCTCCACATGTCCGAAACCAGCTGTCCACAACATCATAGTCCCATGCACAAACAGGAGAAAATGTAGGGACATGTTTGGCACAGCTTTGTGGGCCGAAGGGCCTGTATTGTGCTGTAGGTGTTCTATCTTTCTGTGTTTCTAAAATCTGCAGATGCTGGAAATTCAAGCTACACAGACAAAATGTGTGTCTCTCTCTCTCTCACACACACACACACACACACACACACACACACAGTTCGTGTATCACCGTTCCATGTACTAGTTCATCACCATTACCCACAGCACAGTGTGGAAAGTATTAACTGGTTTATTGTAATTGTTGTTATTGTGAGTAAAGTTTATTTTGTTAATTAAATAACAAATATTGCTAGTATTAGGATAAGCACACTTCAATATGTTCTATTGTGCCTGTAAACTTGCTCTTTGCCTGTTCTTGCTGGGCATGACATCTACCTTCTTCCCAGTGCATCCATATTTTGACCTGTGGCTCCCATTCCCCTGCCAAACTCAGTAGAGGAAGTAGCCAACCCCTTGGCCAGGATATCAGATCCCCTCCAGTTAAGGCATAGCCCGTTCCTAT
Organism: Hemitrygon akajei; assembly: GCF_048418815.1. Lineage (NCBI taxonomy): Eukaryota > Metazoa > Chordata > Chondrichthyes > Myliobatiformes > Dasyatidae > Hemitrygon > Hemitrygon akajei. The sequence goes on from NC_133154.1 coordinate 19,280,180, forward strand.
TGTATAGGGCATCCCTTCCCCAGAGAGCTCCAATGACCCAAAAACCTGAAGCACTGCCCCCGCACCAGTTCCTCAGCCACTCGCCTTTCTTTCTGTTCCTGCCCAGACCAGCATTTGGCCTCTGGAGTGATCCAGAGGTAACTAAGATCGAGGTCCATTTCAGTCTCCTCTCTGACTCCATACACTCCCTGCGCAGGACCTCTTCCCCGTTCCTACCACCACCTCTCGTTGCTCACCCTCCCTTTCTGCGGGCACTCTGAGGTGCCCTCGAGTCTGGAACTAGGATGGCGGCTCAGCATCCTGACGACTCTACGGCCGGCCCAGACTCCCCCTCCCGAGCTATCGGGTCTCCTGTCACTATTGTTCCACCTGGATCCACCCTTCCCCACTGCGCCTCAGTGCTACGGAGCTGCCCGCTGCTGCTCTACACCCACAAGGTCATGCCATGCCCCCCCACCATGGTATCCAAAAGGGTATATTTGTTGCTGAGGGGAATGGCCACACGGGAAGCTGCCTGCTCCCACTACCTTCCCTTGTGGTCAACCAGCTATCTTCTGCCTGCACCTTAGTTGTGACCACTTCGCTAAAACTCCTGTCAACAGTGGCCTCAGCTTCCCCGGACATTTCTAAGTACATCCATCTCCAGCTCCATTTCCTAATGAGGTCAGCCAAGTGCATATTCTACAGGTTAGGTCATCGGGAACATTGACCCCACACATCCTGCGGGGGGGGGGGGGGGGCGTCCTACTGCCATGGCTGGCACCCCAGCGTAATTCTAAGGAACTACCTGAACTTATCCAATTGCACTGCTCAGATTGCTCTAACCGAAACCTCTCTGTCACAGCCACGGACTCTGCTGTGGGGGTCTACATGCCTGGGCCGGCGGGCTGCGGAACAGGTTCGATAATCGCGCCCGTGACTTGGAAAGTTTCAGCTAAGTACAGTTCTGTTAACGCGACATTTCATCTCCCTTTTTGCTCCAGTCTTGTTGACACTTGACCAAAAGCACAGCAAAGTTTACGCTCCCTGCTTACCCCTGTCCTTGTCCAGGAAAGAGGACTACCCTCTCGACAGACGCTGTAGAGGAGCAGTATTCAGTTAGTAATTTGTCATTGGTTCCGGCCCAGTGTTGGCGTTAATTTTCAGTTTGAGTGTTTTAGTTAACGATCCTGTTTTTCTTTTCCTTTAAACTCCTCAACAGTTCTCGTTAAAGTCAGTGAACTGTTGGGCCACTTCAGTATCATTCTCTGTCTGTACTTGGGCCATATCCGAGTGTTTCTGACATTCTCAACTCTTCTTGGGCTTCCAGTCGGGGACGTGCATTGATTATAACCGAGGCTTCAACGACAAACTGTCATCTTCTTCAGGGATGATGCCTGGGCATGTCTAGTCCAGTGGTGTTTAAGTCTGGAATCAGGAGGAATAGACGGTAGGGGTATAAATACCACCAGACTAGACATGCCCAGGCATCATTCCTGAAGCAGATGGCAGAGTCTGTCATTGAAACATCGGTTATAATCGATATATGTACCTGATCAGTAAACCAATTGTTTGGGATCAAATGTCCTTGCCTGGTGTCTCAGGGATGGGTGCGTCTGCACCCACACCAATTCCACCCCCCGATCTCCCCTAGAACCCTCTCAGCCAACCCCTCCCCGGGTGCTCCACCCTCACCATTCCCAACTTCCTTTGCTGCTGCTAGATCTGCGAACTTGCTCTCCGCTCCAGTACTGTGCAAAGGTCTTAGGCATCCTAACTATGTCTATGTGCCTAAAACTTCTGCACTGTGCTGTAGACAGGATAGACAGTCAGAGTCTTTTTCCTGGGTAGACATGTCAAATGCCAGAGCGAATAGATTTAAGGTGAGAGGAGGAAAGTGTAAAGGAAATACGTGAGTATGTTTTTTACAGCAAGGCTGTCGAGTTAGCAACTTTGAAGAGGCGGTTCGCTGGGCAAGTGGGATGAATTTCATTTGGCATTGTGGTCAGCACAGACACAATGGGCTGAAGGGCCTTTTCTGCTGCTGCACTATTCTATGCTTTATTGGCTCCATGCTCGAGGGAATACTGGCTAATCTACTCAGTCTCTGTCCTGACAGCAAGCCGGAGTAACCGGGCCTCATTAATCAACCGCACAATCCCTTTGTGCAGCTTATCTGTGCTTTTAGGTCAACAGCCCGTGTCACAATGCGCGCTGGCAATGTCGGAGCACAGACGCAGAGACAAGGCAGACTCCCCTGAGGAGACAGCAATCAGAGTTTATTTATACAATCCCAACGGCCGAGCGACACCGCGACGCGCAACATTCTCAAAACTAGGACCCCGCGAATAGTACTAATCAGGAGTCCGCCTAACGAATACACGGAGAACAGAATCCCTGAGCCCATCAACATCAAACGGAAAGCACCGGGAGACCACGTTACCAAGAGCGAGTCGCTCAAGAAAAATGCATCATTCAATCATGGCTGATTCTCCCCCCCCCCCCCCATTCCACGGCCTTTCCCCCATAACCTTTGATCCATGGCCAATCAAGAATGGATCAATCTCCGCCTTAAACACACCCAGTGACCTGGCCTCCACAGCTGCCTGTGGTAACAAATTCCACAGATTCACCACCCTCTGGCTAAAGAAATCTCTTCACATCTCTGTTTTAAACGGATGCCCCACTATCCTGAGCCCTCCTGTCCTAGACTCCCCACCCATCCTTTCCACAGTTACTCTGTCTAGGCCTTTCAATGTTTGAAAAGTTTCATCCTTCTAAATTCCAGTGAGTACAGACCCAGAACCATCAAACATTCCTTGTATGATAACCCTTTCATTCCCGGAATCATCCTTGTGAACCTCCTCTGGACCCTCTCCAATGTCAGCACATCTTTTCTCAGTTAAGGAGCCCAAAACTGTTCACAATACTCAAGGTGAGGCCTCACCAGTGCCTTATAAAGCCTCAGCATCACATCCCTTCTCTTGTATTCTCGACCTCTTGAAATGAATGCCAACGTTGCATTTAACTTCTTCACCACCAACTCAACCTGCAAGGTAACTTTCAGGGTGTTCTGCACAAAGACTTCCAAGCCCCTCTGCATCTAAGATTTTTGGATTTTCTCCCCGTTTAGAAAGTAGTCCGCACATTTATTTCTTCTACCAAAGTGCAGGACCAGGCATTTTCCAACATTGTATTTCATTTGCCACTTTCTTGCCCATTCTCCTAATCTGTCTAAATCCTTCTGTGGCCTACCTGTTTCCTCAACACTAATCTTTGTATCACCTTCAAACTTGTTAACAAAACCATCTATTCCATCATCTAAATCATTGATATACAGTAGAAAAAGAAGCAATCCCAACACCGACCTCTGCAGAACACCACTCGTCACTGGCAGTCACCCAGAAGAGGATCTTTTTAGTCCACTCACTGCGTCCTACCAACCAGCCATGCTAGGAGCCATACCCCCTAACCGTGCTCGTAACTTTCCTGTAATACCATGGGCTCTTAACTTGATAAGCAGCTTCACGTGTGGCACCTTGTCAAGGGCCTTGCAATGACCAATTAACCCACTGTCTGGACTGTGGGAGGAAACCGGAGCGCCTGGAGGAAACCCATGCACACGCGGGCAGAACGTACAAATGCCCTCACAGAGGACGCTGGAACTGAGCTCCAAATTCCGGCACCCCGAGCTGTGAGAGCGTCACGGTAAGCGCTACGCTATCGCACAAGCGACTGAGTCAGCGAAGCTTCATTGGAACTGGGAAGGACACAAAGGAGACTGCAGGGAGGGTGGGGGAGGAGGAGGACGTAAAATGAGGGTGACAGCGGGGGTAAGCGGTAGACGAGGTGATCTGGTCGGCGAGTGAGTGGCAGCAGTTCGAGACTGATGACGGAGGCACAGAATGTAGGAGGTGCAAAATTCAGAGCAGGTTGACATGCCCAGCTGGTCAGTTGGGGATGCCCTCTACTCCCAGAGGGGAAACAAACCACTCGAAGGTGAGCCATTATAGACAACGGGTACAGGCAGGGAAGTCAGGTACCCTGAGGCTGTAGTGTCCAAGTGTGCAGGGGGGTTAGTGGTAGGAACAGGGATAGCTTGCTCTTCCCAGGACTGGCAAATGGTAACACTGCCCACCACTGGTGCCCAGGTCTCAGTCAGAATGGCTCCCGTCCCTGCCGTTCTGCTCTTCACCAGCAGATGGCGCGCTTTACCAATGGATCAGAATTGCTGCATTCTTCGGGTTTTTGGCAATCTTTCAGTTTGACCATAGGCAACAGGTGCAGGGGTAGGCCATTCAGCCCTTCGAGCCAGCACCGCCATTCACTGTGATCATGGCTGATCATCCACAATCAGTATCCCATTCCTGCCTTCTCCCCATATCCCTGGACTCCATTATCTTTAAGAGCTCTATCTAACTCTTTCTTGAAAGCATCCAGAGAATTGGCCTCCACTGCCTTCTGAGGCAGAGCTTTCCATAGATCCACAACTCTCTGGGTGAAAAAGTTTATCCTCAACTCTGTTTTAAATGGCCTACCCCTTATTCTTAAACTGTGGCCTCTGGTTCTGGACTCCCCCAACATTGGGAACATGTTTCCTGCCTCCAGTGTGTCCAATCCCTTAATAATCTTATATATTTCAATCAGATCCCCTCTCATCCTTCTAAATTCCAGTGTATACAAGCCCAGTCGCTCCAATCTTTCAACATATGTCAGTCCCACCATCCCAGGAATCAACCTCGTGAACCTACGCTGCACTCCCTCAATAGCAAGGATGTCCTTCCTCAAATTTGGAGACCAAAACTGCACACAATACTCCAGGTGTGGTCTCACCAGGGCCCTGTACAACTGCAGAAGGACCTCTTTGCTCCTATACTCAACTCCCCTTGTTATGAAGGCCAACATGCCATTAGCTTTCTTCACTGCCTGCTGTACCTGCATGCTTACTTTCAGTGACTGATGTACAAGCACACCTAGATCTCGTTGTACTTCCCCTTTTCCTAACTTGACACCATTCAGATAGTAATTTGAGTAAAACTCACATTCCATCCCATCTCCCAACTCTGCCCCTCCCTCCACCGTAGATACAAGATTAATTCCCATTGTCCCACAGTTGGCTTGAAATGTTGACTTTGCTGATGTACCCAGTGATCTATAACCATATAACAATTACAGCATGCAAACAGGCCATCTCAGCCCTTTTAGTCCGTGCCAAACGCTTACTCTCACCTAGTCCCACTGACCCGCACTCAGCCCATAACCCTCCATTCCTTTCCTGTTCATATACCTATCCAATTTTACTTTAAATGACAATACCGAACCTGCCTCTACCACTTCTACTGGAAGCTCGTTCCACACGGCTACCACTCTCTGAGTAAAGAAATTCCCCCTCGTGTTACCCTTAAACTTTTGCCCCCTAACTCTCAACTCATATCCTCTTGTTTGAATCTCCCCTACTCTCAATGGAAAAAGCCTATCCACGTCAACTCTATCTATCCCCCTCATAATTTTAAATACCTCTATCAGGTACCCCCTCAACCTTCTACGCTCCAAAGAATGAAAACCTAACTTGTTCAACCTTTCTCTGTAACTTAGGTGCTGAAACCCAGGTAACATTCTACTAAATCTTCTCTGTACTCTCTCTATTTTGTTGATATCTTTCCTATAATTTGGTGACCAGAACTGTACACAATACTCCAAATTTGGCCTCACCAATGCCTTGTACAATTTTAACATTACATCCCAACTCCTATACTCAATGCTCTGATTTATAAAGGCCAGCATACCAAAAGCTTTCTTCACCACCCTATCCACATGAGATTCCACCTTTGGGGAACTATGCACCATTATTCCTAGATCACTCTGTTCTACTGCATTCTTCAATGCCCTACCATTTATGATGTATGTCCTATTTGGATTATTCCTACCAAAATGTAGCACCTCACACTTATCAGCATTAAACTCCATCTGCCATCTTTCAGCCCACTCTTCTAACTGGCCTAAATCTCTCTGCAAACTTTGAAAACCTACTTCATTATCCACAATGCCACCTATCTTAGTATCATCTGCATACTTACTAATCCAATTTACCACCCCATCATTCAGATCACTAATGTATATGACAAACAACATTGGACCCAGTACAGATCCCTGAGGCACACCACAAGTCACCGGCCTCTAACCTGACAAACAGTTATCCACCACTACTCTCTGGCATCTCCCATCCAGCCACTGTTGAATCCATTTTACTACTTCAATATTAATACCTAACGATTGAACCTTCCTAACTATCCTTCCATGCGGAACCTTGTCAAAGGCCTTACTGAAGTCCATATAGACAACATCCACTGCTTTACTCTCGTCAACTTTCCTCGTAACCCCTTCAAAAAATTCAATAAGATTTGGGTCCTTTGGGACAGCTCTCCGTCGAGTCACGTGGTGCGTTTCTCCAATCGGTTATTTTTAGGATTGTACTGCCCCTTCGACAGAGCGATCCGACTAGTTGCGGTCCCCTGCTCCTCCTCCCCCGTCTGCGTCCCCTCTCTCTCCGCCCCCACCCACAGAAAGTGTTCCACCTGGACGCGTGGCGGCTTGGCACGGCAACCGACCGCAAGAAACCGCAGGGAGCTTGGCACGTCAGGGGAACCAGCCCCATCGTCAAGGACCCTGTTCCACTTCTCGCTGCTGCAGTAATCTTCCCCCCGTCTCCCATCGGGCAGAAACCTGAAAACACGGACCAGCAGGCTCAAGGACCAATTCTATCCCACAGTGATCAGACCTTGAACTCGAGATGGAGTCTGGGCTCACAATTATGATCTTGCACCTGATCATTTCCCCGCGCTGCACCTTTTCTGTAATTTTACTCTTTATTCTGCAATGGTATTGTTTCACTTTGCACTCTCTAGATCATCATCATTAATTTCCGTGTCGCATGACACGGGCAATTAGACCATAACTGTTCTTGGCAATTTTTTCCCACTAAAATGGTTTGCCATTCATTGCCTTCTTCTGGGAAGTGTCTTTACAAGATAAAACTTTGTTTATCCTGAAGGGATTTATCGTTCCAAAGTTTGCTCAGTCAGAAATAGATACTTTAAAATACAAAACATAAATACTGAGGTATGAAAAGAATACAAAATGTACATTAAAAAGTAGTGGGTGACCCCAGTCATTGTCAAGACTCTTCAGAGATTGTCTGCCTGGTATCAGTGGTCGCATAACCAGGACTTGTGATGTGCACCGGCTGCTCGTACGACCATCCGCCACCTGCCCCCATGGTTTCACGTGACCCCATCGGGAATGGGGGCTAAGCGGGTGCTACACCTTTATTTTTACTATGCAAATTTATTTACAACACATATATACAAGGTACAGACAATTGATATTTACAAGACAGGGAGTATACTCAATCTAAAGTATGGTTGGTACCGTTTATAAAACAGCCAATACCCTGGGGGGCCCACTGCTCGTGGAGTCCCCCAACGTGCCCACCGTGACCGCGTGCTCCCCCCCCCCCTAAGGGCAGCCGGGGCAGGTGCTACACCTTGCCCAAGAGTGACCTGCAGGCTAGCGGAGGGAAGGAGCCCCTTATTCCTCCTTTGGTAGAGACGTGTCTCCACCCCATCACCCAACTACCTCAGAGCACTGGGTAATGGTTTGATCTGTACGAGGGCGAGCTTTTCACTGTATCAGGATGCAAGACACAATAATAAACCAATTCCAATTCCACAGGTGAGTCTGGGCTTACTTCCCCTGGAGTAAAGGAGGCTGAGGGGGTATCGGAGAAGCCTAGATCGTCAAAATCCTTTTCCATAGTATTTCTGTCCAAGGGTGTTGTGTTGGCGTGTGGCCTAGTGGATAAGGCATCGGTCTAGTGATCTGAAGGTGACTGGTTCGAGCCTCAGCTGAGGCAGCGTGTTTGTGTCCTTGAGCAAGGCACTTAACAACACGTTGCTCTGCGACGACACCGGTGCCAAGCTGCTTGGGTCCTAGTGCCCTTCCCTTGGCCAACATCGGTGGCATGGAGAGGGGAAGGCCTGCAGCTTGGGCAACTGCCGGTCTCCCATACAACCCTGCCCAGGCCTGCACCCTGGAAACCTTCCAAGGTGCAAATCCATGGTCTCACGAGACTAACGGATGCCTATTATCTGTCCAAGGCAAGAGCGCATCGTTTTAAGTGAGAAGGAGGGTTCTGATGGCCTGGAGTTTATATGTTCTCCCCCTGACCACATGGGTTTCCTCTGGGTGCTCCAGTTTGCTCCCACTGTCCAAAGACGTACCAGTTGGTAGGTTACTTGGTCATTGTAAATTGTCCCGTGATTAGGCTAGGATTAAATCAGGGGGTTGCTGGGCAACGCAGTTCGAAGGGCCGGAAGGGCCTGTTCCGTGGTGTATTGCAATCAATCAATCGATTGATAAATAAATATTTTTATACACAGAGACTGGTTGATATCAGAAATAATTGTGGTTTTTAAAAGAGCATTTAGATGGCGTGGAAGGTTATAGTCCTGAAGCAGCAGTTTGGATTAGTGGAGATGAGCACAGTATTGAGCTGATGGGCTGAAGGGTCTGTTCCTGTCCTGTACAGCTCTGTGACTCTGTGTAAAGTGATAAAACACCCAAGGCTGGTTACATCTTTCCCTTCAGGAGCAGCTGCAAGGGGAGCCACCGTCCCCCTCCGAGTCTCTGCCGATTTGATCGTCCAGCAGATGTTGCTGAGGTTTGCCCAGAAGGTGCTTGAAGCTCTTAGTTGCAAAGCACTTGGCCTAAAGCTTCTCGCTCCCTGCTGACCGCAGCCTTTCACAGAGTCCTGCCGCTGGGCAGGGCCAAAGAGGAGCAGGCTGCTCAACTAGTTATCAATGGGGAGGTGGAGGATGCAGGATTCTGAACTGCAGTAGCTGGGACTCGGAGAATAAGAGCAGGGGGAGAGGGGACAGTGAGACCACCTCTGGAATACAGTCTGCAGTTCTCTTCACCACACTATGGGGAGAGAGTTCAGACAAGATTCACCCGTATGCTGTACAGATGAAGGCCATTCAGCCCAGCTTGCCTGTGCTAAGTGAGATTCAAGAGTCAAAGTACCTGTGTGAGCCAAGTACGCTTGCAGTATCCAACCCTGAGACAGGCACGGAGCAGAGAAAACGTGGAACCCGTTTGAAGGAAAAATCAAACCCCCAACCACGGGAGGGAAAAGAACAAATCACACAAATGGAAAGAATAAAAAATGAGAGAGAGGGGGGAGAGAGAGTGAGAGAGAGAAAGAGAGAGGGGGGGAGAGAGAGAAAGAGAGAGGGAGAGAGGGGGAGAGAGAGAGGGGGAGAGAAAGGTATATATATATAGAGAGAGGGAGATAGAGAGAGAGAGGGAGAGAGAGGGAGAGAGAGGGAGAGAGAGTGAGAGAGAGTGAGAGGGGGGGAGAGAGAGAGAAAGAGAGAGAGAGAGGGGGAGAGAGAGGTATATATATATAGAGAGAGGGAGATAGAGAGAGAGAGGGAGAGAGAGGGAGAGAGAGGGAGAGAGAGTGAGAGAGAGTGAGAGGGGGGGGAGAGAGAGAGAAAGAGAGAGAGAGAGGGGGAGAGAGAGGGGGAGAGAGAGGGGGGAGAGAAGGGGAGAGAGAGAGAGGGGGGGGGGGAGGGGGAGAGGGAGGGGGAGAGGGGGAGAGAGGGAAGGGAGGGGGAGAGAGGGAAGGGAGGGGGAGAGAGAGAGAGGGAGAGGGAGAGGGGGAGAGGGAGAGGGGAGAGGGAGGGGGCAGAGGGAGAGGGGAGGGAGAGGGAGGGGGGAGAAAGAGAGGGGGAGGGGAGGGGGAGAGGGAGAGGGGGAGAGGGGAGGGGAGGGAGAGGGAGGGGGAGAGGGGGAAGGGGGGAGAGGGGGAGGGAGGGGGAGGGAGAGGGGGAGAGGGGGAGAGGGAGGGAGAGGGAGAGGGAGGGGGAGGGGGGAGAGGGGGGAAGGGGGGAGAGGGGGAGGGAGAGGGGGAGAGGGGAGGGGAGGGAGAGGGAGGGGGAGGGGGAGGGGGAGAGGGGGGAAGGGGGAGAGGGGGAGGGAGGGGGAGGGGGAGAGGGGGAGAGGGGAGGGAGAGGGAGGGGGAGGGGGAGGGGGAGAGGGGAAGGGAGGGGGAGGGGAGAGGGGAAGGGAGGGGGAGGGGAGAGGGGGAGGGAGGGGGAGGGGAGAGGGGGAGGGAGATATGCTCCAGATTCCAGCATGTGCCGCCTTGCTTGTCTCCTAAACCTTGGCTTTGACGGATTAAGGAAGGGACCCTGAACAGAAGCATGCAGTTGATGTGAGTGGGCCTGGCAGTGAGGTCCAGACACCTGGAAGAGTGACCCCTAGGCTGTGCACACACCAGTCAGCCTCACACCCCTGGTTACTGTTTCCCAGCAGAAGTTCAATTCTTCCTGATTGAAAATAACTTTGATCTTCATTTTCATCTTCTGTACGATTTCTCAGAACAATGTTTCTGAGGAAGCAAAAGCTGCCCAAGTATTTTAACCGAGACATTTATCGTACGTCAGGAAGTGTACGAATACTCAGAATATTCAACTCGTGGGCCACTCGGCCTAGTTGGAATTTCACCAAGAATCCTTGGACACCCCCCCCGTCAAACCCTCCACCAGCTGGCAGGAAGTGTCACAGAGTACTACAGCGGAGAAACACGCCCTTCAGCCCATCTACAGGACTGTGCCAAAGTTCGAGGCACATGTGAAAAAAATTCTATAAAGTGACGATGCTTTCCACAAAAGCGAAACGATAAGTTTCTAAATATAAACAAATTACTATATAGAGCAGTCAACAGTAAAAACAAACTGAACCAAATCAATATTTGAACCATAGAACACTACGGCACAGTACAGGCCCTTCAGCCCTCCATGTTGTGCCGACCCATGTAATCCTTAAAAAAAGTACTAAACCCACACTACCCCTTAACCCTCCATTTTTCTTTCATCCATGAGCCTGTCCAAGAGGCTCTTAAATACCCCTAATGTTTTAGCCTCCACGACAAGTCATTTCAGGCACTCACAACCCTCTGTGTAAAAAACTTACTCCTGATGTCTTCCCTAAACTTCCCTCCCTTAACTTTGTACATAGGCCCTCTGGTGTTTGCTATTGGTGCCCTGGGAAACAGGTACTGACTATCCACCCTATCTATGCCTCTCATAATCTTAATTTGCTGTGACCACTTTTGCATTTAAAATTTAAGTGATGGCTGCAAACTCTGTCCAGGGTGGTGGGGATTAACCATGGCCTACTAAATGATAGACTCAGTACGAGGGGCTGAATGGCCTCTTCCTGACGTCCCCATGTTGGCATTGATTTGGTGCACAGAGGGTTTGAAATCCTGTGACTTGAGCTCATAATCTGGAGACAAGCCAATGGCAATGGAGACGGTGAAATGGTTAAACTATAACCTGGATTTAAAACTCCCACATTAATAGTGCCCATAACAGTTTTGGATGTTCTGAAGCATCGCCTGGACCGCTGCAGGAGCTTGGGTGACCTTTAGGAGACTCCAGACGGCCAGCTGTGAATCTGTACTTCACCTGCTTTCCGAAATGGTTCTGCAAAGCCTTGCATCCTGGGGGGCCAGCGATGGGTACGTCCCTGGGTCAGGTCTCATCCCGAGAGGGGGAGCAGGAGAGAAATCTGTCTGCCGGCTTTTGGAGAGGTCGTGTTCCTCACCCAGATATTGAACATTCGGAGTTCCCTCTGCGCTGCTGAGGGAGGAGGTGGTAGGTTCGGGTCCCACTCCCAATGAGGCTTGAGCCAACCACTCGGTGCAAAGATAGGGTTGATCCCAACCTCTGGTGCTGTCTGTGTGGAGTTTGCATGCTTTCCCCCGAGTTGGATCTGGTGAAACTTGTCCAGAGTTTCTTCGGAGGTGAAGAACGAGGCAAAAAACTTGATGGTGATGGATGTCTGATGAAGTGTGAGACCAGAACAACGAAAGGATAAAGAAAACCAAGTCATGGTTTTTGGGTGAAAACTCACCTGGTTGAGTGGTCCCACAGCAAAAAGCACCCACTCAGCATCAGTAAAGCTAGAAACGAGAGTTGACTTCATAAAGGAGAAGGGTGTGCCAGTGCACACTGGGGAATCGGTGCTGGAGAAAGTCAGCTGCTTTCAATCCATATCAGATGTGAACACATAGCCCATCGTGTAGAAGCAGCAGAGTCTTCACTTTCTTAGCATGTTTCACCTGCCACCCAACACTGTAATTAGCTTAACAGAGATGTATTGTTGAAAGTCTCCTGACCGGTTATATCTTGGCATTACAGCAATTTAAATACGTATACAGGAACGTAAATGGCCGTAGAGTAGAGGACTCTGCTCAAAATATCATGAGCACAAACATCTCCACCACTGGTAGCAGCTACAGAAGGCAATACAAAGGCAGCATTCATTATCCCCCAGCGTCTGGGCCGCGCCATCTTCTTAAAGCCACCAGCAGGAAGAGCTGGAGATGCCTGGAGTTCCACACCATCAGGAAAAGCTGGAGAAGCCTGGAATCCCACACCAGCAGGAAGAGCTGGAGAAGCCTGGAATCCCACACCAGCAGGAAGAGCTGGAGAAGCCTGGAATCCCACACCAGCAGGAAGAGCTGGAGATGCCTGGAATCTCACACCATCAGGAAGAGCTGGAGATGCCTGGAGTCCCACACCAGCAGGAAGAGCTGGAGATGCCTGGAGTCCCACACCAGCAGGAAGAGCTGGAGTTGCCTGGAGACCCACACCAGCAGGAAGAGCTGGAGAAGCCTGGAATCCCACACCAGCAGGAAGAGCCGGAGAAGCCTGGCATCCCACACCAGCAGGAAGAGCTGGAGATGCCTGGAGTCCCACACCAGCAGGAAGAGCTGGAGTTGCCTGGAGTCCCACACCAGCAGGAAGAGCTGGAGAAGCCTGGAGTCCCACACCAGCAGGAAGAGCTGGAGATGCCTGGAGTCCCACACCAGCAGGAAGAGCTAGAGAAGCCTGAAGTCCCACACCAGCAGGAAGAGCTGGAGATGCCTGGAGTCCCACACCAGCAGGAAGAGCTGGAGATGCCTGGAGTCCCGTACCAGCAGGAAGAGCTGGAGATGCCTGGAGTCCCGTACCAGCAGGAAGAGCTGGAGAAGCTTGGAGTCCCACACCAGCAGGAAGAGCTGGAGAAGCCTGGAGTCCCACACCAGCAGGAAGAGCTGGAGATGCCTGGAATCCCACACCAGCAGGAAGAGCTGGAGAAGCCTGGAGTCCCACACCAGCAGGAAGAGCTGGAGAAGCCTGGAGTCCCACACCAGCAGGAAGAGCTGGAGATGCCTGAAGTCCCGTACCAGCAGGAAGAGCTGTTTCCCTACAACCATCCAGCCCCTGAACCAACCGGCAAAACCCTAATCTCTGCACCATGATCACTTTGATCACTTTGCGCTACAATGGGCTTGTTTTGTTCTAATTGTGTTCTTTTTTTGTAAAATCGTTTTTATATTTGAACAGAAAATCCTACAAAAGGTAACGGATGTGGCCCAGTCTGTCAGGGGTGAAGCCCTCCCTACCACTGAGCACGCCTACACAAAGTGTCACTAGACAGCTGCACCCACCTCCCCCTGAAACCCATCCTGGCTGTGCTCCCTTTACAGGGAGAAGGTCCAGGAGCCTCAGGACTCAAGAGCAGTTACTACCTCTCAACCATCAGGCTCCTGAACCAAAGAGGGTAACTTCACTCGCCCCATCATTGAAATGTTCCCACAACCTATGGACGCACTTTCACGGATTCTTCAACTCATATCCTCGATATTTATTGCTTATTTATTTACATTATTATGTCTTTCTTTTAGTATTTGCACAGTTTGGTGTCTTTTGCACACTGGTTGAACACCCAAGTTGGTGTGGTCTTTCATTGATTCTGTTATGGTTATTGTTCTATAGATTTATTGGGTACGTCTGGAAGAAAGAGAATCTCAGGGTTGAATATGCTGACGTAGATGTACTTTGATAATAAACTGACTCTGAATTTCTATATGTTTTTCATTATATGATGCTGATGCTAGAAGTAAGGTTTTCATTTTACCAGTGTATACGTGTACTTGTGTATATGACAATAAATTAAGCTTTGACATATATAAATGTATCTACACACACACACATGCTCTCAGCAATATCTGATCTGCTTGTTCAACAGTCAGCCCTCTTGTTGGCTGGAACAGCATCAATAGATGGGCTGAGTGGTCCCTGATTTTTTTGAAGGAGCTTTACGTCTAGCTCCGTTACTGGTTAAATCCCGACTCTCTGCTGACACTTGGCAGAGACACAAATCAGGAGCGGTGCGCACTGGGAATTCAGCTCATTAAACGGGGAAGGCACAATTTGTAACATTTTCTGTAGAACCTCGGCACATCTAATCAGCCGGGCTGCGTCCAAATTTAAATTCAGCATTCCATTATGCAAAAGATGATCTTTCGGATGAAGTCGTTAGTGAACAGAGGATGCTGGCACACACAGTCACCGAGCGAGCATGGATGTCAGGATTAATCTGGGCCATTGCAAGCCCGGAGCGGAAGCTCGAATCTAACGGGAAAGTCTGGACCACTTGATCCAAAACGCCACTGACTTGTGTCCACCACTGTGGCTGCCTTATTACAGAATATCGTGGATGACCATAGGCTTTGGACTTTGTCCTGCTTCATTATAAATCCGTGTAGGTGTGCCTGCTCCAACGGGAACGAGCTGCTCCCATTCCCGACGAGGTACTCGATCCTGTCCCAGCAGCGGCCAAGGACTAAGTTGTATCCACATGCCACCTTCCACCCCAGGCGAAGGGTCTCAACCTGAAACATCCACTGTCCGCTTCCCTCCGCAGAGGCGGCCCGAGTCCCTCTCACGTTTCTGCTTCTCCAGATTCCGGCCCCTGCATTCTCTCGCATCTCTGTGAGTCCCGCCCGGCCAATAGAAACCTCAGATCTGATGCCCTCTCACCCAATGAGCTCACTGGGCAGCCGGACAGGGTGGCGCCAGATTCTGCCTTGGTTCGTCATGGGGATGGGGGTGGGGGGGGGAAGCGCAGAATCAGGGAGGACTAAGATTGTCGAGATTTCCTTTTCGGATTATATTCTGGTCACCCTGTTCCCAATACAAAAGCTTCAGACTTCGCGCCAGCAGAACCGAAGCCGATGAACAGCATCCTGACGTAGGTGTTTGTGTCGTCTAAGTGGTCTAAAGCCGCGTACAGAGCCATGGAGATTGTGTCTGCCGTTGACCAATTGTGGCGATGGGCAAATTGCAGTGGGTCCAGGTCCTTGCTGAGGCAGGAGTTCAGTCTAGTCATGACCAACCTCTCAAAGCATTTCATCACTGTCAATGTGAACGCTACTGGGCAACAGTCATTAAAGCAGCTCACATTATTCTTCTTAGACACTGGTATGATTGTTGCCTTTTTGAAGCAAGTGGGAACTTCTGCCCGTAGCAGTGAGAGGTTGAAAATGTCCTTGAATACTCCCACCAGTTGGTTGGCACAGGTTTTCAGAGCCTTACCAGGAACTCCATCGGGACCTTCTGCCTTGGGAGGGTTCATTCTCTTTAAAGATAGCCTAACATCGGCTGTAGTTATACTCCCCCTTTCAAAGCGGGCATAGAAGTCGCAGAGTTCATCCGGTAGTGAAGTATCGTTTTGCTTTGTAGGAAGTAATGTCGTGCAGATACTGCCAGAGTTGTCGTACATCCGACGTCGCCTCCAACCTTGTTCGAAATTGTCTCTTCACCTTTAAAATAGCCCTCCGCAAATCATGCCTGGTTTCCTGGTACAGGCCTGGATCGCCAGACTTGAATGCCTCAGATCTAGTCTTCAGCAGACGACGTACCTCCTGGTTCATCCACGGCTTTCGGTTTGGGAATGTACAGTAAGTCTGTGTAGGCACACACTAATCCACACAGGTTTTAACGAAGTCGGTTCATGTGTGACAGCGATTGGCATTTCCGATATTCATAACGTATTCAGTGAATACAGTCAGTTCAGGTCTTTCTCCACATTCAACAGGTTCCCTCACCAGGCTCCCGGACACTCCCCAAAGCCCAGCGGCTGTGGGATGCATGGACCAAGACTGCCAGGGTAGTGGCCAGAGTGGACGGAAAAGTGACCTGCTGAGGTCCAGCCAATAGCAGCAGTATCTGTCCGGGGCTCGGGGCGGTCACAGAGCAAGCCCTCCGTAGCGGTGCTGAGGGTGAAGGGTCGGACGCTGGACACTGGGTGTGAGCTGGCAGTGTCGGGCAGGTGGGGACGCCTGGTGGAAGCTTGAAGGTACTGCATGTCCTTTATTACTTACTATCAAGTAGATTTCGTCTGTAATAGATACAGTAAGTGTTTTATTTTTTATTTTTGTTTAGGGAGACAGTGTGGAACAGGCCCTTCGCTGCCCGGCAACTCACCTGTGTGACCCCAGCCTAATCACAGGACGATTTAGAAAGACCAATTAACCTACCACAAACAAGAGAAAATCTGCAGATGCTGTAAATCCGAGCAACACGCACAAAATACAAAGTACACGAACCTACTGCTGGTTCGTCTTTGGACAGTGGGAGGAAACTGGAGCACCTGCTGGAAACCCAGACGTTCACGGGGAGAACGTGCAGACGGCGGTGGGAAATGAACTCTGAACTCTGGCGCCACGAGCTATAAGTAGCATCGGTACATGCCTCTCTCCATATTCATTCTGTCATTAGTTCAATGCACTTCCTTACAATGCATCAGCACCACTTCTATTGGCTGCTTAAACATTACACGTAACTGCAGAATAGTGCAAAGTGTGCAGTCGTGCAAAGGGTGTGCAGTCGTGCAAAGGGAGTGCAATAGCCGATGATGCTGTCAGTAAGTTTCTCACTGCACCTGTGCGCACCTCTATGGCGAGTATGACAATAAACATAATGATATGAGCTGGTGAAAGAGGGTGGTAGATAAGACCATAAGATATAGGAGCAGAATTCGGCCATTTGATCCATCGAGTCGGCTCCACCATTTCATCATGGCTGATCCATTTTCCTCTCAGCCCCAACTCCTGCCTTCTCTCTGTATCTCTTCATGACCTGATCAATTAAAAATCTATCAACCTCTGCCTTTGCAGCTATGGCTTCCACAAAGAGTTTCGCAGATTTTCCACTCCCTGGTTAAAGAAATTCCTCCTCATCTCCATTCTAAAAGGATGCCCCTCTGTTCTGAGGCTGTGTCCTCTGGTCTTAGACTCTCCTACCATGGGAAACATCCTCTCCACATCCACTCTATCAAGGTCTTTCACCATTCGATCGGTTTTAATGAGGTCACCCCTCATTCTTCTGAATTCTAGTGAATACAGACCCAGAGCCATCAGACGCTCTTCATAGATGCTCAATCTTGAATCATTTTCGTGAATCTCCTTTGAACCCTCTCCAATTTCAGCACATTCTTTCTAAGATAAGGGGCCCAAAACTGCTCACAATACTCCAAGTGAGGCCTCACCAGTGCTTTATAAAGACTCAAAGTTACATTCTTGCTTTTATATTCCAGTCCTCTCGAAGTGAATGCTAATATCGCATTTGCCTTCCTCACCACCAGCTCAACCTGCAAATTAACCTCTAGGGAATCCTGCACAAGGACCCCCAAGTCCCTTTGCACCTCAATCTTTTTGCTTTGTCTCTCCATTTATAAAATGGCCAACCTTTCATTGTTTCTACCAAAGTGCATGACCATACCCTCCCCGACACTGTATTCCATCTGTCATTTCTTTGCCCATTCTCCTAATCCAAGTCCTTCTGTAGCCTCATTATTTCCTCAAAACTACCAGCCCCTCCACCTATCCTCATATCATCTGCAAACTTCACAACAAAGCCATCTATTCCATCATCCGAACCATTGAAATACAAGTTAGAAAGAATCAATGGCAACACAGACCCCTGTGGAACCCCACTAGTGTCCAGCAGCAAACCAGAAAAGGCTCCCTTTATTCCCACACTTTGTCTCCTGCCAAACAGCCAATTCTCCATCCTCGCTGGAGAATGAAGCTGGAGGATAACAGCTGTCGCCCCTGGAAGATCACATCAGTGAATATCTGTACGATAACTTCATGAGTGATAGTCAAGCAGGCAGATAGACAGAAAGGCGGACAGACAAAGAGACACACGTGGAGAGAGGAAAAAATATATATAGAGAGAGAGAGGGGGGAGAGGAGAGAGGGAGAGGGAGAGAGGGAGAGGGAGAGGGTGAGGGAGAGGGGAGAGGGAGGGAGAGGGAGAGGGAGGGAGAGGGAGAGGGGGAGGGGAGAGGGAGAGGGGGAGGGAGAGGGAGAGGGAGAGGGAGAGGGAGAGGGAGAGGGGGAGAGGGAGATATATATATATATATAGGTGCCATATGAACCAGTGTCCAACCACCTTGCTTCTTTCCTCTCCACTCTCTGCCCTGTTGGTCATCTGCCCAGTCACTGCTGACCATCACCATCGAGCAACTAGAATCTGGCAGCGACGGAGGGGCTCAGCCCGTGAAGCCTGCATTCCTAGGTTGGATATTAAAACACCGAAGGGCCCACAAACGCATCACCCACACAGACCAACAGAGTGCAATCTGAACGAGTCAAAAGAAAAGACAGTGGTGCTGAAAGGGTTGGAGGCGATCGGGGAGAGGCTGCTGCTGGAACATGGGCTGCGTTTCTCTCTCCTGAGATGCTGCCTGACCTGGTGAACATCCACGGAGTCGTTACAGCTCCATGACATGCAAAGAAGCTGCAATCCTTAATTTGTCCCTCACTCCCCCTCCTCACCCCTGTCCAACAGCGACACTGCGCCTCCCGGGTCAAATTACACCCCACCCTGCTGTCCTCGTTACCAGCTGAATGTCACACACCTCGCAGAGTCATAGAAAAGTACAGCACTGAAAAAGGCCCTTTGGCCCATCCTGTCCATGCTGGACCATTTAAACTCCTGAGTCTCATTGACTTATACCCAGACCATCGCCCTCCATACCCTATCATTCATGTACCTACCCAAACTTCTCTTGAACATTGAAATCGAAATCACGCCCACCACATGTGCTGGCAACTTGTTCCACACTCTCACCACTCTCTTCCCTTCAAACAACACCAGGAGTTACCCAAATTACTTGGTAGGTCAGGCGGCGTCTGCGGAGAGAGAAGCAGAGCTAACGTTTCAGGTCGGAGATTATCAGAGCTGAGAACGAGAGGAAACACCATCCATTGTGGATAGGGGCGGGTCATTAGGGGGAATCTCCCGGTCGGTTTGCTCTCGGGCCGCGGCCAAGGAGTTCATGTGTGGGTCCAGGTGGCAGGCAGTCGATGGTTCTGCCAGAGCCGACTGCCTGCCACTCTTTCAGAGGTATATCCTTGCCCACGTGTCCCTGGAGAAGGAGCATGCAATGTCCACAAGCACAATGAAAGATTTCTGCAAATTGTGGACACTCCAGGAGTTTGAAGTGTTGTGGACTATGATAATCATTGTTGCATATTTAATATTTCAGTAATATTTGAGTAATCTTGTGTATATATTGGCTGATTAAGCATTTTTGTTTGTTTAAATAATTAATTATGGGTTATATGTATAAATATGTTAACGGCATATACATCATCACGTGCCTCGCTTTAAGTAAAGACGAGGTTAAACTCATATTTTCAGACTCCTGTGCTTTCTTTGAATTAATTTAATGTTTTGAAGATAAAAAACATAACACTGGTGATGAGGTGTTGCTACATTCAAAAGAGCAGTGGAAATTGCTGTTTCAATGGAAACCGCAGACAGAGATGCAATCGAGTTGCAGTCAGGAATGAAAGTCAGCTGAACAAAAATGCATCGTCTAATGCACAGCCTGGCTGAACTAATTGTGTTACCATTGTGGCAGGGGCTTGCATGCACCAAACAAATGCAGCTTTAAAGGCGAAACTTGCAGGAAATGTAACAAAATATGACACGTACAAAGAGCAGGTCAGGCAGACAAAACTAAATGGGCTGCACAGGGAAGAGAAAATGTTAAAAAGTCAAGTTGCAACATAAAAAAGAGCACCAATCTTCACACTGTTGATGAAGGATCTGGTAATGTTGAAAATGACACAGGACTGTGTAGCCTTGAAATTTACAGCGTGAAATGCAGACAGATGGCAATATGGCATACGCCAAAAGTGAACTGCAAATTAATTAAAATGGGATTGGACACTGGCTCAGCTGTTTCAGTCATTCCACAAAATGAGCTGAATGACACTCGAAAGATACTAACCTGCAGCCTGGAGACAAATGTAACTAATGTGGGAATGACATGTGTAGCTGTGAAATACAACGACCAACAAGCCAGACTGAGGTTGCATGAGGTAAAAACAGGAGGACCAGCATTGTGGGCTGTGATTGGCTGAGACAGCTACAATTTGATTGGTGATCCATCCGCCAATTGCATGCCACATCCCCTGCAATGAAGCCATATGAAAGCAAATTGAGAAAGGTACTGGGTAATGCCAAAACTGTCTCCATGCTGAACACCCTGAACCTTTGCCCATCTGAGGAGAAACAGACATTAGTGCCAACCTCTGAGTCTCTGGTTGGAAGGACCATGCTGCTCAGAAGAAGCGTAAAAGTGATGAAAACAGTGAACAAACTACTGTACAACAGGTTTTTTTTAGACAGCATATCTGAGAAAGCTTCTGCTATGTCAATCAGATGGTTACTTGTGAAATGCGGCTTGGTTTTAAGCTGAAGAGAGTTCAAAGAGCTTTAGGAATGTTGCAAGCATCCAGCTTTCATGCGGATAAAGAACTCTACAGGAAGGTTGTTGCATGAACTTCAAGTGGGAGACAGGAAGCTGCTTGTAAAAGTAGATGCAAAGCCCAGCTGGATGGATGGAAGACCAAGAAGGAGTCAATGGAGATACAAAAAGAGGATTCATCAGATGATGTTTTGAATGCAGAATCCAAGAGGACAGATCAGATTTGCTTATCGCCACAGTAGGTCAACAGCAGACACAATCTCAATGGCTCCTCACACGGCCTTAGATCACCTGGACAACACAAACACCTGTCTCAGGATGCTGTTTGTTAATGATAGCTCAGTGTTTAACACCATCATTCCCACAGTTCCCGTCGATAAGCTACAGAACCTGGGTCTCTGCGCCTCCATCTGCAATTGGATCCTTGACTGTCTAACCAGAAGACCATAATCTGTGTAATTTACCTCCTGGTTCTCCTGGTTCCTGGTTACCTCTGGTTCTCTTCCCTGACAACACTGGCACACCTCAGAGATATGTGCTTAGCCCACTGCTCTACTCTCTCTATACCTATGACAATGTGGCCAAGCATCGCCTCAAATCCCAACTATCAATTTGCTGATGATACAACCATTGTTGGTGGAATCTCAGCAGGAGATGAAAGGGTGTACAGGAGCGAGATTTACCAGCTAGTTGAGTGGAGTCTCAGGAACAGCTTTGCTCTCAATGTCAGTAAGACCAAAGAGCTGATTGTGGACTTCAGGAAGGGTACGATGAGGGAACATGACCCAATCCTCATATAAAGGTAACTGGAGAGAGTGAGCAGCTTCAAGTTCCTGGGTGTCAAGCTCTCTGAGGATCTGACCTGGTCCCAGCATATCAATGCAGTTATAAGGAAGACACAACAGTGGCTATATTTCATTAGAAGTTTGAAAAGGTTTGGTTTGTCACCTAAAACACTCAAAAGCTTCCATAGATGTACTGTGAAGAGCATTCTAACTGGCTGGATCACTGCCTGGTACAGGGGTGGGGGGGGGGGGTGGTTGTTACTGCACAGGACTGAAAGAAGCTACAGAAACATTTCAGGCTGAGACCCTTCACTAGGATGAGGGGACATCAGTAATCAGGTAATGGTTAAGTCTGCATGGGGACCGAACTGGAGAGATGTGGATGTGGGAGGAGAAGAGCTGATGGTCTTCAGTACTAAGGACCCTCCAAACCCCATGGCTCTGCACGGTCTGCAGTCAGTAGCCTCTCTGTCTCTCCACCTCTCCTTCTCTCCATCTCCATCTCTCTCTCTCTCCAATGTAATTATACATTGGGGAACATAAATTAGTTGATTATCGTCACATGTACTGAGATCATTTGTCTCCGCGTAGCACAGTACAGCACAGGAACAGGCCCTACAGCCCACAATGTTGTGTCAAACCAATTGAATTAGTGATCAATTAGCCAACTAAACGACACAATGTCCATATCCTTCCATTTCCCGCCGCACACTGTGAGGAGTTTGTACGTTCTCCCCGTGACCGTGTGGGTTTCCTCCGGGTGCTCCGGTTCCCTCCCACAGTCAAAGCCATACAGGTTCGTACATTCATTGGTCACATGGTGTAAATGGGTGGTGCAATCTCATTGGGTCCAAAGGGTCTGATACCACGCTGTGCCTCTAAATTTAAGAGAATAAATTAGTATGTCTATCTAAATGTTTCTTAAAATTCCCTAATGAATCTACCTCTGCCAGATAGCCGCTTCCAGGCACTCACCACTCCCGGCGTTCTAAAAAGAACTCCTCACATCTCCTTTGAACTTACCCCTCTCACCTTAAATTCATTTTAACCCTGGGATAAAGATACTGTCTGTCTACTCTATCTATGCCTCTCATAATCTTCTAAACCTCTATCAGATCTCCCCTCAGCCTCCGACACTCCAGAGAAAACAACCCAAGTTTGTCCAGCCTCTTGTGATAGCACGTGCCCTCTAAACCAGGCAGCATCCTGGTAAACCTCTTCTGCTCCCCCTCCAAAGCCTCAACTTCCTCCCTATATTGGGGTGACCAGACTGTGTGCAATACTCCAGTTGTGGCCTAACTAGAGTTTTATTAAAGCTGCCACAGAACTTCCTGACTTTTGAACTCAATGCCTCAACTAGTAAAGGCGAGCGTGTCTTATGCTTTCTCGACCACCCTATCAACCTGTGGTGCCACCCCAAGATCTCTTTGCTTGTACTTGGACCCCCAAGATCCATCTGTTCATCAACACTGTTAAGGGTCTTGCCTTTAACAGCGTACTGTCACTTTATATTTGACCGACCAAAGTGCACCACTTCACATTAGGTCAGGTTGTACTCCATCTGCTAGTTCTCTGCCCATGTTTGCAACTGGGTTAGATCCTGTCATGTTCTTTGTCAGTCATCTATACTATCCACAACACCAACAATCTTTGTATTATTTGCAAATTTACTTACAAGCCCATCCACATTTTCACCCGCAGGTCATTTACATGTATCACAAACAGCAGAGATCCCTGAAAATCTCCAGCTAGAGTAACTCTCTTCGGCCACTACCCTCTATCTTCTATTGGCAAGACAGTTCTGAATTCAAAGGGCCAATTTATCATGAACTCCAAGCATCTTGATCTTCTGGAATAGCTTCCCATGAGGGACCTTGTCAAACACTTTACTAAAATCCATATAAACAACGCGCACAGCTCCACCTTCACCAATCACCCTCATCATCCCTGTTGAAAAACTCAGTCAAGTTAGTAATATAAATTTGCCTCATACAAAGCCATGGCTCTCCCTAATTAGGCCATGATTTTCTAAGTGCTTATAGATTCTACCCTTAAGCAACTTCCCTACCACTGACGTGCGACTCACCAGTCTACAGTTTCCAGGATTATCCTTGCTTCCCTTCCTGAATAATGGAGCAACATTAGCTTCTCGCCAGTCCTCCGAGATCTCACCGGTGGCTAGAGTGGACACAGAGATATTGGTCAGGGCCCCAGCAATCTCATCTCTTGCCTCTCTCAGTAACTTGGGGTATATCCCTCAGACCATGGGGACTTATTCCCAACACTACCTCCTCCTTTACTTGAGTATTCCTTAGCACATCAATACACTCAGCACTGATCTCCCTATTCTCCACATTCCATTTCCTTCCTTTTACTGATGTAAATACTCAAGGACAGCATCCACATCCTTTTCATCTGAGCAAATGTTTCCCCCTTTATCCCTGAGTGGTTCAATCCTCTCCCTAATTATCCTCTTGCTCTTGATGGATATATAGAATGACTTGAGATTCCCTTTAGTCTTACTTGCAAAAGGCTTTTTATGGCCCTTCCTGGTTTTCTTAATTTCCTTCTTGAGTTATGTTATAGCTTCTTTATAATCCTCAAGGGCTCTGTTTGATTCTAGTTTGCTAAGCTTTACACGCTTTTCCTTTTTCTCCTTGACTAAATTCATCATCTCTCTTGACATCCAAGGTTCTCCTACCTTGCCATGGTCCACTCTCCTTCATCTCCAGCCCTTTACCTTTCCCACCTGCCTGGCTTCACCTGTCACCTTCGAGCTTGTCCTCCCTCCCCTCGCCCATCTTTTCATTCTGGCACTTCCCCCCTTCCTTTCCAGTCCTGATGAAGGGTCTTGACTGAAGTGTTGACTTCTTATTCATTGTCTGATCTGTTGAGTTCCACCAGCATTTCGTGTGTGTTGCTCTTACCTTGCCATCCTCGTCCTTCCATCTTTCTTGAACATATCTGTCCTGTACTCTGTGTAGTTGGTCTTTAAACACCTTCCACATGTCAGATGTGGACTTGCCCAAAAGCAGCTCTTCGTGGTTTCAGCTTAGTTCTCCTGTAATTTGCCCTGGTCCAATTTAATACACTCCCGCAAGGTCCATTCTTAACCTCATCTATCGCTGTCTTAAAACTTCAGGAGTTATGATCACTGTTCCCTAACAGTTCACCCACGGAAAGGTCTGTCACCTGGCCTGGCTTATTACCCAAAACCTGGTTCAGTATCCAGTGAACTATCCATATATTGATTCATGAAAGACTCCTGGACACACCTAATACATTGTTCCTTCTAAACCTCTTGAACTAAGAAGGTCCCAGTTTATATGAGGGAAGTTGATTAGTAGTGCAACTCTACAGCCCCCCTTCACCTCCCTCTCTATCTTTTCTAAAGCATTAAAACCCTGGCATATCATTCCTAAACAACTTGGTTTCCTCAAGGGGAAATCTTACCTGACAAATCTGTTGGAATTCTTTGAGGAAATAACAGGGAGAATAGACAGAGGAGAGTCAATGGATGTTGCTTACTTGGATTTTCAGAAGGCTTTTGACAAGATGCCACACAGCAGGCTCTGTGGTATTACAGGAAAGTTACTAGCATGGTTAGAGCTCTAGCTGACTGGCAGGAGGCAAAGCGAGGGAATAAAGAGAGCCAGTAACTAGGGCTGTTCCATAGGGGTCGGTGTTGGACCATTTCTTTTCACATTATATGTCAGTGATCTGGATGATGAAATTGATGCTTTGTGGCCAAGTTTGCAGATGATACAAAGATAGGTGGAGGGGCAGGTAGTGTCGAGGAAGCAAAAAGACTGAGACAACTCGGGAGAATGGCAAGTAAGTGGCAGATGGAATAAAGTGTAGGGAAGTGTATGGTCGTGCACTTTGATAGAAGGAATAAAGGCATAGACTGTTTTCTAAATGATGAAAAATACAAAAATCGGAGGTGCAAAGGGACTTGGAGTCCTTGTGCAGGATTCCCCAAAGGTTAACTTGCAAGTTGAGTCAGGGTCAAGAAAGGTAAACGCATGTTAGCTTCATTTTGAGAGGGCTAGAATATAAAAGCAAGGATGTAAACCTGGGGTATAGGTTAGACCGCGAATGGAGTATTGTGAGCAGTTTTAATCCCATTATCTAAGAAAAGATGTGTCACAACCACGGATTCTTCCTCGCAGCAGATACCTCAATTGCACCCGTGATTAAGCACGTGTCAGCTCATTATTGTTTCATTGTGATAGTAATGAACTCAATTTTTTCCATCATAATGTTTGTTGAAACTTGAACCCAACACAGCAATGCTTCGCTGCCTGCTCACATTCGGCCTTGCCCGGGAAATTGAACAGTCGAGTCAACTGACTCCGAAGACTAGCCGTATTTATTTTATATTTAGTTATTCCTTTCAGCCGCAGTGTCGGCTTCATTTTCCGTTTGAGAGTTAACGGCCCTGTTTGGCCCAGCGTTTTATTGTTTCCTTTTCCCGCTAAACTCTGTTTGCATTAAAGTCTGTGAACTATCGACCCGCTTCAGTGTCTCTCGCTCCGCACTTGGGCCATATCCGAACCCGGTGACAAGGTGTGCTAGCGTTGGAGAGGTTCCAGAGGACGTTCATGAGAATATTCCAGGAAATAAAAGGTCAGTATGTGAGGAGCGTTTGATGGCTCTGGCCCTGATCTCGCTGGAGTTTAGAAGAATGAAAGGCGATATCATTGAAACTTATTGAATATTGAAAGGCCTAGATAGATTGGATGTAGAGATGATGTTTCTTATAGTGGGGGAGTCCTGGACCAGAGGGCACAACTCTGGATGGAGGGACATCCATTTAGAACAGAGATGATGAGGAATTCCTTTAGGCAGAGGGTGGTGAATCTGTGGAATTCATTGCCACAGACGACTGTGGAGATCAAGTCACTGAGTATACCTAAAGCGGTTCTTGGTTAGTCAAAGGTTACAGGGCGAAGACAGGATATTGGGTTGATAATAAATCAGCCATGATGGAATGGCAGAGCAGACTTGGTGGAGCCAAGGCCTAATTCTGCTCCTGTGTCTTATGATCTTATTCAGCACCCATTCCTGTCCCTCTCTCAACCAAGTCTCTGTTATGGCCGCGACATCATAGTTCCATCTGCTGATCCAAGCTCTTAAGTTCACCACCTTTACCCATAATGCTCCTAGCTTTTAAAATGCAGACACTTCAAGCCATCTGGTCCCATCGTACCTATTGCTTTGCCCCTGCCTGTCTTTAGGCAGCAATGGGAAAAGCAAAAACAGAATGCAGAATGAAGTGTCACAGTTATGGAAAGAGAGCAGTGCATGTGGACAATAAGGTGAACTATGTGGTCAATAATGTATCTTATCGCACACAGATCCATTCAATAACTTCATAGCAGCGAGATAGAAGCTGTCCTTGAGCCTGATGGTACATGCTTACAGGCTTTTGTATCTTCTTCCCGAAGACAAGGGGGGGGGGGGGAGAAGAGAGTATATCTGTGGTGGGAGGGGTCTTTGACTTATGGAGGCGGTGAGAAGTGTAGACGGAGTCCAAGGAAGGGAGGCTGGTTTCTGTGATGTGCTGAGTTGTGTCCACAACTCTCAGCTGTTTCCCGCAGTGCCTTTTATTGCTGAGTCTGTCAGCATTCCTGCTCCTGAAAACATCCTGAGTATGAGTGATCTACCAGTGTTGATAGGTAGTTAGCTGGAGAGCAGGACTCCATTCTAACAAGAGCTCTGCTGTCCAGCTTTAAATGAGTGATGTGACTGGCGACTCTTCCAATCACTTTGGAGTATCTCTTCTCCCTTTTGCCCCTTACATACACTTAGGCTATTTTGGGATTTCCTTAACCTTACTTGCCACTGATATTTCTTGGTCTTGTAATTTCATATTTAAATTCTCTCACACTTTGTATTCTTCAGGAGAGACTGTAGAACCCTGTTGCCGATTCCTATCATATGCATTGCTAATTTACTTGATCAGACTTTCAATATATCTTTTTGCTCACCATGGCGTCTGACTGGCACCTAAAAGTCGACCTTGGCAAGCAATTAAACTTCCCTGACTTTATTACATCATCATCCCTGAGGCCTGACGTGGTCATTCTGTCCGAAATCTTGGAGCAGGTGGTCATGGTAGAACTGACAGTTCCTTGGGAAGACCGGATTAAGGAGGCGTTTGGGTGTAAGAAAGCCAAATACCAGGAGCTGGTAAAGCAGTGCCAGAGACGGGGTGGAGGGCACAAAGTGAGCTTATAGAGGTGTGGTGTAGAGATTTTGCTGGCTGCTCGCTGTGCTGAACCCACTCTCTCCTTGGCATTATGGATCTGCAAAGAAAAGAGCCACCAGGACCATCGCAGAGGCTGTGGAGTGAGTCTCCAAATGGCTATGGGTCAAGAGGTGTGACCCGTGAACCAATGCTGCTGGGATACAAGCCGGGACCTGATCAACCCTGGCTGGGTCGACTGGACGAGAGTGTCTGACATTGAAAGACCCGAAACACGCGATGACCCCGTTAAACCACTGATCATCAGTGAGTCCAGCACATCCTAGGATGTATTTCAATATTCAAGGTTTCCTGATCTCGCCATCTTTGCTTTTCACCCTTACTGGTGCTGCACGGTAGCGTAGTGGTTAGCACGACGCTTTACAGTCCTAGCGACCCGGGTTCAATTCCCGCTGCTGCCTGTAAGGAGTTCGTATGTTCTCCATGTGACTGTGTGGGTTTCCTCCGGGTGCTCCGGTTTCCTCCCACAGTCCAAAGATGTCCCGGTTCATCATTGTAAATTGTCCTGTGATTAGGCTAAGGTTAAGTTGGGTGACTGTTGAGCTGTGCGACTCAAAGGGCCAGAGGGGCCTATTCCCACTGTATCCTGATAAGTAAATACATAAAATACATATGCTGAACTCTGAAAGCACTTCCACGTTCCTGTTGTCGCAAGCATCTGGTCTGAATTTAATTGTGCCAGATCCCCTCAGTCACCTATTGAAATCCCTGCAGCTCCAGACCGTAACTTGAGGGTTGTGGTCACTGTCTCCGAGGTTTTCACTCACCAGCAGTTCCAGCACTTGCCCAGTTTCACTTCCTGAGATACATAAGATGGAGTACTCCCTCGTGAGGGGAACATGAGGAGGAACGTCTTCACTCGGAGGGTGCTGAGAGTGTGGAAGGCGTTGCCGGTGGAAGTGATGAACGCTGGGGTTCAGTGTCAATATGAGAGAAATGTGGATAGGTACAGGGATGGGAGGGGTGTGGAGGGTTATGGTTGATGGGACGAGGCAGATTGATAGCTTGGCATAGGCTTGATGGGGGCAAAGGGCCTGTTTCTGTACTGTAGTGTTCTATGACTCTACCTTTGTAGGAAGAAAGAGTTAGATAGATCAGAGTAGGTTTATATTGGCTAGTACAGCTTTTTGGGCTGAAAGGCCTGTAGTGTGTTCTATATTCTACCTCCATTGAGACATGCCTTCTGAAGATAGATAGAAAAGGAGACAGAAGATGCATGCCAAAAGGACAATGTTAACATAGTCATGGGAGGCTTCAATGTGCAGGTAGATTGGGAAAATCAGGTTGGTGCTGGATTCCAGAAGGGGGAGTTTCTCGAGTGCCTACGAGATGGCTTTTTAGAGCAGCTCTTGGCTGAGCCCACTAGGAGATGAGCTACTCTGGACTGGGGGTTGTGTAATGAACCAGAATTGATTAGAGAGCTTAAGGTAAAATAACCCACTCACTTGTACTCACTGGAACTTAGAAGGATGTATGGGGATCTCATTGAAATCTACCAAATGTTGAAAGGACTGGATAGGGTGGATGTGGAGAGGATGTTTCCTATGGTGGGGGTATCCAGAACAGCCTCAAAATTGAGGGGAGACCCTTTGGAACCAAGGCAAGGAGGTATTTTTTTTTTAGCTAAATAGAAGTGAATCTGTGAAGTGTTCTGCCACAGACTGCGGTGGAGGCCAAGTCTGTGGGTATATTTAAGGCGGAAGTCGATTGTTTCCTGATCGGTCAGGGCATCAAAGGAGATGGCGAGATGGCAGGTGGATGGGGTTGAGTGGAATCCGGGATCAGAATGGCAGAGCAGACTCGATGGGCTGAATGGCCTAATTCTGCTCCTGTGTCTTATGGTAAAACCCTTGGGGACAAGTGATCACAATATGATCTAATTCACCCTGAAATTTGAGAGGGAGAAGCTAAAGTCAAATGCATCAGTATCACAGTGGAGTAAAGGGAATTACAGAGGCATGAGCGAGGAGTTGGCCAGAATTGATTGGAAAAGAACACTGGCAGGAATGATGGCAGAGTAGTAATGGTTGGAATTTCTGGAAGCAATTCGGAAAGTACAGGATATATACATCCCAAAGAGGAAGAAGTATTCTAAAGGAAAGATGACACAATTGTGGCAAACAAGACAAGCCAAAGCCACCATAAAAGCCTAAGAGAGGGCATATAACAGAGCAAAAATTAGTGGGAAGTTAGAGGACTGGGAACGTTTTAAAAACCAACAGAAAGCAACTAAAAAATTCATGAAGGTAAAAGTGTACTATGAAAGTTGTGTACATACATCTACTGATGCTTCTGGACACATCATCAGTGATGTTCCTGGAATCATCGGGTGTTTCGGGTCTTTGCACATCATACACCCTTCTCCAGGTGACCCAGTAAGCTGGGTAAGCTAGTCAATGATATTAAAGAAGATACCAAAAGATTCTTCAGATACATAAAGAGTAAAAGAGAGTTGAGAGTAGGTATCGGACCATTGGAGAATGATGCTGGAGAGGTAGTAATGGGGGGATGAGGAACTGGAGGAAGAACTGAATTAGTATTTTGCATCAGTCTTCATGGGGATGATAGTAGCAGCATGGTGGGATGGTGGCAATTCCAGGTGTCAGGGGTCATAAAATGTGTGAAGTTACCATAACCAGAGAAACGGTTCTTGGAAAAATGAAGGGTCTGAAAGTAGATAAATCACTTGGACCAGATGGACTACACCCCAGGGTTCTGAAAGAGGTGGCTGAAGAGATTGTGGAGGCATTAGTCATGATCTTTCGAGAATTACTAGATTCTGGAATGGTTTTGGAAGACTGGAAAATTGCAAATGTCACTCCACTCTTTAAGGAGGAAGGGAGGCAGAAGAAAGGAAACAATAGGCCAGTTAGTCTGGCCTCAGTGGTTGGGAAGATGTTGGAGTCGATTGTTAAGGATGACGTCTCAGGGTACTTGGAGGCACATGATAAAATAGGCCGTAGTCAGCATGGTTTCCTCAAGGGAAAATCTTGCCTGACAAATCTGTTGGAATTCTTTGAAGAAAAAACAAGCAGGTTAGACAAAGGAGAATCATTTGATGTTATTTACTTGGATTTTCAGAAAGCCTTTGATAAGGTGCTACACGTGAGGCTACTTAAGTTAAGAGCCATGGCATTACAGGAAAGACACTAACATGGTTAAAGCAGTGGTTGATTGGCAGGAACAAAGAGTGGAAATAAAGGGAGTTTTTTCTGACTAGGCGCTGGTGACTAGTGGCGTTCCACAGGGGTCTGTGTTGGGACCAATTCTTTTTATGTTATATGTCAATGATTTGGATGACGAAATTGATGGCTTTGTTGCAAAGTTTGCGGACGATATGTAGGTAAGTTCAGGGGCAGGTAGTTTTGAGGAAGTAGAGAAGCTACAGAAGGACAGACAGATTAAGAGAATGGACAAAGAAATGGCAGATGGAACACAGTGTTGGAAAATGTATGGTCATGCACTTTGGTAGAAGAAATAAAAGGAGTTGACTATTTTCTAAATAGAGAAAAATACAAAAAAAAAGAGGTGTAAATGGACTTGGGAGTCCTTGTGCAGGATCCCCAAAGGTTAATTTGCAGGTTGAGTCTGTGGTGAGGAAGGCAAATGCAATGTTAGCATTCATTTCAAGAGGATTAGAATATAAAAGCAAGGATGTAATGTTGAAACTTTATAAAGCACTGGTGAGGCCTCACTTGGTGTATTGTGAGTGGTTTTGGGCCCCTTATCTTAGAAAGGATGTGCTGAAACTAGAGAGGGTTCAATGAAGGTTCATGAACATGATTCCAGGATTGAATGGCTTGTCATATGAAGAGCGTTTGATAGGACTGGGCTTGCATTCACTGGAATTCAGAAGAATGAGGTGCACCCTCATTGAAACCTGTTGAAAGGTGAAAGGCCTTGACAGAGCGGATGTGGAGAGGATGTTTCCGATGGTGGGAGAATCTAAGACCAGAGGACACAGCCTCGGAATTGAGGGACATCCTTTTAGAATGGACAAACAAGCTGAAACATCAAATGTACTCTTTTCCAAAGATGCTGCCTGGCCTGCTGAGTTCCTCCAGCATTTTGTGTGTGTTGCTTTTAGAACGGAGATGAGGAGGAATTTTTTTAGCCGGAGAGTGGTGAATCTGTGGAATTCATTGTCACAGGCAACTGTGGAGGCCAAGTCTTTATGAATGTTTAAGACAGAGGTTGATAGATTCTTGATTGGTCAGGGAGAAGGCAGAATATTGGGGCTGAGTGTAAAATTGGGTCAGCCATGATGAAATGGCAGAGCAGACTTGATGGACCAAATGGCCTAATTCTGCTCCTATATCTGATGGTCTTCGGTAGTGGAAGGACCTGCCATTCCGTTTCAGTCTCCTAGCACCGTCAGGTAGTTAGACCTGGTGGCGAAGGAGGCATTGGGTCGGTTGTGCCTGTTGCCGAAGGGAATGGCCTTTCTTTTCCTGACGCCAACTCAAACTGATCTCATATGCTGCTAAATCTGTGAATCCGAGCGGAAGACGGTGCCATCATCCGTATACAGGGAGGGTTTGGTCGGAGTGCCCCCCAAAGCCTGGCAATGTCTCCCCTCGTCGCCCATGTCCTTCCGGCGGGCTCTGGGCGGAGACAGGGAGCCAACCACGGATCCAGCCTCTCATCTGTGTGAGCTGTCAGCTCGTTCAGGGCCCAAGTGACAAGATGCGAGGCGTGTGAGGGGAGATCGTGGTACTGAGCCCAGTATCTCAACACCCAGGACTGACGATCTATAATTAACATTTCTAATCACAGTAATTAACTGTGCTGAAGGCAGCAACAACACGGTTGTAAAGACACCAGGTGTCCGGGGGATTTTATAAAGGCCCAGCACATATTTATAAATAGATTGATTTGAAGGACAGATTCTAATTTAGCTAGTTATTTATACTCGAAGACATTGCACATCATTAACTGGTGATGCAGTTAATTCTCTTGTTAACTTAACTGGAGTCACATTAACGCTCGAACAATGGATCAGCACACTTAAACTGTCGCGCCTACGTGCTTCGCTCCCTCCGCTCAGGGAGGTATTGGGAAGAACCCGAACTTGTACTCTTTGACAACAGATCAAAACCTGTCCAGACGTGCAACAGGAGCATCACTGGGACACTGTGTCACAGAGGGGGCAGGTTTCAGGGGCTTGTGTGAGAGAATAGGGAAGCCACTGGGGGGGTATGGGACTGATGATATTGTTCTAAGAACTGTTACGAAGCACGACATCACCAAAGCAAGTCCTTCGACCCCTCGAGCCCAGACTGAACTCAAAGTTCAAAGGTCATTTATTATCAACGTGTGCATACTATCTACCCCCTCGAGATTCGTCTCCTTGCGAGCAGCCACGAAACAAACCTAATAGAACATTTTTTTAAAAAGGCCACCAAACACCCAACGTGCAGGGGGGAGAAATCTGCAAGCAATCAATGTAAACAAATAACGTTCAGAAATGAAGTTCCCAAAAGTGAGTCCACAGCCACGAAGCTGGTCACAGCCAGTCCGGGAGACCGCTTCACGGAGCACCTACGCTCCCTCCTTCAGAAAAAGCGAGATCTCCCTGTAGCTACCGGTTTCAATTCCACTTCCCATTCTCATTCTGACACGCCGTCCACGGCCTGCTGTACTGACAGTCTCAGGTTGGAAAAGCAGCACCTTTTAGTCCGTCTGGGTAGCCTCCAGTCTGATGGCATGAACATTAATTTCTCAAGCTTTCGGTAATTGCTCTCCCCCTTCACCGTTCCCCTTTCCTGTTTCCCTCTCTCACCTCATCCCCTTACCTGCCCATCACCTCCCTCTGGTGCTCCTCCCAGCTCCCTTTCTTCCATGGTCTTCTGTCCTCTCCTGTCAGATTCCCCCTCCTCCAGTCCTTTAGCTCTTCTACCAATCAAATTCCCAGCTCCTTACTTCACTCTCTCCCCCCTCTCGATTTCACCTCTCACCTGCCTCCTCCCTCCCCTCCCCCACCTTCTTACGCTGGCTTCTTCTCCCCTTCCTTTCCAGTCCCGATGAAGGGCCTCTGCCCGAAATATCGACTGTTTACTCTTTTCCTTGGACGCTGCCCGGCCTGTAGAGTTCCTCCAGTGTTTTGTGTGTGTTGCTTTGCATTTCCAGCATCTGCAGATCCTCTCGTGTTGGTTGCTGGCCGCTGCCTCAGATCAGTGCAGAGACGAGTAAACCTCCTGGAGCAGCGAGCTGAACACCGGCCCGACCCTCACTGCCAGCCCCGACACACTGACCTTTTCAACCTGGCCTGGCGCTTTAGTCAGCCAAACCTCGGGCCACTCCGCGCTCTCAGACCCATGCCCTGACACTTCAATACGCTCTTGGACTTCGGCCCCGCCATCTTGACTGGCCGTTACCCAACCTTTCCAAACTGTAATTCTGATTCACAACTGGACCATAGGCCTTCCATTCTACTCCCATCTCCTAAATGGTGATATCACATCTATCATTTCTGCTGGCAGCTTGTTCCACCCTCTCACCATTGAGTAAAAAAAAAATCCCTTCAGGTTCCTCCTAATATTTCACCTTTCACCCTAAACCCATGACCTTTAGTTCTAGTATCACCCACCGACAGTGGAAAGGGCCTGCTTGCATTTACCCCATCTCTATCTCTCATAATTCAGTATACCTCTATCTGTTGGGGTAGCGGAGTTAGCACGATGCTTTACAATTCAGGTGACCTGGGTTCAATTCCCACTGCTGTCTGCAAGAGTTTGTACGTTCTCCCTGTGACCGTGTGGGTTTCCTCTCGGTGCTCTGGTTTCCTCCCACAGTCAAAAGACCTAGCGGTTGGTAGGCTAATTGGTCATTGTAAGTTGTCCTGTGATTAGGCCAGGATTAAATTGGGGAAGCATTAGACTTGAAGAGGCTGATCTTGACAAAGAAATAAAAGAATCTCTTCACGTTCTCCTGTGCTCCAGGGAATAAAGTCCTAACCTATTCAACAGGCATAAAGTCGATGGGCCAAACAGCCATTTTCTATATTTTAAGGAAATATGAAGGAAACCCTGAGTTTAAAGAGCGTCTGGAGAGAGGTTGAGGTGTAGAGATACCCTCCAGGAAGCTGGGCTGAGGTGGGGCAATTAAAAGCCAGGAGATCAGCAGGGGTGGGGGGCGTGTGTAGCGATCCCACAGGGGAAGGAGGATAACGGTGACTGTAGAGACTGGGAGCGTGAGGCGGAGGCAATGCCTGGTTTTGGAATTAAGGTGTTTATGAACTTGCAGTGGTGTAGAGTGGCTGTCTCTCGGAACCAGATCGCCAGATTCTACCATTCACCTACACTCTCGAGGCTATTTACAGTGACCGAACAACCTACCGACCTACGTTGCTAGGAATGTGGGAGGAAGCGAGGGAGGCCGGGAGAAGCCCACATAGTCATGGGGAGAAGGTGCAAACTCAATGCTGACATATGCCAATTCCACCTGCACCATCACTGTGCCAAACAAATTGACCCTGGGCCCCTTCAGACTGCATTCCTGTTCCCTGTACACAGCACGGCCGTTTCAGTCGGACAGAATGCAGGATCACTCTGACCCTCAGGCTGTTGTTCAGCACCTTTCGTCCTCAGGTAAAGTTACCGAGAAGCCACCTGGGGAGATACTGGGACCAGTGACCCTAAAGCTTTTGGACAAAGAGCTGAGCTTTCAGAGGGATGTGAGGAGGGAATTCTGGATCTTCGGAGCCTCACAGCGGAAGGCCGGGCTATCAATGAGGAGGCCTGACAACGCCATTCCACTGAAGTCAGCCCTTCTATATCGTCAGTTCAAGATTCTCAATCGGGTCTCTGTTCTGGTTTCCTATAGGGTCCTGCCCATCATTTTCCTGCGGTTCCACTCCCCCTTTCTCCTCTCCTACCAGGTTCTTTCTTCATCCCTTTACCTCTTCACCTATCACCTCCCAGCTTCTCACTTCATCCCCCCCTTCCCCAACCCACCGATCTTCCACCTCATCTGGCTTCACCTATCACCTGCCAGCTTGTACTCCATCTCCTGCCTCCCACCTTCTCATTCTGGGCACCTTCGCCCTTCCTTTCCAGTTCCGATGAAGAGTCTTGATCGGAAATGTTGGCTGTTTAACTCTTCTCCGTTGATGCTTCCTGACCTGCTGAGTTCCTCCAGCATTTCGTGTGTGTGTGTGTGTGTGTGTGTGTGTGTGTGTGTGTGTGTGTGTGTGTGTGTGTGTGTGTGTGTGTGTGTGTGTGTGTGTGTGTGTGTGTGTGTGTGTGTGTGTGTGTGTGTTGTTCTGCTGTCTTGGTATCCTCTGGGGCAAAATATTCAGCCAGGCACGATCCCAAAGCTCCCCTCAAACCACAGAGCCTGATAACACAGCAGGTGGAGACCTGGTCCAAGACCCAGAGACATGGACAACTGAGATGAGACCATCAGTTGTGCCGAGCCACCTTGGAAATGGCCAGTTGTCTTTGAAAGCCATCAGAGATGTCTTTCAGGGAAAGAAATATGCAGTCTTCCCCCATGCGTAAATAAGATGGACTCTTGACCGCATCAAGGTGCTCACTGTACTTCCTCTGTAACTGTAATACTCTATTCAGTATTCTGCTGTGGTTTTACACTATATCAGCTTGATGCACTGCTGTAATCTGTACCTTGCTACATGTGTCAATATTAAACCGATTTACTCCAGCTCCAGCGTGAATGGGCAAGAACTTCTGGCTTTGCCAGTGCCTCCACACTCCCAACCACGGGCAAGTTAAACAGCATCAACCGATGAATACACACAGGGTGCTGGAGGAACTCAGCAGGCCAGGCAGCGTCCGTGGAGAAGGCGACGTTTCTGGCCGAGACCCTTCAGCAAGACTGGAGAGAAAAAGATGAGGAGTAGAGTTAAAAGGTGGGGGAGGGGAGGGAGAAACGCAAGGGGAGGGGTGAAGTGAAGAGCTGGGACGTTAATTGGTGAAAAAGATAAGGGGCTGGAGAAGGTGGGAATCTAATAGGAGAGGACAGAAGGGGGAGGAGATGGGCAGGTAAGGAGACAAGGTGAGAGGGGGATAAAGGGGATAGGGAATGGTGAGGGGGGTGGGCACTGCCGGAAGTATTTGGTAATCCACCGATGGCCAGCTTGCCTACTCTAACTCCATTCCCAGTCTGAATCCTGCAGCTAGAATCAGTGTAAATGTAGGCAGCAGTCTTGTAATATTCCGTTACTTAAGGCAATGCATCCAGAAGATAATAAACAGAAGAGGTTCTGCAGATGAAGGAAATCTCGAGCAACACACTCAAAGTGCGATGGGAACTCAGCAGATCAGGCAGCATCTACGGAGAGGAATAAGCAGTCGATATTTCTGGCCAAGACCCATCATCAGGACTGGAAAGTTGGGGGTGGAGGGGGGGGGGAAGAAGCCAACAAGTCATTATACGTTTTGCTTCCAGAAGACATCACCTTGCCCCTTCCTAATGTCTGTACACTCTTAACCTTCCTTTACTCTGTCCAACCACATGACTGTAGATGTTTTCTGTTCACCTGATATGATACAGGCCCTTCAGCCCGTTGGGACCATGCTGGCTCCCAGTAGCACAGTCCCACTCCCCTCCTTATCTGCCTGTGCTGCTCTCACAAGCCCATCTACTCTCCCTGATTATTTCATCCTCATCTCCAACTGGGGGCACTTTGAACTTTGAAATTTGAACTTCATCATCACCAACTAACGTTCACTCAGTTTGTGATAAACATCACACAAACAGGCCCTTTGGTCCGACCAGCAAATACACTCGTCTTTGAGGTGTGGGGGGAAATTGGAGACCCAAGGGAAACCCACATGGTCACTGGGAGAACGTGGAAACTCCACATGGACAGCATCAGAGGTTGGGATCGAACTAGGGTCACTGGAGGTGCGAGGCAGCCTCCAGTACAGTCTCACCCTCCTCACGAGTTCCATTGTAAGATCTTTAGACCATGGCTACAATGGAAGATGCCCATGTAAACATCTCACCGATGGCTCTAATCTCATCCTGGCACGGTATAGAAAACCTTCCATCTTAACTTTTTACTTCCCACTTGCAATTTGGCAGGTGAGCTCACATGGCTGAAAATCTCACTGACAAGCGTGTATATTACTGTGCAAAACGGTCTGGGTTACTTGTAAACGAAAGAATGACTTTCCTGTTGTCCTAAATTCAAAAATAGCTCAATTAAGTCTCATATAATCTGATTTTTTTTTTTGCATCTGTATTTTTTCAGCAGGCAGACACAGAAACTTTAGCAATGAGACAAAGCAGCAGCAACTCACGGATCCTGTACAGATTACAATCTTGAGGCAAATCCCCAGGATCTGGCAAGGTGTCCCCTCGGACCCTGAGGGAGGCCAGTGCAGAAACTGCCGGGGCCTTGGCAGAGGTAGTTAAACCATCCTTGGTGACTGGTGATCAGAGGATAGATAATGTTGTTCAGCTATTTAAGAAAGGCGCTAAGAATGAACGAGAAAATGATAGGCTGGTGAGCCTGATATCAGTAGTGGGAAAGTTATTGGAAAGTTTTCTAAGGACCGGATATATAAATACTTGGCTAGGTAGGGACTGATTAGCAATAGTCAACTTGGCTTTGTGCGTGGTAGGTCATGTCTAACCAATCTTAGAGAGTTTTTCGAGGAAGTTACTAGGACAACGAGTGAAGGCAAGGCATGGATGTTGTCTACATGGACTTTAGCAAGGGCTTTGACAAGGTGTTGGCCAGGAAGGTTCAGTTGCTCGCCATTCAAGATGAAGTGGTAAATTGTGTTAGGCGTTGGCTTTGTGGGAGAAGCCAGAGGGTGGTAGAGGATGGCTGCCTCTCTGACTGGAGGTCTGTGACTAGAGAAGTGCCGCAGGGATCGGTGGCTGGGTCTGTTGTTTGTCATCTACATCAACGATCTGGATGATAACGTGGCTAATTGGGTCAGCAAATTTATAAATGACACCAAGAACAGCGAGGAAGACTATCAAAGCTTGCAGTGAGATCTGGACCAGACGGAAAAATGGGCTGAAAATGGAAGGTGGAATTTAATGTAGACAAGGGTGATGTCTTGCACTTTGGGAGGACCATCCAGGGTAGGGCTTACACAGTGAACGGTAGGGCACTGAGGAATGAGGTAGAACAAAGGGATCTGGGAATATAGGTCAATAATTCATTGAAAGTGGCACTATGGGTAGATAAAGTCATAAAGAAAGCTTTTGGCACATTGGCCTTCATAGATCAAAGCATTGAGTGCA
The DNA here is from genome assembly GCF_048418815.1 of Hemitrygon akajei. NCBI lineage: Eukaryota > Metazoa > Chordata > Chondrichthyes > Myliobatiformes > Dasyatidae > Hemitrygon > Hemitrygon akajei. The sequence continues at coordinate 19,319,123 of NC_133154.1, forward strand.
GCAGATGGGATGTTGAAGTTACACATAGCATTGGTGAAGCCTAATTTATTTATTTATTCTGTAGAAAGTAAAAGATTGAGGGGAGATTTGGTAGACGTATACAAAATTATGAGGGGTATAGATAGGGTAAATGCAAGCAGTCTTTTTGGGTGAGACAACAACTAGAGGTAATTGGTTAAGGGTGAAAGGTGAGATATTTAAAGGGAACACGAGGGGAAACTTCTTCACTCAGAGTTTGGAATGAGCTGCCTGCATAAGTTGGATAGGTACATGGATAGTAGGGGTATGGAGGGCTACAGTCCCGGTGCAGATTGATGGGAGTAGGCAGTTTAGAGAGTTCGGCATAGACTAGATGGGCCGAAGGGCTTGTTTCTGTGCTGTGGTTTTCTATGACTCTAATGTGCAAAGGCCTACTGAAATCTACCAATCTGAGCAGAAAACCTCTCAGATTGGAAATAACAGATTCAGATTGTTTATTGTCATTTAGAAACCACAAATGCAATGCAGTTAAAAAATGAGACAATGTTCCTCCAGAATGACATCACAAAAACATATGACAAAACAGACTACACTAGAAAAATCCACATAACTTTTAGCAATCCCCAATCCAGAGTCCTGCGTATTAATATCGCGCTACCGTCTTAGCACGTTCCCCGGAAAGGAGCTCCAAATCCACCAGACAAACAAGACTAAAAACTAAAGCTACAAGACCTGCACAAAACCACATAGTTACAACAGTGCAAACAATACCATAATTGATAAAAAAACAGACCATGGGCACAGTAAAATAGTCCAAAGATGTTAAAGGACTATAAGTTCAAAAGAAATCACCACACAGTTTCCACAAGTCCCCAGGGTCCCAACAGACTCGCCATCCCACGCAACAGAAGGGAGTACCCCCGCTATGGACTTCCACGGCGCCGCCCGACTCAGCCTCGCAGACGCAGCACAAACCGAAAGCGACTTAACCGCAGCGGACTCCCAGTCCGTCGAACCTCCAAGCCGACGACCATCCCCTCCGGCACAGCTTCTCCGGGCACCATCCTCTGCCGAGTGGATTAAGACGGCCCCGCCAACGGTCATCGGCAACACGACCCCGAGGACTGGGGGCCTGTTCTTCCCAACAGAGTCCTGGACCTCACAGCAGCAGCAGCAACGAAGAAGGTCTTCCTGGAGATTTCTCGATGTTTCTCCATGCTCCCACATCCGTTTTCAATCGATTATGATTGCGCACAGCACTCCACTTCACAAATAACAGATAATCAGCTCCGGAGTGGCCACTGCAAGCTGCGTCGTGCCGCCATTTTGGAATAACAGTGGGCATTTGGACCATGTTGTGCTGTTGCTGCCTGACTGCAGGCTGTTAACTGGTAGCCCGGCCAAGTCCAGAGGCCCTGTGCCACTGAGCACGGTCTCGTTTTTGCAGCTTATCGACTGAGTGATTGATGGAAAACTTGTTAGGAGAAGAGCAGAGACAAGTATCACTGTCGTGTACTTTTGTTATAAAGTACATTATAATCCTTGGGGCACATGTTGTATCTTTGAAATGTGGTTTGGATGGATATGCTGTATGTGGTTCAGATAGATATCCTCTAGTCCAGGGGTTCCTAACCTTTTTTATGCCATGGACCCCTACCATTAACTGAGGGGTCCGTGGATTCCAGTTGGGAATTCCTGCTCTGTGGTTCAGGAGTAATCTGTGTATGTAATCACTGCCAGGAGCCCTGACACCACGGAGAATTCTGATGATACCCAACAGGTCAGACAGCATCTGTTGAGGGAGGAACACAGTTACCATTTCAAGAGCAAAATCCAAAACATTAGAGGAACCTAGTGGGTCAGGCAGCTTCTGTGGAGGGAAATGGACAGTTGACGCTCAGGTCAAGACCCTTCATCTGGACTGTGTGACTGGTTATTACAGACGCAGGATTTCAACGCTCGTCATCACTGTCCGTTTCCCTCCGCGGATGCCGTCTGACCTGCTGAGTACAGGTGTTCCCCGCCTTACGGATGTTCGCTTTACACCACTGTGCTTTTACAAAAGACCTACATTAGTAACCTGTTTTCGCATTACAAAAAGGATTTTCACTTCTACAGAAACCTTTGCCTGTTTTTAAGCTCCGGTTTGCAGCATGTGGGGGTCTTCTCTCTCCGCAGGCGCTGTCTGACCTGCTGAGCAAATCCACCGCCTTCTGTCTGCAATACAGACTTCCAGCGCTGGCAGCTATTTTCCCCTGGAGATTTCCCAGGCTGGCCCTTCCTGTGAGATCTGGCGGACTGTCAATCGAACACCCCATTCAAAAGACTTCACTTCTGCCCCCTCCTGCCTCTGTACAGCTCCGGGACCTAGTTCAGGGCTGTCTTTAGTCTCGACTTAAGTTGCAAGTTTCTGTCTCTGGGATAATGTTCCACATGAGACCCCAGCATAAACAACCCCTGCGGGTGGAAGATGGTGATGTAACCATGAAGAGGAGAGAGGGAGGGGCTGCACTTGGGGGGGGGGGGTGGGAGAACAAATTATTGGAAGCATCTTATTCCTGCTGCCAATACCGTCAGCTTTCAATTTGAGTCTCTTTACTGAAACTCCCAAAATATAGCTGAGATGTATTGACAGCGAAAGGAGTCAGTAGATGAGATTCCAGGACAAGAATAGAACGATGCTGATTGAGCTGTTAACTAGTGCTCTAGAGGACTGCGACTAGATCCGTTTCATACGCTTTACCTCTGTGTACTAACATATCAAATTAAGATTGATAAATCTTGACAGAGGATGAGTTATTTAAAGGAAGTCTTTTTTTTCCTGGCATTGCAGAACCCCTGCATCCTAACAGTAAGCTGCACAACAGGATGTCATAAGCTGGACGCTGGGAGAGGACCCAAACACAAGACACAGGCACTGAAGTACTAGGAACTGGACTGGACTAGAGTCAGGGATGAGACAGGACACAGACTAGGAGCTGGGACAAGAACACAGACTTGGGCTGGGACTTTGGCTAGGAAAGCAGGACCAGGATAAGGAACTGGGAACTAGGAGCCTGGGCTTGGACTCCAAGCCAGAGTCTGGACAAGGACCCAAACCCCAGAACCAGGGAGGGACATGGCATGGCTACGGGACTGGACAAGGCTTGGCTGTAGGACTGGACACGGAGCACCTGCACAGGACAGTCTCAGTCTTGAGAGGGACATGGAATACGGAGCTGGGACCCCTCCTTAGGAACAGGACTTGGGGCCAGGGCTCTACAGAGTCAGGACTCCTCCTAGGGAGCAAGACACAAGGCCAGGACTCATACACAAATGGTTCCCAACACAAGGTAGCAGCAAACAGCCAGACCTACCCAGCAAAGCATGGACACAGAGACAATGATAGACGGTTCCTTATCTAGGCACAGCAAGGCACCAGTCTTGCTCCAGCAGTAGAACTTGACAGCGATACAGGCGAGGTTTCAGGCCAAGGCTCCAGAAGGAAGGTGAAGGGAACAGTCCAGCAAATCAACCTGACCCCAGAAGCTACTTATGCAGCCAGCCCAAAATGAGAATCAGGTGCCTCAATTAGAGCACCCAACAGAACAAGAGAAAACCAGAAAACCTGGAGTAAGGAGCAATGGACCAGACCATGAACCGGAATACGGACATCACGGACTGGACCATGACACAGGAGTTACAGCAGGCGAGCGGACCCGCAGTGGGTAGGCCTTTCCATTGTCATGAGTGGTTTGTAGAACGGGAAACAAAAGCCAGCAGAAGACAAGAGCAGGCCTTTTGGCCCATCGTGTCTGTGCTGAACATGATTCCGATCTGACCTTTCCTATTTCCTGGCACATGGCCCACTCCCCTCCATCCCCTGCTGTACACGTGTCCGATTGCCCCCAAGGCAGTGCACGTCAGACGCCTACCACTCTCTCTGTAAAAAACTTGCCTTGCAAGTCTTCTTTTAATATTTAACCTCTAGTACTTGACTTTCCCAAATGGGAAAAAGGGCTCCATTTTCCAGATCCGTGCTTCTCCTAATTCTATAAACCTCTATCAGGTCTCCCCTCAATCCACCACTTCAGAGAAAAGAGTAGAGATGTGACCACCTTCTCCTTATTGTCCATGCCCTCAAATGCAGGAGATACATCTCCACCAAAGGAGGGGCAAGGCGCTCCTCCCCTCCGCTAGCCTACAGGGCACCCTTGGGCAAGGTGTAGCACCTGCTTAGCCCTCCTGATCAGGGTCACATGGGTGCAGGTGCTGGACGGTCGTATGAGCAGCCGGTGCAGATCACAAGTCCTGGCTATGCGAGCACTGATGCCAGGCAGGCAATCTCTGTAGAATACTGATAAATGGCTGTGGTCACTCATCTTGTAAAGGCACCGCCCAGAAGAAGGCAATGACAAGTTACTTCTGCAGAAAAATTTGCAAGGAACTTTGAACACACCAGTTAAAGCCATCTCCCACGTGCTTGCTTTGATTTAATTGATACGTAGCTGTGCACAGGCAAAAAATTGCCGATGAGCACTGACCTGAATGTCAGAAAACATCATGAACTGCACCGACAGTTACAGGATGGAACAGCGAGAGTTAAACAGCACGGGAAGTCCAACCAGACACTCACAAATGTGTAAGTCAAAGAGGTGCGGCATTTAAAGTGAAAACACCATGGCAATGGCTTCAGTCAGGAAAGATGATGAATTTGATAATGCTAGTAAAGGCTGGGAGTTGTATATCGAGAGGATGGAACGGTATTGCAACGCAAACAACGTGGAGGAGCAGAAGAAAGCCCCTACACTTCTTAGCTTAATGGGCCCAAGAACATACAGTGTCTTACCCAAATTAGAAACCTCTGCAAAGACAGCAAGCAAGGCACTTGACAAAATTATTACAATTTTATAAAATCACTTGAGCCCTAAACCGCTGGTAATAGCTGAGAGGTTTAGATTTTACAAAAGGAACCAGTCAAAGGATGAAAGCATTTACATTGTAGAACTGTACAAACTTTCCCAGTACTGTGACTTTAGAGATGAACTTTCTGATGCATTAAGGGACAGGCTTGTATGCGGCATGCATAGTCAAAGCACACAAAAGAGGCTACGGTCCAAAAGAGACCTAACATTAGAACGGGCATTGACTATTGCAATATCGTTAGAGACTGCAGCAAAGGATGCAGCAGAACTACAGCAAAGGAGGTTAGAATGTGAAATGCGCAAAATGTCCCTGAATAGCGCGAAAAGCCAAAGATGTTACTGATATGGCAAATCCGCCCATGATGCGAATGACTGTTGGTTCAAAGGAAAGGTCTGCAGAAAGTGTCACAGACAAGGTCACATAGAGAGAGTGTGCAAGGCAGACAAAAAGCACAACGGAGTGAAAAGTCTCAAACACAAAACTAACCAAATGCATAAAGTTACCGAATGTAAAACTGAATCAGACAACACAGAGCTTGACAATGGTGAACTGTCACGCCTGGAACTGCATAGTATAACTGAAGCAGATCACAAGATCATCTGGATCGTATTAGATGCGTCTGGTGTAAAACTGAAAATGGAGCTGGACACGGGGTCAGCTTTGTCCATAATTCCAGATGCTGACTACGACAGACTGTTTCCTTAGAGAAGACCTCAGTGATGCTGGAGACTTAGGCAGGCGTAAAAGTGTCTCCCAAAGGCAAACTGAAAACAAATGTGATGTACGGAGGCCAAACACTGCAGTTAGAGTTTTTTGTGTTGAAAAGTGAGGGCCAGCACTTTTTGGATGAGAATGGTTGAGAAAAATCCAACTACACTGGCACTCAGTCAAAGCTCTCAGCGTGACACATAAAGGCAACGGCAGCCCAAATAGTAGCACCAACCAGAGACTGGCACAGATGCTTAAAGCTAATGAGAAGGTGTTTGAGAAGAAAATTGGTAAACTCAAAGGCATGAAGGCCAAAATTGAACTGGTTGAAACAGCGACACCAGGATTCCATAAAGTGCGTCCAGTGCCTCACGCACTATGTCCTAAAGTGGATGCTGAACTTCAGAGCTTGGAGGCATCTGGAATTCTCTCCAAAGTTGAGTAGAGTGTTTGGGCCATGACCATTGTCCCAGTGATGAAGAAAGGGAAGGCTGGAGCCGTTCCCATATGTAGGGATGTCAAGGGCAGCATCAACCCAGTGCTGTGAAATGTACGGTGTCCCCTGCCACGAATGGAAGACACTTTTGCAGCTCTGGCAGGTAGGGAGAGGTTTCCAAGATCGACTTGTCACAAGCCTATCTTCAAATGGAGATTGAGGAGTCAAGCATGAAGTTCCTCAAAAACAAAACTTACAAGGGACTTCCCCAGTATAATCATCTTGTCTTTGGTGTCACATCAGCTCCAGCAACAGTGCAGGGCAGTATAATGATTAATAAATAAATAAACAGACAATAAACAAGACAATAGGCACAGTAGAGGACAAATTTCAATATAATAATAACTGATGCAGATGTCAGTCTAGACTCTGGGTATTGCAGAATCTGATGGCTTGGGGGAAGAAACTATTGTACAGTCTGGATAAAATTAAATAAAAATGAACATGAAAAGGGGTGGCAAGGTAGCGTAGTGGTCAGCACAATGCTTTACAGTACAGGCAACTTGGGTTCAATTCCCGCCACCGCCTGAAAGGAGTTTGTACTTTCTCCCCGTGACCGTGCAGGTTTCCTCCGGGTGCTCGGGTTTCCTCCCACAGTCCAAAGCTGTACTGGTTGGTAAGTTAATTGGTCATTGCAAATTGTTCCGTGATTAGGCTGGGGTTAAATCAGGGAAATGCTGGAAGGGCTGAAAGGGTCTATTTGTTGCTGTAATTTAATAAATTTAACGAATAAATAAATAAATAAAATAAAAGACAAAAGGGTGTTAGTTAAAAGCAAGGTTAAATAAGTAGGTTTTGAGCTGCTGTCTAAAAGTGTCAACTGATTCTGCCTCCCTCATAGCTTTAGGTACGTCTCCAGGTCATGTTCACCCTGGACAATGGCTTTGTAAGCAGTGAATTCCCCTGACGCTGCCCTCAGTGGAGGGGTGCACAATGACGAATTGGCAGCTTCCTCTACAAACGTAGACACTGCACTCTTTAACGGCAAGGCTGACGATGCAGTCGGCTGGAAGGTTTTGGATATGCTGCTTAAATAGAGGTTCTAATCATGCCTGTAACTCAGCCACATTATTGTTGTCATGTCATTTCAATTAAATTGAATTTAACCAGCCCCAAAAGAATAGCATTTCTCCATAACATTTGTGTTATATTTAACATAACATTTTGATATTGCAGGAGCTTCCTAATTAGTTCCACTCTCCTAATCCTTCTCGACAGCTTGTACTATTTTAGATTTATTATTACAACTGTCCTTTTCCTGATTATAACACTCTGTGCAAAAATAAACTCTCCTCTCTTGCCAATTACATTAAATTTATGCCCTCTGGTACTGACTCCCTATTTACTCCATGAAATCTCACATTGTTTTGAAAGAGAATCATTCCCCTTCCTTATCCAGACTCTGTACCCTTGCCCAGGCTTTGACAACCTTCATGAACTGTTACAACAAGGGAGAATGGGCTGTTGTATAAGCCCTGCTCTCTATACTCTGTGTCCACTTTATTAGGTACACCTGCTCGTTAAAGCAAACTTCTAATCAGCCAATCATGTGGCAGCAACTCAATGCATAAAAGCATACAGACAGGGTCAAGAGGTTCAGACCAAGCATCAGAATGGGGAAGAAATGGGATCTAAGTCACTTAGACTGTTGGTGCCAGATGGGGTGGTCTGAGTATTTCAGAAACTGCAGATTTCCTGGGATTGTCACCACAACGATGTCTAGAGTTTACAGAAAATAGTATAAAACCAACCAAAAAAAAACCATACATACAATAAAGTTCTGTGGGGGTAAAAGAGATCTTGTTAGTGAGAGAGGTCAGAGGAGAATGGCCAGATTGGTTCAAGTTGACAGAAAGGTGACAGTAACTCAAATAACCACACATTATAACAGTGCCGTGTAGAAGAGCATCTCTGAACACACACCATGTTGAACTTGGAGTGGATGGGCTACAGCAGCAGAAGACCACAAACATATTCTCAGTGGCCATTTTACTAGACAGGGAAGGTTCCTAATAGGGTGGCCACGGTGCAAATATACATTGTCTATTTCTATGATATACATGATAGATACATTGTCTATCCAACTGCTGATCTTCCATAAAAACAACCTTGCCTAGGCTTGCACCCTGGAAACTTTCCAAAGTACAAATCCATGGTCTATTGAGACTAACAGAGGCCTACACACACTAAACATTATCTATCTCTAGAATTAAGCAACGATACGGATAATTTCCAAGATGTGGCTATCAGTGAGACCGCCAGCCAATATCGCCAATCGCTAGCCGGTCCCCCACTTTTGGACTGGGTTATTACGTTTCAGATGGAGGGCCTGCAGACCTCATTCCTGATGAACCTCAGTGAACCAGATGTGTGTGTTTTTTTGCAGCACGTTGGTGGTTTTACATTTCCTGTTCGTGAGACAAGTCATCACCCTAACACTCCAGACACAGTCCCCGCATTTGTTCCAAGCTTCAACCTTTCAACCTACTCCAAGACCACTCGAAGCGCCCCAGCTGCTGAACTCACCTCCCTGGGCCGACGGTTCAGTCTCTAGCCATGTTCCAGTAAGTTTAAGCCTTACTCCTTCTGCAAACCTCTTTGGGAGGAAATCAGCAGGTCAGAAAGCTTCTATGGAGGGAAATCAGTGTGGGGCATAGAACATAGTACAGGCCTTTCAGCCCACAATGTTGTACCTCCCTTTCAACCTACTCCAAGACCAATCTAACCCTTCCCTCCCATATTTCTTTTTCATCCATGTGCCTACCTAGGACCATCTTAAAAGTCCCCAATTTCTCTGCCTGTACACCACCAAAGGCAGAGTGTTCCACCTCAGACATCGCCCCTATTAAAAACTTACTCCCTCATCCCTCATCTACATTTCTCTTAAAAGTAATCTCGTTTTAGCCATCGCCACCCTGGAAATAAGTCTCTGGCTGTTCGCTCTATCTATGCCTCTTGTCATTTTATCATCAGGTCATTTCTCATCCTCAATCACTCCGAAGAGAAAAGCTCTTTTCACTCAACACAAGGCATCAAAGCAATCCACGTGTTGGGCTGAGCGCCTTCATTAAGATTGAAGAAGGCTGGGAAAAGACGTAGAGGGTTGTAAACTAAGCCAGCTCCTTCATGGGCACCAGCCTCTCCACCATTGAAAACACCTTCAATAGGCGATGCTTGAAGAAGGCAGCATCCATTATTAAGGAAACTCACCATCTAGGACATGGCCCCTTCTCATTGCTGCCATCAGGAAGGAGGTACAGGAGTCTGAAGATGCACACTCAACACTTTAGGAACAGTTTCTTCCCCTCCACCATCAGGTCTCTGAATAAACCATGAACCCGCGAACACTACCTCACTATTTGCTCATTCTGCACTACTTAATTACTTTTAGAAATATTGTTTATTTTAATATACTAGAGTAATAGAGTCATAGAACACAACAGCACAGAAACAGGCCATTCAGCCCATCTAGCCCATGTCAAACTATTAATCTACCTAGTCCCATCGACCTGCTCCTGGACCACAGCCCTCCATACCCCACCCATCCATGTACCTATCCAAATTTCTCTTAAGTGCTGAAATTGAAATCACATTTGCCACTTGTGCTAGCAGCTCGTTCCACACTCTCACCTGCCTCTGAGTGAAGAAGTTCCCCTTCATGTTTTCCTTAAACATTTAGCCTTTCACCCTTAACCTGTGACCTTTAGTTCTAGCCTCACCAAATCTCAGTGGAAAACACCTGCTTGCATTTACCCCATCTATACCCCTCATAATTTTTATACCTCCAACAAATCTCCCTTCATTCTTCCACACCCTAAGGAATAAAGTCCTAACCTATTCAACCTTACCCTGTAATTCAGGTCCTCAAATCCTGGCAACATCTTTGTAAATTTCCTCTGCACTCTTACAATCTTATTGACATCTTTCCTGTCAGTAGGTGGCCAAAACTGCACATAACACTTCAAATTAGACCTCACCAACATCATTCACTATAACATCCCAACTCCTGTACTCAGTATTCAGAGTTATGAAGGTCAATGTGCCAAAAGCTTTCTTTATGGCCCTATCTACCTGTGACACCACTTTCAAGGAATTATGGATCTATTCTCAGATCCCTCTGTATTACCACACTCCTCAGTGCCCCACCATTCACCTTGTAAGTCCTCTTCAGGTCTGTCCTCTCACCTCACACTTGTCTGCATTAAATTCCATCTGCCAGTTTCAGCCCATTTTTTCAGCTGGTCCAGATCCTTCTGCAGCCTCTGATAATCTTCCTCGCTGTCTACAACACCCAATCTTGGTGTTGTCCACAAATTTGCTGATCCAGTTCACCACATAATCAAATATTTAAACAATCTGGATGATAAACAACAATGGACCAAGGCTTCCAGTCAGAAAGCCAACAACCTACTACCACTCTCTGGCTTCTCCCATAAAGTCAATGTCTAATCCAGTTTATTACCTCATCTTGAATGCCTAGAGATTGAATCTTCTTGACCAAACTCCAATGTCAGGTTCTTATCAAAGGCCTTGCTAAAGTCCATGTAGACAACATCCACTGCCTTGCCTTCAACAACTTTACTGGTAACTTCCTTGAAAAACCCTTTAAGATTGGTTAGACATGATCTATCATGCACAAAGCCACGTTGACTACCGCTCATTCATCCCTGCCTATTCAAATACTTACGTATATATCCAGTCCCTTAGAATACCTTACAATAACTTACCCACTACTGATGTTAGGCTCACCAGCCTATAATTTCCCGGCTTGTTCTTGGAGCCTTTCTTGAACAATGGAACAACATTAGCTATCCTCCTATACTCTGGCAACTCACCTGAGGTTGAAGACATTTTAAATATTTCTGCTGTGGCCTCTGCACTAGCCTCTCACAGCGTCCATGGGAACACCTTGTCAGGTCCTGATTTATTCACCCTAATTTGCCTCAAGACTGCCAAACGTCCTCCTCTGTAATCTGGATACGGTCCGTCACCTCACTGCTGCTTCGCCTCACTTCTATAGACCCTGTGTACATCTCCAGAGTAAATCCAGATGCACAAAATCCACTTAAGATCATTCCCCTTCTATCTCTTTCAGCTTCGCACATGGATTACCATTCTGATCTTCCAGAGAACAAATTTTGTCCCTTGCAATCCATCTACTTTTAATATATCTGGACAAGCCCTTGAGATCCTCCTTCACCTTGCCAGTCGGAGCAACCTCTTGCCTCCTTTCAGCCCTCCTGATTTCTTTCTCTTGCACTTCTTATGCCCCTCAAGTATCTCATTTGTTCCTACCTGCCTTTACCTGCTATGCACCTCCTCTATTACCTTAACCAGAGCTTCAAACCTGTTATTTTGCCTTTTATTCTGACAGGAACATGCAAAACTCTGTACTCTCAAAATTTCACTTACCAAGTACACCTTTGCCAGAAGACAACCTGTCCCAATCCACACCTGCCAGATTCTTCCTGACACCGTCAAAAATGGCCCTTCTCTACTTTAGAATCACAACCAGGAACTAGCCCTATCCTTTTCCATAATTACCTTAAAACTAATGGCATTACAATCATTGGGTGCAAAGTGTTCCCCTACACAAACTTCTGTCACCTGTCCTGTCATTATCTAATAGAGGATCTATTATAACACTCTCTCTGGTTGGAACTTCTATGTACTGATTGAGAAAACTTTCCTGAACGCACTTGACAAACTCTACCCCGTCTAGCCCTTTTACAGTATGGGACAATACATTGAAAGTTAAAATCGCTTCCTATCACAACCCATATGTTTCTTGCAACACTTTGCGATCTCTTTACAGATTTGCTTCCCTAAATCACACGGACAGCTGGGTGGTCTGTAATATAATTCCATCAACATGTTCAAATCTTTCTTATTCCTCAGTTCTACCCATAAAGTCTCACCAGACAAGTTCTCCAGTCTGTCCAGACTGAGCACAGCCGTGACATAGTAATGCCACCCTCCCCCATTTGATCCCTCCGGCTCTGTCTCACCTAAAACAACAGAATTCTGGAGCACTGAGATGCCAGTCCTACCCTCTCTGTAATCAAGCACATTTTTATATATTGCTCTGTACTGCAAAAAGACAATTTTCACGGCATACTATATGTCAGTGGTACTAAACCTGATTCTGAAACATTTAAGACCGTTGCCTTAACGGCAAATGTGACTGCTGATTTGCACAAAGCAAGATCCCCAAGCAGAGAAAACGAGAAGCTCGGTGTGCACAGGTTAGCTGCTGCATCTCAACCGTGACTCTGCCTCGGGAAATATTTCATTGGCCGTGAGCCGAGACACCCTGAGGTTGTGAGAGTCCCAAGAAGAACTCAAGAGTTCGAAGCTGGGTTTATTGGCACGTGGACCATACGCGTATATGCACAGATACAATGAGAAACTTAACTTGCAGCAACATTGCCGGAGAGAGGCTGGATTCTCTAGCAAAGCTTAAATCAGACATAATTAGGCCTTCTTCTGATGGAGTGAATTGCAAGTGATCTCCAGCAGGCTGAGCAGCATCTGTGGAAGGGAGGGAACTGCAATGCTGCCTATAACTTCCACCCCACAGATGCTGCTCGGCCCACTGGTTATCTGTTCCAGCCTCTGCAGTCTCTTGTGTCTCTGCTGTGATTCAGTGACCTTGGTTGAGAGGTAAACGTTATCCAGAACAAGGCGATCTTTCCATCACTCCCAGAGACACTCTGTCCTCACGAGGAGCCAATAATCTTGGAGAGTAGTTCCCCGCCCGCCTCTCAGGACTGTCCGAGGTTTCACGCTACAGGACGAAACTGACAACGGAGGGGTAAGTACGGCAGACTGCGCTGCGATTTGCCACCCCAGCCGCAAGCCCGCGGCATCGGGTCTCCGCGGTGGACAATGCAGTCGGACGGTGGGGCCGATGCTTTCCTTAGCTGGAGGAAGTTGGAACAGATTAGTGTTATTATGGTGCCAGAGACGGGGTTCAATCCCGCCGTGGTCTGTGAGGAGTTTGCATGCTCTTCCTGTGACCGTGTGGGTTTCCTCCGGGTGCTCCAGTTTCCTCCCATAGTCCAAAGACGGACCAGCCGCTAGTGTAATTTGTCCCAGGGATGTAATTGGGCAGTGCGAGTTCGTTGATCTAGAAGGGCCTGTAACTGTTGTGTCTGTGTGGGACCATGTATCGATTAAATAAAAACACGTACGTGGGCGATGGGTTTAATTGATGTGTTCACGTTACAGCGGGACAGTGAGAGAGAACAGTGCATGTGCATAGATTAACAGATCAATACGTAGTACTGGGGGGGGTCATTGCTCTAAAAAAACATAGATCCATACATTACATTTCTTTCCCATTTAGATTAATGCAACATGAAACTGTATTACAAAACATTCAATTTCCCTTTCATAAACCCAAATTCCAAACAAACATGCTTTCTCAGTAACAGTCCACAACTAACTTCGCAGTTCTAAAGGTTCGGTCTTTTGGGTGGCGCTCTGTTTCTTTCAGGATAGAGTCCAATCAAACCTCCTGCAAAAGTGTTGTCTGTCTTCTGTCCTTAATGCGCGGCCGAAGTCGAGGTCCGCGTTCGGTCAGGATGGGCGGAGGGTTTGTATGAATATGGAAGCATCTTCAGGAGGCTAAGGAACTTCAGCGTGTCCTCTTTGACTCTCACCAATTTTTACAGAACACATCCTATCCAGATGTATCACAGTTGCTATGACAACTGCTCTACCCAAGACCAGAAGAAACTGTCGGGAGTTGTGGACGCTGTCCAGTCCTTCACCCATTCCTCCACTGACTCTGTTGTCATTTCTCACTGGCTTAAGACAACATAACATAATCAAAGATCTCAATTACCTCAATTATTCTCTTGTCTTCCCCTTTCCCATCAGGTAGAGAGAAAAATGCTTGAGAACACATACCAGAGTCCAATACAGCTGCTCGTACGACCATCCAGCACCTGCTCCGGTGACTTCCTGTGATCCTGATCGGGGAGATAATCAGGTGCCCATGGGTGCCCTGCAGGCCAGCAGAAGGAAGGAGCGCCTTACACCTCCTTTGGTAGAGACATACCTCCACCCTGTCACCCGCAATAATCAGTGCCAGTGTCAATACCAGGATCGGAGGAGTCAGACAGTGTCCGTGAAACCGGTGTCTGAGGTAGTGGCAGGAGCTGTCTGACAGACTCAGTAATCTGCTCCTGCCCCTGAAGAGTGGCAGTGACGGGCGATCGATACAACTCATTGTCTACACAAAGCAGCTCACCGTGTCTTGTGTCCTCCTCGCTCCTGAAGGCACCTCTTCTCTCTAACACAAGTCTTTTACTTCCAATCAAGCTTCATTTTCTAAAAGGTTACACAGGAGGCCATTCGATCCATCTGTCCCATGCTGGTATCTATGCATAGTGTGTGGTTTCCTCCCCCTCCCAGCAGAGGCCAGTGAAGACCATCTCATAGACTATTTCTGGGCCCCTGTCACTCTCACAGCCTCACATGGTGTTAATGACGCCAAGGGAAAGTGAGGGTGTTGGCAGCTCGTTCGCACGCACCAACCATGGCTCATTTACACCCTCACGCGCGTGGATACAGGCCGTGCAGCGAGATAATGAAGACCGATTCAAGGGCATCTTGAGGGACAGCCACCCAATCTGCTAGGCTAAATGTGCCGGGAATTGGAGGTGACAGAGCAGAGTGAGGGTGACAGGTTAAAGCTGAAGTAACAGGGTCAAGGTCACAGGTTAAAGGTAAAATAACAGGGGCAAGGTCATAAGTTATAGGTGATACAACAAAGGGGTGGTCACAGGTAATCGTGGGAATGGGCCAGTGTTAAGGTGGAGAATTTGGCTGGACCGGAGAGTTAAGGTGGATCAGATGGAGGGGAGAATCATTGCTTGGTCCAATCATTGTAAGAGGGTTTGTTTGCAGTGTGGTGTTCCGACACCTAGACTTTCCAGTGACCAATGACCAATAAGGGGGCAGCCTTTAGTGCGAAGTAACCTGACACCTCCTGGAGACCTAGTCCTGCCGGTCTGGATAATGGGACTGTGTGAGTTCCGACACTATCGAATCGGGACCGTCTGGGAACAGAGGGAAGCTCTGGAGGTTCAGGAGAGGACCAAGGAGATGCCCGAGAAGTTCTGACGACTTGCAGCTCAGCTTAAGGAATCCAGCCGCTAGGACTCAAGGAAGGGAAAGCCTCCTTTACGCCAACTTTGAAGCCTATTCCCAGGGAGAGGGGTGGGCAAGGACCATCTGTAATGTCTCGCTGCCGTCACCTGAGGGTACAGACGGGGATTTGGACTGATTTGTCCACTGTTTCTACAAATAATCTTTGAGAGCCTAGAGGAAGGACTCTGAGGTCTGTTATCTCACCCCCACCACCTGGGAAGCCTCAGGAGTCATCCTCGGAGGAAGATCCAGAGGAGACAGCAAACCCAAACTGGTTGAAATCTCTTCCATCTGCAGGGACTTGGAGGAGGGCTTCAGCAAGGGAAAGGCCTCGACTCTACCACCACATTGTCCTTACAACTGTGCTATAGACCTGCTGCCCAATACTCGTCCCCCGCGGGGGTCAACGATAGGCGCTCTCAGGCCCGGAAAGAAGCGCAGTGGAAGAGTGTATAAAGGAGGCTCTTGGTACAGGTTTCATTCAGCTCTTCAACTCACCAGCTGGTGCAGGCTTCTTTTTCATATGAAAGAAAGGTGGGAGCCTGTGGCCAACAATTGACTACAGGGGATTAAAATCACATAACAGCCAAGAATCGTTATCCACTTCCACACATGAATACAGCCTTCGAGGTGCTTCCAGGAACAAGAGTATTCACAAAACTAGACCTACAATCTGGTCCGTAAAAGGGAAGGTGGTGAGTGGAAGACTTTATTCAATACACCGACAGGGCGCTATGAATACCTGGTTACGCCCTTCAGCCTTGTGAACTCTCCAGCCATTTCCCAGGCCTTTATAAACAACGTGCTCCGTAAGTATGCCTTCGTCTACTTAGAAGATATCCTATTCTTCTCAAACTCCATAGGGGAGCATGTCGCTCATGGTGGGGACGTTGTAAACAGGCTTCTAGACCATGGACGTTATATCACACTGGAGACGCACAAATTTCACGTGACGACTGTTTTATTTTTGAGCTTCATCATTTTCAGTGGCGACCTCAAGATGGACACTGCCAAGACCCAGGCGGTCAGAGACTGGCCACCACCATCCACTATCAAACAGGTCCGACGATTCATTGAGTTTGCAAACTTCTGCTGGAAGTTTATCCAGAACTGCAGCTTGGTGGCAGCTCCACTGTCGGTGCTAACAGAAATCTAAGGACCTTTTTGTCTGGCCTGCTAAGCCCAGGCTGCTCTTGCAGAGCTTAAACAGCAGTTCACATCAGCTCCCCTGGTGGTTTCCCCTAACCCGTGCCTTCCCTTCATCGTGGAGGTGGATGCCTCAGACATTTAACTGCTTTGATTTCATCCTGACTTACTGACCGGGGTCAAAGAACCAGAAACCAGATGTCCAGTCCCACCAGTTTGATGAACCGGAATGAGAGGAGCAGCCTACCGCCATTTTGCCCCAAGCCACGGTGGTAGAACCAATTCACTGGAGAATCAACGCTCTTGTTCACAGGCTCAAGTGCAAGGGGGTGTTTCTGAGAACGGCCTTCCAGGTCAGCTGTTTGGCCCAAGTCTCGTCCGGTTCCAGGTACTCCAATGGGGGGATTCATCGAGAATGACCGCTCACCCAGGGACTGCCAGGACCCTCGAGTTTATCAAGAGGAGGTATTGGTGGCCCAGAATGATGAAGAAAGTTCGGCAGTATGTGCAGGCATGTGAGATGTGTGCCCAGAGCAAGGAGCCCTCAAGGACTCCTCCATCCCCTACCTGTTCTGGAAATTCCATGAGCACACATCTCCATGGACTTTATCTCAGATCTTCTGACGTCCAAGGAGATGGTCATTGATGGTCATCATGGTAATTGTTGATCAATTTTCAAAAGCCTGCTAGTTCTTTGCCTTAGAGAAGCTACCATCTGCAGTGGAGATGACCAAAATTGTCCTAGACCAAGTCTTCAGGATCCATGGATTCCCAGCAGACATTGTTTCGGATTGTGGTCCACAATTTGCATCACATTTCCGGAAAGCTTCCTGTAAGCTGATAGGGCGTCAGCAAAACTTTCCTCTGGGTTTCACCCATAGTCCAACGGTCAGATGGAGTGGACCAACCAAGATTTAGAACATACCCTAAGATGTCTGGCCTCAGAAAGACCTGATGAGTGGTGTGACCATTTGATGTGGGCAGAGGTCACCCACAACACCCTATAGCCTTTGGCTCACAGGATATCACTGTTCGAGTGCCTCTCTTTCTGGAACAGGAGGCTGTGGCTGGGGTCCCTGAGGCTGAAGATCTCATTCAATGCTGCAAGCAAAAATGGATCAGGGAAAGAGAGATTTTTGCAGGCCTTTACCCGGGTGGCAGAGACCAAGATGAACCAAAGGAGAAGACAGGGGCCCCCTTTACAACCTGGGCAACAGGCTTAGTGACCTTAGTTAACAGGTCACTCATGACTTGCCTCTCTAGATGGAATTTAGGAAGTTGGTGCCCAAGTTCATTGGACACTTTCAAGTCCTGAGGAAAGTAAACCCAGTGGATTATAACTTGCACCTTCCCAAGACCTTAAAGCTCGATCCCACCTTCCACAGCTCTAAATAAATCCTATCTGTACCAGCCCTTAGCCCCACTACCATCGATAGGGAACAGGTCTTCACAACGAGAGGACTGTTCAGGGTGTTCAGTAATACCTCGTGGACTGGGAAGGATTGAGGCCGGAGGAGAGGAGCTGGGTGTCCGAAAGGATCCACAGGTACCATCACGGCCTCTCCCAGCAGCCGGGGCCATCGGGAGTCAGCTGTAGGGGAGGTAGTCCTGTTACAAGACGCCTTCAACCATGCCAGCTTCCAAGATTTAGATGCTCTAACTCCCCAGAGTACGGATTGCTGGCATGGCCCCTTTAAGAGTTCAGGACAGTCCCACTAATCGGTAATCTTGTTTTGGGTGCCAAGAATTGAGGATTTAAGTAACATCTGAACTGAGATTTGGTGTTCAATTGTAGTGTCATCGTCTAAGTTTTGTTTGTGCTCAGTTCCAGATCCAGTCTGATACCGTGTCTTGATCCTTCAGATATTCCAGCATTGGGTCCACGCCTTCCTCGTCAAGGTTCTCGTCGCAGAATTATGATGCTATTAAGCTGGAATGGGAGCTCAAACTGAGAATGGATGTACCCAGGGAAATGCACAATAATGCAGAGGCTGTTTAGGAAGCACTCGCATGGGATCTGGATGGATTTGTCCCAGTGAGGTAGGGAAAAGACGGTGGAGTGGAGGAATCATGGCTGACAAGAGACGTGGAACATCTGGTCATGAGGAAGAAATAAGCTTGCATTAGATTTAGGAAGCAAAGATCAAACAGGGCTCCCAAGAGTTACAAGGAAGAACCCTAAGAATGGACTTAGGACAGTGAGAAGGCCTTGATGAGTAGGATTAAGAAAAAACCCAAGGAGTTCTACATGTTTGTGAAAAACAGAAGGATGGGTAGATTGAGGGTAGGACCAATCAGGGATAAAAGTGTCATAAGGGGGCTGTTGGGACTGGACCCAAATGCAGGACACAGACACTGAAGTACTAGGAACAGGACGGGACAAAACTAAAGGACGGGACAGGTCGCAGACTAGGCTAGGGAAGCAGGTCCAGGATGAGGGATAGGGAACCAGGAGCCTGGGGTGGACTCTGAGCCCGAGACTGGACAAGGACCCAGAACCTGGGTCTTGACTTGGGCTCGGACTCCAAACCAGGCGAAGACGTGACGAGGCCTGGGTTCTTGAGGATTGAGTAACTCAGAGGTTGGATCTTGGAGGCAGACTAGGAATTGTACATCGACATAGAGCCGGGACTTATCCTCCGACAAGCCAGGACTCCTCTTTAACAAGACACTAACATGAGACTGGACAATACATAGACATAGAGCCAGGATTTATCCTTCATCAAGCCAGGACTCAACTTTCACTCCACACCAAGGCGGGGCAGGACCATCCATCGGGTAATGGCAGAACAGCTTGACTTACCCGATGGAGGCAAAGACAAGACAGATCATCCACAGGGCAATGGCAGAACGGCCTGACTTACCTCACGGGGCGAGGACAGGAAGAGACAAACACCGAAGAACTCAGACAGTTCCATCTCTGCATCGGGGTTGCTCCGAGTCACAGTTATGGCCGGCAACCTTGGCTGGCTATGGAAACAACCGGATCCCTACCTAGCTCGGAGTGGCTGACGGCCACCCAGCTGGCCCAGGAAAGGCCAAATCCATACCACAATGACAGCTCCGACTACTGACAGCAAGGCTCCCAGGAGCAGTGGTTCTCCAATGCGGCCTAAAGATGGCAAGTGGCCGTTCTAGCCTTCCACCGGCCATTTGCTCCCAGGGAATCTTGACAAGACAACCACCCAACCAACCACACTCAATCCCAGGGCCACATATTCCCAGCCCCGCCCCCCAACCACACTCAATCCCAGGGCCACTTACATTCCCAGCCCCGCCCCCCAACCACACTCAATCCCAGGGCCACTTACATTCCCAGCCCCGCCCCCCAACCACACTCAATCCCAGGGCCACTTACATTCCCAGCCCCAAGATGAGCATCAGGTGCTGATGATTAAGTCCAACCGAAACAAGGGACAGCCGGAGGACCCGGAGTCCGGAGTCCGCGGACCGGACCGTGAACCGGAATGCGGTCTTCGGACCGGACCATGACAAAAAGAGGAAATGTACAGTACACCTGGAGTCAGGGGATGTTCTTAATGAATACTTTACTTCAGTATTCGCCAGTGAAAGGGATCTTCACATTTACGATGACACCATAAAACAGGCTGAAATGCTAGAACATGTCATTGTTAAGAAAGAGAACTTTTGAAAAACAATTAGGATAAGTAAGTCCTGGGGCCAGATGGGATGCACTCCAGATTACTGAGGGAAGTGAGGGAAGAGATTGTTGTGCTTTTGGCAATGAGCTTTGCCTCCTCACTGGCCGCAGGAATAGTACCAGATGATTGCAGGGTGGTAAATGTCATTCCTTTGATCAAGAAAGGGAGCGGGGAGAACCCTGGGAATTATAGACCAGTGAATCCTACATCAGCAGTGGGAAAATTATTGAAGCTGATTCTGAGACAGGAATGATGAGCTTTTGGAGAAACACAGTCTGATTAGGGATAGTCAGCATAGCTTTGTGAAGGACAGCTCATGCCTCATGAGCCTGATTGAAGTCTTTGAGCTGTGACGAAGCATATTGGTGAAGGTAGAGTAGTGGATGTGGTGTATATGGATTTTAGTAGGGTTTTTAATAAGGTTCCCCATGAAAACCTCTTCGGAAAGTTGGGAGGCATGGGATCCAGGGAAAATTGACTGTGTGGATACAGATCTGCCTTGCCCAAAGAAGGCAAAGGGTGGTTGTAGATGGAGGGTATTCTGCCTGGAGCTCAGAGAACAGTGGTGTTCCACAGGGATCTGTTCTGGGACCCCTGCTCTTTGTGAACTATATAAATGACTCGGTTGAGGAAGTGGAAGGGTGGGTCAGTAAGTTTGCAGATGACATGAAGGGTGCTGGGATTGTGGGTAGTGTGGAAGGTTGTCGCAGATTATAACGGTGGGTGCATTGACAGGATGAAGAGCTTGGCTGAGGAGAGAGAGTTGGAGTGTAACCTGGAAAAAGGTGAAGACATCCATCTTGGAAGGCAGAATGCAGGTTTAATATTAGGATCCTTAGCAGTGTGGAAGAATAGTCCACATTCGTAGATCCCTCAAGATTGCCACACAAATTGATAGGTTTATTGAGAAGGCGTATGGTGCGTTGCTCTTTAGTTGAGGGATTGAGTTCAAGAGGTAAAGTTGCAGGTCTGTGAAACCTTGGCTAGACCACGGTCGGAATATTGTGTTCGGTTCTGGTCACCGGAGGAAGGATGTGGAACATTTAGAGAGGGTGCAGAGGAGATTTACCAGGATGCTCCCTGGATTAGAGAGCACAGGCTGAGTGAGCTGGAGTGAAGGAAGACGAGAGGTGACCAAGATTCCCATCTAAGCTGGTTAGAGGTTGGCTGCAGGTTGCTGGCAATTGAAGAGGGAGAGGGGCAAAGAGGCTTCACCAAATTGCAAGCAACACACAGAAAATGCTGGTGGAACACAGCAGGCCTAAATTGTGACCAGATTCTCAAAGCATGTTTAAGAACTGGGTTATCAGTAATTTTACTGAAGAGTAAAGGAAGAGAAGATCCAAGAGGAGAAATAATTGAGACATTTTTAACTGATTGAGCTTCTAGGGACAGTCGTCCCTCTTGATATAATATGACCAGAATGTGATATTCCTTATATTATTTGCCCAGTAATAGAATCTAAAATTAGGTAAAGCTAGACCACCATCTTTATTTTTCCTTTGAGGAAAGACTTTGTTCAGCCGGGGTTGTTTATTATTCCATGTGTAAGAAGAGAGAATTGAGTCCAAAGAGTTGAAAAAACTCTTCGGAATAAAAGCAGCTTTCTTTATATAATATTAACGATTTCTTCTCTTCGGTATTCACTAAGGAGAAGGATATTGAATGGTGTAAGGTGTGGGAAACAAGTAAGGAAGTTATGGAACCTATGACAATTAAAGAGGTGGAAGTACTGGCGCTTTTAAGAAATTTAAAAGTGGATAAATCTCCGGGTCCTGACAGGATATTCCCCAGGACCTTGAGGGAAGTTTGTGTAGAGATAGCAGGAGCTCTGACGGAGATCTTTCAGATGTCATTAGAAATGGGGATTGTGCCGGAGGATTGGCGTATTGCTCATGTGGTCCCATTGTTTAAAAAGGGTTCTAGAAGTAAGCCTGGCAATTATAGACCTGTCAGTTTGACATCAGTGGTGGGTAAATTAATGGAAAGTATTCTTAGAGATAGTATTTATAATTATCTGGATAGACAGGATCTGATTAGGAGTAGCCAGCATGGATTTGTGCGTGGAAGGTCATGTTTGACAAACCTTATTGAATTTTTTGAAGAAGTTACGAGGAATGTTGACGAGGGTAAGGCAGTGGATGTAGTCTATATGGACTTCAGCAAGGTCTTTGACAAAGTTCCACATGGAAGGTTAGTTAAGAAGGTTCAGTCGTTAGGTATTAATGCTGGAGTAATAAAATGGATTCAACAGTGGCTAGATGGGAGATGCCAGAGAGTAGTGGTGGATAATTGTTTATCGGGATGGAGGCCGGTGACTAGCGGGGTGCCTCAGGGATCTGTTTTGGGCCCAATGTTGTTTGTAATATACATAAATGATCTGGATGATGGGGTGGTAAATTGGATTAGTAAGTATGCTGATGATACTAAGGTAGGAGGTGTTGTGGATAATGAGGTGGGTTTTCAAAGCTTGCAGGGAGATTTATGCCGGTTAGAAGAATGGGCTGAACGTTGGCAGATGGAGTTTAATGCTGAGAAATGTGAGGTTCTACATTTTGGCAGGAATATTCCAAATAGAACATACAGGGTAAATGGTAGGGCATTGAGGAATGCAGTGGAACAGAGAGATCTAGGAATAACAGTACATAGTTCCCTGAAGGTGGAGTCTCATGTAGATAGGGTGGTGAAGAAGGCTTTTGGAACGCTGGCCTTTATAAATCAGAGCATTGAGTACAGAAGTTGGGATGTAATGTTAAAATTGTACAAGGCATTGGTAAGGCCAAATTTGGAATATTGTGTACAGTTCTGGTCACCGAATTATAGGAAAGATATCAATAAATTAGAGAGAGTGCAGAGACAATTTACTAGGATGTTACCTGGGTTTCAGCACTTAAGTTACAGAGAAAGGTTGAACAAGTTAGGTCTCTATTCATTGGAGCGTAGAAGGTTGAGGGGGGATTTGATCGAGGTATTTAAAATTTTGAGAGGGATAGATAAAGTTGACGTGAATAGGCTGTTTCCATTGAGAGTAGGGGAGATTCAAACGAGAGGACATGATTTGAGAGTTAGGGGGCAAAAGTTTAAGGGAAACACGAGGGGGTATTTCTTTACTCAGAGAGTGATAGCTGTGTGGAATGAGCTTCCTGTAGAAGTAGTAGAGGCCAGTTCAGTTGTGTCATTTAAGGTAAAATTGGATAGGTATATGGACAGGAAAGGAGTGGAGGTTTATTGGCTGAGTGCGGGTAGGTGGGACTAGGTGAGATTAAGAGTTCGGCACGGACTAGGAGGGCCGAGATGGCCTGTTTCCGTGCTGTGATTGTGATTGTTATATATGATTAGGCAAGCTTGGGAGTATGATCTGAATATGCAAATCTCTGATGAAGATTGGAATGCCATTTGAAATTAGTGAATAAGTCATCTTTTTGCACTCGCCATTCTTTGGTACAATTTAAAGTGGTACATGGAGCCTATTTGTCTAAAGAGAAATTATCCAGTTTTTATTCTGATATTTCTCCAACTTGTGACAAACGTAATTCAGCCAATGCTTCGTTAATTCATATGTTCTGGTTATGTCCCAGCTTAGAAAAATTTTGGAAAGATGTATTTTCTACTTTTTCTCAACTTTTTAACACTAACTTTGAACCTAATCCTCTTATCGCTCTCTTTGGTATTCTCGGAACTCAAGATATAACTTTAACTCTCTCAGACTTGTATGTTCTAGCTTTTATCTCACTTATGGCAAGAAGACGGATTTCGCTTGAATGGAAAGAAGCAGTCTCTCCTACTCAAATGCAGTGGTTCGAAGACATTATGACTCATCTTAGTTTGGAGAAGATTCGGTGTTCTATTTCTAATTCAGTACAGTACTTTTATAAGACATGGGGTCCTTTTATGAACTACTACTCTAACTTGTGAAAGGTTTTTTTTCTATGTAGATGTTATTAATTATGTTATTCTTTGTTAACAACCTGGCGACACTTTTTAAAAAAATATTTTTTTCCTTGTTCTTACCCATTGGTTTTCTTGGTGGGGGCTAGATTTTTTTTATATACATAAAATTCCTAATGTATACTCTATAAATTTGCAGTATTAGTAATCATTACCGGAGTACTATATACATGTATGTTACTCAGTCCTATACAGTTCAATTTTTCTATTGTCTGTATTCTGTTAGCAAGTTTTTTTATATATATATATACTCTGTTTTTGTTATATATTCTTGTATACATTAATAAAAATATTGAAAGAGGAACACAGCAGGCCAGGCAGCATCTATAAGGAGAAACACTGTTGACATTTCGGGCCAAGACCCTTCGTTAGTCCTGACGAAGGGTCTCGGCCCGAAACGTCGACTGTGCTTCTCCCTATAGATGCTGCCTGGCTTGCTGTGATCCACCAGCATTTTGTGTGTGTTGTTTGAATTTCCAGAATCTGCAGACTTCCTGGTGTTTACCAAATTGCAAGAGTACCTTTACGTGGGACCAAGAGTAGTGGACAACCGCTCCACAGCCTTTTCCCACCCATTCCAAGTCCCATGGCAGTTAGTTACCCCAGGCCTAACCCAGGTGATGGAGAAGGGCAAGAGGGGGTCTGCTGGAACAGTAGCGGACTCATTTAGGGAAGGTTCACTAGGTTGGTTTGTGGGATGAAGGGGTTGAGGAACAGAGGAAGCTTGAACTGGGAGGCTGATAGTCACTGGATGTGCAGATTGAGACATAATCTTATTGAAACATAAACATCTGATACAGTAGGTGCTGAGGGCACGTCTCCCTTCATGGGAATCCAATACCTCTACATTTTCAAATATCTAATTCTAAACTGGAAAACAAAAACTCTATCTCCTCAAATTCCTCATGAAGTATAGCTCTTGGTGTGCCTTCTTCATGATAGCATCAATGTGTTGGGCACAAGATGGATTGTCTGAGGTGCTGCCCCACAAGAACTTGAAGCTGCTCACTCTTTCCACCGCTGGTCCTTCAATGCAGTTCGGCGTGTGCTCTCCCATCTTCCCCTTCCTGACGTCCACAATCAGTTCCTTGGTAATGCTAATGTTGAGTGTTGAGGTAGTTGTTGCAACACGACCATATAGGAAGGAGATTGAAAACCTGGCTGAATTGGTGCCACAGCAACAATCTCGCACTCGACGTCACCAAAACCAAAGAGCTAATTATTGTCTACAGGAGGAAGAAATCTGAGGTGCATGAGGCAGCCCTCATTAGGGGATTGGAGGTGGGGGGAGGTGAGTGACTTGAAGTTCTTTGGGGGTTACTATATTGGGGGATCTGTCCTGCGACCACAAAGAAGGCACAACAAAGCGTGTTCTGTCTTAGAAGTTTGCACAGGTTCGGTATGCCATCTAAAACTTTGACAAACTTATATAGATGCACAGTGGAAAGTATCATAACTGGCGTTTGAAACACCAATGCCCAGGAATGGAAAAGCCTATAAAAAGTAGTAGGTATATCTCAGTCCATCACAGACAAAGCCCTCCCCGCCATTGAGAGCATCTTCAAGAAGCTTTGCCACAAGAAAGCAGCATCCATCATCAAAGACCCCACCGTCAAGGCCAGGCTCTTTTCTTGCTGCTGCCAACTGGAAGGAGGTGCAGGAGCCTTAGGTCCCACACTACCAGGTTCAGGAACAATTATTACCCTTAACCATCACACAACTTTGAACTGATCCCATAACCTATGCACTTACTTTCAAGGGCTCAACAACTCACGAACTCAAGAAATTCTGCAGATGCTGGAAATCCAAAGCAACACACTCAAAATGCTGTAGGAATTCAGCAGGGTCTAGAAGGGTCTCGAACCAAAATGTTGAATGTCTGTTCATTTCCATGGATGCGGAATTCTTCCAGTATTTTGTGTATGCTGCTCTACACTCGTTCTCAGTATTATTTATTTACTTATTTCATTTTTATTTCTTTTCTTAGCTCAAGCTGGTAAAACCTGAGGCATGGGTTTGATCTGACGATTGTCTAAATTTTTGATGTCTGTTATTCTTTAATGGTTACTCTGCAAATGGATCCTCGACTTCCTAACCAGAAGAGCAGAATCTGTGCAAATCCACCTTGCTGACAATCAACACAGGTGCACCACCGCTCTACTCTCTCTACACTCACGACTGCGAGACTAAACACAGCTCAAATACCATCTATAAATGTGCTGATGACACAACTACTGTTGGCAGAATTTCAGATGGTGACAAGGGGACATATAGGAGTGAGACAGATCAGCTGGTTGAGTGGAGTCGCAGCAACAACCTTGCATCTAATGTCAGGAAGACTAAGGAATTGATTGTGAACTTCAGGAAGGGGAAGTTGAGGGAACACACACCAGTCCTCGTAGATGAATCAGAAGTGGAGAGAGTGAGCAATTTCAAGTTCCTGGGTGTCAATATCTCTGAGGATCCAACCTGGGCCCAGCATATTGATGTATCTACAAAGAAGGCATGATGGTGGCGATACTTCATTAGGAGTTTGAGGAGATTTGTTATCTCACCAAAGACACTTGCAGATTTCTATAGATGTGCTGTGGAGAGCATCCTAACTGGTCACATCACTGTCTAGTATGGAGGGGAGGGGGGTACTACTGCAGAAGATTGAAACAAGCTGCAGAGACTTGTAAACTCAGTCAGCTCCATCATGGGCACTAGCCTCCCCAGTATCCAGGACATCTTCAAGAAGCAATGTCTCAAAAAGGTGGCATCCATCATTAAGGACCCCCGCCACCCAGACATGCCCTCTCCTCATCAGGAAAGAGGTACAGAACCCTGAAGGCATGAACTCAATGATTCAGGAATAGCTTCTTCCCATCTGCCATCCAATTTCCGGATGGACGTTGAACCCATGACCACTACTGCACTCCTTTTGTATTTTTATCTTTCATCTCTATATGTACTGCACTTCACGTTTTTCTCTATTATCATGTATTGCATTTACTGTTAACAAATTTCACGACATATGCTGGTGATATTAAACTTGATACTGATTCCGATTCCTCCTGCTGCTCTTGGTAGTGTTAACCTTAGCCTGTTCTAGTGTTTTCTAAAAGTTGTCATTTACCATATAACCATATAACAATTACAGCACAGAAACAGGCCATCTTGGCCCTTCTAGTCTGTGCCAAACGCTTACTCTCACCTAGTCCCACTGGCCCGCACTCAGCCCATAACCCTCCATTCCTTTCCTGTCCATATACCTATCCAATTTTTTTTTAATGACAAAATCGAACCTGCCTCTACCACTTCTACTGGAAGCTCATTCCACACAGCTACCACTCTCTGAGTAAAGAAGTTCCCCCTCGTGTTACCCCTAAACTTTTGCCCCTTAACTCTCAACTCAAACCCTTGTTTCAGATTTCAGTTCTTATTTTTCTTTGTAAAGTTTCCAGGTCAGTTTCGGACCAAGATATCATGCCAAAACAATACAGAATATGGATATAGCAAAAGCGTTTGTTGCCTTTGTTATATTTTTACTGTTGAGCTCTGTTTGGCAGATTTTCTTAAGCCTTGAAGTAAACACTGTCAGAAGTTTTTCCTTTATTGTCACGTCATCTATTTTCTTTGCTTAGTGATATCCCAGATACTTCTATGTTTCATATCCATCCATTGGTTGTATTGTATCCTGCTGCTCCGTTTTATACTCTACTAGCTCGATTGCACCTTTCTTTATGTTTAATGTTCTGCAATTATCCATCCCAAAGTTCATGTTTATACCTTTAGAAAATAGTTCTAATTGCCTTTGCTTTACTGACGAAGGAGCGTATCATTTCAAGTTGTCTATGTATAGAATGTGTGTCAAGGTATGATTCGTTCGGTTGTCTCTGATTTGACACGCTATTTTCGTCTGATTCAGTAAATTAGAGTAAATTTAATTTTTAGCAGAGTTTTGTCTTCTTGTGTACGTTAGTTGTTTGTCAGTCTTTGGGTGTAGTTTTTCGACTCTATCGTATTTCTTTGTTTCACTGTGAATGCCTGCAAGAAAATAAATCTCAAGATAGTATATGGTGACATAGACACACTTCAATAATAAATTTACTTTGAACTTTGAACTTGACCAACTGATCTGCCTGGCTCCTATAGCCTCCTCATTGTCACCCGAGTTTCTGCCAGTGAGCAGTAGTGTCATCGGCAAATTTATAGATTGAGCTGTGCTTAGCCGCACAGTCATAGGTGTAAAGAGAATAGAGCAGAGGGCTGAACTCCGGATTCCTGAGGTGCACCGGTGTTGATTGTCAGTGAGGAGGAGGAGGAGGTCTTCTTACCAATCCACATTGGCTGTGCTCTCCCAATAAAAAATCCGAGGATCCAGTTGCGGAGGGAGGTACAGAGGCCCATGTTTTGAAATTTGGTTACCAGTGCTGATGGGACAATGGTGTTGGGCGGTGGGATATAATTGATAACTAGTAGCCTAGTGCATGCTTTGATTAGTTTAGATTAGATTTATTAGTCACATGTATATTGAAGCAGTGTCAACAACCAACACGGTCCAAAGACGTACTGAAAGCAGCCCGCATTTGCCACACTCCTGGCACCACCATAGCATGCCCACAATGTTCAGCAGAACAACACGCAGGGGTGAATCGCAGATCTTCATCCTCAGCGCCCGCTGACCTGACCTCCATCCTCGGGGATTGCTGGAATCCGACATCCAGACCTGCTGAGTTCCTCCTGCATTTTGTGTGTGCTGCTCAAGATTTCCAGCAATCTGCAGGATCTCCTGTGTTCATATTTCTTTCCCTCAGTGTCTGGGTTTACACAGTGAAGAGCTGACACTGAGGGGCGAGGTTCTGGTACAGCCGGTGCTCCCACTGTGTGCTCTGGCATTTGCAGATGTTGGCACAGTGGGTCACAGGCCGATGGTCTAGATTTTCCAAAGCAGAGAGGAGAGCCAGTGAGATTGAGTCTGCTGTAGACCTAGTGCATCAGGTCCAAGTCCTTGCTCAGGCAGGAGTGAATTATAACCACAGCTAACCCCTGGAAACACAGCTTCACAGCAGGTGTGAGTACTACCAGGCAACATTCACTGACGGAACACACCCTGCTCTTCTCTGGCACCGGAATGATTGATGCCCTTTTGCAGGTGGGAACCTCAGACTGCAGCAGTGAGAGATTGAAGATGTCCTGCCAGTTGGTTGGCACAGGTTTTCAGTGCCCTACCAGGTACACCATCAGGGCCTGATGCCTTGCGAGGGTTCACCCTCTCGAAGGACTTTCAGACATCAGCCTCTGACAGACGATCCCAGCCTGGGGCTCACGGACCTCTTGGTTAATGATAGGGGTCCGTGGCATAAAAAAGGTTGGATGAACCCTGGCCTCTGAGACTCCTGCCCCAACAGAATCTCACCAAGACCCGATAAGAACGTGAGAGTGCTTAGCACAGGCCCTTCAGCCCATTCCTGTACCGGGCAGGAAGATCTCGGACAGCCTCGCGCTGCTGAGGGACACCATCGCCTACGTACAGGACAGGGGAGTGGACGCCTACCTGGTCAGCTTGGACCAGGAGAAAGCCTTCGACAGGATATCACACACGTACATGGCAAGTACATAGAAGAATGCAGGGAGATCTCATTGAAACCTACCAAATGTTGAAAGGACGAGGTAGGGTGAGTGTGGAGAGGAAACATAGAAAACCTACAGCACGATACAGGCTGATTGATGGTTTCCTGATTGACTGTGGCATCAAAGATATGGCCAGAAGGTAGGTGTGTGGGGTTGAGTGGGATCCAGGATCAGTCATGATGGAATGGCAGAGCAGACTTGATGGGCTGAATGGCCTAATTCTGCTCCTATGTCTTATGCTTATAATGTCTGTGCTGAACATAATGCTAAGTTAAACTAAATCTCTTATGTCTGTTCATGGTCCATCTCCCTCATTCCCTGGTATATTCATCCATTTATCTAACAGCTTCTTACTGGCTTCTGTTGTATCTGTTTCCAGGCCCCCACCGCTCTCCACGTTGCCCCACACTCAGCTCCTTTAAACTTTCCCCTCCAAGTTTAAGCCTTTGAGTATTTGACACTTCGACCCTGGACAACAGATTCTGAGACTCTTTCCTACTTATGCCTCTAACAAATGTACCAGCTTTTATCAGGTTGCCCTGCACCCTCCACCGCTCCAGACAGAACAACCAAATGACCCTATAGTTGATACCCTCTAATGCAGGCAGCACCCTGGCGAACCTCTTCTGGAATCTCTTCAAAGCCTCCACTTTCATCCAGAACAGCACGTAGTACTTTAGGCGCAGCCTAAGCAAAGCTCTATAGAGCTTCCCGACTCTTATGCTTAATGCTGTAAGTGATGACGGCAAGCATGCCTAGGACCCCCTTTATCACCCAATCTGCTTCCATGACCTCTCTCAGGAGTGGTGGACCTCTCTGTTCATCAATGCTGTTAGCGGTCCTGCCATTAACTGTATACCCTCCCCTCTGCCTTTGACCTTCCCAAAGAGCTCAAATTAAACTCCATCTGCCACTTCTCTGCCCATATCTGCGTCTTGCTATGTCCTTTATGCTGTCCACAACTCCACCAACCTTTGTGTCATCTGCAAAATACCTTGGTCTCTGTTTCCAACACTTCCTTCTTCCTTTTTATTCTGTTTTATAGAATTACTTGAACTATTCTCCAAATACCTATTGACAACCTAACTCAGGGCTCTGAACCATGCCTGGATCAATCCGGGGCGGAGGGAAGAGTGATAACTGGAAAGATCGGGTCTACCCCCATCGGCTTGGGCTAATGATAGCAGATTTCTGCTTCCTGGCTTCCTGGGATGGAGTCCAATCCCAGCTCCTGCTGCAGGAGCTTGGCATCCATTCGCAAGCAAGGGAAAATCTAGAGATGCTGGAAATCCGAGCCACACACACACAAAATGCTGGAGGAGCTCAGCGGGGCAGGCAGCATCTATGGAAAAGAGTGAACAGTCGGCTGTAGTCTTTTCCATGGACCTTTCCTTGCCTGGTGAGATCCTCCAGGATTTTGTGTGTGAATTGGCATCCGTGCCCGGATTTGGGAGCTTCTCCCATTGGGACTGTTATTCTCTGGGAAAGGGGCATCCTCTGAGACTAAGCCTCCGCTCAATGTGGGGTATATTCCCTGTTGGAAAGTGGAAATCAAAATGTTGGAAGCTGAAGGGGAAGGAGCAGGGCAATGGGGCAGGTTGGACAGGTCTCTCGAAGAGCTAGCCCAAGGTGATGGGCAGAGTGGCTCCCTTCTGTGCTGTATGATTGGCATTCTCCTTTCAGATCAGCCTTGGGTGAAAGTGATCTAACAGTGGAGGAAATGGTCCCTCTGACTGCACCTGCACATGCTCACACGCTCGGAGAGGAAGAGCAGAGCAAAGTTGCGTTCTCACTCTTTAAAGTTTTATTGCGATTATCCAGGGAAATTAAATTTTAATTATCAGCAAACTCACACATTCTCACACACAATGAAAATTACTTCTAGTGACAGCATTAGCACTAGATTTTTTTTTTGGTAAAATATAAAGTGAAATGAGTTGTAAAAATAGCATGGGAACAGGTTGTCAGAGTGCCTGTTCCATGCAGACACCTGCTGGGTCCTAGTGCTCCTATCCCAACGTGTTCTACTGTACCCTGGTAAGCCTCTCCGTGGAGTCAGGTCACAGGACAAGTCCCCACACACTCACCGCAGTTACGGGGAATTCCACTGCACTAAATTCCCCCCAGTGAGTAGAACTCCAGTGGATCATTTCCCTCCTCTTCAATCTCATTGAATGGAATCTCAATGGATCAGTCTCCTCCCATTCACTCTCACTTGAAACAACTGCAATGGGACCAATCTCTGAGTCACTCTCATCAAGTAGAATTCCGATGGGACCAATTTCCTTTCATCATCCCCCCCCCCCCAAATGAAATTCCAATCGATTAACTCCCTCCCATTCACTCCCATCGAATGGAATTTCAATAGAGTCATAGAGCAGTATGGCACAGAAACAGACCCTTCAGCCCATCTAAACCATGCCAAGCTGTTATTCTGCCTCAATACACAACTGGACCATAGCCCTCCATAGTCTTCCTGTCCGTGTACTTACCCAAACTTGTATCTGCCTTCACCACTTCCTCCGGCAGCTCACTCCATTCTTGCAACACTCTCTGAGTGAAGGTGTTCCCCCTCAGGTCTCCACTGAATATTTCACCTTTCACCCTTAACTCCAGATCTCCTGTTCTATTCTCACCCAACCTCAGGAGAGAAACAACCCCATCTATACCCTTATAATTTTATATGGATCTATCCAAACTCCTCTCATTCTCCTATACTCCAGGGATGAAAGTCATAGCCAGTTCAGCCTTTCTCTCAGATACTCAAGTTCTGGCAACATCTGTGTAAAGTTTGTCTGAACTCTTTCATGCTTATTGGATGAACTCCCTCTCCTTCACTCCCAGCGAACGGAATCCCAGTGGACCAGCTCCCTCCTCTTCACTCTTCTCAATTGGAATTCCAATGGACTAGCCTCAAAGTTCAAAGTAAACTTATTATCAAAGTACAACTCTGAGATCCATTTTCTTGCTGGAATTCACAGTAGATACAAAGAACCACCATAGAGTCAATGAGAAACCACACACATCAACCCATGTGTAAAAGACTACAACCTGTGCAAAATCCAAAAAAACAAATAATAACAAATAAACAAGTAATAAATATTGAGAACTTGAGATGAAGATTCCTTGAAATAGGTCCATAGGTTGTGGGAGCAGTTCAGTGATGGGGTGAGTGAAGTTATCCCCACTGATTCAAGAGCCTGATGGTTGAGGGGTAATAATTGTTCCTGAACCTGGTGGTATTAGTCCTGAAGCCCTTCCTGAGGGCAGCAATGAGGAGACAGCATGGCCTGTTTGGTGATGGATGCTGCTTTCCTGTGACCTGCTTAGTGTTGATGTGCTCAACGGTGGAGAAGGTTTTACACTTGATTGCCCTCATTACTTTTTGTAGGCTTTTCAGTTCAAAGGCATTGGTGTTTCCATTCCAGGCCACAATGCAACCAGTCAGTATACTTTCCACAACACATCTGTATAAGTTTGTCAGAGTTTTACATGACATGGAGTCATAAAGACTCATATTGGCTGGCAACTCATTCCAAACTCTCATGGCCCTCTGAGTGAAGAAGTCTTCCCTCATGCTACATTTAAACTCTTCACCTTTCACCCTTAACCCATGGTCTCTAGTTGTACCCCCACCCAACCTCTGTGGAAAATGCCTGCTTGCATTTTACCCTATCTATAACCCCTCATAGTTTTGTATACCTCTATCAAATCTCTCCTCAGTCTTCTACTTCCCAAGGAATAAAGTCCTAATGTATTCAATCTTTTCTTATAAGTCAGGTCTGTAGACCCAACAACATCCTTGCAAATTTTATCAGCATTCTTTCAACATCTTTCCTGTAGGTAGGTGACCAAAATTGCACACTATACTCCAAATTAGGCCTCGCTAACATCCTGTACACTTTAACATAACATCTCGTCTCCTGTAAACTCAGTACTTGGATTTGTGAAGGCCATTGTGCCAAAATCTTTCTTTACAACTTTATGCCACTTTCAATAAATTACAGACCTGTATTCCCAGATCCATTTGTTCTACCACACTCCTCAGTGCCCTACGGTTCACTGTGTAAGACCTACTCTGTTGGTTCTATCAGAGTGCAAAACCTCACATGTGTCTGTATTAAACTCCATCTGCCATTTCCCAGCCCACTTTACCAGCTGGTCCAGATCCTACTGCAAGCTCTGATAGTCTTCCTTGCTATTCACTAAACCCCCCAGTCTTGGTGTCATCTGAAAATTTGCTGATCATGTTAACCACATTATCATCCAAATCATTGATATAGATGACAAACAACAAAGGACCCAGCACCTATCCCTGCGGCACTCCACTAGTCACAGGCCTCCAGTCAGAGAGGCAGCCATCTCCTCCCACTCTCTGGCTTCTCCCGCAAAGCCAGTGGCTAATCCAATTTACTACCTCATCAATTTACTACCAAATGACTGAACCTTCTAGACCAACCTCCCATGTGGGACCTTGTTAAATGCTTTGTTGAAGTTCATGTAGACAACATCCACTGCTTTGCCTTCATCAACTTTTCTGCAAACTTTCTCAAAAAACTCTATAAGTTTGGTTAGACACAACCTACCAAGCACAAAGCCTTGCTGATTTCCAATAAGTCCAGGTCTATCTAAATACTCGTAAATCTGGTCACTTAGGATATCTTCCAATTAGCTTCCCATTACTGATGTCAGTCTCACCAGCCTATAACATCCTGGTTTATTTTAGAGCCTTTCTTAAACAGTGGGACAACATAAGCTATCCTCCAATGCCCCAGTACCTCACCTGTTGCTAAGGATGATTTAACTATCTCTTTTAGAGCCCTGCAACTCCTACACTTGCCTTCCGCAGGGTTCAAGGGAACACTTTGTCAGGCCCTGGGGATTTATCCACCTTAATTTGCCTCAAGACAGCAAACACCTCCTCCTCTGTAATCTGTATGGGGTCCGTGACCCCCCTGTTGCTTTGCCTCACTTCTATAGACTGTGTCCATCTCCTGAGTGAATACAGATGCACAAAATCCATTTACGATCTCCCCCATCTCTTTCAGCTCCACGCATGGGTTACCATTCTGATCTTCCAGAGGACCAATTTTGTCCCTTGCAATCCTTTTGCTCTTAACATTTCTGTAAACTGAAGGAGGGTGGGGGGGTGTGCAAACTGGGAACACAATTAAAATGTTTTTAGTATTTTTTATTGACGGAGTGCATCGATTCTCGTTTTGGACTTCAGTGGTTGAGAGCTTTGCTAGACGAGATTTCCTCTCACGAGGAGAGTCCGTGCTCGATTAATTGTCGGCTTCGATCTACTCAGCGGGTTTGATCCATAGTTAATGTGGAAAGCATCACCGACAGGGTGAGTGACCCAGGTGTAGTGAACAAAGGGCCTGTGATGAAGTCACACACACACACACACACACATAGACACACACACACCCATAATCACACAGACACACACACACACATACACACACACACACATAGACACAGTCACACACACACACCCATAATCACACAGACACACACACACACACATAGACACACACACACCCATAATCACACAGACACACACACACACATAGTCACACACACACACACACACACACACACACATAGACACAGTCACACACACACCCATAATCACACAGACACACACACACACACACACACACACACACACACACACACACACACACACACACACACACACACACATAGACACAGTCACACACACACCCATAATCACACAGACACACACAGACACACACACACACACACACACACAGGTACACAGTCACACACACACAGACACAAACACACACACATGCATAGAGACAGACACAAACACACATACACATACACACTGTCACATACACACACTTGTGTCCCTCCGCTGCCTGGCAGCGTCACCACTCTTATGCCCCCATCCCTCCTGATGGCTTCGGCAAAGGGTTCTATGCAGCACACGAACAAGACAGGAGGGAGGGCAGCCCTGCCTGACTCCAGACCTG
Source organism: Hemitrygon akajei (assembly GCF_048418815.1). Lineage (NCBI taxonomy): Eukaryota > Metazoa > Chordata > Chondrichthyes > Myliobatiformes > Dasyatidae > Hemitrygon > Hemitrygon akajei. The sequence continues at coordinate 19,354,750 of NC_133154.1, forward strand.
ATGGGGAACCTGGACTGCGCTACAAATGTCCATGTCGAGCAGTTTGATCCAATTCCGGATTCCCTCTCCAAATCCCATTTTGGAGAGTACATCCGCCATGTACGTGTGCGATATCCTGTCGAAGGCTTTCTCCTGGTCCAAGCTGACCAGGCAGGCGTCCACCCCCCTGTCCTGCACGTAGGCGATGGTGTCCCTCAGCAGCGCGAGGCTGTCTGAGATCTTCCTGCCCGGTACAGCACAGGTTTGTGTGTAGTGCAGACTTGACCCTGTTGGCGACAGCCCTGGACAGGATCTTGTAATCTACGTTCATTGTAATCATTATAACAATGAGAGGAATCATCTGTAGCTCAACATTAGTAATACAAAAGAGATGATGATGGTCTTTAGGAAGGGTAAACCTGCACTGCTCCCTGTTACTATTGATGCTGAGGATCTACAAGCACCTGGATGACAGACTTGAGTGGAGCACCAACACAGAGGCTGTGTACAAGAAGGGCCAGAGTCACCTCTACTTCCTGAGGAGACTGAGGTCATTTGGAGTACGCAGGCCTCTCCTTCACATGTTCTACCAGTCTGTTGTCGCCAGTACAATCTTCACTGTGGTGGCGTGCTGGGGCAATGGCATCAACAATGGCATCAATGGCCCAATAAACTGATTAGAGAGGTTGACGCTTTTATAGGAGTCAAACTGGACACACTGGAGGCTGTGGTAGAAGAAAGGACCCTACGGAAAATCCACAATTCTGGACGATGTTTCTCACCCTCTGCACGTCACCTTGGCTGAACAGAGGAGCACTTTCAGTAATAAGCTAAGACAACTGCGCTGCTCCAAAGAGAGCGATATGAGGCCATTCCTACCTTTGACGATTAGACTCTATCATGGGCCAATATCAGGCTCTATAATGACTCACTGTTGTATCACTACACTGGCAGGTGTACAGGGCCTTTCCTCGGAGTCCCACCTTGGGCCACGTAATTCGATGGCTTCCCACAGACAATGCCCGACGTGTGTCCTGTAAGGGGGCCCGGCCGCCTCGTTAACCCGCCGGGTTTGTTGAAGAGGCCGTGGCTGAGTGGCGGTTTGTCGCTGCCCACTGCACAGCAGCTCGGCAGAGATGAGACCGGCTCCCCTGCCCGGGCGACTGTGTGCACGGCGGGTGAGGGTAATGGATCTTGTCACTGGGCCCAGTAGGAGACTCGTTAGTCCCCGAGACACCACTCTGTCAGACAAACACGAGCTGACGTCCCTGTGTCACGGTGGGGGTGGGAACAGAGCATAGTTTCCAGCACCAGAAATGACTGGCAGATAGATACACTGAGAGAGGCAGACACCCTCACTGAGAGGAGGGCTGGGGAAATTACTCACAGTGGGATTATCACCTACAATGAGGCAGACGTCACTGTAAAATTTCAAAAAAATTACCATCTAGGAATAGAAAAACAGAGAGATACTGAATAAATGCTGAACGTGCTCGTCTATGGAGGGACATGACCTTTCGATATTCCAGCTTCATTGGGGCCTGATACGTCAACTGTTTATTTCTCTCCATAGACGCTGCCTGACCTGCCGAGTCTCTCCAGTGCATTGTACACGTGGGGGTTGCTCGAGATTTCCAGCATCCGCGGAATCTCCCGTGTCACGGGGAGATGTTGTTGACCCTCAGGAGACACAGACACTTCGCAGTCAGTCAAGTACAGGGTGAGGTGCAGGGACCAGGGTGGGGGTCATCGGAAACACCGCAAGATCCCACAGCGGTGAGGTGCCACAGCCCCAGCTGCAGCTGTTGACGTGATGACGCATGACGGGTGTGGGCACGGTGTACCATGAAGATCATCTCTGATTTTGAAAGATTATCCTGGGTTTGGATGGATTGGGGTGAGATACAAAGGAGGGATCCGTATGCTCTACGACCGCTAGACTAAGAGTTTAAATGTAGGAGGGGACTATGTTGAAAAATAAATGTGCTAGGTTTTCTAAAATTGACCCCTTCTACCTTAGGCCACAAACTTATCAATCACCCCTCGTATCCTTTCTGTAATTCACAATTTTCTTTTTCTCTCTATTACCATTGCACTGCTGCCACAAAGCTAACAAATTTCGCGACATGTGCCGGTGATATTAAACCTGACTCTGATTCCTGTCTGGTGGGGTTCTGAAGAAGAGGGAATGATTGGAGTGGGAGGGATGTTTAATTCTTTTGGCTGCTTTACGAAGGCAGTGAGAAATACCCTCAACCTGTTGTGCTTTCAGAGATTCTCTTCTACACACCACTGCGTAGCACGCGGTTATTTGAGTCACTGTCACCTTCCTGTCATCTTGAACCAGTTTGGCCATTCTCCTCAGACCTCTCTCACATTTTCGCCCACAACTGCTCACTCTATGTTTTCTTTTTATTTTTGCACCATCCTCTGTAAACTCTAGAGGATGTGAGTGAAAATCGGGAGATCAGCAGTTTCTGAGATACTCAAACCACCCCATCTGGCACCAACGATCATTCCACGGTCAAAGTCACTTAGATCACATTTCTTCCCCATTCTGATATTTGGTCTTAACAAAAACTGAACCTCTCGACAAAGTCTGCATGCTTTTATGCATTGAGTTGCTGCCACATGATTGGCTGATTAGATAATTGCATCAACGAACAGGTGTGCATATAATACAGTGGCCACCATGGAAGGAAGCCAGGTTTCCATAATGTGATGAGCTGTGTTGGCAACTCTCTGCGCTTTCTTCCTGTCTTAGCCCATACCAACTGTGAAACATCTGTATAGGATACTTTCTATTGGGTATCTATAGAAACTGGTGAGCATCAATGAGAACATGCCAAATTTCTTCAGCTTCCTGTGGAAGTTGAGGCGTTGGCAAACTTTCTTGATTGTGACGTCTACGTGGTTGGACTAGGACAGATTACTATTGACGTCTGCTCCTAGTACCTTGAAGCTCTCAACCTTCCCATCCTCAGCATCCTGATGTAAGCAGGAGCAAGTGCCCCCCCCCCCCCCCACTTCCTGAAGTCAAACCAACTCTTTTGTTTTGCTAACTCTACGGAAATGTTGTTCCACTAGGCTCTCGATCTCCCTCCTGGACAATCTGCTGGAGGAGCTCAGCCGTTCAAGCAGTATCTCTGGGGGAGGGAAGGAATTGGTGATGTTTCAGGTGGAAACACTCCATTGGGATTGATCTGACCGTGGTGGTATCTTCAGCTCTTTTATGTTGCTGCTTGTTTATGCAAGTCCTCCAAGAGGACCATAACCTTGTCGCGGTTTGGAGGGTTGAGTCCCTCAATGGCCTGGAGATCTTCATCATGTTAGCTGCAGTCAGGGCTACATACTTTGGCTCTTGGTAGGGTCACCCACGCCAAACAGGTCAAAGGGCAAGAGGCCAGACTAAGAGTGGTCCACCGGTCCTCCAGGTCCAGGGGTTCAGCTCAGGGTTAACAACCCTGACTGGCAAAACAAAACTGTTCGGGAAACAGTAACGGAGAATCCTTCCGCATCTCGGTATTCCTGAGTCTCCCCCTGGGACTTCCACGACTGCTGGTAGTGCTACTGACATCATGAAGGAAGTCTTGAGATGGAGGCCCTTCATTGCTGCCCTAAACGCCAGTGCGTAAGTAAATTGCTTATGCAAACAATCAGCGTTAAGTCACTATTGCAGGCAGGAACCCTCAACTAAAGGACAGTGTATGATAAGAACAAAAGATCAAACCAAGCAATCCTATTCAACATGAATCCTACTCAGCGGTTACAGAATCCTTTAAACAAGACTAATCCTCTTAAATATGTGAGAGCAGATTATTTCTTTCATTAGAAGCTCCATGTACCTCAGGCACAGTCTCATTGTCTCATTCAATGCCTCTCCTTCTTTCTGGCTTTACATGTGGTTTCTAAATTGCAAATAATTAATGCTTAAAAAGCCTTCGTTAGCCCATGACTGATCGGAGCTAATGAACCCAAACTCCGGTTGATCCCCGTCTTGGGAATTTCTTTGGATCTGCTCTGCGCCACCATTCCCCGCCTGCTCCCGTAATCCCAGCAACGGAATGAATGGTGCTCACCCAACGCACACAGAGAGAGGAATCCAATGCTCTTGTTCGTCTGCTGGGTGCAGAGAGACGGTTTGGGAGCGGCCAGCAGCCTGTGGGGGTCAGGGAGAAGAGAGGTGACCTTGCCGACGTGCTCATAGTTGCTCGCGGCCTCGACCTGTCAGTGCCGGGCAGGCGGTGTCCCAGCTCAGTCTGCAGGGAGAAGGCCAGCAGCCAGGAGCTGTTGTGCGTATTGGCACAAATGACATCGGTCAGTATAGGGTGCTAGGGAAGAATTTTAAAAGGATTTGAGGTAGTATTTTCTAGATTACAACCAGAGCCGCGAGCTAGTGGGTGTGAAAATAGGAGCGTGTAGGAGATTGTGTGTGGCTGAAAAATTGGTGCAAGGGACAGAAATTCTAAACCTTTGCACTTTTGGGGCAGAGGTGCCTTGTACAAGAAGGATGGATTACACTTGAGCTCCAAGGGGCCAATACCCTGGTAGGCTACTCAGGTGGGTTTAAACTACATTCATTGGCACATTATTGGTGTTGGCACGTTGCCAAGTGGTTAAGGCATTTGTCTAGTGATCTAGGTTGCTAGTTTGCTGGTTTGAGCCTTGGCTGAGGCTGCGTGTGTGTCCTTGAGCAAGGCACTTAACCACACATTGCTCTGCGACGACACCGGTGCCAAGCTGTATGGGTCCTAATGCCCTTCCCTTGGACAACATCGGTGGCGTGGAGAGGGGAGACTTGCAGCTTGGGCAACTGCCGGTCTTCCATTAAAAAAACCTTGCCCAGGCTTGTGTCCTGGAAACTTTCCAAGGCGCAGATCCATGGTCTATGAAGACTAACGGAGGCCTTCATTGGTTGACATTACAGAAGAGGAGGTTCTAGATAAACCTGCGGGACCTGACCAGGTATTTCCATGAAGACTCTGGGAGGCTAGAGAAGAAATTGCGGGAGCCCTGGCTGAGATACTTGAATCATTGTTGGGCATGGGGGAGGTGCCTGTAGACTGGAGAGTAATGAATGTTGTGTTTACTTAGGAAGGGTGGCACAGATAAACCTGGGGCTATAGACTAGTAAGTCCAACATCTATGGTAGTTAAGTTCCTGGAGAGGATCCTGAGATGTAAGGTAAGGGGTTGGTTATTGGTACTGTCTAATGAACTTGATTGAGAAAGTAGATGAATACAGAGGGTAGACTTGGTCTGATGGACTTCTGAAAGGGTTTTTACAAGGTTCCACATATTAGCCTGCTCTGAAAGGTTAGATCACAGGGGATCCATTCTAGGCTGGCTAATTGGATATGCACTTGTAACGATAGATGGCTGTTTTCTGCACAGGAGGCCCATGATTCTGTCTCAGGACTTGGTGCTGGACCCATTTTTTTGGTCATCTAAATAATAATTTGGATAAAAAAGCACAAGGCATGGTTAATAAGCTTGCAGAAGGCACTGAAATAGGTGGTATAGTGGAAAGCGAAGATTATCATAAATTATAAGGGCACCTTGATCAGCTGAATGAGTGGCTTGAGAGGCAAGTGGAGTTTAATTCAGATACGTACAAAATTTCGCAGTTTGGAACGTTAAATCCAGGTAGACCTTCCACAGTGAACAGCAGGGCCCTGGGGAGTGTTGTCGGACAGAGCGACTGTGGAGTGCGAGTATTTGGTCCACTAAAGTGGAGTTGCAGGTGGGCAAGTTGGCGAAGAAGGCTTTTGGCGCTGAGTATAAACGTTGGGAAGTTCTGATGGAGTTGTACAGGACACTGCTGAAGAAACACATGGAGTATTGTATACAGTTTTGGTTGCCCTCTTATAGGAAAGATATTAAACTAGAAAGACTGTGGAAAAGATTTACACGAGTGCCGACAGGACTTGAGGGACTGAGATAAGCTAAGGCTTTAATTCTTACATCGGAGACTGACAGGTGATCTTACAGAGGTACATAAAAACAGGAGGGGCATAGACAGGGTGAATACACTCAGTCTTTTTCCCAGAGTGAGGGTATCAAGAAAGAAGGTGAGAGGGGAAAGATTTAAGAGAAACTATTGGGGCAACCTTTTCACATGAAGGGTGTTATCTATGTGTAATCAGCTACCAGCTGCCCTCAATCTCTCACATTCCAATGATTGAAGTCCTAGCTTGCTCAGCTTCTCTCTATAAATCAGTCCCTCAAGTCCTGGCAAAAGCCTCGTCAATCTTCACTGCACTCATTCCAAGTTAATGACATCCTTCCTCTAGCAGAGTGATGACAAAACAGAACAGAACATTTCAAATGTGGCCCCACCAGTGTGTTGTACACTGCAACAAAACCTCCCAACTTCTGTATTTAGTGTCCAGGTTGATGAAGTGCCAAAAGGCTTTTTCACCATCCTGTCTACCTGTGACAACACTTCCATGGAATCATATGCTTACACTTCCAGGTACCTAGGACCCTGCTTCGCACTGTGAGAATTTTGCCCTCATTTGCCATCCTAAAATGTAACAGCTCACACTTATCCGAATTAAACTCCGTTTGCCCTTCATTGGCCCGCTTACCCAGGTGATCGAAATGTCTTTGTAATTATTAGTAATCATCTTCACTGTCTAAGACACAATCCATTTTAGTCCTGAAGAAGGGTCTTGGCCTGAAATGTCGACTGTTTATTCATTTCCATAGATGCTGCCTGACCTGCTGAGTTCCTCCAGAATTTTTATGTGTGTGTTGCTTTGGATTTCCATCATCTGCAGAATCCCTTGTGTTTACCTATTTCAGTGTCACCTGCAAACTGAATAATCATATATTCTCACCCAAGCCATCAATATAGATGACATACAGCAACAATGCTGGAACTGACCCTAAGGCACATCACGAGTCATGGGCCTCCAGTCTACAAAACCATCAAGATATGCTTCCTACCATCAAGTCAATTGTGTATCCAATTAGCGAGCTCTCCCTGGTCCCATATGATCTAACTTTCCATAGCAGCTTACTTTACAAAACTTATCAAGACATTTCTGAAGGTCATGTAGACTCCTGCACTCCTTAATCTTCTTGATTATATTTCACCAAAAAAAACTCATTCAAATTTGTGTGACATGATCTCCCATGCACAAAGCCACACCTGCTAGCTACAGTAACCAACTGTCTTTCCAAGTGGATGTACAGTATATACTACCCCTCCAAATCCCTTTCGGTGACTTATCTATCACAGATATTAGGTTTAGATAGATAGACAGATAAATAGATACTTTATTGATACCAAAGGAAATTTCAGTGTCACAGTAGCATTACAAGTGCACAGATATACAAATATTAGAAGAGAAGTAGAAAAAGTTACCAAAAACAGTCTAACAGGAGGGGGTCATCACTTCCCCGGCTATAGGTTGACTCATTAAAGACCCTAATGGCCAAGGGTAAGAATAACCTCATTTTGCACTCTTTGGAGCAGCGCAGTTGTCTTAGTCTATTACTGAAGGTGTTCCTCTGTTCAGCCAAGGTGACGTGCAGAGGGTGAGAAACATTGTCCAGAATTGCCAGGGTTTTCCGTAGTGTCCTTTGTTCTACCACAGCCTCAGTGTGTCCAGTTTGACTCCTGTAACAGAACCAGCCTTTCTAATCAGTTTATTGAGTGTGTTGGCATCACCCTTGTTGATGCCATTGTCCCTGCACACCACCGCATAGAAGATTGTATTGGTGACAACAGGCTGGCTTACCCAGGTTTTCCTTGGTGTCCTTCTTAAATCAAGGTCGAACGTTAGCTGCTCTCCAGTCTTTCGACCCTTCACCCAGTGGTAACTATGATGTATAATATCTCAGACAGGGCTCCCACAATGTTCTCAGAAGATAGACTGGCCCCGGAGATTTATCTCTCTTCATACATTTATGACATTCATCACCTCCTCTGCTGTGTACACTGTGCAAGAGCTGTAAGACGGCAAATGGTCTGTTGATCGATTCTCATATCACGAGGAAACCACTGTTGCTTGGGAGTGCCCCCCCTCACTTTTCCCTGTCACTTGCTCTCCCCACATTCCCATCATTTCCCACAGGTTCTACCCACCCCTCAACTACACGCTAGGGGCAATTTACAGCTTCTAATTAACATTGTCCAATTAAATGAGCGGTGGAATCTCAGAGAAGTTGATATAAAGAATAAGATCCAGTTGATGTAGGATTAGTGTAGATGGCCAGCAGCACCTGGATGGGCTGAAAGACCTGTTTCCCTGCTGTGTGACTCAATTCAGCAGCAAGGTGACCGTTTTTAACATGGATGCTCGGGAATTCTTGGGACTAGCAAGGTGCAGTCACTCAGAGCATTACGGATGAGGGCAGAGAGCCTCCTGGAGGCAGAACCTGCAAACCGGTGGCACGTCCTGGTCTGTGAGGAGGAGCAGCTCAACGAGGGCTCCACCTCCGAGGGCTTGAACGTCTGAGCTCCCTGTGACTGCCGTCCAGTCCCGTGTCCATGCGGCTCAGACTTCGGGACTTTGGTTGAACGGTAACTTCCTGTGGTGTCTTGGTAGTTGTGCTGGGGATCTCCCTGGGATAGCCCATTCCTGTCACTGGGCATCTAGACAGGATAGCCCATTTCTAACACTGGGCATCTAGACAGGATAGCCCATTCCTGTCACTGGGCATCTACACAGGATCGCCCATTTCTAACACTGGGCATCTAGACAGGATAGCCCATTCCTGTCACTGGGCATCTACACAGGATCGCCCATTTCTAACACTGGGCATCTAGACAGGATAGCCCATTCCTGTCACTGGGCATCTAGACAGGATCGCCCATTTCTAACACTGGGCATCTAGACAGGATAGCCCATTCCTGTCACTGGGCATCTAGACAGGATCGCCCATTTCTAACACTGGGCATCTAGACAGGATCGCCCATTCCTGTCACTGGGCATCTACACAGGATCGCCCATTTCTAACACTGGGCATCTAGACAGGATAGCCCATTCCAGTCACTGGGCATCTAGACAGGATCGCCCATTTCTAACACTGGGCATCTAGACAGGATAGCCCATTCCAGTCACTGGGCATCTAGACAGGATAGCCCATTCCTGTCACTGGGCATCTAGACAGGATCACCCATTCCTGTCACTGGGCATCTAGACAGGATCGCCCATTCCTGTCACTGGGCATCTAGACAGGATAGCCCATTCCTGTCACTGGGCATCTAGACAGGATAGCCCATTTCTAACACTGGCAGAGAAAAAGACATTCTTCATGAAATTAACATCAGTTTGAATTAATTAATTATTTTAATGTTAATTTAAAAATATTTAAATGTGTTTCATTTTAAGAGCTAGTTATTAATTATTTAGGTCCTCTTACATTTTTAAAAGATGGGTTTTTAAGAGAATAAATTTTTTACTTGTTTTTCTCCATTTTTGTAAGCTCAGAGATATCTAAGTTTACCGGGAGTTTTGAAAGTCTGCTGTGCTGGTAATGTGTAACCATCTGTGAGAGAGACAAAGTGCCAGGGCAGTTGAAGTGGCACTTTGTGCTTCAGATGGTAACTGGTGTGAGAGGGAAAGAAACAGCTGCCTCAAAACTGGACTGAAGGTCGGGAAGTGGAAGAGACAAATGGGGAAAGAGTTAGTGAACATTGTGAGAATAATGATCATATTTCTGTAACTTTCAATGTAGCTGTGGAGATGAATAAGGAAGGTCAGATAGTTAGGGTCCTAAATCAGGGAAGACTAGCTTTAATAACATAAGACAAGTCCCAGTGAAGGATGGGGGAGGGGTGCATATAGGTTGAAAAATAAATCCAACAAGCTTTAAGCAGGAGTTAGTGAGAGTGGGAGGAGCTAAAATAGTACTGGAGGTTTTAGCAGACCTGAGCGACTTCTTTCAGTTCATCCACAAAACAGTTTAATTTCTTCTCTCAATGTCTCTTTCTTCCTTTACAAGGTGGCCGGAGTCCGTGATCTATGGCTGCTCTCAAACTGCGGTTCTCCGTGGCGGTGGGTCCTCGTTCTCGGAACTCACCGAGCGGCCTGGCATTTTTCGGTATCTCCAGGCGCCTTCAGGGTGCAGGCATGAGGATGACCCGATTCCTCGCTGGTGTCACTGACTGAAGTGTTGCAGGAGATTGAAACGTCGTGACAACAGTACGTGCTGCTGTCGAAAAAGCCCCCAAGTAGAGGGAACTCAAATAAGCGATCTGCAGAGGGCAACGTCGAAACAGTGAGCTGTTAGTCTCCCTCTTGTCTGCTGCAGGAGTGATATCGCTCTCTCCCTCACGAGTGAGCGAAAGAGCCTGCCTGAGATGCGGAAGTGTTGGGATGGCATTAGATTTTGATGGAGTCAGGTTTATGGTCTGGGGTCCTATGCTATTGCTTGCATGGTATGTGAGGGTGGGGTGGGGTTGATGCTTTTGCGTGGGAGTGCATTGGCATCAGGAAGGAGGAGGTTTTTGATGCCTTGGAGTACGTATGGTCAGATAAGTCCCCAGGGCTGGATGAAGTGTTACCCATGCTATGGGAAGCGAAGGTGGAGATAGCTGGGGACCTGCAAAAGATGCCTGTGACCTCGTTAGGTACCAGGTGACTAGGATAGAAAAGTCTGTTACAAACATGATGCAGGGGGTACTCGATGAGTCTGACTGCATCTGTGGAGGGAACTGCACTGTCATGTTTTTGGTTGACTGTGTAACTACAGAATGGTCAAGGGAAACAATTGGAAAAAGTCCTGAGAGACAGTTCTGGTCACCACAAAATAGGGAGAAGGTGACTGTACAGGAGAGGTTACAGAAGCAATTCACCAAGCTGGAGTGTTTTAGTTACGAGGAGAGATTGGATGGAATGGGTTTGGTTTCCATGAACCACACCGATGTACAGCACAGAACCAGGCCCTTCAGCCCACCGTGGAGCTAGGATGTTATGTTGAAGTTGCATAAGATGTCGGTGAGGCCAAATCTGGAGTATTGTGTGCAGTTTTAGTCACCTAACTACTGAAAAGCTATCAATAAGCTTGAAAGAACGCAAAGAAAATTTACAAGGATGTTGCTGGGACTTGAGGATCTGAGTTACAGAGATAGTGTCGCTGGCGTTGTCGTTGGCAGCGGACCCAAATGCAAGTCAGACACTGAAGTACTAGGAACGGGACTATATTTATTAAGAATGCTAGGGAAGCCAAGGAGCGAGGACGAAACGATAACATGAACGTAGATGTAGAGTGACAAACCGGAAAACCTGGACTTGGACTTGGGGCTTGAACTTGACAGGGAACTCAGGTCACGACTCGGAACTCGGGGCTTGGCAGGGACTTGGTACCTGGGTCTAGATTGGCTCTTGACTAGAACTCGGACTTGGCTTGGACTTGACTTGGGCTCTTCTTGGACACAGGTTACAGAACACAGAGCCGGGACTCTTCTTGGACACTGAACACAGAGCCGGGACTCTGGGTGTGGGTTGTGAGGGGGACTCTGACGGGGTTACTGACAAGGACGGTCCAGCAAGGAATCACTGGACCCCGGAGCTATTTATGTTGCCAGCCCGAAACGAAAATCAGGTGCCTCAATTAAGGCGCCCAATGGAACAAGGGAAAAAAAGAATAGCCGGAATATGGAATCCACGGACTGGACTGTGAACCGGAATGTGGACTTCACGGACCAGACCGTGACAGATAGATTAAATAAGTTTGGACTTTATTCCGTAAATTGCAGGAAAATGAGGGGAGATCTTACAAACGGAAACAAAATTATGATGGGTATAGATGGACAGAATGCATGCAGGCTTTAACCCAGTAGGTTGGGTGGGACTAGATCTAGAGGTCATAGTTTAGGGCGAAAGGTGAAATATTTAAGGAGAATCTAACAGGAAATTTTATTCAGAGGGTGGTGTTAGTGTGGAACGAGCTGCCAGAGGAAGTGGGGGATGTTGGTTCCATTCTAACACTTAAAAGAAGCTTGGATAGATAAATGGATGGGAGGCTTTTGGAGGGATGTGGTCCAGGTGCTGGTAGATTGGACCACGCAGAAGATCAGGTTGGCGTGGGCTAGGTGGGCTATTTGTGTGAGTGTGTGTGTATAAATGATTCTATGTCTGTGCTGAGCCTCTAGGTTTGGTGGTGATCTGATAGAGGTGTGCAAAACTATGAGGAGGATAGGTCCAGCTTTTTCTGGCAGACGGAGTGTAGGTGCTTGGTGAAATGGTCCCCCAGTCTACGTCGGGTGTCACCAGCTTACAGGAGACCACACCCAGAGCTCCAGGTACAGTAGATGACTCCCAACAGACTCACGGGTGAAGCGTCACCTCCCCTGGAAGGACTGTTTGTGGCCCTGAATGGTAGTGAGGGAGGAGGTGTGGCACTTGTTCTGCTTGCAAGGATAAGTGCCAGGAGGGAGGTCAGTGGGGAGGGACGAATACACAAAGGAGTCGCGTAGGAAGTGATCCCTGTGGAAAGCGGAAAGTGGGGGGTTAGGGAAAGATGTGCATGGTGGTGGGATCCCATTACAGATGTTGGAGTTTAGGGAGAATTATGTACTGGACATGGAATTATATGAGGCTGTTAGGGTCACTTGCTGTATCTGGTGCTGCCAGAGTGGCCTCGTGTATATCGGTGAGAACCGATGTAGACTGGGACACCGTTTCACCGAGCACCTATGTTCCATCTGCCAGAAAGGGCAACCATTTCAATTTTACTTCCCAATCCCATTCCAACACATCAGTCCATGGCCTCCTCTACTGTCGCAATGAGGTCACACTCAAGTTGGAGGAGCAACACCTTATATTCCATCTGGGTAGCCTCCAACCTGATGGCATGAACATTGATATTTGAACTTCCAGTGGTTGCTCCCCCACTTCTCCTTCACCATTCCCCATTCCCATTTCCCTCCCTCACCTCATCTTCTTACCTGCCCATAACCTCCCTCTGGTGCTCCTTCCCCCTTCCTTCTCTTCCTCTCCTGTCAGGTTTCCCCTTCTCCAGCCCTTTATCTCTGTCACCAGTCGACCGCCCAGCTCTTTACTTCACCCCACTCCCCCCTCCCGGTTTCACCCATCACCTACAACTTCCTCTTTCCAGGCCGTGTCCGCACACCGGTGGGCCTGCGTGCTGTGCGTGCAGGGGCCAGACCTCCTCCCCGTTCAGCCTGAGTCTGAAAGGAGCTCAGTTTCCGTGTGTCACTAGCCAGGAGGTGCTACGTGAGGCTTGCCGTTGGAAGGGCTGTGTACGGGCAGGGAGAGACTTCACTTGGCTCCCCTTTTTGGGCCTAGTGGGCAGTGCTTGCTGCTCTCACTTTCAGCTTCCACCGCTGACTACACTCATGTATACACAGACAGATATTCGCACACATACACACTCAGCCACTCACACATACTGTGGCCTCAATTGTCTCTCCCTGGGCCTTGTGATGATGGTCTCTATCCACCCCCGGGACCTGTGTTTTTCACTCGTTCTTTTGCCATTAGCACAATTAGGTTTTTTTTTGTACGTTGCGGTTTTAATGTTTTTCTTTGAACGGGTTCCGTAGTTTTTTTTTCTCTTTATTTTGTAGCTGTGTGTGGGGAAGATGAATTTGGGGTTATATGCTCCATACATGGCTGATACTAAACGTACTTTGAGTCTTTGAATCCTTGAATATTTGGTCACCATTGACATTGCCACCGTGAGCTGGCCTCCATCTGCACAAGAGACCGAGATGACAGGGCAGAGCTACAGGATAAAGGGACATCCCATTGGAACTGAGCTGAGGAGGGATTTCTTCACTCAAATGGCAGTGAATCTGTGGAATTCTTTGTCATAGAAACCAGTGGAGGCCAAGCACTCGATGTATTTAAGGCTGAGATTGATGTGTTCTTGATTATTAAGGGTTATGGAGAGTCAGCAGGAAAAAAGGATTGAAAAGAATTAGCCATAATTGAATGGCGGAGAAGACTCAATGCACAAATTTTACTTCTATATATTATGGACTGATGGTCTTCTGTTTGTTTCGTCTTTTTGTGTAATAATAACACAGCACTGGGAGGCATAGAATAATTAACACTTTATTAAACATTCTCAGCTTGGTCCATCATCTAATCAATCTGTGTCTCCCAATGGTTCCACCATTAATCCGCCCACCCATGTGTCAGGGCAGGGAGACGGTTGAATCCCAAACTCAGGAAAACTGGGACAAAGAACAGTTTGGGGAACCCGACCTGGCTGGATTTGATACCAGGTCACTGAGGGGAGGACTGTTCCTGGGTTCCAGAAAGCAGGAGGACTCCTTGACTGGATGACCGTGAAGATGGGCTCATCCCACCAGCAGGCTGAAAAATCACCCCAGAAGGTGCTCCAACGCAATGCCATTACTTTCTCGGAGGTGGGATGGTAAAATCCCACCTGGAAATGTCATGCCAGTGTGAGTGGGGGCATCTGCTGGGGCATTCCCCATCTGCCAGTCCTTCTGGGACTTGAGGACTATCACATCCTGAAGGTTTGTCGCAACCAGGCAAGCCTGAACGTGGCATTCTCTGGTTACCCACAGCAACCATCTGGTGAAGGAGCCTCCTCTGAAGCAGGCCCTCATCGTGGCTGCTGGACAGAAGCGGGACGATGGCGCTCACTGCCACAAACTAGCCGTCACTCCGGTTTCCATGGTGGGCAGCCATTTTACGGATCGGATCGGCACCAAAATGCAAAACTGGCTGAGTCCACGTGGTGGCAGTGGGTTCCCCATGCCTCTGGCCAGTTGCTCCCATGTTTCATGCTCCATGCTCCATGCTCCCAGGTAGATTATCAGGGCAAAGGAGCTAGCCACTGCCAGTGCCTGACCCAATGCAGTTGGGATCTCGGTGAAGAGAGCACGAGGGAACGACAGATCACTGATCATACAGGCCTAGCCCAAACCCCACTACATAAAAACCAGCCATCACCTGCAGCCATCCTGGCTATAGGCAGGAGGGTCAGGTCTCCCCCCGCCCCTCACTGACACACTGACCCACCCTGAACCAGGTGGGGATTGCAGTCAGACTAATGGTGGGTCCGTAGACAACAGCACACTGTGCAGACACACTGTCTACACATCTCAGCCCCCAGATGTAGAAAGTTTACTATAGTACAAAACCAGATTTATTTATAAAATCCTGTTTTATAATTACAACTCAGGATGGTGTGAGGAAGTTGAAAGCTCTGAATTTACAGCACTGGAGAGCTCCAGCTGGCAAATAGAGGGCGACGTAAAGAACTGCCCCTGATAACATTGAAGAGAACATTTGCCTGGTGGGAATGGAGGCTGCTTTCATCAAATGAGTGACATAAATCTACGGTACATTTACAGGCAGCAGGAGGAAGGGTACACTGAAAGAAAATTTGCTCTTCTGTACAGTTGTGGAGCAGTGTAACGGACGAGTGACCAGCTGGATTTCCTCTGTAAAATTAAAAACCAAACTCTGGTCTTGGCGCACCGCATTGACTGGGCCCTCCCTCCCTCCCTATAATTTGCGGGCATTCAGGGCCCAGGCTGCAGGGAGCCCATACTCTAGCCTTAGGCTTCCTCCTCACTGGTAGCCATGGGGATAGCCCCGCACTGGGGAGCGGGCCCAAGGCCGGGGCTGCTGGGAAGTGAATGGAGAATCGTGATTGGGAGATGTCCAGCACAATTCTGGTGAACACTTAGAACTGCAGACACCAAATGAGACCCTTCAGCCCATCTCTCCTTTACTTGCACTTTGGTAGAGCCACCCTTCAGATTTGACACTCCCACCTCAGTTCTCACAGCCCTGTAATTACTTTTTGCGGCTTGATGTTGTGTTTACCTTCCCAGGCAAGACCTTTGAATCAGAACAACTAGCATGAGGGACAGGGGCAGAGGTAACCAGGAACAGAGGTAACCAGGGGGAGGTGTAACCAGGGGCAGGGATAACTAGGTCAGAGGTAACCGGGGTGGAGGTAATGAGGGGCAAAGGTTACCAGGAGCCTAGGTAAACAGAGGCAAGGGTAAACAGGAAGAGAGATTGCCAGGGTCAGAAGTTACCAAAGGCAGAGGTAACCAGCAGCAGAGATTACGAGGGTCAGAGGTAACCAGAGGTAGTGGTTACTAGTGACAGATGTAGCCTGAAACAAGGGTAACCATGAGGGGAGATAACAATGAACAGGGGTAATCAAGGGCAGAGGAAAGCCATTCTGCCCCAGACCCTGTTCAATCATTCAACAAGATCACGGCTAGTTATCCACTTCAACTCCAGCTCCCTATCCCATCCCTAATTCCCGGGATTCCCATCACATCCAATAATTTTGGTTTGGATGTGATCAACAACACCTGCCATCTATTACTCATCCTGCTTCTGACCTCGGTACCTCGGTGGCCTTGAGGAGGTGCCCGAGGCCAACAAGCACCAAAGGGGAATGGATGGACATGGGGGAGAGAATGGGATGCAGGTCCACCAGGAAGAGACTTGGGGGGGGGGGGTGGGGGGATCACTCTGATAGAAGCCAACAGTGGGCTGAATGGCCTGTGTCATGCCAATAAGGTGCTCCTAAAAGGTGAGAAAATGGGTGAAATTGGGTCCTGGGCCAACTAAGTGAAATCTCCAATAGCTCATAGGTAAAAAAAAACTGCAGATGCTGATAAAGACAGAGAATGCTGGAATCTCTCCGTGGCTAGGCAGCATCTGTAGCGAGAGAAACTGGGTTGAGGTTTCAGCCTGAAAAGAGTCATCAGAATGGACAGGTTCTGGTGAAAGGTCGTCAGGCTGGAAGGTTAGTTCTATCTGTCTGCAGATGCTGCCCGTCCCGCCGGATGTTTCCAACATTCGCTGTTTCCTTCGCGTAGTAACTGGTTCATCCCACTCTTTACCACAATCCCACACGGCGACATTCCCTGCTGTGGACTCTGCTCTCCTGTAGCAACGTGCTAGGGAGAAAGTTCTTTATCACTTTAAATGGAGAAAAAAGGAGTGCACCAGTTCAAAGAATTATATAAACATCCACACAGATTTAGGCTGTTCTGCCCATTGTGTGCATGCTAGCCAATGACAGGCTGGAGGTGAATCCTTCTGCCAAGCTCCTAGGCGGTTGAGTACTGATCCGAGAATTTCTCCAGGGTGATTGCTGGGATGGTGGGAAGGGACCCAGGAATAAGAGAGTTGCTTTGGCCAAAACTCCCTGCGGGTTGAGGAATAGGAGGCAATTTTAGGTGGAAGATTCGGAGGCTGGGAGGTAGGAGGGGATCTAGAAGCACGGGGAAAGCCTTAGAGGAAGAGGTTGCCACTTTAGGTGGAGAAGAGGAGGCATTTCTTTTCGGAGTCCAGAACCTCCGGAATTTTCTCTCCTGAGAGCTGTGGAGGCAGAGTCACTGAGTATATCCATGGCGGAGATGGGCAAATGTTGACTACAGGGGAACTGGGGGCTATGGGGACGAGGTGAGAAGGTGGAGCATCTGTAGTCAGGTCAGCCATAATCCTAATGAGTGACACAACAGGCTCAGGGCACCGAACGGCCAATTCTCGCTCCTCTTACTATAGGAGGATAAATAACGAAATGAGAGTGACAAGCTCAGAGCTGGAACTGAGAGGGTGACCAAACAGGCATTGATCCCAAATACTGTCAAGTCGAGACCCAATTGGCCAAAGGCCGGGAGCACTCTCAATTTACAGCTTCCTGCCATCAAACGCTCATCGGGGGAGCATTTAAACTACAGCGTGCGGTCCCATTTCAGCGTGGAGGGAGATCCAGATCTCAGCACTGGGCCTTTGTCTCAGCCGCCCTCCAGGGTTTTGGGCTTTCATGGAGAAAGGGGGCCGGGGTTACAGTCCTGTGGGGAAAGGGCTGCTTCTGGTGGGTAGGGGGTTGGTGTATGAGGACTTTCTCTAACAGAATTTCCCCAATGATAATTTTTGAAGGATTGAGAAGGGTTTCTCTTTAATTCCCCGTTCCACTCCTGCCCTCACTGCTGTGTCTTAGAGTGTCCCATCAAAGTCCAACGTCCAAACTCCACGTTGGATTAAACAATATCAGATAACCAGCCTTTCCAGTTTATATCAATCTGTAACCTCTGTTTCTGGCCCACTGAGTATTTCCAGCCTTCTCTGTTAGAATCTGCCGGGTTTCCACTGTCCCTGTCACAGCTGAAGGCTGGCGGGTGTGCCACACCCGGCCCTGAAGCTTTCTTGTGACAGGAAGGACGACATCCCTCAGAAACCAAAGCCAAATCGCGGACCATCCTCGATAACGAGGGCACTCATGCGCGAGGAGGACCTGGCCTGCAAGTCAGGGCCAGATTCTCCCATCAGGAAGAGCTCCAATCGGCCACACGGGCTCTACTGTTCTCTGCGTGCCTAGGGAAAGGGAGGGATTGGTCAATCCACCAGCCAATCAAATGACTGCTTTCTGATCTGGGCAGCAGTGAAAGTGGGATACTAATGTTGGCGAGAGTCCCACTGGTAGGTTTCAGGGTGTTGAAAATACATTAATCCCAGCCCCCCAATATTTTAAATAATCATATATATTACTGTACAAACAGTTTGACAGTTTCTACAATCTAGGTTCCACAAATCATTACTTATATCCCTGTTGATGAGGATTCAGGTTTTTAGTTCAATAAAAATATACATTACAGATTTGTCTTTTTTTTTTGCTCAACATTGTCAAAGGCCACCACAAAACAGTCCAGCTACCAACTCCCTCTGACAGGACGGTGGCTCCTGCCTCGCTGAGAGTGCTGCCCCCACGCTCGGGTTCGAAGCAGAGCACCGGCCTAGTCTCAGGCACCCTTGAGATGCCGTGGAATGTCTGGGTACTCCCGCCGGGTGGAGAATGGGTCCGCTCCTCCCTGTGCAACGGGACCCCTGGGTAGGTGGCGGAAGCTGTACGCGGAAGGGCTGCGAGGAGACGAGAGGTCCTCATGGGGGGGGGGTGCCAGTTGCAGGGAAGAGCTGTGCACTGGTGCTGGTGGGGGGGGGCAGTAGCTCTCAAAAAGTGAAGCAGCGGGTAGTGCTGTTGGCCTCGCAGCCCCAGTTGCCCAGTCTCAGTCCCCATCTCCTCTTCTGTCTATGTGGAGTTTGCATGTTCTCCCTGTGACTGTGTTGGCTTCCTCTGGGTGCCCCCCGCCATCTCTCAGACATGCCGGTCAGGGGGTTAATTAGCTGTTGTAAATCAGCCCCCATGGGTTAGTAAAGGTTAGAATCTGGGGTTGGGGGGAGTTGATGGGAATCTGGCCAGAATAGTGTGAATAGGTTTGAATGTCAGCACCAACCGGGCCACAGGGCCTGGTTACTCCGTGACACTTAAATGGTGCTCGACGTGTGCCCGAACGGGCATCACCAGGGAAGATGGTGGGGTGGTCATTTTTACCATCAAGGACAAGATGGCGCCAAGTGGTTTTGCGAGTTGTGGGGTTCCTCTGATTCCTGAGCTGATCGAGGTATGTGGGTAGCCCTCCCACACTCTTCCCCAGCTGCGGAGGCAAGCACCTTCTCCCTTTGTGCATTTCCTGAAATGGCGGGAGCCTTACTGAGTTGTGTCAAGTTGGGAAGGGAGTTCCCCTTGGACTCCTGAGGCATCTCCAAGGACTGAGCACTCCATACATGATGAGGGTGTCTGACCCCATGGGTCTCCCTACAACAGGGCAGGGGAAGAAAATGAAAACAGGGAAAAAAAGGAAACTGCAGATGCTGGAATTCTGAGATAAAAACAGAAACTGCTGGAAACACTCAGCAGGTCAGGCAGCATCTGTGGAGAGGGAAAACAGAGTTAACTTTTCAGGTCAAAGACCGCTTGTCATCACTGGGAGACAGGAAACAGGTTTATTAAAATTCTGAAGGAACTTTATGAGTTAGGCGGCATCTATGGAAGGAAACAAAATCTCGTCTTTTCACCAGTCCTGATGAAGGGTCTCAGTCCAAACTATGCTTTTGTTCATTTCCCTCGATAGATGCTGCCTGATGAGCTGATTTCCTCCAGTGTTTTGTATGTGTAACTTCAAAACTAATTAGCTTTCCTCTCCTGCCCAGTTGTGACGAAGAAGCTTCAACCTGAACCATTAATTCTGCTTCTCTCTCCACAGACGCTGCCCGGCCTGGTGAGTGTTTCCAGTGTTTCCCACTTCTCTTTGGGAAGGCGAGGCCCACCAGCTTCCTGCACGAGGGGATCGCAAGCAAGGATTAACGTTGACGCGGTGTGGAAGGAGCTTCGAGGAGGCAGTGGTTTCAGTGCAGGGGCTTGGGGTTAATCAGATGAAGCTGAGGACAAGAGGAACTCCTAGACAATGGAGGTGTGCAGATGCTGCAAGATGAGGAGTTTACAGTCAGCTGTAACCTGGCACAGAGAACATTCTGGAAATTCTGGATTTTAGGAATGGGGAATTCTGGAACCCAGCGAGCAGCCCTTAGGGAAGGGGCAGCCAAATAGGATCGAGGTAGGGAGGGATGTGAATCCTTGGAAAACTGTGAACGAGGAATTCCTGGCACTGAAGAATTCAGGTGAATAGTAGGAAGAGGACCACTGAGATGTTGGTGAGAGGTTTCTCTGCTCCCTTGCCGGGATCTGGTGGAGGAGGAGGGGTCTGAACGTTGTAGCAGGCGGTTACAAAGAATATACACAAACAGACCATTCAGACCATTGGCCTCCACTGGATTTTGCTCTCCCACCCCTCTCAGCAGGCCCATCCAGTGTTGCCTTACTTGGGGCTGCTCCCTGCGCCCTGATGCTACGGGCAGCCCTGGTGAGGCTGGGGTCTCCCGGCCCTCGCCGCTCGCTCGTTGACAGGATGAGAGTTTGAGGTGCACCCGAGCTGGGAAATGAGGAACAAAAGGGTAAGAGAACCCTGGTGACGGGCAGGGGTGGGAATTGCAGGCTGCAGTGGGGGATTTGGGCAGAAGGACACTGGCAGGCCAGAGGTAAACAAGTTAATCAGAGGCCCAGTGCCACATCTGGCCAACCATCAAATTCAAACCCCGCCCCCAGTGAGACATCTCCAGCTCATCACTGTAAATCCCCAGTGCGACCACTATAACTCCACTTGCATAATTGTAGCCCACCCGGTGCATCATTGGAACTGGCCAGTGCATCACTGTAACCCAGTGCAGCACTGCTCTGCCCTAGGGGAGGGCTGCACCTCTTTCCCCATGTGTCCTCACAGTTCCCGTCCCCTCCATTGCAGAGCCAGCTCCCTCCCTTGGACCCCCTCTCACCATCCTGTCCCAGAGCCCGGAGCCCGGAGCCCGGGCTTCTCCCGCCGTGTCAATCCGTCCATCCCCCGCCACCTACGCAACTCCCACCCACCACTGCTCTCCTCCATTTTGCTCTTTGTTGTGGCCTTTGGTACAACAGACTCGCTCCCTGGTGCCGCGTCAGCTACACAGTCACCTCGGTCTTGCTGTTGGTGGAGAGGTGCCGCTGGGGCTGCTTGTAATGCAGCGGGGGGCTGAAGATCTCGGGCAGGTGCTCGATGCTGTACTGCCTCTTGCTGGTGTAGGCCTGCCGCTGCCCCAGGGGCTGCCCCTGCTCCCAACCCCCGTAGCCCGAGCTGAACAGAGGGTGCGTGTTCGTTTTGCTGGCTTTGGTCTTCTGCCGGGGCGTGACGGCCAGGAAAGCGCACGGCTCGCCCGACTGCCTGTCCTTGACCGCGGGGAAGGCGGAGCCCGAGACGGGCAGATCCATCACGGGGTACCGCTTCGAGTAAAACTCGTCCGAGGCTGTCTCTGCTGGGAGAAAAGGCGGGATCAGAGGCGGCTAGTGTGTATAGACCTCACACGCAAAACTTGTTTCAGTACAGACTAGGTGGGCAAGCGTGCTCATTGTGATTAGTGTAATGCTATTACACCAGCAACTCAGTTCAATTCCTCCGCAGTCTATATGGATATCTTCTCACCATGACCGCATGGGTTTCCTCCTGGTGCTCTGGTTTCCTCCCACGTTCCAAAGATGTAACGTTAACGGAGTCACATGGGTACAACTGAGCGGCGTGGACTCAATGGGTAGGAAGTGCCCGTTACCGTGCCGAATCTCTAAATAAGTCAAAGCAGAAGGCTGGAGGAAGACAAATGGTCAGAGAGCATCTTTGGAGGGAAATGGGCAATCAGTGTCAGTGTTTCGAGCCGAGATCCTTCGACAGGGCTGGAAGGGAAGGGATCCAGAGGGAGGCGATGGGCAGGTCGTAAGGGCGGGGGCAGGAGAAGAGAAGGGGTAAGAGGGCCACCACAATGGGGAATGAAAGACAGAGGAGAAGGTGGCAGTGGAGAAACAAAGGGGGTTGGTTTTCAGACGTTAGGGAAATTGATAAGTCAGCCATGACTGAATGGCAGCTCAAACTCAAAGGGCTGACTAGCCTGATTCTGGTCCTATGTTTATGGTCTTATGGACCAAGTTCTGATTTCTGACGTACGCCACAAGTCAAAGGTGGTCACAAAAGAACCCCTCTACCATCACGTTCTGTCTCCCATTTCCAGGTAAGCTCAGATGCAGTTTGCCTTGGGTCCCATGAGGCAGACAGAGCAGTCTGGGATACATCCCCAACAGACCTGGCCTGTAGCCACCGTTCTATCCATCTAGTGTCTTCTCCTTTTTGACCTTTATCACCAGCTTTCCACGTGAGATGCCCAATGCCCCACAAAAGTCCCATGTAGAACTCAACAATATTGGCTGCATCAACATATCAGGTCTTGCCGAAGGGTTTCGCCTGAAACGTCGACTGTACTTTTTACTATAGATGCTACTTGCCCTGCTGAGTTCCTCCAGCATTTTGTGTGTGTTGCTTCAATATACCAAGTAATCACTTTGAAAAAGTCAAATCAATTTAGTTAGACAGGATCACCAAAAAGACCAAGCTGACCTTGCATGTTCTATCCCTTTCTAAGTGTCTGTCAGAATCTTTTCCAATAGTTTCCCTATCCTGATGTAATACTCAACGGCCTGCAGTTATCTGGATTATTCCTGCTACACCTCCAGAATAAAGCAACCATATTAGCTGTCATTCAGTCTTCTGGCTCCTCATCATCGAGTCAAAGTAGCATAGAGTAGGGAAACAGGCCCTTCGGCCCAAGTGCTAGCCAGTGCCTGATGAAGATTTTAAAATATCTCAGGTCCTCAGCTAGTCCTCCCTTTGCTACCAAGGATTCATCTGATGAAGCGCTGGAGATCTATCCACCTTTATATCTGCTAAGACATTGACTACCCTCTGTTTATGGATGATTAAGTGCTCTGAAATATCCATGTCTCACTCCCAGCAATCTCCAATGTCATTATACAGAGGAGAAAGATCCGCTGAAGACCCTGCCCACTTCCTATGCATCCCCCAACCTTTCCCTGCCTCTTAAAATCCTGATAAAGTGCCAACGCTTCTCGTTCACCTTACCTGCCAGTGATATTTTGTGGCCTTACTTTAGCCAACTAATTCTTCTCCTAAGCACCTCTCCGCACTCTCTCCTCTGCCCAGTTTGTATGCTCTACACCAGCCAAATATTTCCTTCTTTTTCTTACTCAAACACTTGTCCCTTGACATGCTGGTATTGCCTTCCACCCTGTCGGAGATGTTGGACTTGAGCTCTCACTATTTCACCCTCAAAACTGGAACACAGGAGGCTGGCATGGCGACCTTAGAGAGGTTTATTACATTTTGAGGTGCACGGAAAGTACTGATAGAATTTTTCTTCCGGGGCAGGGGAGTCAAGAGGGCATGGGCTTAAGGTGAGAGGGGAGAAACTTAAAGAGATCTGAGGGGTTAGTTATCTGGAGCAAACTGCCAGAGGCGGATACAATTGTTTTTAAAAGACATTTGGACAGATAATTGGATAGGAAAGAAATAGAAGGATATGGGCCAAATATGGGCATCTGGGGCTAGTATGGGTAGGCATCCACAAAAAGACTTCTACTTGTTGGCTGTAGACTGACCCACAAGTAGCTTTTCCCAGTACATAACTGCCAGGGTTAGGGTCAGGGTTAGAGATATGGAAACCAGTCTTCCCTACAACTTGCAGATGATCTTTATCACTTTGAAGCTTAATAATTATGGTCATAGTCTCCTAAATGGTCACCTACTGACATATAATTTACTTGCCCAGTCTGACTCCCCGAGATCAGTCCGGCACTGTCCCTTCCAGAGCAGGCACAAGAATACCCACCTCACCGAAACCTTTGACACGGAGGCAATCCCGACTAACACTAGGAAGCTGAAAGTCCTAGTTACCAGATCCCTGTTGCTATTACACCTTGGTGTGATTTCCCTGCATATCTACTCTATCTCCTACTGGCCTTTGGGAGGCCTCAAGCAAGGAGACTGTCCCCTTTCTACTAACCTGGACACATACAGCCTCATTTGAAGAGTTGTCCTCCTTCATTCTAGCAGTGCCACCTTCTCTTTTACTTCTCCCCACAACCAGACCCTCAGATTCTAGACCCTGCAGTATTGAGAAAGCTGGAGATTGCTGCGATACAATAATCCTGCGTGTTGAGTAGCACTCTAGGTCTTTTGCCTTGCGTCGCATTGAGATAGTTGCAATTCAGCCACTGCACGGGAGCAGAGAAAGTTGCAGAAGGTTGTAAACTCTGCCAGCTCCATCACAGCTTCCTCCCCAGCTTCAAGGACACCTTCAAAAGGAGATACCTCAAGAAAGGCGGCATCCATCATTAAGGACCTCCATCACCCAGGACACGCCCTGTTCTCATCAAGGAGAAGGTATTGGAGTCTGAAGACGTACACTCACCATTTCAGAAGCAGCTTCTTCCCCTCTGCCATCAGATTTCTGAATGGACAATGAACCCATGTACGCTACCTCACTAAGTTTTTTCTATTTTTTTTGCTCTCATTTTGCATTGGTTACTTAATTTAATTTTCAATATATCTTTCTTCTTCTAATTTATAAGTTTTATTATTATGCATTGCATCATAAGCCAGTGACGTTAAAGCTGGTTCTGATTCTGAACGTAGCCACCCTCTGCCGTGCTCAGCCCGCCCAGGGCTTTCCTGCCGAGTACATTGATCCAGATTTCCGGCAATATTTCACTGTGCCTCTTTCCTAGCTGTATGCCCGCTGTTCCCACTCTTCTGCCAAATTAGTTTAAAACTTCCCCAACTGCATGAGCAAACCTCCCAGCAAGAGTATTTGATCTGTTCCAGCTCACCTCGTCCCGTCCTGTTTGTACAAGCCCCACCTGCACCACAAATGGTCCCAGTGATCTAAAAAGTTAAATACCTCCCTCCTACAGCATTTCTTTAGCCAAGCATTTATCAGAATCTGAATCAGGCTCAATATCACTGCTGTGTGTTGTGAAATTCATAGTTTTGTGACAGCAGTACATTGTAATACATAATAATAAAAAATGTAAGTTACAGTATCACACACAAAATGCTGGTGGAACGCAGAAGGCCAGGCAGCATCTACAGGAAGAAGCCCTGCTGACATTTTGGGCCGAGACCCGTCGCCGTCCTCACGAAGGGTCTCAGCCCGAAACGTCAACAGTTCTTCTCCCTATAGATGCTGCCTGGCCTGCTGTGTTCCACCAGCATTTTGTGTGTGTTGCTTGAATGTCCAGCATCTGCAGATTTCCTCGTGTTTAAGTTACAGTATATATATCTTTTTAAAGTGCAATTAAATAAGTAGTTCACAAACAGAAATAAATAAGTAGTGAGGTAGCGTTTATGGGTTCAATGTCCACTCAGAAATCTGATGGCAGATGGGAAGAAGCTGTTGCTGAATCGTTGAATGTGTGTCTTCAGGCTTCTGTACCTCCTCCCTGATGGTAACAATAAAGAACAAGGTATGTTCTGGGTGATGGGGGTCCTTAATGTTGGATGCAGCCTTTCTGAGGCATTGCTCCTTGAAGATGTCCTGGACGTTGATGAGGCTAGGCCTATTATGAAGTTGACTGAGTTTACAACTTTCTGCTGCTTATTTTGATCCTGTGTAGTGCCCATCAACACCTGACAGTGATGCAGGCTGTTCAAGTGCTTTCCACAGTATATCTGTAGAAATTTGCGAGTATCTTTGGTGACGTAGCAAATCTCCTCCAACTTCTAATGGAATATACACATAGCTCACCTATCCACCTTCAAAGTTATAAGGTCAGAATAATCCAGATATTACAACCTTAGTGGCCCTGCTCTATAATCTATTATCCAACTCCTTAAGTTCACATTGCAAGACCTTGTCCATTTTTCTACCTGTGTTATTGGTACTGACATGTACCACACCATTGGCTGTTCCCCCTCTCCCTTCAGAATGCCCTGTAGCTGCTCCGAGACATTCCTGATCCTGGCATCAGGGAGACAACACACCATTCATTGTTACTGAAGCACCCATCTTCCTCTCTTACAGTCAGAGAAAACACCAGAATAAAAAGGTGGGGCATCTCTGGTCACTGAGGTGTTGGGTGTGGGACGTCAGTAATCACTGAGGTATCAGGGTAGGTTGTCTCTGGTCACTCACATGTCAGATTCCCATTCCCGTTCTGACATGTGGAGGAGAGTGGATCAAGGGTGGAGGAGCAACACCTCATATTCCGTCTGGGTAGCCTCCAACCTGAGAGGGGCCTCATCATGGCCTGAGAGGAGGTCATGGGCCGACATGTCAGAACGGGAATGGGAATCTGACATGTGAGTGACCAGAGACAACCTACCCTGATATCTCAGTGATACCTCAGTGAATGTCGATTTCTCCTTCCGGCAAAAATAATTCCCTCCCCCTTCCCTCTTCTTCTATTATCCACTCTGGCCTCTTACTCCTTCTCACCTGTGTATCACCTCCCCTGGTGCCTCTCCTCCTTCCATTTCTCCTATGGCCCACTCTCCTCTCCTATCAGATTCCTTCCTCTCCAGCCCTTTACATTTCCCACCATCTTGGCTTCACCTATCACCTTCTAGCTATCCTCCTTCCCCTTCTCACAGCTTTTTGTTCTGCCGTCTTCCCTCTTCCTTTCCCCTCCCGATGAAGGGTCTCAGCCCAAAAAGTCGACTGTTTATTTCTTTCCCTAGGTGCTGCCTGACCTGCTGAATTCCTCCAACATTGTGAGTGTGTGTTACTTTGGATCTCTTCAGTCTGTGATTGAAATCAAATTTCTGATTTACCAGGCCCAACACTCTGATTGCTTGGTCTTTTCAGGATTCTACATCAGTTGCCTAGCAACCGAATCAGCCCATTTCCAAAGCCTACCTTGACCAAACCATTAGTGAGCTCCCTGCTGAGCTGGTGGCCGAGCCAGGGGTGTGGTAGGCCAGAAGTTTAAGGGCTAAGAGTAGATGGCAATTGTGCAGGGCTGTGCAATGACCCAGCTCAGAAAATCATGGTGGACCACCAGTTTGGTGGGAGATAAGCAACAGGAGATCAGAGTGAGTGCAGGAAGTAGCCTGTAGGGGGCGACACAAAGCACAGCTGGTAGACCAGTTATTCTGTACTGAATATTTCAATAATATTTGAGCAATCTTGTAAATATGTTTTTGATTAAGCACTCTTGTTCATTTAAATAATTAATTACAAGTTATACGTAAAAATACATTGATTGCATACATCATCACACTACCACGTGATATATTCCGTAGGGAAAGACAGATTGCGTGAGAAGGGTGATCCATCTGTGGATAACAAAGGAAGTTACGGATGTGAAAGAAATGACAGAGCTCGTCGCAAAGATCAGCAGCTGGCCTGAAGACTGGGAACATTCTAGAAACCAAAATAGAGGGGAAGAAATACATTGTGTGATTAAGCTAGCAAGCCTTGCTTAAAGTAAAGACGAAGTTACACCCACATTTTCTGACTCCCATTTCTTTCTTTGAATTAGTTTAATGTTTAGAAGTTACAAAACATAACATTAGCGCCAGTGACCTGTTGTAATTCCAATTCTTAGGACTATCTTTACTCACTTATTGAGATAAAGCACCGAATAGGCCCTTCGCGCCGCCTGATTTAATCTGAGCCTAATCACGAGGCAATTTGCAATTAACCTACCAACCAGTAGGTCTTTGGACCGTGGGAGGAAACCAGAGCACTCAGAGGAAACCCTTACAGTCACAGTTACAGACTCCTTACAGGCAGAGGCGGGAATTGAATCCGGGTTGCCTGTACTGTAACGCATTGTGCTAACCGCTACGCTACCATATCTGCATGGATTGTACACGTCTCCCCGGCCACAGGGCGTGTCCCCTGCGTGCTCCTCCCACACCCGAGACTTGTGCGAGTTAGTAGGTTAATTTGACGGTTTTATGGGATGTGAAATCAGCCCCAGCACACAATAGGATGGGAGATCAATCAAAATGTAAAGGCAGCTCGATAAAGGTGCTGTGACAATTACGGGGCTCTTGCAAGCTTCATAAAGATCAGGCTAGTCAAAAGCAGCTAAGAATACTTACGAGGTCATAATCTGTACTCGGGGCAGTTTCTTAGAGCGATACCTTACGGATCCAACAGCAACAGGCTGTTTTAAATCTCGGCATGCATAATAAATCAGATTAATGAACAGTGAAATAAACTCCCAAGTATGAGCGATTGTAACACGATGGAATTTCTTATTCTGTTTGAGAATCAAAGTCTCGGTTTGAAACTGGTGTCTCAAACTTACATGAGGCTAGTGACTACGGCAGAAGCTGGACCGAGAAGCTCATTAATTGGTAAGTTGGCAACTTAATGATATAGCTTATAATTTTCTACAAAATATGTATTCCGTAGAGAAAGAGAGAGTGCGTGAGAAGGGTGATCCATCTGCGGATAAAAGGAAGTTACGGATGTGAAAGAAATGACAGAGCTCGTTGCAAAGATCAGCAGCTGGCTTGAAGATTGGGAACATTCTAGAAACCAAAATAGAGGGGGGAAAATACATTGTGTGATTAAGCTAGTAAGTAATATCGAACCGGCAAGCGCTGATTTACTCGAGCCACTCTGCCCAGCAACACCCACTTTTAAACCTGGCCTAATCACGGGACAATTTACAATGACCAATCAACCTACCAAATGGTAGGTCTTTAGACTGTAGGAGGAAACCCACGCGGTCACAGGGAGAACCTACAAACTCCTTACAGGCAGCGGTGGGAATTGAACCCGGACCGCTGGTACTGTAAAGCATTGTGCTAACCACTATGCTACTATGCTGCCCCAAATGTTAAAAAGGAAGGGAGGTTAACTTCAATGAGGCTGGTGAATTAATAATGAGGGTTGATGAAATGGGGGAAGCTTTCTCATCACACTAAAAGCATCCTATTAAAAATCCAGCAGTGAAAAGGGGGAGAAACTGAAACCAATCATAGTCACCATGGGAATGCGATGAGACAAACTCATAGGAGCCTGGAGCTCAGCGTTTCCCACCTGAAATGGGTGGCCTGTGGTGACCCAAAATTCCCACTTTCTGGTCAGTTTCCTGGGTGATGAAGAGTATGGAAAAGAGGAAGCTGTGGGATTTGGACTGAGGACTCAGAACTTCAGCTCCCCCCCCCCCCCCCCCCCCCCCCCCCGCCCCCGGTGACAGATGCAAGAGCACATGCTCTGGAGATCCCCCTCCTCCCCGCCAGCCCAGCTCCCCATGCCGTGGAGCGGACGGAGATTCTCAGACTGAGATCGATCGTAGCGTCTCAGCTATGATGTGCTCAGGAAACCCGGCTTCTGTGCTGCCTGTGTGAAGTTTGCACGTTCTCCCTGTGACCGCGATGTTTCCCCCTCATCCCAGGGGCTCCGGTCTATGGTAGGGTCAGCCCGAAACATTGACTGTTTACCCCCCTCCATAGATGCTGCCCGGCCAGCGTTTTCGCGTGGCGGTGCTGAGGA
The DNA here is from genome assembly GCF_048418815.1 of Hemitrygon akajei. NCBI lineage: Eukaryota > Metazoa > Chordata > Chondrichthyes > Myliobatiformes > Dasyatidae > Hemitrygon > Hemitrygon akajei. Next base: position 19,384,442 of record NC_133154.1, read on the forward strand.
ACTCCCAACGTCTCTCTCACGCCTGTGACATGCTACTCACCCACTGCCTTCAGCGTCGCGTACTTGTTGTAGTCGGCGGAGTGCAGGGGGGCGCTGGCCACCCGCTGGAGCACGTTGCCGTGCGGGTGCGGTAGTCCCATCTGGGAGAGCGCCGGCGAGGTTAAGGCGTTGTTCAGGTGGGGAGGGTCTGCGGAGCAAGCACACGGCATGGTCGGTGAAGCAGGGGCTGCCACTGCTCTCCAGTACCTCGAGCACTCAGCTAGTGGACGTGAGTCGCCGCGGAGGGCGTCCGTTCCTCCGGCGAGTCCCCGCTGACTCCCGCTTGGGCGGCCCCAGCAGGCGGTACTGAGGCCAGGCGGGGCTAGGGACCGAGCACCTGAGCAGGTGCAGCAAGTTGGATCGCCTCCTCCAACACTTCTCCCACTTCGGCAAATCCTCCTGAATCCTGCCTCTCCGATTGCCCCTGCTGGTTGTTTCAGTCTGTACCACCCCCCCCCCCCCCCCCCCCCCCCCCCCCCCCCCCGTGAACGCTCAGTGTCACCTTTCCCTACCTCACATCCCTCCTGTTGCCATGGGTCTGCACTCTCAGTTTGTGTCTCCCTGGTTCTCAAATAACTGAGTGACCACATGAGCTTCTGTTGACCTCCTCTGTCCAAGCAAGCCAGTGCTCACTCTCCTCTCTCGTTTCTTCTCTGGACCTTCTCTGCTCCAGTCTCCAGTCTAAACCTTCATCCCCGGAACCACTTCCTTCAACCCCACCCCCTGCCCTTCACATCAACCCCAGCACGTGGTGAACCAGAAAATCTAGCATCACAGGTAGGTGGGGTTGCAGGGAAAGCTTTTGGCCTTCATAAATCAAATTATTGAGTACAGGAGTTGGGATGTTATGTTGAATTTGTATAAGACATTAGTGAGGTCTAACTTGGAGTATTGTGTCCAGTTTTGGTCACCTACCTACAGGAAAGATGTCAATAAGGTTGAAAGAGTGCGGAGAAAATTGACAAGGATGTTGCCAGGACTTGAGGACCTGAGTTATAAGGAAAGGTTGAATAGGTTTGGACTTTATTTCTTAGAATGTAGAAGATTGAGAGGAGATTTGATAGAGGGGTATGGGTAAGGTAAATCCAAGCAGGCCTTTTCCACTGAGGTTGAGTGAGAGTGCAAGCAGAGGTTGTGGGTTAAAGGTGAAATGTTTAACGGGAACATCATGAAAACTTCTTCACTCAGAGGGTGGTGAGAGTGTGGAATGAGCTGCCAGCACAAGTGGTGCATGCGAGCTCGATTTCAGTGTTTAAGAGAAGATTTGGATAGGTGCGTGGATGGTAGGGCTGTGGTCCCAGTGCGGGGCGATGGGAGTAAGCGATTTTCGTAGGTTTGGCATAGACTGGATGGGATGAAGAGCCTGTTTCTGTCCTGTACTTTTCTAAGACTCTAACAAAGGAGTCCAAAATAGTGATGATCAAGTTTGCACACACACACACACACATGTACGTGCACACACACGTATGCACACATCTACACACGCGTGTGTATGCACACATCTACGCACATGCAGACACGCGCACAAGCTCTCTGAGACACATGCACTCTCACACACAATGGTCTCTCTCACAGACTCACACACATATACAACTAGACACTTCCTCACACTGACATGCGAAACATTGCCTCAAGTACACACAATACTTTCTCTCGTACACACTCTCTCCCATGTGCGTGCACACTCACACATACGCGTACAAAGCATCAGGACTGTGCCGGTGCACAGAGCTGGTCTGAGAAAGATTTTGGCCAGTACATGAAACAAACGGGGTGAGGGAGCGAACGCAGGCACAGAAATGTACCCATGAGGAATGGGAGCAGGCCACTCGGTCCCTCAAGCCTGTTCGCCATTTGAGGAGTGCGTGGCTGATCTGATGTAAGCTCGGTGACCTGTTGTACCCTCCCCTCCCCTCTCCACCACTCATCCAGCAGGTGTCTACCTCTGCCTTGGAAATATTCCAACTCTCCGCTCACACTCTGGCCTTTGAGGATGAATCCTAGAGGCTTCCTAAGAGAAAACAGCTCCTCTCAAACAGGTGATCATTTCTGTTTTGCAAAGAAAAACAAACTATTGGAGGAACTCGACGGGTCAGGCAGTGCCTGTGGAGGAAAGCGGACAGAGGGCATTTTGGCTGGAGACCTTTGACCTTGACCTGTGGCAGTCCTCCAAGTTTGACTTCTGCCTCAGATGCCAGCATCTGTATTTTCCTGTGTCTCCATTACACAAGCCGTTTTGTTAAAAACACTGATCTCGTTTACGGGATGACTGTTTGCATCACTGTCTGATACGATGCACAGGATCGCCAGAGAGCCGTAGACTCAGCCGGCTTCATCACAGACACAACCCTCCCCATCACTGAGGAAATCACCAAGATGCAATGCCACCTATCATTCCGAACCCTCAGCACCTGGGACATGCCCTCTTGTAATCACTAACATCAGGGAGGTACAGGAGCTGAAAGCACACACGGCTTCTTGCCCCTCCACCATCAGATTTCTGAACAGACCACAAACACTTACCTGGCTATTTTTTAGGGGAGACCCCTCTCACTCTCCTAAACTCCAGTGATACAAGCCTAACCTGTCCAAAATTTCCTTGTGAGGGAGCTCGCCCATTCCACAAACTAGTCTAATAAAATTTCTCTGAACTGCTGATATCTTTCCTTAACAACGATGTCTGGAAGCATGGCAGCTTGGTATGAAAACTGCTCTGAACATGACCGCAAAAGACTACCGAGAGTTTTGGACGCAGCTCAACATGTCGTAGGAACCAGCCTCCCCTCTGTGGACTCTGTCTACACTTGTTGCTGTCAGGTAGCATGATCAGAGAGCCCCAGCGACCCCAGATATTCTCTTTTCTACCCTTTCCCTTCCGGCAGAAGATACTAAAGCCTGATAGCGTGTACCCCCAAGCTCACGAGCAGCTTCTATCCCTCTGGCATCAGACTCTTCTTGAACAGGCAATAAGACTCGTAGTCTAGCTCTTTATAATCTTGCACTTTATCGTTTAACTTTTCAGTAATTTTCAACACTTTATCTTGCATTGTTATTAGTAACTGCATGTTGGCTCAATGCACCTGCTTGGTACGTGTGACAATAACGAACAAATACCAGTACCGATCGAGGAAGACCAGTCCTGTGCCTTGTCATCAGAAATGACCTCAACTACTGTATGTGAGGAGCAACCTGATGGCATGAATATCGATTTCTCCTTTCAATTAAAAACTCCTCCTCCCCCCCCCTTTCTATTCTGCACTTTGGCCTCTAACCTCTTCTCACCTGCCCATCACCTCCCCTGGGTCCCCTCCTCCTTCCCTTTCTCAGATAGTTCCCTCTCCTCTCCAGCCCTTTACCTTTCCTGCCATCTATTCGCTATCCTCCTCCTTCTTCTTCCTCACCCCTCCCTTTTTTATTCTGGTGTCTTCTCTCTTCAGGGCCTCGGAATAGAGGGGCGTCCGTTTAGAACGGGGGTGAGGAGGAACTTCTTTAGCCAGAGAAATTCGTTGCCACAGGCGGCTGCAGAGGCCAAGTAATTGGGCATATTTAAGGCAGAGGTTGATAGATTCTAGGTTAGTCAGGGCATGCCGGGATACGGGGAGAAGACAGGAGTCTGAGGCTGAGAGGGAAAACAGATCAGCCATGATGAAATGGCAGAGCAAACCCAAATGGCCTAATTCTACTCCTGTATCTTATAATCTTACGCTCTTCCTTTCCAGTTCTGAAGAATAAAGAAAGTGGACCATTTATTCATTTCCATAGATGCTGCCTGATCTGCTGAGTTCCTCCAGCATTGTGTGTGTGTGTTACCTCCCAACTGATCAATTCTTTCCCCAACAAATTCCTCTGTTACTATAATTTTTATGCCTTGCTTTGTACGGCTACTGCAAGACAACAAATTTCACGAGCTGCTTCAGTGACAGTAAACTTGATTCTGCTTCTGCGGCGATGGTGAGTGAAGAAAGAGATGGGGAGGGGTTTAGGAGGAGTGGTGGGGGGGGGGGGGGGGGAGCACCGACAGCTGTAAGTTCCTTTGCAGAGTCCGGTGCAGTCTTAGCAACAAGCCATCGGCGAGCAGTGAGCCGCACTCTGCAGATGTGAGGGGGTTAAAGTTCCTGCGCTTCAGTTATTTATAGAGCGCGTCAAGGGTAGGATTCAGGAAGAGGGCTTCAGGCAGATCTGTACGAGCAGCAGCGAAGGCGGCACATCTACAGCCGAGCCCTTATCCAATGTGTCAGCTCAGATGTAATTATGGAGCCAACATTTTCACAGGGAAGCTAATCAATTAAGCTTCACAGGGCAGGGGTGGTAATTAGGCTGTTTCCCTGTACCTCCCATTAAACTGACAGGCCTGGGTGATTGTGCTACTGACGAGTGTGACAAAGCCCTCGGGCCGTACCTCGTTTAGTCACCCACTCTGCAGGCTGCTTCCGAGAAGCGGGCTCTTCGCCTGCTCCAGTCAGGTTCAGCTGCCTTCCATTCCCCTCGTCCTCCCTTCCAGACTGTCGGGGGGGTATTGTCCCTAACGGGTTCCCAAGGCTAACCCACCAGTCAGGGCGAGCTGGGCACAGAGGACCGCAACGCCATGTCATAGGAGTAGAACTAGGCCATTCGGCCCATTGAATCTGTTCTGCCATTACGTCATGGCTGATCTATTTTCCCTCTCGACCCCATTCTCTGCCTTCTCCCCGTAACCTTTGACACCCTGACTAATCAAGGACCTATCGACCTCCGCTTTAAACATTCCCAATGAGTTGGCCTCCACAGCTGTCCGTGGCAATCAATTCCTCAGATACACCACCCTCTAGCTAAAGAAACTCCCCCTGATCTCCGTTCTAAAGAGACTCCTTCTATTCTGAGGCTGTGCCCTCTGGTCCTAGACACCCAAATATTGGAAACATCCTCTCCACATCCACTCTTACCAGGCCTTTTAATATTTGATGAGTTTCAATGAGATTCTCCACCCCCTCCCCCATTCTCCTAAACGTCAATGAGTACAGGCCCAGAACCATCAAATGTGCCTCATAAATTAACCCTTTCCTTCCTGGGATCATTCTCATTATCTTCTTCTGGACTCTCCCTAAACTTTAGAGGACGAATGTTGAAGCTGCTCGGTCCTCTGAAAGTAAACCGTTCATCTCAGAAACCCACTTGACTCACTGCAATGGACCTTCACCCCTCCTTAAATGAGGATGCACGTACTGTCGATGTGACTCTATCTCCGCTCTGAAGTTGGGGACTTCTCACTCCGCAAGGGCCCCTGGATCCCAGCTGGACCTGCAGCCTCTCAGATTCAATCTTGACCTCTGGTGCTGTCTGCGCGGAGTCTCCCCCCCCCGTGCTCCAATTTCCCTCCAGAATAGATATGTGAGTTATCGGGTTAATCACCCCCAAAGTTCAGTGGCAGGAGAATCAGATGGATCCTTCATGGATGAGTGAGGTTCTCAAAGAGCTTCGTGAGCATGGGATGGACGGGGCGGGGGGGACTGGTTTACTCCGGGAGCCCAGACCCCATCTGCCAGTTGTCTTGCTGATGTTGAGTATGCGTCACTTGAGGGTACGCCAGACTCACCCTCCCTCAGCCCCTCGCTTTGCCTCTACTGACGATCACCTCCCTGCCTGCACGGAGCTGTGGCCCAGCAAGCAGCCTCCAGGCCTGAGCTCAGCTCGAGTCTCCACGGGTGAACGGGGTGCTGCTCATTGCTGGAGCGCTGTTAAACCAAGCCCCCCCCCGCCCCCTCAGAAACCCGGGTCGCTGCCCTGAGCTCCAGGACAGTCACCGACTCCCCCTCCGCCCTCTGCGTCCTGGCTGGTAAACCCTAAAAACAAGTGCATCTGACCGTCATCACGCAGGGCGGAGGCGGCGGTAGGCCGGAAGAGGAAGGTTGCGAGATCAGGCAAACACTAGGAGAGTATCATCTGCGTTCATGCTGGGACCTCGTAATGCTTCAGGCGCATTGGTCCTGAGCGGTGGGAAAGGGCTGTGGAGAAAGAACAGGGGAGGGACACCAATTGGAATGCAACCTCGAGGGACTAGTACAGGCGCGCGGGCTGAATGGCTGCTGTCTGCCCAATGTGTACGCTGCCTTGTTTGGCAGCTCGTTGGTGACAGGCCCTATTGTAGTGTTTCGTGAAGAGAACCCTGAATGACTTGCACTGTGCCCCTGAACCCAGTGCAGGTCCCTGATCTGTTCCAGGTCAGGAAGATCAGAGGGATCAGTCCACCAGGTCCCACCTCCCTCTTCCGCCACTCAGGACCCATGTGCCTGAAGTGTTACGAGGTCCCAACATAAAAATAGTGGATTACATTCTCGTTTTGCCTCTGTGATCGTTGCGTTTGTCCCTCCCGTGTCTGGCCGATCCTTCAATCGTCCTCCTCCGGTCTACCACCACTTCCCCCAGCACAAGGCACCGGTGTGTCACTGGCTGCGGTTTTCGCACAAGGGTCACCCGACACTTGCAGGGAATAACTGAACAGGCTACTCTATCTGCATGGCAATTGGCCACATTGACTAAACAGAGAAGCCTGCAGACGATGGACTTACTGCAGGACGTTGTGTTCTATTTATAACACGGGCAACAGGCCCAAATCCCGATTCCCAGCCATGACCTCTGCACATCTGCAAGCCGCTAGCTGTGGGCTAACACCTGGGGGTGGAGGGTGAAGCAGGAGGGGGCAAAGACCTGAGGAGTTTGCCCAGACCTCTCTCAGAGCACCCCTGGGGGAACACACTGACGTTTGGTGGAATACTGACAGTAGTCAAGTGGGGAGATGTCGAAGAGGGTTTTCTGGCCACTGTGCATCAATGAGGTGCTGTGGCTCCAACCCAGCCTCTGATTACAATGTTTAAAAGACACTTGGACAGATAGGAGGACAGGAGAGGTTTTGTGGGATGTGGACCACGCACAGACAAATGGGTCTAGGACGGACAATCATCACGGTGAGCATGACGAAGATGGGCTGAGAGGCCTGTTCTCTTGCTGTACGACTTCATGACTTTCCAACCTGCAAAGCCTGGTGTAGCCTTCGCCAAGGCCGGTTAGAATACAGAACACAGAGCAGTACACACAGGCCATTCGGCCCTCAATGTGGTGCTGCACCGACTAAAAAGCAAATCAGAACGCCCAGACACTAATCCTTCCAAACTGCACCATCCCTCCATCTTCCTTATATCAATATGTCTATTCAAACATCTCTTTTAAAAGCCTCTTGCTGTTCCTGGGTTTTGCTGAGAGGGTGGGCCCGGAGTCACAGCCTCACAGTCAGGCACCTCACGGGCACATTTTTTTGCAGAACGATAGACCCGTTACCATGGAGAAGCTGGCCATTTGGCCCACTGCCTCCATGCTGACTGTGATGCCTACCTACACCAATCCCATCTGCTCACATTGAGCCAGCTTTCTCAACCAAGTGCCTGTCCAAAGGCCTTTCCGACGTTTACTTTGTATCTGCCTCGACCACACCTTTTGGCAGCTTGCTCCATACGTCCACCACTGTTTACCTGCACTGCACTTACCCTGTGGCTCCTCAGAGTCAGAATCGGGTGTAATGTCTCCGGCTTCGTTGCCTTTGCAGCAGCAGTACATGCGGACGATGGTCTTCCTAGTTGATAGACGGCCCACACACGCTTGATGTATCCTCTTTGATGAGGGTTGCTGTTGAAGTAGCATTCCACTTCTCATGTCGGAGAAACGAAAGAGCCGTTAACTCACTAACCCACCCGACACGGGTGCGCAGCAGAGACATCGGGATGTCATTTGGACTGGAAAATTGCAGCTGGATGGTCGTGAAAGGAGGCAAACTCATCAAGACTGAAGGAGTTGAGTTACCTGAAGGCCACATACCGGATATTCAGGACAGCTACAAGTATCTGGGAAGCCTGCAGGTACAAGGAAGCCAGGATGAGGACACAAGGAAGGCTGTAACATCAAGTACCTCCAAAGAGTGAGACAGGTCCTAAAGAGCCAGCTGAACAGGAAGAACAAGATCAGGGCCATCAGCATATTTGTCCCAACCAGTCATCAGATACCCAGTGGCAATAGTACGCTGGCCAAGGAATGAACTGGAAGTGGCTGACATCAAGGCTCGGAAACTACTAATAATACATGGGAATTCCACCCAACGTCCAACATCAAGTGACTGTAAACCTGCCAGTTAAAGGAGGATGGGGATTTGGAAGTGTCAAGGACTCAGTCCTGGAAGAAATGGGAAACATCCATGAGGATGTAATGCTAGGAGAATACCTCAGACAGCAGGCAGGGGACATAGAAATGGAAGTGGGTGAAGTAAAGCCAGTGGACCAGAGGCCACGGGAGGACAAGCCACTGCACGGGATGTACACTGCCGGATATCAGAGGAGACTGACGTAAGAAGGTCCTACCAATGGCTGGAAATGGCAGGGTTGAGGGACAGCACAGAGGTGCTGCTCATGGCTGCACAAGAACAGGCGCTGAGCACAACAACAAAAGAAGCAGGGGGCTATCACACCAGACAGGACCCAAGACGCAGGCTGTGTAATGAAGCCGCTGAAACCATCCAGCACATAGCAGCAGGGTGCAAGATGCAGGTATGGACAGTATACACTGAATGGCACAACCAACTTGCAGGAGTTGTGTATAGAAACATCTGTATGAATGGATTGGACACTCCCAAGTCCAACTGGGAAACATCTGAGAAGGGAGTGGCGAATGACAGAGCTAAGATCTGTGGGACTTCCAACTACAAACTGATAAGCAGGTACCAACCAGACATAGTAATATTGGACAAAGAACAGAAGAAAGCAATAGTCATAGATGCGGCAATCCCAAATGACAGCAACATCAGGGAGAAAGAATATGAGAAGCTGCAGAAGTACCAGGGCTCAAAAGAGCAGATAGAAAGGATGTGGAAGGATAAGCCAGAGTAATCCCAGTGGTGATAGGAGCACTTGAGACTGTGACACTTGGACTGGGAGAGTGGCTCCAACAAATCCTGGGAACAACATCTGTGATCTCGGTCCAGAAGAGCACACTACTAGGAGCAGCAAGGATACTGTGCTGAGTCCCCAAGCTCCCAGGCCTCTGAGATTTGGGGAAAATGTACATGGACACCACCCATAAGGAGTGAGGAAAAATATGTGTAAAAATAAGAAAGTAGTGATGTAGTGTTCACAGGTTCAATGTCATACAGAAATCTGACGGCAGAGGGAAGAAGCTGTTCCTGAATCGTTGAGTGTGTGCCTTCAAGCTCCTGTACCTCCTCCCTGATGGTAGCAATGAGGACAAGTTATGTCCCAGGAGATGGGAGTCCTTAATGATGGATGCCACCTTTTTGAGGCATCGCTACTTGAAGATGTCCTGGATACTATGGAGGCAGGTGCCTACGATGGAACTGACTAGGTTTACAATAGTTTATTTCAATCCTGTGCAATATCCCCCCCAACCCCATACCAGACGGTGATGCAGCCAGTCAGAATGCTCCCTATGATAAACCTGTTACACTTTATTCTGCACTGTGCAATGGATTGATCGGGTGAAAAAAGTGCAAGACAAGCTTTTCTCTGTACCTTGGTACGTGAGACAATAATTAGCCAATACTCCTCAACACCAAGTTGCCATACCTGCCATACACCTCCTTCTTTTCACTGATCATATCTTCAGTTTGCTTTGTCAACCAAGCTTCCCTAAACTTACCATCTTCGCTCCTTATCCTTAGTGGGACCTGCTGACTCTGAGTTCTTACCTTTAAACACCTCCCATTTATCAGCTGTTGTTTTCCCCTCCAGCAACTGCTCCCAGACTTCTTCAACCAGGTCCTAACCTACGTCATCAGAATCCACCTTCAGGGCCCCATCTCCTGGTCCAGCCTTAACTTTCTCCAAGAACACCTGCAAGTTTACCGAACTATGGTCCGTATTCCCAAAGGGCTCTTCCGCAGACACACCAGTCGTTTCCTAAGACGAGGGCAGGTCCACCTCACTCTGTTGTAGGACTGTATACATACTGCTTCAAAAAACCCTAGTGGATATGCTTTCTGAGTTCACCCCATCTAAACGTTCATCTCGTTGTCCTATTGCAGGAGGAATGAGGGGGCTCTGGAGAGACTGCAGAAGAACTTTACCAGGATGCAGTCTGGATTAGAGGCAATGTGCTACAAGGAGAGGTTGGACAGAATTGGGCTGGTTTCTCTGAAGCATCAGAGGCCGAGGGGTGACCTGAGAGAAGTTTATAGGATTATGGAAAGGTTGAGTAAAGTAGACAGTCAGTATCTTTTTCCCAGGGTCCAAATGTCAAAACCAGAGGGCATGTATTTAAGGTGAAAGGGACGGGAAAGGTCTTTTTTTCACACAGAGAGTGGTGAATGCCCGCAATGTGATGCCCGGGGTAGTGGTGGAGGCAGATATGATAGAGGCGTTCACGAGGGTCTTCGATAGGCAATGGAAGGCCATTTTTATGGCAGATGGTATTAATTTAGCTGGGCATTTGATTAGTAATTTAATTATTCTGGCACAGCATCTGGAGTCAAAGGGCCTGTTCCAGTGTTGTACTGTTCTATGTTCCAAGTCCTTTGTGCTAAGACAATCCCAGTCAATATTGCGAAAATTCAATTCCCCATTACAGATTAGATTTAAACTCAGCTTTATTTGTCAACGTACATCGAAATGTACAGTGAAGTGCCTCAATTCCATCAATGGCCAACACAGTCCGAGGATGTCCCAGGGGTAGCCCACAATTGTCGCCATGCTTCTGGCGCCAACGTAGCTTGCCCACGACTTACTAACCCTAACCCGTGCATTTTTAGAGTGTGGGAGGAAACTGGAGCACAGGGAAAATGTACAAACTCCTTATAGACGGTGGCGGGAATTGACCTCAGATCACTGGCACTGAATACAATGCCCCTCTCTTCCTATAACCCCATTACCTTTACACACTTTAAGATCTGCCTACTTTCTGTTCTTTGAATTCCCACCGAGTAACTGTGAAGTCCTTTAACCACATCAAAGTGACCGTTCCTTTCTTGTTCCCTAATTTAAAGAGGAGACATGAGCAATGTTAATAGATCATGAGGGAGTGTCGTGAATTTCTGATACAATGAATGCCATAGAAGATGAGGTTGATGTCACAAAACAAAAGGTTCCTTGGTTACTTGTGGGATGTTTTGCTAAATATCCATCTAGAGACGAAGAGTCCACAGTGTGAGGTTTGCTCCCCACCCATGTCTACTTCCATCCCAATCATACCTGTGCGAGAATAAGCGATTTTTCTCCCCATATCCATGCAAAAGGAAAGCTGGGTGACAACTAATACAATCTTGATTCATAATTCCAGCCCTGAAAATTCTTGAAAGGGTAATTGGTCGTGGTAAGTTGCCCCAATATGCAGGCTTTTTCCACTGAGGTCAGGGGAGAAAAGAAACAGAGGACATGGGTTAAGGGTGAAGGGGGAGAAGTTTAAAGGGAACATTGGGGGGGCAGGGCTTTTTCACACAGAGAGTGGTGGGAGTGTGGAATGAGCTGCCAGATGAAGTTGTAAATGCGGGCTCACTTTTAACATTTAAGAAAAACTTGGACAGGTACATGGATGAGAGGGGTATGGAGGGATATGGTCCAGGTACAGGTCAGTGGGACTAGGCAGAAAAATGGTTCAGCACAGCCAAGAAGGGCCAAAAGGCCTGTTTCTGTGCTGTAATGTTCTGTGGTTCTATGGAAAGGGAATGCCAGTCTTTGTTCGTATTTGGTTTTTCATGAATTCAATATTTCTTTATTTTGCTGTAAAGGCCTGTAAGAAAATGGAATTCAAGCTAACACATGGTAACATATATTGTGTGTATTTTGATAATAAATTTTACATGACTGGACGTCAGGAAAACGAAAAGGGTTAGACAGGGGTTTGTGGAGAAGTTGGTACTGATGGACAGCAGAGCTTCTGTGGGCCGAAGGGCTTGTATATCGCAGACCCCCAGGAAAGATATATCCTGACTATATTTACTTCATACAGTAGGAATAAAATCTCTGAAAGCATAAAATAACTCCACGCTGACAGTACCCGAGGTCAGAATCGAACCTGTGTCACAGGACCTGTGAAAGACCTAGAGTGGATATGGAGAGGAAGAGGATGTTTCCTATAATGGGACAGTCTAGGACCAGAGGGCACAGACTCAGATAGAGGGATGTCCCTTTGTGTATATTTGAAGTGGAGGTTTATAGGCTCTTGATTAGTAAGGGTGTCAAAGGTTACTGGAAGAAGGCGGGAGGATGGGGTTGAGGAGGATAATTTTATAAAGCGACAGGGGGAGGGGAAACCCGAAAGACTCCCTTTCTTTCTTCCAGGCTTTCCGTCCTATGATCCTCCCCCTTCTCTAGCCTTGTATCCCTTTTGCCAATCAACTTCCCAGCTCTTAGCTTTATTCCTCTCCCTCCTGTCTTCTCTTATCATTTCTGGTGTCCCCCTCCCCCTCCCACTTTCAAATCTCTTACTATCTCTTTTTTCCCCTTAGTCCTGACAATGGGTCTCAGCCCGAAACGGCCAGGACTGTACTTCTTTCTATAGATGCTGCCTTCCACCAGCATTTTGTGTGTGTTACTTGAATTTCCAGCATCTGCAGATTTCCTCGTGTTAACTTTATAAAGTTCTGGTTTGGCCTGGACTATTGCATACAGGTCAGGCTGCCTCACCTTAGGAAGGAAGTTGAGGCTTTGGAGAGGGAGCAGAAGAGGTTTACCGGGACGCTGCCTGGTTTAGAGGGCACGTGCTATCACGAGAGGCTGGATAAACTGGGGTTGTTTTCTCTGGAACGTCGGAGGCTGAGGGGAGATCTGATAGAGGTTTACAAGATTATGAGAGGCATAGACAGAGTAGACAGGGAGTATCTGTTTCCCGGGGTCGAAATGTCTAACACCAGAGCATTGAAGATGAGAGGGAGTAGGTTCAAGGGGAATGTGAGGGGTAAGTTTTTTACTCGTAGTACCTGGTATGGTGGTAGAGGCAAATACATTAGAGGCTTTAAGGAATGTTTTGACAGGCACATGGATGTGAGGAAGGAGGAGGGATATGAACATTGTGTAGGTAGAAGGGATTGGTTTTTGGGTGTTTTTTGATTTGCTTTTTAGCTGGTTCATCATGACGTTGTGGGCTGAATGGACTGTTCCTGTGCTGTACTGTTCCATGTTCTATAAATCAGCCATGATGGAATGGCGGAGAAGACTCAGTGGGCCAGATGGCCTAACTCTGCTCATGAAGGCAGCAGTTCTAACAGCTGTGCCACCATGCTCGGAAGGAGCCGCTGAGCGAGATTCCACCTTCTGGTCATTTCACAGCCACAGGCTGCACCAAGGATGGATTTGTTCTGGAGCCACGCTGACCACAACAATTTATACCAGGAACCCGCCAGCTGACACCCACCCACCTGCCCAGACAGGTAAACCAGGCACCGGCGGTTACCCTGAGCATCCAGCATGGCAGGGTCACCCATCCACAGTCAGCTGTTCACAGGAAGCCCTACCCTGACTGGAGGAGGGGTTTCTGGAGCTCAGTCCTCCCGAAGAACAGCCACAGGCCGAGCGGGTCCTTCGCCGGAGCGGGCAGCCCAGCACACGACCAAGCAGAACGGACAGAAGTTAAACCTCTGTACAACTGGTTTCAGCTGAGAGCAGAGTTCACTCGCTCCTGATGGACACATCCTTGGAGCTTTCGTCACAGGGTTGAGTTTGAAAAGTTTAGCAACGGGAAAGTGTTGCACCTTCAGTTTCTCCACCACTTGCCAAGATCCTCCAACTCAAATCCCCTTTCCTACCCATTCCCTGATTCCACTAACACTTTTAGTGTTCAAAACCCTGCTAGTTTCAGCCTTGACTATAGAGTCACACAAAGTCGCGCAGCACAGAACGAGGCCCTTTGGCCCATTGAGTCTGTGCTTTCAGGCACCAATTCATATTCATCCCATTTCATCCTCCCTACGACCCATCAAATCCCCCACATTCGACCTCTTGTCTGCACTCCAGGAGCAATATACAGCAGTCATCAACTTGCAGGGTGCCTGGTATATGGACGGGGACCGGAGCACCCGGAGGAAATCCGTGCAGAGGGGAACAACATTCCAGACATAGGATCCGTGGGAGGGGAGGAACATTTTGGGTTGAAATGCTGCATCAGTTCTTCCAGCCGCTTCTTTGTTGCTCCAGGTTGCAACAGCTGCAGTTTGTTGACTCTCCAGTCACAGGAGAATGTGCAGACGTACATGGGTGGAGGTCAGATTTAACCCTGGTTTACTGGAACAATGAGACTGCAGCCATTCTTCCTGCACGTGCCCTTGCTGCCCTGTTTCCTCAGGAGTGGAGATCTCCAAATGTTGGCAACCGTTTGAGTGAAGAGATTTCCCTTTCTCCTGGTGCTGTGCTTGATCACTGTGGGTTCTTCAGCCTGAGGAAACCGTCCCTCTGCATGGAGCCATCCACTTGCCCCAGGACCTTCATACTTCAGTACAAAGTTCTCTCATTCCTCCAGACTCCAGCAAAAGCCAGTCCTAATCCAACCGTTCCTCACAGTAAATGGTGGCTGAATGGGGCGAGAGTAGTGCTACTGACCTCCAATGCTGTCTGTGTGGAGTTTGCACAATCTCCCTGTGGGAACATGCGATTTCCAAGGTGCTGCGGTTTCCTCTCCAAAACATACCAGTCAGAAGTCTAACTGGCCACTGTAAATCACCACTTGTATGTAGGCAAGTGGTTGAATTTGGGAAGAGTTGATGGAGATGTGGAGGTGAGTAAAAAGTGGGGAAATGGGAATTAAGTATAATCAGTGTGGACTTATAGAACTAAAGGAGCTCTTTTGTATTGTTTCTCTCCAGAACAAGCCTGGAATCAACCCAGCACATCTGACACAAGTATATCCTTAGGTATAGAAACCAAGACCACCAATTCTATGATCTCCATCAATGACTACAGTGCCCTGCCTTCACTCATCAATTGGTCAGCAAGCATGCCCTGTTACCTGATTGGATAATACCATAAGGGAGTACCATTTGGAGTATTGCATACAGTTTTGGGCTATTTGTTTAAGAAAGAATGTGTTGACATTGGAGAGGGTTGAGAGGAAGTTCACAAGAATGATTCGGGGATTGAAAGGCATATCGTATGAAGAGTGATTGACGGTGCTGGGCCTTTACTCGCTGGAATTTAGAAGAATGGGGGGATATTATTGAAACCTATCTTATGTTAAAAGGCCTAGATAGGTTGGATGTGCAGAGGATGTTTTCTATGGTGGAAGAGTCTAGGACCAGAGGGCACAACCTCAGAATAGAAGGATGGAGGTGAAGAGGAATTTCTTTAGCCAGAGGGAAGTGAATCTGTGGAACTTGTTGCTACAGGCAGCTGTGAGGCCAAGTCATTGGGTGTACTTTAGGCAGAGGTTGATAGGTTCTTGATTAGTCAGGGCATGAAAGGTTACGGAGAGATGGCAGGCGAATGGGGTTGGGAGGGAAATGGATCAGCCATGATGAAATGGTGGAGAAGGTTTGATGGATTGAATGGCCTAATTCTGCTCCCATGTCTTATGGTATTATGATCTTACAACGCTTAGGCAGAGTGACTGGAGAAAAACTATTCCTGCTGGCCAAGGGATCAAGGAGCAGGTGATGTAGAATGGAGGTTAGCAGAAGGAGCAAAGGCGAGGAAGAACGTTTGATGCAGTGAGTGCTTGGCATCTGGAGGGAGTGGAAGAGGCAGATTCAATGGTGCAACAACCAAGGTACTGGAAGAACCCAAGGGCTCAGGCAGCATCTGTGGAAGGAAATGGACAGTCACCTCTCGAATTAAGAGGCTTCACCTAAATTGAAGGAACAGAAGGGGGGAGCCAGTGTAAAAAGGGGAAGGGAATGGGCAGAGCAAGGGCTGGTAAATAACAGGTCGTTCCAGGACTTCCAGTCAGAAGATACCCATGCGCCACTACCCTCTGCCCTCTGTCGCTGAGCCAATTTTAAATCCAGTTTGTCAATATGTCTTGGATGCCAGTGCTTCAACTGAGTGAACAACAGGGAGTCCTTGGGGTCTGAGGGGTGGTGAGGGTTAGGCAGATGGAGGATGGGAGTGTGCGAATAGTGACAGAGGCTGGGAGGTGGTAGGTGGAGGCAACAAAGGGCTGCAGTTGGTGGTAACTGTTGGGAAAGTCAGGTGGAACATGAAATGAAGTAAGAGTGGGGGTGTGGGCTAGGCAGGTGGGACCCCATGGGAGGAGTCAAAAGACAATAGGTGCAGGAGTAGGCCATTTGGTCCTTCGAGCCAGCACCACCATTCAATGTGATCATGGCTGATCATCCACAACCAGTACCTCGTTCCTACCTTCTCCCCCATATCTCTTGACTCCGCTCTCTTTAAGAGTTCTATCTAACTCTTTCTTGAAAGCATCCAGAGAATTGGCCTCCTCTGCCTTCTGAGGCAGAGCATTCCATAGATCCACTGCTCTCTGGGTGAAAAAGTTTTTACTGAACTCTGTTCTAAATGGCCTACCCCTTATCCTTAAACTGTGGCCTTTGGTTCTGGACTCCCCCAACATCGGTTTCAATCAGATCCCCTCTCATCCTTCTAAATTCCAGTGTATACAAGCCCAGTCGTTCCGATCTTTCAACATATGACTGGAATATTGGGGGATGTTCCGATGCAGTGGGTGGAGATTCAAAGGGCAGCTGGAAAAGTATCTGGAAGAGAAATAACTTTGCAGGGTTGTGAGGAGAAGGCAGTGGGATGAGATGATACACACGTTGGGCTGACTGGCCACATTCCATGGAGAAACGAAACATTACAGATGCTGAAATCTGGAGAGCAGCACGGTGGGTCGAGCAGCATCTGTGTGGTGAAAGGAATTGTCGATGTTTCGGGTCAAAAGTGTGCAACAGGACAATTCTTTCCCTCCAACAGATGATGCCTGAGCTGGCAAAGTTGCCTCCAGCATGTTGTTCGTTGGGTTCCTTCTTTTATAATCATCCTCTGTTTGATAGATCTTCCACCCTCAAACCCCCTCTTAGTATTCCTACCACAACTGAAGTGCTGGAAGATTGTCGGATCTTTCAGCAATGTTTCTGCAGACTGCAGGCCCCTCGCGGAGCCTTGGCAAGTCCGGTGAAGTGACACAAGTTTGCAGACCGCCACTGGCCTGGTAATTAGCTGTGAAGTGCCCCCTGATTGGTGTTAATTGCTGCAGCCGCGTCTTTTGTCCCAGGAGGTCTGCAGGGTGAGGGCGGCCGAGCTGCCCCTTGGCGTGGTGGGAGGGGGGCGTGGGGACGTCTGCCGTGCCTGTACGGCACAGAGCCTCCACCCCCTCATCGCGCCCGCCCGCCCCTCTGGCCGCAGTGGCTCCGCCGGCGGACGGGAGGATATAAAGCCCGGTGATTTTGTCAGCGCACTGGCCCTGGTGCGGGGAGCTCACTCTGCCGTGTGACAGCAGGAGCCAGCGGGAGGCCTGCCAGTTAGCACGAAGGAGGTGGCACTGAATCGTAGCAAGCCAGGTGCTGCACTGTGTGCAAGGTGAACCCCCTGCCGGGCGATCAGGACTACTGCCTGCGGAGAGCCATGTGTTCTCCGTATGGATAGAACCAATGCCAACTCTCCTGAAACATTTCCAGTTCAAGAGCTCCGAACTGCTGGTACTCAACGCTGCTGCGCTCCTCACCTCTATTCTCCCGTCGGCTGTTGCAGTTACGGGCAGAGAGGGTGGGGAGCGTGGACCACCAGGCTTCTCTCCCACTGTGAATGGACCTCTTGTATGCTACAAAATCTTGATCTCCCGATCCACCACGTCGTGGAGCCTGCACTTTATTCATCTACTTGCACCGCAGGTTCTCTATGCCGGCAACACTGTGTTCGATACAAACCAGGGATTCCCGCAGATGCTGGCAATCTAGAGCAACGCATGCAAACTGTTGGAGGAACTCCGCACGTCGATTAATTAATTGTTAGAGACGCAGCTCCTTCCGGCCTAATGGGACCGATTATCTTCCTAATCTGTACGTCTTTGGATTATCTGAGGATACCGGAGCACCGGGAGGAAATCCACGCAGGTTACAGGGAGAGTGTACAGACTCCCTACGGACAGAGGTGGAGTCAACTCTGCCTTGCCAGTGCTGTAACTGCGTGACGCTAACCGCTACCTTCATCATGAAGGGTCCAGCCGACCATAATAAAGGGTCCCGACTCGAAATGTTGAATATTTGTTCTCTGTAGATGCTGCCTGAGCTGCTGAGTTTCTCCGGCATTTTGCGTGTGTCATTCTGCGCTCTCTATTCCGCTGCCCCCTTCCTTCCTTGGTGACCTTTTTCACTACCTGGATGACACGCAAACAAGAGGCTTTCTCTGTATCTCAGTAAATGTGATAGCAATTCACCAGTCAGGCCGATATTCTCATGGTTAATATACAAGGTTAAAATGCTCTCCGGTGACCGGGAATAAAATCCCTTCCAGCAATGCCCCCAGAGAGTATTGGCCTTACTAATAGCAGCGCGTATTGACTATGTTTTCGACTGATCATTCTGTGACCTCTAGATCTTGAGTTCATACCAGTCCCTGGCTTATGTGAGCAATCTCTCCTCTCTGGGCAGTATCCTTCAGGTAAAAAAAAAGGTCCTCTGAACTTAAACCCACTTCCACGAGCTTAAAGCATTGGCTGGGTCCCACTGGGAGCAGAGGAGGTTACCGCATATCCAGGAGTGTGGGGAGGAGGCAGTTCAACCTGTAAACCTGTTCCACTTGCTCAGATAATGCTAACCTGAGAAAAATTCTGCAGATCTGAAACAAAAACAGAGAGTGCCGGAAATACCCAGCAGGTCAGGCAGCACCCGTGGAGTGAGAAACGATCAGCGTTGCAGGTTGCAGCTCATGTTTCTACCCCACTGGCAAAAAGACTCTTGAACACACTTCTTGCTAATAATAAACACTTGACCTCGCGATCTACCTTGGCACAGCACTTGCACCTCATTGTCTAGCTGCACTGCACTTTCTCCGGAACGTAAGGCGCAGGGCACCACGGTAGCGGTTAGCGCGACGCTGTTGCAGCGCGCAGCGTCCCAGTTCCGAGTTCAATTCCGACGCCATCTGTCAGGAGTTTGCATCCCCGTGGAATGAGAGGGATTTCTCCGGGTCCTCTGACTTTCTCCCGCAATCCGTAATTGGTCCTGTAATCAGGCCAGGGTTAAGTCGGGTGTTGCAGAGTGGTATGGCACCCAGGGCCTATTCTGTGCTGAATCTCAGCAATGAAATAAATAAATAAAGCTGTGTTTTTAATGCTATTCCCTTGTACTACCCGAATGTAAAAACAGTTTAAAATGAACTGCATGGATGGACTGTTTCTTAGTACATGTGACATCATAAAACAAGAAGCTTGATGCCATCCAGTACAAGGCAGCCCCTTCCACAAGCATCCAATCCCCCCACCATCGACGGACTGTGTGTACTGTCTACAAGATGCACTGCAACAACACACCGAAGTTCCTAAGGCAGCGCCTTCCAGCCCCACCATCTAGAAGGCCGAAAACAGCAGATACCTGGGAACACCACTACTTGGAAATCCCCCTCCAAGTCGCTCACCATGCTGACTTGGAAACATGTCACTGGGTCAAGATCACGGAATTCCCTCCCTAACAGCACCGTGGGTGTACCTGCACCTCAGGGGCAGCAGTGGTTCAAGAAGGCAGCTCACCACCGTCTCAATTGCAACTAGAGATGGGCAATAAATTCTGGCAGCTGGCGACACCCACGTCCCATAAATGAATGAAAAAAAATTCCAATTCCAATGTTTTTCTCACTTTCGACCTCCATTCAGAAGACACCGATCGCACTGCCCTCTGTCTCCTACCGAGTTTACCAATACGCCTTGGATCCCACATACCTCAGATGTCTGGACGAGCTTTCAGAGGGAACTTGCGCTCCCCTTTGGATGAGGGAGCATTTCCTGGCAATACCCTGTGTGTCTGGATTATCATCCCACTTGGTGGGAAACCCTAACTCAGCTGTTGCCAATCTGCCTCCAGTATCGAGCATGGCCTTTACTGGTCAGGTGAGGCGTGAGAGGACTCTGGCCTTTTACTGAGGAGGCTGCCACTCCTTGGATGGGCTGAGTAAGCAAAAGCATTAGCTGCGGGAGCTCGGAACACAGCGAGACCTGGGGGTGGGGGGGCAGGCATTTTCCTAGGGCGTCAATGGCCTATACCAGAAGACAGTCATTTCAGGTGAGTTAATATGAGCTGAGGCCAGTGGAGGATGTCAGAGGAAGTTTTTTTTTTACACAGAGAGTGGGGGGTGCCTAGATAGCACGGGGAGTGGTGAGACACTTCAGAGACTCTTAGATACGTGGATATAAGAAAACTGGAGGAGTTTTGGGTTTTATAGGAAGAAAGGGTTAGATTGATCATGGAGAAGATTATATAGGTCGGCCCAACATTGTGGACTGAATGACCTGTAATGTGACGTATTGTTCCATGTTCTACGTTCAAGAGCACTGAGAACTAGACACCAGAACACAGGTTCAGTGTTGGAGCACAAGAGGCCAAGGTATGGGTGAGGATGTCATTGGTAAGGAGGGGTGGCTTACAGTGGGTGGGCTGTGCATGGGAAGGGCGCGAGTGCCCATAACAATGGTGGGTGGGCTGTCCGTGACTTACTGCCCGTTAGGCTGGGGGCGTTTAAGGTGGCAGTGAAGGTCCTCCATCTGTCTGTCCATACTGTTGCACTCAGATGTAGAAGGATTTTTCACTGCTGTTTCCGTAAAAATTTTACCAGTCAGGGTTGTTAGCCCTGAGCTGAACCCCTGAACCTGGAGGACCGGTAATCTGGCCTCTACCCTTCATGGGTGACCCTACCAAGAGTTAAAGCATAGAGCCCTGACTCCAGCCAACGTAGCTCCCTGGGTTGTCATCCTCTTGGATTAGGTGAATGATGATCTTATTGAATAATGGAATAGGTATGATTTACTCAGGGTGATTCAGAATGAGAATCAGGTTTTATATCACTGGCGTATGTTGTGAAACTTGTCTTTGTGGCTGCAGCAAGTGCAATATATGACAATTAAACTATAAATTACAAGAAGAAATATGCATGAAAAATAAATTAAATAGTGTAAAAAGAGAGCAAAATATACTGAGGTAGTACGTGAGTTCATTTTTCATTCAGAAACCTGATGGTGGAAGTGAAGAAGCTGTTCCTAAAATGTTGAGTGTGTTCCTTAGGTAGCAATGAGAAGAGAGCATGTCCTGGATGACAGGAGTCCTTAATAATGGATGCTGCCTTCTTGAGGCATCGAGTTCTGAATATGTTCTCGACGCTGGGGTGGCTTGATCCCGTGAAGGAACTGGCTGTGTTTACAACTTCCTGCAGCTTTTCCCAAACCTGTCCATACCAGATGTGATGCGACGAGTTAGAATGCTTTCCACGATACATCTGTAGAGATTTGCGAATTTTGAAGATTACCATTCATGGGATGGGTGTGGTGCCCATGGTAATGGTGCCGTATGGAAGTAGTGGGTGTACATGGGAAGAGGGCCCATGGAAAATGGGATTGGATGCCATAGGACGGGTGGAGTTCCCATGGTAAAAATTGAATCCCATGGAAAGAAGGTTGGTGCCCATGGGAAGGATATGTTCCTAATGGATATGAGGGATCCCATAGGAAGGATTGGATGCCATAGGATGGGTGGAGTTCCCAAGGGAAAAACTGCGTGCCCATGGGAAGAAGGGTGGTGCATAGGAAGGACTGAGTAATCCTGCTAGGGCAACAGTTGATGAGGTGAGGTGCCTGTTGAGTAGGGCTGCCGTAGCAACGATGAACCTCTGCTACAGATATTATTGCCAAAGTCTGTGGAATAATAACACCGGCAGGATCCATACCCATGGCTGAGTCCTAATGTTGCCAACCCTGCAACAGGTGACCATTCCCTCTGGATACCCTACTGGACTCCATTCTGATCGTTCTGAAACCTGTCCTTTTTGCTGAAAACACAGCAGTTATGCTTGCAAAGTACAAGCCAGAAATGTTCTTGCACCCTTGGGCTGAAGCTCGAAGTTCAGCCGATCCCTCCACCCTCCCACTATTCTCCCTCTTGTGAGACAGCCCCAGCCACGGGGTCAGATTAAAACAAATGATCTTACAGCAACATTTCCAGGCATGCAGTGATGCATAACGTTTACAGGGTTCATGGTCCAAGGCCGAATCCATGGCCCATCTGGACATCTAGACCTATCGGGAGTCTCATCAGAATGGGACCATGGATAGAGGACTCCAGCTTTGAGGAGTAGATATCGAGGGAAACAAATGAGTATATTTATTTATTTTATGTATTGAATAGTTTCAGAATTATTTCAGGCGGAGATGAGATAGAATTCTTTTTTGCAGGGGTTCCCAACCTGGGGTCCACGGACCCTTCTGTTAATGGTAGGGGTCCATGACTTTAAAAAAAGGTTTGGAACCCCTGCTTTAGAGGGCTATGAATCTATGAGCTGTGAAAGTGAAGTCATTGAAAACACTATTAGACAAGGGAGTGAAAGAGCCTTGGGAGAGAGCAGGAAAGTGAAGTCGGAAGATGTGGTCGGATGGGCTGTGATCTGATTGAATCATTGTGAAAATTATTTAAATCAGTATTATTTAAATGTTGTGATGTCAATATATGTTGACATTCCATGACAACCTAATGTTCATTGAATTAGAAAATGAGCTCGCAGGAAGAATGAACTGCTATGAAGTTAAATAGGACGTTAGTCTTCATTTCAATGGGGTGGAGTGTCAGTGGTGGAGATTCCAGCTCCAGTTATACAGCATTTGTGTGCTGTTTTGTTCTTATACTTAAAGAGGGAAGGGCAGTAGATTGTGTCCTACAAGAGGGGCTTATTTTTAACAGATAATGAAAAGACTCCATGCTCTCAGGATTTCAGAAGGATAAGAGGAGATCTCATAGATAGATTTAAGACTCTGAGGGAAATACAAGATGCTGGCATCTGGAGCAATGGACAAACTGCTAGAGGAACACTATGAGTCAAAAAGCATCTGTGGGGGGGAGAATCAGGTTGTCCTGATGCGGGATCTCAACCTGAAACATCAACAATTTTTTCTCTCCCCCCACCACCCCCCACAGATGCCCCTTGACCTGTTCAGTTCCTCCAGCAGATTGTTTATTATTCCCAATTCAGAGGGAGCTTGATAGGGAACATTTTTAAAAAGATAAGTAGGGGGAGCTTGGAAACTGGGTCACGGTCCAAAGGTGAAGACACAGAGAAGAAGGAATTTCTTCTTTCAGAATGCCATGAATCATTGCAATTCTCTACCCCACGGAACTGTTGAAGGCAAATGATCAGATATATCTGTGGCTGTGGTAAATGGTAATCAGTGATCATGGAGGTCAGTCAGGTCTGAGGCAAAGGTAGGATCTGCCATGATCTGATTGAATCAGGGAGCAAACACAAAGGAGCCATACTCCTGTCCTGGTTTTTATGAGGTGTTTTCTTACGTGGAGAAGCTGAGGTTTAATGGGGGATTTGAGGGATGTGTTGGAAAACAAGACAATGAAAAATTGGTTTCAGTGGCAGAAATGTCAGCAATCTCAGGTTTAAGGTGACTGGCAGAAGTCCCAGATGCGGTTCGAATGGGACACTTCTGCAGAGTGAGTCGCCGGGAAGTGGGATGCCTGGTCTGGAAGAGTAATGGAAATGGACTCAAAAGCGACATCTGTCATTCACTAAACACATGCCTGATCCAATTCTGGCCTCAGATCCACTTCCCTGCTCAATCTGTACAACCTTTGGTCTTCCTTGTCATCCAAAAATCTACCTCACCCTCAAAAGGGGCATGGAGACAGTGGAGTAGAGAGGCTTTTTCCAAAGGGCTAGCATAGTCACAATGGGCAGAATGGTCCAGTGCTGTATTGCTGTAGAGTTACATCTTTAGTTTTCCCTCAGATATATCTGTCATTCCACATGGTCACAATCTACATGTTCTCTCACCCAGGGGAAAGTTTTCCAAGTATCCCAGGGCTCGGAGTGAATATTTATCCCTTATCCTATCTTCATTTAGACTAGATTAACTAATCAATTATCTGATTGCGATTTATTGAGAGCTTACTCCCAATAAACTGGAAACAAACCAGTTGAGATCGCATTTCCCAAGTGTCTGGCATTTGTACAATCCTTCCCTTAATGGCGCGATCCCTTGTTCACTGTTTCCCTTCCCTCCACTCCACAGGGGCTTTCATCACATCCCTCAAATCCCCCATTAAACATTTCTGCTCTGAAGGGAAGAACCTCAGCTTCTCCACGTAAGAAAACAGCTCATAAAAACCAGGAACAGGAGTATGGCTCCTTTGTGTTTGCTCCCTGATTCAATCAGATCATGACCGATCCTACCTTTGCCTCGGACCTGACTGACCTCCACGATCACTGATTACCATTTACCACAGCCATAGACATATCTGATCATTTGCCATGGGGTAGAGAATTGCAAAGATTCATGGCCAGAGAGCCAGGGTAGCCACCAGCACTGGACTCAAGGAGTTGATGACTGAACTCTTCCAACCAGAGCATTCCGAACCTCATCGGTTCACTCTCTGCGCTGATGGGAAGAGTCCTGCAGATCCCGGGCATCTGAAATAAACACTGGAGATGCTGAAAAATACTCGGCAAGGTATTCAGCTCCTGTGGAGAAAAGAAATCAAAAGACATGCTGAAATGCTGTCTTCTAATAAAGTTTTTACTTTGCCATTACAACCTCCACACAGTTTTTTTCTAACATCTCGTGTTTATACCTAAAATATTCTCACCTCCAGATGCAGCGTACCTTTAGAGAATCTACATATTTATCACGCATCTTAATAGTGTCTTTAGGGGTGTGAAGCATCCCAAACCACCTCACAGGAGCATTAACAAATGCAAACTAGTACCGAAACAAAGCAAGGAGGGGGTTTGGGTTTCAGAGTAGATTTGGTAAGCGAAGCAAGGTTACAGAAGGGAGGATTAAAGATGGCACAGGAATTTTTGTTCTGTGTCCAGGAGAGATTTTTTGACGCAGTAGACAGACCAGCGAGAGAGGGAGCCTTACTGGATCTTGGGAAAATTAGCCTATCAGTGTAGAGGCGTTTGCCCTTCATATATCTCAAAGTAGCTATGGAAGAAGGTGGGGATCAACCAGGAATAATGGTCTTACACTGTGGGCAGATCTGATAGGACTTGGCAAAGGGAGACTGGGAGAGCGTACCTGCAGGAATGTGTGTAAAATGGGAACGTTCAAAGGGTACGTAGCTGGAGTTCAGGGCCATAATGTTCCTGTAAGGGTGAATGTCAGGGCAACAAATACAGGGAACCCTGGATGTCAAGGGATGGATAAAGAGAGAAAAAGAAAGCCCTTGACAAGTATAGGGAACTAATGACAGTGAGGCCTGTTAAGAGTATAACATATATAGGGTGAAAGTGATGGGTCACAAAATGTCACTGGCAGATGGAGGTAAATATGAAGGCATTGTATTGGCCTGTTTAGGGTAAAAACATATCCAGGGAAAGAGGACAACAGGGGCAATTTGTGTGTGAATCAGGGGTGAAAGTGAGGGGCAAAAGACTCCCCAAGAGCAGTTTCTTCTTGGGAGTGGATGATATTTTTTTCTTTCTTTGGTATTCACAAAGGAAATGGACTTAGAAATTGAGAACACATCAAAGGGTGAGGCATGTTTTAGAGCATGGCCTTATAAATAAAGTAGAGGTACTTGAGGCCTTAGCAGACGTAAAGGTGGATAAATCCGCAGATAGGATGGGATTTATCCCAGGCTGCAGTCGAAGGCTAGGGAGGAGATTCCTGGGGCTTTGGCTGAGACTTATAAATCTTTGCTGGATTTTTGTGGCACCAGATGACAGGAAGATGGCAAGTGTCGTCCCACTTTTCAAGAAAGGTGGCAGGGAAATTTATAATCTAACATCAGTGGGCAGTTCTTGGAAAAAATTCTGAGGGATTTAAAAAAAATTCTCCCCCATCATCTCTCTTATTGCAAGCATTTCTTTTAGCTAACTCTATGCCCAATTCTAAATTAACCTTTAAACCTGCTTTCTGGTCTGTGATTCTCTGCTCTTGCATTTCAATTTAAATCGGATTGCACCAACAGTTACGTGGCAGTTCCATACAAAAGCCATGATTGTGGATTTGTGGAATGCGTGGAGATTGGATATCAGCCCACCTGACCTCTTGCTTCACACTTAATCTTACATTAGAGTCCAGGAACATTTTATACATGGCTGCGTGAAGGGGCAGAATGCACTTCGTACCTGGCCCCTCAGCAACACAGGCCAATTCATGAGAACAGTTATCATCCTTCGATGAAATGGTAGGCTGGCTAGGTCTATTTTGTTTAGTATTTTTTATTTCACTGTTTATGTTCTCTATTAATTAACAGCAATTTAATGAGTTTTAAAATAGATTTATCCTTTTTAATTTTTATGAGTTTAAATGTTAGAAATAATTCAGTAGGTGTGTAGCTCAGGTTGGACTGAGTTGGAAATTTACTTGCAAACATTTTGTCACCTTGCAAGGGGGCATCATCCCTGTGCTGTTAATTGTGGTATGTCCTTTGAATGTTTGGCCTTCATATACTTTTCAATCAAATGATTAGACATCATTTCAAAAACTCAGTTGTGATGTGGGGAGGAAATTTCATCGCTGATTGGGTGTGTGGTGAACTTCAAGTGTTGTGGTCTGGAATTTTGCCCGCATTGGCTCATAAATTAGATTGAGGTCTACATGTTTGTTTACAGAATGGTGGGGGGAAAACCACTCTTTTAGGAATTCTCTTTGAATGCCATGTTTGCTTGTGCTATGACTTTCACTGATGCCCCGTTGAATTTGAGCACCTCTTGATCTTCATGGTTAGAGATTTATGGCGCTTTGTGGATAGCTTACTCCCAATTTTAATGTTTTTGAATTATTTACATCAATTTCAACGGTCTTTTCATGTCAGATATTTAAAACCAGTGAAATGGTCCCCACCAGCAGCCCCCCATGGATGGGACAGCTGTGGACACCTCTGCCTTAGAAATATTCAAACCTTGTGATCACGCTGACTTTTGACAAAGGGTATTGCAAAGATTCCCCGAGAGCAGTTACTTCTCGGAAATGGACCATTGTTTTTTTCTTTTAAACAATGACCCCATTCTAATTTTCAACACAAGGAAGCATACTCTCTACTTGGACAGCAATGTGGCAAAGCTGGTAAAGCCAATGCCCGTGAATGGAAAATCCTACAAAAAGTAGTAGATATGGCCCAGTCCGTCACGGGTAAACCTCTCCCCACCATTGAGCACATTTACATGAAGAATGGTCATGGGAGAAAGGCATCCATCAACAGGGCATATCTACACGAAACACTGTCGCAGGAAAGTAGCATCTATTATCAGGGATCCCCACCACCCAGGACATGCTTTCTTCTCACTGCTGTCACCAGGAAGAAGGTACAGGAGCTTCAGGACTCACAGCGCCAGGTTCAGGAACAGTTATTACCCCTCAGCCATCAGGTTCTTGAACCAAAGGGAATAGCTTCATTTAACCTCACTTGCCCCATCATTGAAATTTTCCCACAACTTATGGATTCAGTTTCAAGGACTCTTCATCTCAGATTATTGATATTTATTGCTTATTTATTTATTATTATGATTTTTTAAATGTATTTGCACCATTTGTTATCTTTTGCACACTGGTTGAAAGCCCAACCTGGTGCAGTCTTTAATTGATTCTGTTATGGTTATTATTCCATATGTTTATTGAGTATGCCCACAATTAAATGAATCTCAGGGTTGTGTATGGTGACATGTATGTACTTTACTAATAAATATGCTTCCAACTTTGCTGCCTCACAGCCCCTGAAAACCAGGTTCAATCCTGAGCTTCTGCGCTCTCTGTCTGGAGTTTACACATTCTCCTGGTGGCCACCTGGTCTTCCTCGCACATCCCAAAGACAAAGTTCTCGCTCGAAGTAAGAATTCAATTTCAAAATGCTTCACATGTGCTGAACTTACCTAAGGAGGTCTGATGTTGCTGCAGTAAACAGCGGAAACCTGATTGGATGAGGACTAACCAATCAGGAGGGATAGATGACAGGGGTATAAATACCACCAGATTAGGCGTGCCCAGGCAGCATCCCTGATGAAGATGGCAGAGTTTGTCATCCAAATGTCGGTTAAAGTCTCCTGTAAAGTTTCTTGAGTGTAAGTCTCCTGTGCGGGGGCTGGATATTGGCAGGTCGGAGAACATTTACCAGACATAGGTTGACTGGACTGTTTGTCTCATATGGAAGGACTGAACAGGTAGTGTTTGTATCTACTGGAGAATCAGAGGGACCTTCATTAAAGCACGGAAGATCATGAGGGTCCATAACAGGGTGGCTGTGTAAAGGCTTAACAAGAAACAACACAACAGGCCCTTTAGCCCATCAACTCCATGTTAACCATCAGGCACACACTCACATTAATTTTACCCTTTTTTAATCTTCCCCCATCTGCATAACTGGTTCCCTCCCCTCCCCACCCCAAACCTGCCCAAGAGGCAATTAACAGCTAACTAACCCACCAAGCCACGCTTGTACTGACTGTCAACAGCTATTTGAGGCATCAAACAGACCAACACTTACATTTATGTAGCAGCCTTCAAATAGTTAAATGTCCCAGTGCACTGCATTGGAGCATTATCAGACATTGGCCTGATGAGGAATGTGAGGAGGTACTCAGACAGGCCTCCTGAGTGATAAAGGTCACCATTTGGGTCATGCCCTCTTCACATTTACTGCCATCAAGGAGGAGGTACAGGGGCCTGAAGACACACACAGTGTGTTAAGAACAGCTTTTTCTCCGCCACCATCTCTTCTTGTATGGTCCATTCACCTCTGAACACTACCTTACTATTCCTCTTTTGCACAAATATCTATTGTAACGTATAGTAATTCTTATGTCTTAAATTGTGCTCGTGCCACATAACAATAAATTTCACGGTATATGTCAATAATAATAAACCAGAGAAAAAAGTATTGGATACTGACAAGATGCTAAAATGGCCACCGTTGCCACAGCAACATCGGACCGCTTTAGGTAAGTTCAACACATGTGAAGCATTTTCAAATTGAAAAGGTGTGTAATCATAAGCACACCTTTTGGAAATCTTGAGTAACACACACAGATTGCTGGAGGAGCTCAGCAAGTCAGGCAGCAGTTATGGAGGGCAATAAACAATCAATGTTTCGGTCCAAGAGCCTCCACAGATGCTGCCTGACTTGCTGAGTTCCTCCAGCAACTTATCTGTGCTGCTAAAGGTGTGTAAAATATGGACACAGTTTGGGGCCCTCTGTTAATGCTGACACACTCCCAGGGATTCCCTGTAAACAGGGACACAGTCCTGGGGACCTCCTGGATCACTTGCACATATCTCTGACCAGTAATCAATACTGACACACTGCCTGGACTCACTGAGTGCCTGACACTGGGTGGAGAGGGGTATGTGGAGAGAGTGAAGTGCAGGATCCATGAAAATAGGTCAGCACAGACTCAATGGGCTGAAGGGCCTACTTCTACATGACTGAATCGTAAAACAGCTCCTTGGCTGATGCTGATGGATGTTACAGCTCTGGGACTGATAGAGGGGATTACCAATCAGACCGAATTAACACAGGCTGCTGTCGCCCCCTCTCCCACACTTGTACTCTGCTCGCGATCAAGAAAGCTCACCAAGGCCTCTACCTCCTCAGGAGGCTAAAGAAATCTGGCACATCACCGTCGACCCTTAGCAATTTTTATCGATGCACCACACAGAAATCATCCTATTCGGATCTACAATGGCCTGGTATGGCAACTGCACGTGACTGCAGAGAGTTGCAGGCGCCAGTCAGCACACAGGAACCAGCCTCCCCTCTGTGGGCTGTGTCCATACCTCTCGCTGCCTCAGTAGAGTAGCCAGCAGAATCAAAGGCCCCACCCAAACTGGCCATTCTCTCTCCACCCCTCTCCCATTGGGCAGAGGACTCAAAAGCCAGAAGGCTTTTCCCTGTCCAAATGCTGCCCCCACCACCAGGCTCAAGAAAGGCCTCTACCCCACTGTTCTACGACTGAATGAATCCCCCATACAAGATGGGCTCTTCAGCTTACAATCTACCTCATTGCGGCCTCGCATCTTGTCCTATGTGTAACAGAAGCAAAGCAATGCCGAGCCCAATACTGGGCAGTGGAGGGATGGGAACGCGGAAGCCAAGGTGGCAGAGAGAGAGAGAGAGATCCTGTTAGCCCCAGCCTCAGCGAGGAGTGTTACCTGGCCACGTTCGGTGCACAGTCTCCCTGGAGCAGAGGATAGGGAAGGAAGGGGGTGGGCTGACAATGGCTTGGTGAGTGAGGAAAATTGAGCAGGAAGGCTTCACGTTGAAATGCAGGGAGGTTGGCTAATTAGACTTGGGGCAGACTGATAAGGACCCGGCATTCTGACAAGGCCTATCAGGTATCGGTATTGAAATTGTCACATACCGAGAAACAGTGAAAAGTGTGTCTTGGATATTGTTCATACAGATCAGATCGTTACACGTTGAGGTAAATCAATAACAACTCAGAATAAAAGTGTAAATTGACCAAAAAGGTGCCATGCAGTTGAACAACAAAGTGCAAGGCTCTGCTCTTTTCCATAGACGCTGCCCGGCCTGCAGAGTTCCTCCAGCATCTTGTGTGTGCTGCTTTGCATTTCCAGCATCTGCAGATGTTCTCTTGTTTCTAAGTGCAAGATCATAATGAGGTAAACCGTCAGACCGAGAGTGCATCTTATTGTACAAAAGAAGTCCATTCAAGAGTCTGATAAAGTGGGGCAGAAGCTGTCCTCGAGCCTGGTGGCATGTGCTTTCAGGCTTTTGTATCTTCTGCCTGACAGGTGAGGGGAGAAGGGAGAATGTCCGGGATGGGGCGGGGTCTTTGTGCTGGAACATTCAGCCCCCAATGTTCGTCGGCCATTCCGAAGGAAGGCAGCCTTCCTCGGGGTAACAGTTATTACAGGAGCATCATTCATCCGCTGGTGTGAGGGTGAATGACAAGAGGCTCTCCCTAAGCCTCTCCAGGGAGACTCAGACCTCTGCAGCACCCTTGTCTGTGCCTAGCGGCAGCTCATTTGAAGTGAAGACACGGGGTTGGAGAAAAGGGCTAGTCAAGGCACGGGAAGGTTTCTGAGGTAACAAACTCAGCAGGTCAGGCGGCATCTGTGGAGGGGAATGAACAGTCAGCATTTTGGGCTGAGACCTTTCTCCGGGCCTGGAAAGGAAGGGGGACAGAAATCAGGATGAGAAGGTACGTGGAGAGGAGGAGGAGTACGGGCTGGCAGGTGGTAGGGGACACCAGTTGAGTGGGAGTGTGGGTGGCTGTCTGAGGGAGGGAGGCTGATGTGAGAAGCTGGGACCCCCACACTACCCAGGGTCATCCTCAGGGGCCCCCACTACCCAGGTCATGCTCTCTTCTCACTACTGCCATCATGTGGTGTATTGGCACCACGGGGATGGTGCCTGGGAGTCGGGAGAGTCTGAAGGCAGCAGACCGATGCTGCAGCACTCCAATGGTGATGTTGTGGTATGGTCGGTCTAGCGATCATCCCGGACTGCCAGATGGGAACGTTGTACAGATGTTATTGTTTGGTCAAAATGGTGCCAGATGTAGCTAGGAGTGTGCTGGAAAGCTTTCCAGATGTTTCGATGTAACCGGGCAGTGTGGGGGTAAAGGAATTCCTCGGAAGCCTTCATATACTGAAGAATTGTCAGCCGCTAACCACCGCAGTCGGGTATGGGGGGACCGTCAACGCCCAAGGTTTCCGCCAACTGGCTGACTACCCCAACTTGGGACCAGCAGGCCACTGTGAGCCGTCACAGCCAGCTTGCTGCTGCTCAGGGTGTCTCAGGATGATTCTGCACGGCAAGGTGACGTTCAGGCCCTCATGTCTGTTTCTGGATCCTCGAAAGAGCTCTGGGGGTGGTCTCGCTGATCTGGCCTTTTGCTGCTTAAGCATTTGGCCCAATTCCCCTTTTACACATTGTAGTTGATTCTCCACCAGCGGCCCCTCCCGGCTAGGTGCTCCAGATTGCGAGAACTCACAACATCTCCCCCCACCACCTACGCCTGCCCTGCCGCTAGTAATCTGTGTGTCTGGTTACTGATTTGCGTTCGGTGCATAATTATAAACCTCTTCATCAGCTTCACCAAGCTGAAGCACAGCCCCATACACTGTCACCCACAGTTCCAGCAGCCCGTGGTTGAACCTGACCTGACGCTGTCTGCATGTTCCCCTGTGACCATGTGGATTTCCCCTGGGTGCTCCGGTTTTGTCCCACTTCCCAAAGATGTGTGGGCTGGGAGGTTAATTATCATTGTTTTTGACCCCGAGGACCTTTACTCCTTGGAGGGTAGGAATCAGAATCAGGTTCAATATCACCAACATATGCCGAGGAATTTATTGTCTTTGTGGCAACAGTACAATGCAATACGTAATAATAGGGGATAAAAATTAAAATAAAATAGTTAAATAGGGAGTGGAAAAATAGAAATCAAAAAGTAGTGAGGTGGTGTTCGTGGGTTCGAAGTCCATTCAGAAATCGGATGGCAGAGGGGAAGAAGCTGTCCCTGAATCGTTGAGTGCTCCTGTACCTCCTTCCTGCTGGTAGAAATGTGGGATGATCTCACAGAGGTTTATAAGGTCATGAGAACAATAGTTAGGATGAGCAGTCTATTTTCCAGGGTTGGGGAATCGGGAACTAGAGGGCATAGTTTTGTCAGAGGTGAAAGGGGCAACTTTT
Organism: Hemitrygon akajei; assembly: GCF_048418815.1. Taxonomy (NCBI): domain Eukaryota; kingdom Metazoa; phylum Chordata; class Chondrichthyes; order Myliobatiformes; family Dasyatidae; genus Hemitrygon; species Hemitrygon akajei. The sequence goes on from NC_133154.1 coordinate 19,417,257, forward strand.
TTTTTTACACAGCGGTGGTCGATGTATGGACCACCGGCCGGAGGAACTAGCTGAGACAGGTTCATATGTGGACGGGTACATGGGTGACCAGAATGGGCCAAGTGCTGAGAGATGGGATGCGTTGCAATATACATCTTGGTCAGCTTGGGCAAGAATTGGCCAGAGGGCCATTCGTTCGTGTTGTATAACATTGTGGCTTTTATGGGTAGTGATGGAATCTGGGTAGGGTTGATGGGAACTGGGACAGAATCATTTACAGGGGATATGAGTGGGGAATGGGATTGCACTGAGAGTCAATGGGCTGAGTGGCCTCTTTCAAATAAGAGATTGTGAGACCATACACAGCATTGTGCCCTGCAATCTCTGCAAACTTTGGCTGTGTCTGAACCCCACACGACTCTACCACAGAGTTTCACCTTCCCATCCAGGGAGCAGAAACTGAGGGGAGATCTGACAGAGGTTTACAAAATTATGAGAGGCACAGAGAGAGTGGACAGGGAGTATCTGTTTCCCAGGGTTGAAATGTCTAATACCAGAGGCATGCTTTGAAGGTGAGAGGGGGGTAGGTTCAAGGGGGGTGTGAGGGGTGAGTTTTTTACTCAGAGTGGTGGATGTCTGGAATGTGCTGCCTGGTATAGTGGCAGAGGCAAATACATTAGAGGCTTCTGAAAGACATTTGGATAGGCACGTGGACATGAGGAAGATGGAGGGATATTGACATGGTGTAGGTAGGAGGGACTAGTGTTTGGGTGTTTTTGATTTGCTCTTTAGCTGGTTCAGTACAACATTGTGGGCCAAATGGCCTGTTCCTGTGCTGTTCTTCTCTAGGTAGACCTGTTCCTTTATAATTTAAGGCACAGGCGCCAGAATGAAGCAACAACTTAGTGATTTATAGACCTTCAGCAAGATTCAGAGAAGTGAAGTGTGTTTTGTTGTCAGTGACTGGGCAATATACAATCAATGCATCTGCATTCAAAGTGGGCATTCAGAGCTGCATTTATATAGCACCCGCTTCAACCTGAAGATACTCCAAAGTGGTCACAGCTAGTGGGATTGCTGGAGGTGTGATCATGGCAATGACACTGGGGACTTTACAGATGTCTGGGTTCAGGGTACACACTGGAATTCTGAGGGACCTGCTGCAGGACAGGGGTATCTGTGAACAGCTGGAGCCTTGAGATGAGGCCCTGCCAATCTCCCAGATGGAGATCATTGCAAAGAGAAGAAAGAAGTGCCCCTGCTGGCATGGCCCACATTTATCGCTCACACGTCGACCGGTCTCTGCTATCTCCCCACGCTGAGAAAACCTGCATGACAAGCAGTGGCCGCACTTCAAAACCCATCACCCACTCAAACATGCGACGCTAATGCAGGCTCTCCCTTCTCCCCGGCTGAGTAAACTGGGCACCGGGTGACGCTTTGACATGCAAAAGCTCCGTCATTTATAACGAACAACAGCAGCCCAATCGAGACAACAGCGAACCCACTTAAATGCGAACCAAAATCTCCTGCAGGATAAATAATTCATCCCGGTGATTGGAACAAGCCTCCAAACACTCATAACACTGGCGCAAGCCAAATTACTGGAGAGGAACTGGCAGGAGTCGTAAAAGCCCGATTAATCAGCACACTCGAGTGAGCAGTCCACAGGTACCACTTAAAAAGACTGATCAAAAACACAGCTACATTTCCCAATAAACGCCGGGTCCGTCCCTGAGCAAACATAACGCATGACAGGTGCATGGAATTAATTTCACCTCCATGGAGCAGAGCAGGCTTCTGAAATGGCAGACAGGGAAATGACCCGGTCTTTCTTATTTTGGGAACACTAACCCGTAACTGAGGAACATCTGTAAACTCAGACACTCTTCCAGAGACACTTCCAAAATAACGACAGAGTCCTGGGTGAAAATGGCCATCCGGGGAGCTTCTTTGTATATTAAACCACTCACAGGATTGAAGGCGGATTCCAAAGGCACTTCCAAATGCTGAATCATTCCTTGGTGTTTATTATTTTATGATTTAAATTTTATTGAATTCTTTTACAAATTTTCCCCGAAACCTTGAGTCAGTGTTGAAATTATGTACATTATAGCTTACAAAACATAAAATTATCCATAAAATAAAAAACATGGCAGAAATAAATATCAATATAACAACCATGTATGTCTATTTAGACCTCTAATAACAGAAAAGACTGCCATTCAGCAATATGCTTTACCACTATTCCTACACCCACCCCCCCCGAAACCTAAATATCTAAATTGTTCCCCCAGGACAACATCACCTGACTGTGCGGGTGATGCCTCCCTCCCAGATGCGCTGAATAACTTTTACGCCCGTTTTGAAGCGGAAAATGACGTGGCGGCAAGGAAATCCACCCCTCCTACAAATGACCAGGTGCTGTGTCTCACCATGGCCGATGTGAGAAGAACCCTGTGCAGGGTCATCCCACGGAAGGTTGCTGGACCAGACAATATTCCTGGTAGAGTGATCAGAGGATGTGCAGACCAGCTAGCAGATGTTCTCACTGACATCTTCAACATCTCCCTGAGCAGCGCCACCGTTCCAATGTGCTTCAAGGCCGCCGCCATCGTCCCCGTGCCGAAGAAGTCTTCTGTGTCCTGCCTAAATGACTACCGTCCCGTTGCACTCAACGTCCATCATCATGAAGTGTTTCGAGAGGCTCGTCATGAGGCATATCAAGACCCTGCTGCCCCCCCTCACTGGACTCCCTGCAGTTTGTGTACCGTCCCAACCGCTCAACAGATGATGCCATTGCCACCACCCTCCACCTGGCCCTAACCCACCTGGACAAAGAAGACACGTACGTTCGGATGCTGTTCATAAACTTCAGTTCAGCATTCAACACCATCATCCCCCAGAAACTGATTGGAAAGCTGAGCCTACTGGGCCTGAACACCTTCCTCTGCAACTGGATCCTAGACTTCCTGACTGGGAGACCTCAGTCAGTCCGGATCGGGAGCAGCACCTCCAACACCATCACACTGAGCACGGGGCCTCCCCAGGGCTGTGTGCTCAGTCCACTGCTGTTCACTCTGCTGGCCCATGACTGTGCTGCAACACACAGCTCAAACCACATCATCAAGTTCGCTGATGACACGACCGTGGTGGGTCCCATCAGCAAGAACGACGAGTCAGCTTACAGAGAGGAGGTGCAGCGGCTAACGGACCGGTGCAGAGCCAACAACCTGTCTCTGAATGTGAACAAAACAAAAGAGATGGTTGTTGACTCCCCACTGAACATTGACGGCTCCTTGGTAGAGATCGTTAAGAGCACCAAATTTCTTGGTGTTCACCTGGCGGAGAATCTCACCTGGTACCTCAACACCAGCTCCATAGCAAAGAAAGCCCAGCAGCGTCTCTACTTTCTGCGAAGGCTGAGGAAAGTCCATCTTCCACCCCCCCATCCTCATCACATTCTACAGGGGTTGTATTGAGAGCATCCTGAGCAGCTGCTTCACTGCCTGGTTCGGAAATTGCACCATCTTGGATCGCAAGACCCTGCAGCGGATAGTGAGGTCAGCTGAGAAGATCATCGGGGTCTCTCTTCCCGCCATTACGGACATTTACACTACACTCTGCATCCACAAAGCAAACAGCATTATGAAGGACCCCACACACCCCTCATACAAACTCTTCTCCCTCCTGCCTTCTGGGAAAAGACACCAAAGCATTCGGGCTCTCACAACCAGACTGTGTAACAGTTTCTTCCCACAAGCTATCAGACTCCTCAATACCCAGAGCCTGGACTGACACCTTACTGCTATTGTCCTGTTTATTATTTATTGTAATGCCTGCACTGATTTTGTGCACTTTATGCAGTCCAGTGTAGGTCTGTAGTGTAGTGTAGCTTTCTCTCTGTTGCTTTTTTTTACGTAGTTCAGTCTAGTTTTTGTACTGTGTCATGTAACACCATGGTCCTGAAAAAAATGTTGTCTCATTTTTACTATGTACTGTACCAGCAGTTATGGTCGAAATGACAATAAAAGTGACTTGATTTGACTTGAAATATTTGCCTCATTTTTGTGTATAGATGTCCAGTCTATCAAACTGTTTGTAAAACATGAGTTCAAAAGCTGCCACTTTGACTATTTCTGTGACCCACTCCTGAAACTATGGTCCCCCCAAGTTCCTCCAACCTCTAAGTATAATGTGTCTTCCTACCATTATACTTGTCTGGATCCAATTTTGAGAGTGTTTATCCCCAAGTAACCCAAGTGTGTCTCCCAAGACAAAAGGTCTGGGGCAGAAAGGGAGTTGATACCTGAAACTTCACCAATATATTTATGTATCATAATCCAAAATTCTTGAATTCTGGGACAGGACCAGAGAGCATGTACTAAGTCCCCTTTATCCACCTCACAGCACCAGCATTCAGGGGTGTTTTCAACACTAATCTATGTAACGTTGCTGGAGTCCAATAGAAACAGTGTAGGATCTTAAACTGAATAAGGTGCAGCCTCAGGTCTCATGACATTATTTTGACATTTTTGCAAATTTTGTCCCACTCTTTTGTCTCAAAAGTCACACTCAGGTCTTTTTCCCATGCTCTTTTAAGACCCAACAGAATTTTGTCCCCAGAAATTAGTGTTAAAGCTGAATAATAAGTTGAGGCTTTGTGACCTTTACCATCTGCAGCCAGTACAGTAGACAGTATCGCAGCAACTTGTGGGGGTTGCTGTGTAGAACCAAAAGTTGCATGTAGCAAATGACACAGTTGAAGGTATCTCCAAAATTGTGACCTAGAGATATCATACTGTTGGGTTAATTGAGTAAAAGATTTTAAACTATCACCATTATAAAGGTTTCCCAATTTAATTACATCTTTCCCTTGCCATTCCCTCTAGAAGAAAGGGGACTTATCAATGCACAACTTTGGGTTCATCCAGATACCCGAGGCTTCATTCAAATATGGATTAAATTTAAATAATTTGGCTATGTTATTCCAGAACAAATGCATATGCAATATAATTGGGTGAGACCTTGCCTCAGGAGGTGACTTGATAGACAAACATTGTAACGGAGGGATGGGAGGAGGAGCAGAGCACTCAATACGATACCAAGGGGGCGCTCTCTCCAGAGAGAGAGACCAATGTGCTAAATCTTTAAGAGTAAAGGCATAGTAATAATATATTAACTTTGGCAAACCTAAGCCCCCCCCCCCCCCTTTCAACTGGCAATTGTAATTTCTTAAAGTTTAAGCGTGGGCATTTACCATTCCAAATAAAAGCCTTAATTATTTTATCAAATTGCTTAAAATATGTTAATAGGATTTGAACTGGTAACGATTGGAGCAGATAATTAACCTCTGGAATGCTATTCACCTTCAAGGCATTTACTTTTCCCAACATTGACAAATACAATGATGACCATCTGTCTACATCACATGAAATTCTCTGCAATAATGGATCAAAATTTACCTTTACTAAATCCTTCAGCTGAGGGGGAAAGTTAATATCTAAATATCGTATACCCTTCTCTGGCCAGTGAAATTGGCCTGAGTAAAAAGCAGATTCAGGGCAATATGCAGTCAACGGTAGTGCTTCTGATTTTGTCCAATTAACCTTATAACCTGAGAATCTAGAGTAAGACTTTATAATGTTAAAAAGACATGGCACGGACCGACAAATAATAAAATATCATCCGCATAAAGCATCAGTTTATGAACCTGTCCTCCCACAGATACCCCTATAAAGTTCTCATTCTCTCCGATAGCTGCTGCCAGAGACTCCAAAGCTAGACAGAACAACACTGGGGAAAGTGGGGAACCCTGTCAGGTACCCCTTCTAAGAGAGAAGTAAGGTGAAATGTAATCACTAATTTGAAGGGCTGCTTCGGAGTTATTATATAACAGCTTGGTATTTATAAACTCGAGAGATTCTTTGGATGCTGGAAATCCAACGCGCACAAAACGCTGGAGGAACTCAGCCGGTCAGGCAGCATCTATGGAAATGAATAAACAATCTCCGTCTCGGCCCGAAACGCCAACTGCTTATTCTTTTCCGTAGATGCTGCCTCCTCCAGGAGGGCCACAGCCTAGTTGGGGTTCGGGGGCTTGCGTGCCTCAGTGACCCGGAGAGCTATGCTGGCCTTTATGCTTTGGCTCTTGATAGGGTCACCCACGCCAAACAGGTCAAAGGCTAGAGGTCAGACTAAGAGTGTTCCATCAGTTTGGGGGTTCAGTTCAGAGCCAACAACTCTAACTGGTAAACAAAGAATCCTTCTACATTTGAGTGGCCAAGGACAGAAATGGAGGACCTTAGTTGCTGCCCTAAACACCAGCGGTGTAGCAGGCTGGAAGTAAGTGTAAATACTGCATGACCTGCTGAGTTCCTCATTGGTGTTTATCTGATGTCCAAAAGCTGTCTAAATACTCACATGTTCCCTGTAAATACTGACTACTCCCAGGCACATCCTGTAAACACAGACACACTAAGCAACTGGAATGAAATCAGTCCATTGAGGAATGCAGAGTGTATAGAAGCGGGCTTCAAAAAGAAATTACAAGAGCAAAAGGAGGTGAAATATCCTTGGTAGGTAACGTAGAACATGGAAATCTAGAGCACATTACAGGCCCTTCGGCCCACAATGTTGTGCTGCCTAAGTAATCTACTCTAGAAACTGCCTAGAATTTCCCAAGCACATAGCCCTCTATTTTTCTAAGCTCCATATACCCATCTAAGAGGCTCTTAAAAGACCCTATCGTATCCACTTCCACCACCACCGCCGGCAGTACATTCCTCGTACTCACCACTCTCTGTGTGAAAAATTTACCCCTGACATCCCCTCGGTATCTATTTCCAAGCACCTTAAAACTGTGCCCCCCTCATGTTAGGAAAAATCCTCTGGCTATCCACACGATCAATGCCCCCATCATCTTAAAGGTAAGAGTAAGGAGAATCCTTCTAAAAGTATGTTAGAGAAAGAGGATAGGTAGAAAAATAGTGGGTTCTGCTGAGGTTTCTTTGCTTTGTGGCTGCCTGTCAGGAGCCAAACCTCAAGGTTGTATAATGTATACATACTTTGATAATAAATGTGCTTCGAACTTTGGAATCCATCAGGAAGGGACGAGGTTGTAGCTACCACTCCCCTTCCCTCCATCTTCTTATTCTGGGTTCTGCCCCTTTCTTGTTCGGTCCTGATGAAGGGTCTTGGCCTGAAATATCAACCATTTACTTTCCTCCATGGATGCTGTCCGACTTGCTGTGTTCCTCCAGGTGTGTGTGTGTGTGTGTGTGTGTGTGTGTGTGTGTGTGTGTGTGTGTGTGTGTGTGTGTGTGTGTGTGTGTGTGTGTGTGTGTGTGTGTGTGTGTGTGTGTGTGTGTGTGTGTGTGTGTGTGTGTGTGTGTGTGTGTGTGTGTGTGTGTGTGGCTGTCCAGACTGAATGCTTGCAACTCTGTATTCTGCAGGATGTGAAGGTTACTGAATTCAGGGAGGGTTACGTGATAGCCTGGAGCATGACAGTATTAAGAATCTGGAGATGTCAGATGTTCGGAGGGATCAGAATGGATAAACACCCAGGGATGTTTGAGATCTATCACAAGCTGCTGTGGGAAGCAAAGCAGGAGATTGCTGAGACCCTGTCAGAGGTTTTTTGCATCTTTGCTGCCCACAGGTAAGCTGGAGGTTAGTATATGGTATTAGGCTGGATCAGAAATTTAGTGACATGGGATACAATATAAGCCACTAACTGGATCCAGAACTGGCTTGGTGATAAGAGGCAAACAGCAAGACCTAAAGGATGTTTTCCTGACTGAAGATCAAAGTTGAGTCTTTTGTCATATGCACAGCACATGTACGCACACATGAAATGCAACGGCATCACATGCACGCAGCTCGTAAACATAAGTTGTACGCCAGCTTTTACAAGGACAAACACAATGAGAGCAAAATAACGACAAAATTGATTGTAATGAGAAAGGATCAGAGTGCTGTTAAACTGTAGTGGTGAATAGGATTCTGACGGTAGGTTCAAGACCGAATTGTTGAAGGGAAGCAGCTGCCCTCGAACCCGGTGCTGTGGGAGTTCAGGCTTCTGAACCCCCTGCCTGATGGTAGCTGTGAAAAAGTGGCTCCAAGAAGAAAAGTCAACACACACAAAATGCTGGAGGAACTCAGCAGGACAGGCATCATCTATGGAAATGAATAGACAGTCAACATTTCGGGTCAAGACGCTTTTCGGTGTTGGCAGAAGCAAGAATAAGAAGGTGGGGGGAGAAGGGACAGGTACAATCTGGCAGCGAGGGCCCTGTCCCATCCTGATTCCTTGCTGATGAAGTCCACTCGTTTTCTGCCTACCTTCTTCCTCTCACATTTTTTATAGAATCTAAGGATTCTCCTTACTCTTACCTTCTCATCTCCTTTTGCTCTTCTAATTTCTGTTTGAAGCCCACTTCTATTTACTCTGTGCTCCTCAATGGACTGATTTAATTCCAGTTGCTTAGAGTGCCTGTGCACACAGGGCAGGCCTGGGAGAGGCCAGCATTTACAAGGACCATGTGAGTATTTTAGAGGGCTTTGGAGATCAGATGGCAATACCAAGGGAGGAACTCAGCAGGTTAGGCAGCATCTATGGAACCAGAAGAAGGGTCTCGGCCCAAAATGTCGACCGTTTACTCTTTTTCCTAGGTGCTGTCTGGCCTGCTGAGTTCCTCCAGCATTTCGTGTGTGTTGCTTTTGGATTTCCTGCATCTACAGATTTTCTTCTGTTAAAGAAAAGTCGATACCTAGTAGTGCACCGTTGGGATCAGTGCTGGGAAATTAGTTATTTGTGATATATATTAACAACTTAGGTGTGAATTTAGGCAGAATGATTAGTAAAATTGTGAATGACGTGAAGATTGCTGGTAGTCTGGATAGCGAGGTAGGTTATCTAAGGCTACAGCGAGTGGAAAATTGGGCAGAACTTTGGCAGATGGAATTTGATCTCAGCAGGTGTGAGGCACTGTGTTTTGGGGAACAGAATGGGGGTGGGAATGGGGGCAGGAAGGAATGATGATAAACAGGAAGGTCAAGGAATCCAAGTCACAGTTCCCTCAAAGTGGCAGCACAGAGCTATAGGGCACTAAATGAAGGCATTTGGCATGGCTCGGCTGTAGAATGGAAGGATTGGGATGTCATGATGTAACTGTTGTAGACAAGAGAAAATCTGCAGTTGCTGGAAATCCAGGCAATACACACAAAATGCTGGAGGAACTCAGCAGGCCAGGCAGCATCTTTGGGAAAGAGTACAGTCGACGTTTTGGGCGGAAACTCTTCAGCAGGACTATAACTATGTTATAGACTGTACTTGGGAGTATGCAGCAGTTCCGATCAGCGTACTGTGATTCTGCCAGAGAGACCGCAGAGGAGGTTCACCAGAATGGTGCCTGGATTGAAGGAGTTCAGTTAAGTAGAGAGACTGGAGAGACTGGGCTGATATCCTTTGGAGCAAAGGAGACTGAAGGGTCTCAGCCCGAAATGTCAACTGTACTCTTTTCCACAGATGCTGCCTGGCCTGCTGAGTTCCTCCAGCATTCTGAGTGTGTTGCTTGGATTTCCAGCGTTTGCAGATTTACTGGTGTTTGTGACAGGACTGAAGGGTGACTTGGTTAAGGAGTATAATACTATGGCAAGCGCAGGATATCTAGACACTCAGCATTTTTCCCACTGCAGGGACATCAAAAATGAGAAGGCACAGGTTTGAGGGAACAATTTTAAAGGTAGTTTGGCATTTTTTTGTTACAAAGAGAACGATCGATATTTGGAATAAGCTTCCAGAAAAGGTGCTGGGTTCAGGAACATTTACTATGTTGAAGGAGTTTTCAGTCAGGAACTCAAAAACATAAGCAATAGGGGGGATATGGTACTAAAGAGGGCAAATTGGACTAGTATTGATGGGCAGAAAAGCCGGGATGGAACTGGGGGACTGAATGGCATGTTTTGTAATGTACCATTTGAGGTAGTCTCTGAAAATTCTGACACATCCTGGGACCCCGGGAAACTGATACACTCCTGTGAACTGTTCAAATACTGAAACGATCCCAGGAAACTGCTGAAGATGTCCTGAGTGATGCTCCTCAACAACCAGGAAATGGTCAAGGACCGATGCCTCAGAAAGGCAGCATCCATCATTAAGCACCCCCATCACCCAGGACATGCCTTGCTCTCAATGCTACCGTCAGGAAGGAGGTACAGGAGCCTGAAGGCACACACTCAGTGATTCAGGAACAGCTTCTTCCCCTCTGCTATCAGATAACTGAACGGGCAATGAACCCATGAACACTACTTCACTACTCTTCTCTTTTTGCATAATTATTTAATTTAATTTTTTAAATACACACACACACACTCACACACACACACTCACACACACACACACACACACACACACACACACACACACACACACACACACACACACACACACACACACACACACACACACAACTTTATTTACTGCAACTTAGAGCTTATTTATCATATTGTAATGTAAACAGCAAATTTCACGACACTGATACACTCCCCAGATCACCCTGTAATTACTAACGTACTCCCTGGCCCTCTGTAAATACTGACACACTCATTGCGCTCCCAGTAAATACTGACGCACTCCCTGGCCCTCTGTAAATACTGACACACTCATTGCGCTCCCAGTAAATACTGACGCACTCCCTGGCCCTCTGTAAATACTGACACACTCATTGCGCTCCCAGTAAATACTGACGCACTCCCTGGCCCTCTGTAAATACTGACACACTCATTGCGCTCCCAGTAAATACTGACGCACTCCCTGGCCCTCTGTAAATACTGACACACTCCCTGGCTCTCCCAGTAAATTCAGACACGCTCTCTGATTCCCCCTCTAAATACAAACAGAATCCCAGGCACCCCAGTAAGTAGCAGGAGTGAGTGCCATTGGTATTACAAAGGAAAAAATGCTAGACAAACTCAATGGCCTTAAGGAAGATAAGTCACCTGGACCAGATGGACTACATCCCAGAGTCCTGAGAGAGGTTGTTGAAAAGATAACGGATGCGTTGGTCATGATCTTTCAAGAATCACTTGATTCTGGTATGGTCCTGGAGGACTGGAAGATTGCAAATGTCACTCCACTCTTTAGAAAGGGAGGATGGCAATAGAAAGGAAATTCTAGGCCAGTTAGCCTAATCTCAGCGGCTGGGAAAGCGTTGGAGTCTATTAAGAATGAGGTTTCGAGGAACTTGGAGACTAATGATAAAATAAGTCAAAGTCACCATGGTTTTTGTCAAGGGAAATCTTGCCTGACAAATCTGTTAGAGATCTTTGAGGAAGTAAAAAGCAGGGTGGACAAAGGAGAAGCAGTGGATGTCATTTACTTGGATTTTCAGAAGGCGTACGATAAGGTGCCACGCATGGGGCTGCTTAACAAGATAAAATCCAATGGCGTTACAGAAAAGATACTGGCATGGATAGCAGAATGGCTGACAGGCAGGAGGTAGCGAGTGGGAATAAAGGGAGCCTTTTCTGGTTGACTGCTGGTGATTGGTGGTGTTCCTTAGGGATCAGTATTGGGACTGCTACTTTTCACGTTGTTTGTCAATGGCTTAGATTATGAAATTGATGACTTTGTGGCAAAGTTTGTGGATGATACGAAGATAGGTGGAGGGGTTGGTAGTGCTGAGGAAGCAATGCGATTGCAGCAGGATTTGGACAAATTGGAAGAACGGGCAAAAAAGTGACAGATGGAATACAGTATCGGGAAATGTATGATAATAAATTTTGGTAATAAGGAACAATAATGTGGATATTATCTAAATGGGGAGAAAATTCAAACATCAGAGGTGCAGCGAGTCCTTGTGCAAGACTCCCAGCAGGTTAATTTGCAGGTTGAGTCTGTGGTAAAGAAGGTAAGTGCAAAGATCACATTTACTTCAATGGGAACAGAATATAAAAGCAAGGAGATAATGCTAAGGCTGCACTGGGAGTATTGTCAGCAGTTTTTGGCCTCATACCTCAGAAAGGATGTGTTGCCATTGGAGAGAAGGTTCATAAAGATGATTCCAGGAATGAAGGGGTTAACATCTAAGGAGCGTTTGGCAGCTTTGGGCCTGAACTCACTGGAATTTAGAAGAAAGTGGGGGTGGGGGGGGGAGGGGGATCTCATTGAAACCTACCAAATGTTGAAAGGACTAGATAGGGTGGATGTGAAGAAGATGTTTCCTATGGTGGGGGTTTCCAGAATTAGAAATTGCAGCCTCAAAATTGAGGGGTGACCCTTTAAAACAGAGGTAAGGAGGAATTCTTTGAGCCAGAGAGTAGTAAACCTGTGGAATGCTCTGCCACAGACTGTGGCGGAGGCCAAGTCTGTGCTTACGTTTAAGGCAGAAGTTGATCGTTTCCTGATCAGTCAGGGCATCAAAGGATATGGTGAGAAGGCAGGTGTGTGGGGTTGAGTGGGATCCAGGATGATGGAATGGGAGAGTGGACTCAAAGGGCTGAATGGACTAATTGTGTTCCTATGTCTTATGGTCTTAAGTACTGACACACTCCTTGGTCTCCCTGTAAATACTGATGAAACTGCCTGTGTCTACCATATTCCCTCGATCTCCCTGTAAATACTGACACACTCCCTGGATCTCCCTGTAAATACTGACACACTCCCTGGATCTCCCTGTAAATACTGACACACTCCCTGGTCCCCCTGTAAATACTGACACACTCCCTGGTCCCCCTGTAAATAACTGTAAATACTGATGAAACTGCCTGTGTCTACCATATTCCCTCGATCTCCCTGTAAATACTGACACACTCCCTGGATCTCCCTGTAAATACTGACACACTCCCTGGATCTCCCTGTAAATACTGACACACTCCCTGGTCCCCCTGTAAATACTGACACACTCCCTGGTCCCCCTGTAAATAACTGTAAATACTGATGAAACTGCCTGTGTCTACCATATTCCCTCGATCTCCCTGTAAATACTGACACACTCCCTGGATCTCCCTGTAAATACTGACACACTCCCTGGATCTCCCTGTAAATACTGACACACTCCCTGGTCCCCCTGTAAATACTGACACACTCCCTGGTCCCCCTGTAAATAACTGTAAATACTGATGAAACTGCCTGTGTCTACCATATTCCCTCGATCTCCCTGTAAATACTGACACACTCCCTGGATCTCCCTGTAAATACTGACACACTCCCTGGATCTCCCTGTAAATACTGACACACTCCCTGGTCCCCCTGTAAATACTGACACACTCCCTGGTCCCCCTGTAAATACTAACACACTCCCTGGTCCCCCTGTAAATAACTGTAAATACTGATGAAACTGCCTGTGTCTACCATATTCCCTCGATCTCCCTGTAAATACTGACACACTCCCTGGATCTCCCTGTAAATACTGACACACTCCCTGGTCCCCCTGTAAATACTGACACACTCCCTGGTCCCCCTGTAAATACTGACACACTCCCTGGTCCCCCTGTAAATAACTGTAAATACTGATGAAACTGCCTGTGTCTACCATATTCCCTCGATCTCCCTGTAAATACTGACACACTCCCTGGTCCCCCTGTAAATACTAACACACTCCCTGGTCCCCCTGTAAATAACTGTAAATACTGATGAAACTGCCTGTGTCTACCATATTCCCTCGATCTCCCTGTAAATACTGACACACTCCCTGGTCCCCCTGTAAATACTGATGAAACTGCCTGTGTCTACCATATTCCCTCGATCTCCCTGTAAATACTGACACACTCCCTGGTCCCCCTGTAAATAACTGTAAATACTGATGAAACTGCCTGTGTCTACCATATTCCCTCGATCTCCCTGTAAATACTGACACACTCCCTGGATCTCCCTGTAAATACTAACACACTCCCTGGTCCCCCTGTAAATAACTGTAAATACTGACACACAACTGCTCCCGTGTAAATTCTAACACACTCGTGTCTCCCTGAAAATATTGAGAATCTCCCTGGTCCTCTGTAAATACTGACACACCCCCTGAGTCCCCAGTAAATACTGACACCCCCCCCTGGGTGCCCAGTAAATACTGACACACCCCCTGGGTGCCCAGTAAATACTTATACACCCCTTGGGTCCGTCTCTAAAAGCTGACACTATCCCTGGGTCCCCCCGTAAGTACTGACACTCTCCCCAGGACCTGTTGTAAATACGGACACATGCCCTGGTAACGCTCTGTAAATGCTGACACACTTCGCGGGGTTCCCCTAGGAATACTGACAACACGCCTCATGACTCCCTGTAAGCACCCACACACTCCTTCAGGCCCACACTTCGGCTGATCCTGTAATTACTCATCTGACTCCCCGTGAGCTGCAGCGTCGGGGTACCCTGCCCTGACTGAGGTGGACCGAGTTTTGTCTGTGCCGGACGTAGCAGACCTCGTTCCACCAGCCGCCTCCGGTCTGAGTACTGGCCACAGGCCCGGCCCAGCACTCTGTCCACCCGAGGAGTGACCCCCAAACACATTTATGAGTGAGCCTCGTATTGTCTGATATCCTGTGCACTGACAGCAGCAAGTCACTGGCCGAAGAGCATCTCGTTGTAACGTGGTGAAGCTGGATGGCGGGTCGCTGCCCGCATACTCTCTCTGCTACCCTTTCTCTAGTCCTGACACACAGGCACCTTCTTTGGAAACATCGAGGAGACCTTCAAAAGGCGATGGCTTAAGAAGGCGGCGTCCATCATTAAGGACCCCCGATAGGCAGGACGTGCCCCCTTCTCATCAAGCAGGAGGTACAGGAGCCTGAAGACGCACACTCAACATAATAGAAACAGCTCCTTCCCGTCCACCATCAGAGTTCTGAACGCACACTACCTCGCTATCGCTTTGCTCTCTTTATGCACTGTTTTAAATTTAATTTTAGTACCTATTTCTTATTGTAATTTATGGATTTTTATCGTTGTGTATTGCAATGTACTGCTGCTGAGAATATGCCGGTGATATTAAATCTGTTTCCGATTCAGTGTACCTTCATGGCGCTCCATCAGAGTGACACATCGAGATCCCATTGACGAAAGCGGGCTGGTTTTCAGCATTTAACATGCCGGCACCGCGGGCGACCTCAATGAGATGGCGACACATTCGGAAGATCTGAACCGGCGGGGCAGGAGGCGGCTGCGTGCTCCTGGCTGCACATCTGGACTCCAGCACGTTCATCGTTAAACATCTGGATCCTACGAACTGGCGCTGTGCCACATCTGGACCAGCGCCCAGGCTCACATCCACACTCAACTGCTTATAGAACGGTACAGCTCAGAAACAGGCCCTTCGGCCCACAATGTTGTGCTGAACCGATTAAATTAGGAATCAAATGGCCAACCAAACTAATCCCTTCTGCCTACACGATGTCCATATTCTTCCATTTCCCTCACATTTATTGCCCATCTAAATGTCTATTAAAAGTCTCCAATACTTCTGCCCCTACCACTACCCCGGGTAGCTCATTCCAGGCACCTATCATTCTCTGAGTATAAAAACTTTCCCCTCACATCTCATTTGAACTTACCCCTTCTCACCTTATAAATGCATGCCCTCTGGTACAGGTGTCCCCCCCCCCCCTTTACAAAGGTAGAGTGTTCCTATGAAACCTTTCTTAAGCCAAAATGGCGTAGAGCGAAGAACCATTAATTTATATGGGAAAAACTTTTGCAAAAGCGAAAATCTTCTTTGTAATGCGCTAACAAGTTACTAATGTAGGTGTTTTGTAAAAGCGAACACTTGTAAAGCGGGGGACGCCTGTATTAGATTGAACAGCCCCCATGAATAACTTGTTGAACATTTGGATCACCGCTGACCCCTGAGGCCAGTGTTATACGGAAGGAATATCTGACTCAGGTCTGGGGTATGTTGGGTCAGTGAGGACCGTACATTACTGCACATTGCAGGAGCTGCTTTGGCCCTTAATCTCGGAGCTGAAACCTCAGCAGGCGTCACTGAAAGTGGTTGTTGGTGAAGGAGGGGCTACCTACCAGCGCTGTTCCTCGACATTCTCGGCGAGAGACTTCCCGTGATGGGCACCTGCACTGCTCCGACGTTCCCATCGCGCTCGATGCAATCCATGGCAGGGTTGCCCTGCTGCTTCAGGAGATCAGTGAGAGCCCTGGAAGGGAGAGGAGGGAACACTGAGTCACAAATTCCGGTCACGCAGCTCTTCCACCTTCTGTCCCATCTTTCCCCAATGTCCCACACTTCTGGGAAGGGTTTCCCGGCTGCCCTTCAGTTCTGGGCCCTGGTGGTGTGTATGAGACTGTAGTGAGCATCAGCACTGGGCTGCCATCCACTATGGTCTAAACTGTACACAACCTGGAAAACCTTTGGGACTTGAGATCTTATTTGATTCATCCCTTCCCTAGACCAAGAGAAATGATACATTTGGCCTAACACAGACAAAAATGCTAGACAATGGGAGCAGGGTAGGCCACCAGGCTCCTCAGGCCTCAATATAACCATAGCTGGTCTAGGCCAGCCTCAACACCATTTCTCCATACCACTCTCTTCCTCAATCTGTCTTTTTTTCATCCATCTCCATTTAAAAACTTCTGCTTATCCAGATCCCACCATCCACCAGGACACAGACTTCTAGTGATTCACCCTCCACCGCAAAAAGACATTTCTATGTACCTCAGTTTGAAATACGTTGTAGTGATAATCTCCTACCAGAGAAAATATCTCAACATCCACCCTGTTGAGCCTTCTTGGGATCTTAGATATTTGAATATTGTCATTTCTCATTCTTCTAAACTCCAAGGAATACAGATCTTAGTCTCTCTCGAAAGGACAATCCTTCCGTCCAAAGAATTAACCTGGTGAATTTCCTCTGAACCGGCTCCATTGTTACTATCATCATCATCATCATTATTTGCCGTACCATATGACATCATCATTATGTGCCATGTTATATGAAGTGGGCAATCATGGACTCCATGACCATGATTGTTTTAGGCAAATTTTTCTTTAGAAGTGGTTTGCCAGTGTCTTTTCCTGGCCAGTGCCTTTACAAGATGGGTGACCCCAGCCATTATCAATACTCTTCAGAGACTGTCTGCCTGGCGTCAGTGGGTGGTCACATACCAGGACTTGTGATGTGCACTAGCTGCTCATATGACCGTCCACCACCTCCTTCCATGGCTTCACCTGAAACTGATTATGGGGCTAAGCGGGTGCCCAAGGGTGACCTGCAGGCTAGCAGAGGGAAGGAGCGCCTTAAACCTTGTTTGATAGGGGTGCATCTCCACCTGGCCACCCAAAATGTTGCTATATCCTTTCTGAATTAAAGGGAACAAGTTGTGCCCAGTTTTCCAAGTGTGGCCTCACCAACATCCTGTCAGCTTTACCAAAACCTCCCTATTCATATGCCTTTATAATAAAGGCCAACGTGTCATCTTCCTCCTTAGCTGCTTGCTGAACCTCGCTGCTAACTTTGTGGTTCATGTACTGGAGCATCTGAGTTCCTCTAAACTTCACTCACATGCAAACAAGAGAGAAATCCAAGCAACACACACAAAATGCTGGAGGAACTCAGCATGCCAGGCAGCATCTATGGAAAAAAAAAGTTCAGCTGACGTTTCAGGCCGAGACATCAATTGTTTACTCTTTTCCATAGATGCTGCCTGGCCTGCCGAGTTCCTTCCAGCATTTTGTGTGAGCCTCACTCACATGCAGTCTCTTTCCATCTAGCTAAAATTCTGCCTTTTGTTCCCTCTTATTGGAGTGTGGAATCTCACACTTTCACGGTTGAAGTTGTCTAAGATGTTGGTGAGGCCTAATTTGGAGAATTTGTGCAGTTTTGGTCACCTACCTACAGGAAAGATATAAATAAGGTTGAAAGAGTACAGAGAAAATTTACAAGGATATTGCAGGGTCTGGAGGACCTGTGTTATCAGGAGAGATTGGTAGGTTAGGATTTTATTCCTTGGAGCATAGAAGACTGAGAGGAGATTTGATAGAGGCATACAAAATTATGAGGGGTGTAGATAGAGTAAAGCAAGCAGGCTTTTTCCACTGAGGTTGACTGGGACTACAACTAGAGGTTATAGGTTAAGGGTGAGAGGGGAAAAGTTTAAGGGCAACATGAGGGGGAAGTTCTTCACTCAAAGGATTGTGTGAGTGTGGAATGAGCTACCAGCACAAGTGTTGCATGTGAGCTTGGCTTCAAAATCTAAGAGAAGATTGGATAGGTAGATGGAAGGTAGGAATATGGAGGGCTGCAGTCCCAGCACAGGTCGATGGGAGTAGGTAGTTTAAATCGTTCAGCATGGAATAGAGGGGCCAAAGAGCCTGTTACTGTGTTGAACTTTTCTATGACTCGGTGACATTATTTGTCAATCTTTTGCCACTCAATAAATCTATCCATATCCCTTTGTAGAATCATAGTTTCCTGATCACAAAGTGCCCTTCCACCTATTTCTGCATCACTAGCATATTTAGTAACCTTACACACTGTTCCCTCCTCTAGCTCACTCACAGTGAAGAAAGCTGATCCCTGAGGTGCTCCATTAGTCACCTCTTCCAGTCTGAAAAGGACAGATTTATTCTAACTCTTTTTTTTTATGAGATATGCAGTTTTCAGTTAATTCAAACACACTTTGTTTGATACCTTGGTCACTGACTTCATGCACCAACCTCTTATGCAGTACCTTGTCAAATGCCAGTCGGAATCTAAATATGCTACATCCGCGGGCTCTCCTCTTTCAACATTCCACATTCTCAAAGAATTTAAGCATGATTTATTTTTCCTAAAACTGTGATGACAAGGTTCAGCTTTCTTAAACGATTAATTATTTTATTTTTGATTACTGACTGTAGCGATTTGCCACTGATAGATGTTCAACTAGCTGGCCCATAGCTTTCCACCTTCTCCCTTTCTGCTTTTTGAACAAGGGAGTCACATTGGCTGTTTTGTAATCTTTTGCAATCTAATAAACCCTCCTAAAGATGCATGAGCTAAAGTTCAAAAGTTCAAAGTAAATTTATTATTAAAGTGCATCTATATTATCACATATTCATTTTCTTACAGGGATTTACGGATGAAAAATGACATACTGTACAATACTGTTCCTTTTCCAGCTCTGTATCTCTTTCACCAATCATCTTCCCAGCTCTTTACTTCTTCTCTCCCTCCCCCGGTTTCACCTATCACCTTGTGTTTCTCTCTCTGCCCCCCCCCCCCCCACCAACCTTTTAAATCTACTCTTCATCTTTTTTTTTCTCCAGTTCTGCTGAAGAGTTTCAGCTCAAAACGATGACTGTACTCTTTTCCATAGATGCTGCCTGGCCTCCTGAGTTCCTCCAGCATTTTGTCTGTGATACTGTTCGATAGAATATATGAAAAGCTAACCCCATGACCATGATTGTTTTTGGCAATTTTTCTACAGAAGTGTCCATCGCCTTCTTCTGGGCAGTGTCTTTACAAGACGGGTGACTCCATCCATTATTAATACTCTTCAGAGATTGTCTGCCTGATGTCAGTGGTCGCATAACCAGGACTTGTAATCTGTCATACAACCGGCTGCTCATACGGCCATCCACCACCTCCTCCCATGGCTTCACTTGAGCCTGATCGGGTGGGGGGAGGACATTAAGTGGGTGCTATACTTTGCCCAGGATGACCTGCAGGCTTGCAGAGGGAAGGTGCCCCTTGCACCTCGTTTGGTAGCGACGTATCGCCATCTCACCACCCGAGGGCAAGACAGAGAAGCAACCAATGTAAACGAGAAGGCACACTGTGCAAATGAAAAATAATACTGAGAACACGTGTTGCAAAGAGTTCTTGAAAGTGAGTCTGTAGAATCAGTTCATAGGAATATTGATTGAAGTTATCCATGCTGATGGTAATAACTGCTCTTGAACCTGGGGGTGTGGGATCTAGGGTTTCTATTCCTCATGCCCAATAGTAGTAGTGAGAAGAAGACATGGTCTGGGTGGTTATGAAGATGGTCAGTGAATAGCTCACTTCCTTTAAAAAGCCTAGCAAGCAGCTGACCAGATAGAACTCAGGCCATCTTGTCCACAGGTTGCACTCCTTCACTGGGCAGGTGATGGAGCCCCATCCAACAGTTCAGTGTTACCTTTATAGGCAATGTAGAGGAGAAGCCCTTCATGAAGCCTTATTACAGATGCCAAGTCAGTGGTGTATAACCAGCCATATTATGGAGTTGCGGCGTGCAGCCTGACCGTGGAGATGGCCCAAGGAGCCAGAATGTGGAGCTACATCACAGGACCATAATTCTGGAGCTATAACAAGAGGCTGTACCGTGGAGCTCCGTCATGGGGCCACACCACGGGGATGGGTTATGGAGTTGCAAAGGCACTGTGAGCTATCACATGGAGCCACACCATGGAGCTACATCACGGGGCCTTGCTATGGGTGAGAAGTATGGAGCCAGACCGTAGTGTCAAATGGTGACCAAGGCAGTGCAGGCTCTGCAGGGCTGCGAATGGGTCTTGTGTGGAGATTCCCTGGGCTAAGAGGAATTGTGCTGCGACTATGCTGAGTGATGTGTTTGGAAGCTCACACAGCTGGAAGAAGTACAACAAGCGAACAAACCAAAAATCGCAAGCAGTTGCAGGCTGAAAGTATTAGTGGAGAATCTGTTGGGCTGAAAAATACATCATATCTGCATTCAGTCCTCTCCTTCACCGAAAGCAATCCGCAGTACAGTCCTTGGTACAGTCCCAGTGAACAGCTCTACAGTACAGTCCCCATGTACAGCCTTACAGTACAGTCCCAGTGAACATCCCCTTAGTACAATTCCACTATACTGCTCCCTGTACATCCCCACTGTACAGCTCCACTACACACCCATAGTATAATCCACAGTACAGCATTATGGTAGAGTTCTATGGTACAGACCCCTGGTGCAGCCCCACGGTGCAGCCATGTGGTTCAACCCCACACTACAACACCGAAGTGCAGTCCCACAGTACAGTCGCTGGTATAGCCCCACATTACAGTTGCGGGTACAGCCCCAGTACAGTCGATGGTACAGTCCCACAGTACAATCGATGGTACTGCCCCACAGTACAGTTGATGGTACAGTCCCACAATACAGTCGATGGTACAGCCCCATAGTACCGTCGATGGTACAGTCCCACAGTACAGTGAATGGTACAGTCTATAGTAGTCGATGGTACAGCCGCAGTACAGTGGATGGGACAGCTCCACAGTACAGTCAATGGTACAGCCCCACAGTACAGTTGTTGTATAGCTCCACAGTACAGTCGATGGTACAGTTCCATAGTACAGTTGATGTACAGCCCCACAGTACAGTCCCACAGTACAGTTCCACAGTACAGCCCCACAGTAGAGCTGCATGGTGTAGCCGATGATACAACACCATGAGACAGTCTCATTGTACTATGTGAGTCTCACGTTACAGACCCATGTTAGAGACGTACAACACAGCCCCATGGTGCAGCCCTACAGTATAACTGCACAGATCAGCCCTGTAGTACAGCTCCATAGGTTTCAGGAAATAGGGGTGGGGGGAGATATGGAACAGGCAGAAGGGATCAGTTTAGTTCAGCATTGTGCTCAGCATGGACATTGTGGACCGAGGGTCAGCTCCTGTGCTGTACTGTTCGGTATTCTGTAGCTCCCCCACCGCTCCGGTACTGTCTCACATTCTCATGGAAGATGGCCACTGTAGAGGCCCAGGGTACCTTGCCGGTCTAGAGAGTAGACCCAAGCTTTAATTCCACAATTCAGCCCCGTGGCCCAGCCCCACGGTACAGCCCAGTTCTACAGACTTGTGATAGAGGCTGTCCAAGCAGCCCTGTGGCAGAGACACACAGTACAGCACAGTGGTACGGAGTCCCACAGTGAAGACTCATGGTAGAGTCCCACAGTATAATCTCACTGTGCCACCCCTTGGTGCAAACATACCACCGTCCCACTGTAACAAGAGAAAATCTGCAGCTGCTGGATAAAAAGTACAGTCAACGTTTCAGGCCGAAGCCGTGCCGGAGGGTTCTGGCCCGAAACGTTGACTGCACTCTTTTCCCAGATGCGGCCTGGTCTGCCGAGTTCCTCCAGCTTTCGTGTGTGTGTGTGTGTGTGTGTGTGTGTGTGTTGCACTGTATATCGCTGTGGTACAGACACACAGTACAGTCACTGAACTCAGCCCCACAGTTTAACTGCAGAGTAAAACCACAGGGTAGGATCCACAGTACAGCTCAACTTCCTCCTGGTGGAGCCCCGACATTAAACGCCAGGATACAGTCCAGAGAGAGAGAGCACTATAGTACAGAGCAGGAGTACAGTGACATGGAGCTGTGGTGAACTAGATATACCTGTCTGACTGCTCCTGTGGCTCCTCCCACAGACCCTGCTGACTGCCCCTGTGGCTCCTCCCACAGACCCCTGTATAAAGGCGACTGTGGCCTGCTGCTCTCCCTCATTTTCCCAGGATGTAGTGTTGTTCTTCAGTCAATAAAAGCCGATATCTCACTTCCTAAGTCTCAGCGTGAGTTATTGATGGTGCATCAATTTTATTGACTGAAAGTTACAACATGGAAACCGCTTTACGCCCAGAACGCCTGGACTTGGACCCCCAAGACCCTGGAGCAGCTCTTGCCTTTGAACACTGGCTGGTGTGCTTCCAATCGTACTTAGAGGAGGTTCGTGCCACCGACTCGGCTGTTCGGCTCAAACTTCTCCTCTCGAGGGTCGCCCCAAAAGTTTATTCGTTCATCAGGGACATATCCACCTACGAGGAGGCGCTTGCCGCCCTCAAAAGACAGTACCTGCGGCCAGTAAATCCAGTTTATGCACGGCACCGCTTGGCAACACGAAAACAGCGGCCTACGGAGTCGACTGCTGAATTTCTCCGAGAACTACAGGCACTCGCGCGGACTTGTGACTGCCAAGCGCTCACAGCGGAACAGCATACGGAACTCTTGGTCCGAGACGCTTTTGTGACTGGGGTCCGGTCAGTGTGTATACGCCAGCGGCTGCTGGAAAAAGCTGATCTTACCTTACGCTCCGCGATAGAGACGGCCGATACGATAGAGGCTGCGCAGCTGAGTGCAAACCGCACTTCTACCGTCCTGACACTGCGCAGCTTGTCAAGGCCACCCGCCCTTTTGAGCGACTGAGTATTGACTTTAAGGGCCCCCTTCCCTCCACCGACCGCAATGTCTACTTTCTCAGTATTATTGACGAGTACTCGCGATTCCCCTTTGCCGTTCCCTGCCCCGACACTACTACCACGTCGGTCATAAAAGTCCTGCGCCAGCTCTTCACTCTGTTCGGATATCCCTGCTATGTCCACAGTGATAGAGGGTCCTCCTTTATGAGTGACGAGTTGCGCCGGTTCCTGCTTGCTAGGGGCATAGCTACTAGTCGCACCACGAGTTATAATCCCCGGGGGAATGGCCAGGTGGAGAGGGAGAATGCCACAGTGTGGAAGGCCATACTTTTAGCCCTTAAGTCACAAGGGTTGCCGGTCTCCCGATGGCAGGAGGTCCTCCCTGAGGCACTCCACTCTATCCGCTCCCTGTTGTGTACGTCCACTAATGCCACCCCTCACGAACGCTTATTCTCTTTTCCCAGGAAGTCTGTCACTGGGACCACCCTGCCAGTTTGGCTGACGTCCCCGGGGCCAGTGCTGCTACGTAAACATGCGAGGAGTAATAAGTACTCACCACTGGTCGAGAAGGTTCACCTCCTGCATGCTAATCCCCAGTATGCCTACGTGGTCTTGCCTGATGGGCGGGAGGACACGGTCTCTGTCCGCGACCTGGCGCCCGCCGGAGCAGCAGACCACTACCCCGAGCACTCCACGGTAACTATGCACCCTGTACCCGAGGTGACTCCGCACGCACCGTGCCCCACACAGACTCCGTACGCGTCTGTTCCAGGGACCTCGCTCACACGCGAGGGATCCCTGACACCTCCTGTTGGGACAGAATCAACCCACTCTCCACCTCCGGAGCAAACACCACCTCCGGCTCCTGTGCAATTGCAGCCGGAGCTACGTAGATCGCAGCGAACGATTCGACCACCTGATAGACTTAACCTGTAAATATGCTTGGGAATTTTTTTTTTTAAACAAAGGGGGGGTGAATGTGGTGAACTAGATATACCTGTCTGACTGCTCCTGTGGCTCCTCCCACAGACCCTGCTGACTGCCCCTGTGGCTCCTCCCACAGACCCCTGTATAAAGGCGACTGTGGCCTGCTGCTCTCCCTCATTTTCCCAGGATGTAGTGTTGTTCTTCAGTCAATAAAAGCCGATATCTCACTTCCTAAGTCTCAGCGTGAGTTATTGATGGTGCATCAGGAGCGGATTCACCAAAAAGGCTCCGTGGTACGGCCGACATGAAACAACTCCTTGCTGTACCGTCCAACACAACAGCTCCATGGTATCGCCTTACAGAACAGGCCCGCAGCAGAGCTGCAGAGCCAGTCAGTCGTTCAGTCCCATGACATAACCCACAGGACGAGATGAGCTTCATGGTACGGGCCCACAGTCCTGATTATGCTCCGGTGACGCAATACGCCACAGTACAGCGGCAGAGCAAAGCCACGTGGCCAGAGCTGGCAGTGCAGCCAGACCGAACAGCCCTACAGTGAGACCCGCATGGTACAGACCCGCACTACAGCCACGAGTAATGAGGTACTGTCCCAGGAGTGTCCTGGGGTCATCGACTGTATCTGGTGCTCGCGGTGTGGCCTCCTGTATACTCGGTGAGAGGCAACACGGCTTGGGAGACCGCTTCGCCGAGCACCCGTGTTACGTCCACCACAGAAAGGGGGATCTCCGGGTGGCCACCCATTTGAACTCTACTTCCCGTTCCCATTCCGACGTGTCAGTCCGTGGCCTCCTCTACTGCCGTGATGAGGCCACACTCGGGTTGGAGGAGCAATACCTTATATTCCATCTGGGTAGCATTTGACCTCATGGCGTGAGCATCGATTTGTTGAACTTATGGTAATTTCCGCACCCCCCCCCCCACCTTCTCCATTCTCCCATTTCCGTTTCCCTCCCTCACCTTATCTGCCCATCGCCTCCCTCGGATGCTCCTCCCCTTCCCTTTTTTCCATGGCCTTCTGTCCCCTCCTGTCAGATTCCCCCTTCTCCAGCCCTGCATCTCTTTCACCAATCAACTTCCCAGCTCTTAATTTCACCCCCTCCCCCTCTCCCGGTTTCACCTACCACCTACCACCTGTACTTCTTCCTCCAGTCCTCCCAACTTCTTACTCTGACTTCTCCCCTTCCTTTCCAGTCCTGAAGAAGGGTCCCAGTCCGAAACACCAACTGTTAATTCTTCTCCGTAGATGCTGCCTGCGCTGCTGAGTTCCTCCAGCAGTTTGTTTGTGTTGCTCCGGATTTCCACATTTTCTTGTGTTGGTGCTGTTCCATGATACAGGTCGATTACAGTCCCACTTTATATCTCTATGATATGACCCCCCCCCCCCCAGTGCAGGCCCACCGATTAGTTCCACACTACAACCCCGCCACGTAGCTTCATAATTCTGTTCTCTATGCAGCTCAGGCAGAGATCTTTGGCTTCAGCATTTCACTTGTTCCTTCAACAGAAGCCCAACCAATCTTTCTCCACCTTCTCTTTAGTCAATTTTGTCTGTAAGTTATAAAATACTTGATAAGGTAGCCGTTCTTTCCCAGCGATGTAACAGAACAGCACAGTAACCTCATACACCTTATGGAACAAATTCATCTACCACCCCTGTGTCCATTAATTCCACCAAGTTCCTACAATTTAAAGATGTTGCTATGGGAATTCACATGGATCCAAGCTCCCAGCCTTAAACTTACCCAGAGCTGTGGAACAGTCCTTTCTGGGGCCCCTCTCCTTGTGGTACATTTTCAGTGCACTTAGCACGGGAGCAGAAAGCAGGGGTTTTAGCTTTGCTGCCAGTATCCCAGTCCTTGTTCCACCTGCCCTTCCCTTTCCCGTCTTCCTCACCTCCCCGTCAGGAGGTTCCCAAGAATGAAAGGGCTAACATATGAGGAGCATTTAATGGCTCTGGGCCTGTACTCTCTGGGGTTTAGAAGAACGAGAGGGGGATATAACCATATAACAATTACAGCACGGAAACAGGCCATCTCGGCCCTTCTAGTCCGTGCGGAACGCTTACTCTCACCTAGTCCCACTGACCCGCACTCAGCCCATAACCCTCCATTCCTTTCCTGTCCATATACCTATCCAATTTTGCTTTAAATGACAATACCGAACCTGCCTCTACCACTTCTACTGGAAGCTCATTCCACACAGCTACCACTCTCTGAGTAAAGAAATTCCCCCTCATGTTACCCTTAAACTTTTGCCCCCTAAGTCTCAACTCATGTCCTCCTGTTTGAATCTCCCCTACTCTGGGATCTCTTTGAAACTTATTGAATACCGAAAGGTATAGAGTGGGTGTGGAGAGGATGTTTCCCACACTAGGACCAGAGGACACAGCCTCAGAACAGAGGGATGTCCCTTCTGGGCTGACCTTTTTGCCCACATATACCAGTCCTAGTTGACTCTTTTAGTGGGTATAAATGTCCCTTAAACAAAATAATTGTATCTGAGGAACACACACAAAATGCTGGAGGAATTCAGCAGGCCAGGCAGCATCTATGGAAAAGAGTATAGTCAACGTTTTGGGGACCCTTCTTTGTGTCTGATTCCACCACGGCTTCTGACCGTACATTCCAGTTTTCAGCCACTTTCTGTGCAAGAAACATGCCCTAAAGATCAACTTTGAAACTCCTTCCTCTCAATTTATACTTAAGCTCTCTTGTTTTCACTTCCTTTACACTGGGAGAAAGGTTTTGATTATCTACCCTGTCTACGTCTCTCATAATGTTACAATAGACAATAGACAGTAAGTGCAGGAGTAGGCCATTTGGCCCTTCTAGCCAGCACCGCCATTCACTGTGATCATGGCTGATCAGACACAATCAGTACCCCGTTCCTGCCCTCTCCCCATATCCCTTGACCCAGCTATCTATAAGAGCTCTATCTAACTCTCTCTTGAATGCATCCAGAGTCTTGGCCTCCTCTGCCTTCTGGGGCAGAGCATTCCACGTTGTTACGTTGTTCTATCAGACCATTCCTCAGCGGTCCAATCTCTCCCCATAGTCTAAGTCCTTCGTCTTAGGCAACGTCCTGTTAAATTTCCTTGGCACTCTCTCCAGCACTATTATACCCCTCCTATAGTGAGGTGACAGGACGGTACAGGGTAACTCCAGCTGTAGGCTGAGACAATTTGGAAAGGGTGGTTATCAGAGACAGTGTGGCAATGTGCAACGAGTTATATAAGAACATAAGAAACAGGAGCAGGAGTCGGCCATCCGGCCCGTCGAGCCTGCTCCGCCATTCAATAAGATCATGGCTGATCTGATCATGGACTCATCTCCACCTACCTGCCTTTTCCCCGTAACCCTTAATTCCCCTACTATGCAAAAATCTATCCAAACTTGTCTTAAATATATTTACTGACGTAGACTCCATTGCTTCATTGGGCAGAGAATTCCATAGATTCACCACACTCTGGGAAAAGCAGTTCCTCCTCATCTCCATCTTAAATCTACTCACCCGAACCTTGAGGCTATGTCCCCTAGTTCTAGTCTCACCTATCAGTGGAAACCACTTTCCTGCCTCTATCTTATCTACCCCTTTTGTAATTTTATATGTCTCTAGATGATCTCCAGTCATTCTTCTGAACTCCAGCGAGTACAGTCCCAGGCGACTCAATCTCTTCTCAATGAGTGACCTGGAGCTGCAGGCACTGGAAGCCCTAAAATAAAAAAAAAGAAACTGGAAACACGTCAGCAGGTCGGGCAGCATCTGCAGAGAGAAAAACACCGACGGTGAAGGGTAAGCGTAAGGGATTCTGCAGGTGAGTAACACACGCAAAATGCTGAAGGAAGTCAGCAGGTCAGGCAGCATCTATAGAGGCGACGTTTTGCGTCAAGACCTTACGTGGAGATTTTTAAATTTGAAGCATTCTCTCTCTCTCTCCACTGTTGCCACCTGACCTTCTAAGTGCCTCCAGTGTTTTCTGCTTTTACAAACGTGTATATTGAATGAGTTTTCAGATGGAGTGGGATGCTACTGTCAGTCCGTGTGGTGAGTTACAAACATGCATTAGAGTCAGTGAACTGTTTGATAAATTAGTCAGGTCCCCTTGACAGACCATCTGAAAGTGGCTCACTCACAATGATGCTGATTAGTTCTGTCACAGTATTTCTGTTTTGCAGGGAAGGGAACCAAATAAAAATTCACATTTCTGTAATTGAAGTACCATCTTCAATTTACAGCGATTGTCAATAATTTATCGGCCTGTCATGTCGCACCCGTTTTGCTCAAGCGGCAGCCAGCATTAACAGCAAATGAAGTACACGTGACGGAGCGAGCAGAGCTCCTGGGGGAGCCTAGCTGGGGGAAGACTACTGGAAGCCCGTCTCCCGAGACAGCAGGTCTGCCAGTCAGACCACCTCGACTGTCAGAAACGTCACTCACACAACGGTTGACAACAGCAAGCTGCATTTGCATGGCCTTTCCCAAAGCGCACAAGAAAGGATTTGGATTTCTAGAACTCCCAAAGCACTTCTTAGCGAGAAACTGCAGTCACAGTTGTACTGGAGGAGTCAAGGCAAGTCTCACGAACAGGAAGGCATCAGTGACTAAATGAAAAACCAAAAATGCAGAAGGAAAAGTTCTCAGTTCTGGAGAAGGGTCCTGTACCTGAAACATTGGTCAGGTCACCTTCCACTGATGCTGCCTGACGTGGGTCTTCCCTGTGTTTTTTGGTTTTATCTCAGATTTGCAGCATCTGCACTTTTGCTTTGATTTTCCACAACTAAACAGAGCTGCCTCAGTGTCAATTGTAGTCACTCCAACCTTTATCTTTGGAATATAACTCATCGGTCTATGTTTGGACCAAGGTCTGAAAAAATGGCTGGTCCTGTGCAATAACCTTAAACATGTCCGATGCTGGGGTTGAATCTGGATATAGAAAGCCACTGCTAGGTCTCTGGGGACTGTTCATTAAGCATTTTGAGGGAGATTCTCCTCGCCATCTCTGCCTCAGCTGCTTCTCTCGGGACCAGACATTGTGGATTCAAGACCTACTCAAATACTGTGAGAAGTTACTGTGAATTTGTGCTCCAACTTCAGACTTGAGGGAGTGTCGCAGTGTCAGTGGTATCGTCTTTCAAAGGAGACGTTCACCTAAGCCCTTTCTGCCTCTCGGGTGAATGTGTGAGATATCAGGTCAGCATTTGAGGAGCAGGGAAAGCCCACCAGCGCCTGACCGTCAATCCACTTCCTCGGGATGTGTGGAAGGATCCTGTCTTGTACTGACCAGCTGTTACATTCGCAATGTCACTGTCCTGCAATTGACAAAGATACCACAGAAATTCAATAGAACAGCATCTCATATTCCTCCTGGGTGGTCTACAACCATAATGACTGGCTATTGAATTTTCCAGTTCTAGGAGGACCACAACCTCACCGTAGTTTGGAGGCTTGTGTGTCTCAATGACCCTGAGAGTTAGGCTGGCTGGAGTCAGGACTTGCTGCTTTTGCTCCTGGTAGGGTCACCCATGCCGAACAGGTCAAAGGGTAGAGGACAGACTTAGAGTGGTCCACTGGTCCTCCAGGTTTAGGGGTTCAGCTCAGGGCTAGCAACCCTGACATGAAAATCTATGGCCCTCTGGCCCATAACATGTAACCTACTCTAGAAACTACCTAGAATTACCCTACCACATAGCCCTCTATTTTTCTAAGCTCCATGTACCTATCTAAGAGTTTCTTAAAAGACCATATTGTATCCGCCTCCACCACCACTCTCGCCGACAGTGCATTCCATGCACCCACCACTCTCTGTGTGAAAAACTTACCCCTGACATCCCCTCTGTACCTACTTCCAAGCACCTTAAAACTATGCCCCCTCACGTTAGCCATTTCAGCCCTGGGGAAAAGCCTCTGACTATCCACGTCATCAATGCCTCTCGTCATCTTATACACCTCTATCAGGTCACCTCTCATCCTCCATCGCTCCAAGGAGGAACGGCCGAGTTCACTCAGCCTACTGTTGTAAGGTATGCTCCCCAATCCAGGCAACATCCTTGTAAATCTCCTCTGCACTCTCTCCAGAGAATCCACGTCCTTCCTGTAGTGAGGCGACCAGGTCTGAGCACGGTACTCCAAGTGGAGTCCAACTGACCAAACAAAATTGTTACGGAGACAGCGATCCTTCTACATCTGAGTGTGACCGTATTCCTGAGTCTCCACCTGGGATCTGTGTGACCGACAGTAGTGAAAGCCAAGAGGAAGTTTCTGACATGATGAAGGAAGTCCTGGACACTGCTGGAGATGGAGGACCTTCACTGCTGCCCTAAACGCCAGCAGCGTAACGGTCAGTAAGTAGGTGAACCATTCCTCGTATGTTCTCCCCACGCTTTCCAGTCTCTCTCCTTCTGATCCACCTCCGGTCCTCGCAATTTTGTTCCTATTTCCATACACCTCCTCCAGCCTCCCCCATCAGCCTTTTATTTCTTCCTTTCCCTCACGGTTCCATCCAATTCACTACTCACACATCCATCTTAATTCCAGCACAGGGAGCCTTTGTGTCCCCACTTATCGCCTGCCAGCCTCTGTCTCTGCTTTCATCCTCCCCGCACCCTAGTGACTCCACCTACCTCCGCTGATCACCCACCCACCTCGTCCCTCTCCCCACCCAGCCCCATCTGCCTGTTATCCGTTACCCCTCCTCGATCCACCCATCACCTACTAACGCCTGCCACAGCTCCTTTGCTCTCCTCCTTACACCGACTACCTTCCTTCTCCAGCTCTCAGCCATGTCACGGGGCTTTGACCTGAAACATCAGCAGTTCCTTTCCCCACAGGCGCTGCTTGATCTGGCAGATAGATTGTTGCTCCGGATTCTGGTGTCGGCAGACTCTTTTGTCTCCACAGAAACCCAGGGTCTCCTTTTTTCCTCCTTTTCACTAAACAGTTTTCCCACTAAATGCCTAACGCCTGAACAATGGTGCCTGCATCAGATTTACACCAGGTACACCAGAGGATAGTGTAGATGGAGCTCGTCAGCCTGGGAAGGCAGTCCATCTAAGAGAGTGAAGACTCTGATTTCAAACCTTAGCTGCCTTGCGGCCATATCCACTCATGGAAAAGGCTTCGGGAGTAAACCCTGAGGACAAATCCAGAGCTGGAGTCCCTAAGGCAGTCCGACATTGTCTTCAACCTCATTCTGGCAACTCCTGCGACATCACTGGTGCCAAGCTGTATCGGCCCTTGTCCTTCCCTTGGACAACATCGGTGTCGTGGAGAGGGGAGACTGGCTGCTTGGGCAACTGCCGGCCTTCCATACAACCCTGCCCAGGCATGTGCTCTGGAGAAGACTTTCCAGGCGCAGATCCAAGGTCTCGCGAGACTAACAGACGCCATACACCAGACGGTTCCGCAGTCACGTCAAAGGAAGACAAATCTTTGCTTGACACCGTCACATGGGTGACCTCTGCTAAGCACCAGCATATAGTCTGGCTCCAGCTCACACCAAGATAGAGATGTCTGTGTACCTGGGGCAGCTACTAGTGCCAGGGATCTGCCAGGACCAGGCCGGACGTGTGGTCTTCAATAAGAGAGTGAGTTTTCTATAATCCCTTACCACATAAGAGGCCATTCAGCCCACTGAGTCAATGCTGACTCAGAGCAATCCCATCTGTCCTATTTCCTCACCTTAACATCTTCTTTCCACATTCCCATCAATCCTGCAACCCTGTGACCCTTCTCCCAAACAGACCCATCTCTTGCCTCCACATGAGGACCAATTTACAGTGACATGCACGTCTTTGGGATGTAGGAGAGAACTGAAGCAGTTGGCAGAAGCCCACACGGCCACAGAGAGAAGGCACAACACCAGAAGTCAGGATGATCCTAGCTTGCCAGAGCTCTCCCCGCCCAGTCAACTCCTTTTGCAGCAACTTCAGAAACGTGGCTGAGAACGGGGAGGGGTCTAATTCTGGCCAAAAGGATTTCCACCTACCTCGATGTCACGGGAAGAAAATTCGCCTCGACTTCCTCAGGAGGCTGAAGAAATTCTACATATCGCTGGCGACCCTCACAGATTGTTATCAATGCATAGAAAGCAGTCTGTCGGGATGCATCCCGGTTTGGTATGGCAACAGCTCTGCGTGTGACTGCGAGATGTTGTGGATGCAGTTCAGCTCATCATGGAAGCCAGCATGCCAGTAACTCACTAATCTTAACCCTAACCATGGGAGGAAACCAGAGCACCCAGAGGAAATCCGCAGGGTCATGGGGAGAACATACAAACTCCACTGAGTTAGATTGATCTCGCAGTAGGTTAAAAGGTCAGTACGACATTGTGGGCTGAAGGGCCTATACTGTACTGTAATGGTCTATGTACCTTATGTAACTAGGTGACTGTTGAATTTTTTTATTGTTAACATGCACTTATGTATTCACCCTGGTAAAACAGCTGCTTGTGCCTTTAAGAGAAAACGATGACATCATTATGCATGTGTGGAGTAGAAAGAGAAGTTACAAAGTTCTAGAAAGAACATTGAATGCTAGTCGTATGGTGAGGAAAGGTGAATAATATTTGATAATATTCATGCAAATTTGTTTATACTTGTTTGTAAATCTAGAACATTGACATGATTTGACATGATTTTCGCGAGTAAGGTATCAGCACTGGACACATGATTGTGTAAAGTTCCTTTTCGGCTTAGTAGATTAGACTTTCTAGTCATTTAAAGTACAAGGCAATATATTGTAAAAGTTTGGCAAAAGTTTATCTCTGTCTTACTTTATTGTTTCATGACCAAATGTGAATGTGTTAATCTCTGTTCACGTAGCGTGAGCAGGGAGAACTCACCCAATTTCCCTCGGGATCAATAAAGTATGTCTGTCTGTCTTCAGGGTCTCGCCAATATGTGTTTGGAGGCTACACACATCTGTGCCAAAGTGAGTATATCTCTTAGTTAAGATGAAATATATTTATTCATATTTTTTGGTGTACATAAGGTACAGG
This sequence comes from Hemitrygon akajei, assembly GCF_048418815.1. NCBI lineage: Eukaryota > Metazoa > Chordata > Chondrichthyes > Myliobatiformes > Dasyatidae > Hemitrygon > Hemitrygon akajei. The sequence goes on from NC_133154.1 coordinate 19,450,310, forward strand.
GTTGATGGAATTCTAATGTTGTTTGTATTGTTTTTTTTAGAATTGCCACTATTGTATTGGTTTTGTATATTTTATTTATTTTCATTGTGCATACTTTGCAAGGGTGTGGTCTGAAATTAAACTGAAATTGTAACGGCAGGAGCTGTTTTTAAAAAAATATTCATTTTGTTGTTTTTATTTTTATACCCTCTTCCTGCATTACAACATCTAAAACAGATAATGGAATTAATGACCCCAAAAAGTATTTGTTGTTCTGCATGTGTATTTTCCCAAGGCTAAAAAATGTACGTGCAGCGTTGCGCTAACCACGCATACTGTTAGCGCCTATGGAGTGGGAACCATTGCTCTGTTGTCCCACAACAACGACAAGATGCAGAGAATGGAGTGGACTGGACTTAAACTCCACTGTTAGTGGTGCAGAGACCTGCCACTCTAATCTCCACATTCCATTAATGAATAAATGTTTCGCTTTGGCTGTGACTTTTAAGTGATAATTAACTGCAAATACGTTTCAATTTTAATACACTGGTGTCCCATCTGTCTATGAGTCACATTCTGTGTGATTTCACAGGAGCGAAACGGCATGAATTATCTTGGGGGTGGGAACAGACCCACTTAACGGGGTAAAATTATTTACCTCAAAGGGAGGGGAGTGGGGGTTTTAATCTGAGTTACTTTTACTGCATGGATTAAATTATTTAATGGCGACACAACGCTTTAGAGTACCAGCGACCCAGGTTCATTACTCGCTGCTGCCTGTAAGGAGTTTGTACGTTCTCCCCATGACCGCGTGGGTTTCCTCTGGGTGTTCTGGTTCCCTCCCACAGTCCAATGACATTCCGGTTGGTAGGTTAATTGGTCGTTGTAAATTGCCCCGCGATTAGGCTAGGGTTAAATCGGGGGTTGCTAGGCGATGAGACTCAAAGGACTAGAAGGGCCTATTCCATGCTGTATCTCAATCAATAAATTTACTTCAGCAGAAACGTAGAACTGAAGTGGGAGGAGGGCCTCAGTCACTGAAGCTTTTCCACACCATTCCACGAGGTCCAGGGCAGCCTACACCTATCACACAGCCTCTGTATCCTAGGATTTCCTTCAGTTTCCCAAATCTGTCGGTCTCAACCTTGAACAGATTTAGTCACGGAACTGAGATCGACAAGAACATTTGCAACTCATTCAAGTACCATTGATTGAAACCATCACACACAAGATGCTGGAGGAACCCAGCAGGTCAGGCAGCATCTATGGAGGGAAACGGATGGTCAACATTTTGGGCCGAGGCCCCTCATTGGGGCCTGTTCATTTCCCTCCACAGAGGCTGCCTGACCTGCTGAGTTCCTCCGGCATTTTGAGTGTGTGTTGATCTAGGTTTCCAGCATCTGCAGAATCGCTTGACTGGAAGTCCACCAACCAACTGGAACATTCCTCCATCTACAGTGTAGGACATCTGCAAAATGTACCGACAGCACCACCCAAAGCCATGACCACTCCCACCAAGGATGGAGGCCTGGTGGCTCTGACATCCATGTCCTGAGGTGCTTTGAGAGGCATGCATGAACTCCATCCTCCTAGCCTTGTCCCACTGCAATCCACCTGCTGCTGAAATAGGTCGACAATGGACACCACTTCACAATGGACACCCTATGCTCATCTCTGGAGTATTGGGATACCATCAACTCCTAAATCAGGCTATTGTTTACTGTCTGTGGATCCACTTTCAGTGCTATTATCCCAAGAAAATTTGTCCCAAAGCTTGTTGACCTGGGACCCAATCCTTTAAAATAAACATAGAAATCTACAACACATTACTGGCCCTTCAGCCTACAAATTTGTGCCGACCATGTAATCTACTCTACAAACTGGCTAGAATTTCCCTACTGCATAGCCCTCTATTTTTCTAAGCTCCGTGTACCTATCTAAGAGTCTCTTAAAATTCCCTATTGTATCCACCTCTACCACCTTCACTGGCAGTGCATTCCACGCACTCACCACTCTCTGTGTGAAATACTTACCTCTGACATCCCCCTTGTACTTACATCCAAGTGCCTTAAAACTACTCCCCCTCATGTTAGCCATTTAAGCTCTGGGGAAAAGCCTCTGGCTATTCACACGATCAATATCTCTCATCATCTTGTACACCTCTATCAGGTCACCTCTCGTCCTCCATCTGTCCAAGCAGAAAAGGCCGAGTTCATTCAACCTATTCTCATAAGGCATGCTCCAGGCAACATCCTTGTAAATCTCCTCTGCACTCTCTCAATAGTATCCTTCCCTTTGCAACTTCTTGAATTCCTGGTCAACAACCACAATTATTAAGGATGGAGAGCAGCACCTCTCAATGTTCTCAATGTTGGTCCACTACAAGGTTGTATCATCAGCCCCCTACTCTACCCACTCCCCTCACTACCCCCCTTCACTCATGACTGTGTGGCAGATTCTGCAGTTGCTCCATCTACAAGTTTGCAGAGGATACCACTGGAGTGAGCCGTATCTCAAATGACGATGAGTCAGAGTGCAGGAAGGGGAAAGAGAACTTAGTGACATGGTGTCATGACAACATCCTTTCCATCAATGACAATCAATGAAAGAGCTGGTCATTAACTTCAGGAATGGGAGTGGTGCACGCACTCCTGTCTTCATCAACAGTGCTAAGGTTAAGAGGGTTGAGAGCTTCAGGTTCCTCGCGGTGAACATCACCGATAACCTTTTCTGGTCCAACCACATTGATGTCATGATCAAGAAGGTGCACCAGATGTTCTACTTCCTCAGGAAGCTATTGAAATTTAACATGTCTCCATTATTCTTTACCAACTGTCATAGAATGGAGAAGATGGCAGCGCAACGCAGTTTGCAGCTGCTACTCCGGAGCTGTTATCTGTTAATTGTTAAGCGGGGTGCTGTGCACAATCCTAATCTGATGAAAAAGAGATGTGGGAGCACGGAGGAACATCTGGAAATCTGCAGGAAGGCCTTCTTCATTGCTGCTGCTGTTGTGAGGTCCAGGTCTCTGCTGAGAAGAACAGACCCCCCGTCCTCGGCCTTGCATTGCCGGTGGCCGTCGTAGTGCGCTCAGCAGAGGATGGTGCTCAGAGAGGCTGTGCCGGAGGGGATGGTCGGAGGCTTGGAGGTTCGACGGACTCAGAGTCCGCTGCGGTTGGGGCGCTTTCACTGTGTGCTGTGTCTGCGAGGCTGGGTCCGACAGAGCTTTCATTGTGTGCTGCGTCTGCGAGGCTGAGTCAGGCGGCGCCGTGGAAGTCCATTGCAGGGGTATTCCCTTCTGCCGCCTGCGTGGGATAACGAGTCTATCGGGACACTGAGGACTTGTGGAAACTGTGTGGTGGTTTCTTTCGAACTTATAGTCTTTTAACATCTTTGGACTATTTTTACTGTGCCCATGGTCTATTTTTATCAATTATGGTATTGTCTGTACTGTTGTAACTATATGCGAACTATAACTATATGTAACTATGTGGTTTTGTGTAGGTCTGGTAGCTTTAGTTTTTTGGTTTGTTGGGTGGTTGAGTTGGTCTCCTGACTTGGTGTGTCTCGGTAGTCTTGTTTTGTCTGGTGGATTTGGAGCTCCTTTCCGGGAAACGCGCTAAGATGGTAGCGCGATATTAATATGCAGCCGCTTCTTCAGACTCTGGATTTGGGGATTACCAAACGTTACGTGGATTTTCTAGTGTAGTCTGTTTTGTTGTGTGCTTTTGTGATATCATTCTGGAGAACGTTGTCTCATTTTTTAACTGCATTACATTTGTGGTTTCTAAATGACAATAAACTGAAACTGATTAACTGACAGATTAGAAGGCAAGGAATCCTGTCTGGCTTCACAGCTTGGTACGGCAACCTCTTTTCTTATGACCACAAGAAATTCCAGAGATTTGTGGACATGGCTCACCACATCACGGAAACCAGCCTCCCCTTTGGGGATTCTGTCTACATTTCTCACTGCCTCAGTAAAGCAGGCAGCATAATTAAAGAGTCCACCCAGCCTAGGCATTCTCTCTTCTTCTCCTCCCATCAGTAAGAGCTACCAAGGTCTAGGAGGCTGGTAGAATGGTGCGAGCACAACTAGTTGAGTCTCAACTCGGACAAGACGAAACAGATGATTACGGACGCTAAGAAGGTGCAGGCTCTCCACTCCTCACTGCACATCCACAGCTCCTCTATGGAGAGTTAGGAGCACCGAGTTTCTGGGAACGAACATGACAGACGCTGGTCCATCAACGCCACCACTCTGGTCAAGAAAGCACAGCAGCATCTCCATTTTCTGAGAAGATTGATGTGAGTGAGGCTCCCCCTCCCCTGATTTTAACCAAGTTTTACTGGAGCACCACCGAGAGTGTCCTGACCAGGTGTATCACCATCTGGTATGGGAATTACAAGGCAGCTGACCGCAAGTCCCTACAAAGGCTTGGGAGGACTCTGCTGAGAGGATCCTTGGGGTCTCTCTTCCACCCATTAGAGATATTTATCAGGAGCACTGTGTACACAGGGTCCTTAATTGTCAATGGTCTTTGATCTCTCTCATCTCTTTTATCTCCCATCATCAGACAGGAGTACCGTAGCATTAAGGCAAGAACTGCTGGATGGAAAACAGCTTCTTCTCCCAGGCTATAAGACTACAGAACTCCCTACCGCCACCCAGGTCTCATCACGTACGAGGCGCCAGTAGCGTTATACTGTTCACTTTGTAACTTATATCGTATGTGTATCTGACTTCTTGTTAGTTTATTTGTGATATTACTTTGTGTGTTATGCGTGTGAGTTAGATGTGCTGAGATGCGTACCTTAGCCCAGAGGAACATCGTTTGATTTGGCAGTATACCTGTGTACCATTGAATGACAATAAACTGACCTTGAACTTGAAAGTACTCACCGCCAAGCTCAAGGGCACCTTGTATCCCACTGTTAGAAGAGTGTTGAACAGTCCCCTAGTATGAATACATGAACTCTTGGCCTCAGAATCTGTCTCAGCACAGCTCTTGTGTCTCACTGTCCTCCTGCCTACACTGCACTTTCTCTGTAAATCTAACACTAGATTCTGCATTGTTGCTGTCTTCCCTTGTACCACCTCAATGTGCGGTTGTTATGAATGTTATGCAAAACAAAATGTTTCATTGTACCTTGGTACTTCTGATAAGAATAAACCCATTTAGCATATCAGTCCAAACTGGCTAAACCCTTGACCAACACTCCTCTTGAAACATCTACCTGCGATTTCCTTTAGAATCTTAGCAGGTCAGGCAGCATCTATGGAAATTAATAGACAGTCAACACGTCAGGGTCTCGGCCCGAAAGGTTGACTGCCTATTCGTTGCCACAAATGCTGCCTGGCCTGCTGAGTAACTCCAGCATTTTGTATGTGTTGCTCCGGATTTCCAGCATCTGCAGACTCTCTCATATCTATCCTTTAGAATCTGATTTACTTCAATGGAGTTGCTTCTTATTGTTCAAAACTTCAGAGGTTCAAAACCTCTTTCTACAGAGACTACAACACTCCTGATGTGGCCTCAACAAGCTGGAGTTGGTATGGTAACATAGTGGTCAGCACAACGCTTCACCGTACCAGCGACCTGGGTTCAATTCCAGCCACTTTCTCCATTTCTGCTGGGAAATGGGTTTCTTCCCACATTCTAAGGATGTAGGTTAATTCACCATTGTAAATTAGTTAAATCAGGTGGGCCAGAAGGCTCAATCAATGAGTAAATAAATAAATACATTCCCCTCGACTCTCACTTCTCACTAGGTTCTTCACTCCCGTACTCCATCCCTGCAATATAAGTACATAGTGTTACTGAAAATAGAAACAGTAATTGCTGGAGATAAACTAGCAGGTGTCAGGGGAAGAAGTCAACAGTTCAGTTCTGAGATCCCTCGACTGAGCTGAGAAAGAGGGAGAGGAATTTCTCACACAGGGTGAGATAAGCTCCTTTCTCTCAGTTCCATTTGCCTTCTGATCTGTCCATGGTTCCTGCACGTTTGGAACCAGTGCTTCAGGATTCCAAAGCAAACAGGCATTTCCAGTTTCCTGCTGTTGCCCCACCTGTTTACATCCATCTGCAGACTCTTCAAGTTTCCACCTGGCGATATATCATCTATGAACCTGGATAAGGTCCACCCTGCCTTTTCACCAGGGCCTTTAGCACACCTTGTGAACAACTCGGCTCAGTGCCACTCTATCACTAGCATGCCAGCCCAAAAATGAGGCACCTGTTTCTACGCTGGTCCATGGGCTCCTCTTGTGCCAAGGTGGAGTAACACCTTATATTCTGTCTGGAAAGCCTCCAGCCTGATGGCATCGATTTCTCCTTCTGGTAAACACACTCCCAACCCCCTTTCTCTGTTCCCTGCTCTGATCTTTAATCTCTTCCCACAAGCCTATTACCTCCCCCTGGGTCCCCTCCTCTCCCTTTCTCCTATGGTCCATTCTCCTCTCCTACCAGATTCTTTCTTCTCCAGCCCTGACCTTTCCCATCCACTTGCCTCCACCTATCCAGCTAACCTCCCCCCCATCTTTTTATTCTAACATCTTCCCTCTTCCTTTCAGTCCTGAAGATGGGTCTCAGCCCGATACATGACTGTTTATTCATTTCCCTAGATGACGTATCACATCACCTCCTGGCAGCTCCTGCAGCCAAGCTGATGCAAAATGTACTGCTTCGCATTCCTTTGGACCACATCCGCGAAGCCGAGAGTGGGATCGTAATGTCTGGGCAGCCCAGGATCTCCACATTCATCACCCAGGTCTGCGACCCCGGGCGCATCCATTGTCTACTTAGACAGACAGAGACATTAATAATTAGATGCTGCCTGACCTGCTCAGTTCCTCCAGCATTTTGTGTGTGTTGCTCTGGGTTTCCAACAAGCACTTTCTCCTGTTTGTACTCTCGGCTTTCTGACCTCTAATCAGCCCTCAACCATGCTCCTTAATTCTTTGATCTAACGGCCTTAGTGAATGATTTTGAAAATTCAGTCCTACTATGTTCACTGGTTCCCCATCTGCCAAACCAAAACATTTTGAGATTAATTACAGGGCAATAGGATATTGTATTAGAGTGTTGCAAGGTCTACATTTGGAGATTACGGTGGGCAGTTGATCAATGATGGTCCATAGGCCTTCTGCTACACAATTGTCCTGAGTTGATTATGTCATGTCGCCCAATCATCGAAGATGCATTTTCAGCCCATCTCATCCACGCTGACTGTAATAGTTATCTATGTCAACATGAGGAAATCTGCAGATGCTGGAAATTCAAACAACAACACACACAAAATGCTGGTGGAACACAGCAGACCAGGCAGCATCTATAGGGAGAAGCGCTGTCGATGTTTCGGGCCGAGACGTCAACAGCGCTTCTCACTATAGATGCTGCCTGGCCTGCTGTGTTCCACCAGCATTTTGTGTGTGTTGTAGTTATCTATGTCATCTCATTTAACTACACCCCCTCTGCCTTTCCTATACAGATTCCTGTTTGTTTTCAGAATCAGAATCCAGTTTATTATCACCAGCTTGTGGCGTGAAATTTGTTAACTTAGCAGCAGCAGTTCATTGCAATACATAATCTAGCAGGGAGAGAAAAAAATAATAATAAATAAACAAGTAAAACAATTACGTATATTGAATAGATTATTTTAAAATGTGCAAAAACAGAAATACTGTAAACAGTATTAAAAAAATGAGTCAGGAATCAGATGGCAGAGGGGAAGAAGCTGTTCCTGAATCGCTGAGTGTGTGCCTTCTGGCTTCTGAAGTCTCCTACCTGACAGTAACAGTAAACATTATAAACATTGTAATTGTATCTGTCTCCACTATCTCCTCTGGCAGCTTGTTCCAAATATTCAGCACCCTGTGTGAAAAGCTCACCCCTCAGACTGCCTTTTAAAATTCATAACATAAGAACATAAGAAATAGGAGGAGGAAGAGGCCATCTGGCCCATCGAGCCTGCTCCGCCATTCAATAAGATCATGTCTGATCTGGCCATGGACTCATCTCCACCTACCTGCCTTTCCCCTATTATCCAAAAATCTATCCAACCTTGTCTTAAATACAATTACTGATGTAGCCTCCACTGCTTCATTGGGCAGAGAATTCCACAGATTAACCACTCTCTGGGAAAAGCAGTTCCTCCTCATCTCCGTCCTAAATCTACTCCCCCAAATCTTGAGGCTATGCCCCCTAGTTCTAGTCTCACCTACCCGAGGAAACAACTTTCCTGCCTCTATCTTATCTATCCCTTTCACAATTTCATATGTATCTATAAGATCTCCTCTCATTCTTCTGAATTCCAGTGAGTACAGTCCCAGGTGATTCACTCTCTCCTCATAGTCTAACCCCTTCATCTCTGGAATCAACCTGGTGAACCTTCTCTGCACCACCTCCAAAGCCAGTATTATCCTTCCTCAAGGAAGGAGACCAGAACTGCACGCAGTACTCCAGGTGCAGCCTCTGAATTCCTTACTTTTCACCTTAAATCTGTACCCTCTAGTTCCACAATCCCTTGCCTGGGGGTTGGGGACCTTCATAATCTTATATGCCTCTATAAGGTCACCCCTCAGCTCCTATGTTCCAATGAGAATAAACCCAGCCTATCCAATCTCTCCTTGTAACTAAAACCCTCCATTCCAGGCAACATCTGTTGAACACCTTTTACACTCTCTATAATTATACACTTTCTGTAATTTAATTTTTCTATAGTTATCATGTATTGCATTGTACTGCTGCCTCAAAGTTAACAAATTTCATGACATATGATATTAAACCTGATTCTGAACTCTTACGTCTTCACTACTCTATTACCACCTGTATTGCTGATTTCAGGGAGCTATGAACTGACATACCAGGGTCTTCCATTATTCCAGCATTCCTATGGTCCCTGCCATTTACTCTACATATCTCACCAGAATTTGACTCCACACTTGCCTGGAGTAAATTCCGCCTGCCACTATTCTGCCCAACTTTCCACCTGATCTACCTTCCTCTGTGTCTTCAGCCAGCCTTCATCGCTCTCTACTATATCTTTTCCTTCCATCTTCTAAATCCAGAACACTAACGTTCTCATCCAAATCAAATACACTGAATGTCCCAGCACTGATTCCAGCAGTACACCACTTGTTACAGGGTTCCAGTCAGAAGGTCAACCGTCCACCAGCCCCTGCTTACTACCACCAAGCCAATTTTGGATCCATTTTGCCAGCATGCCTCAGACTCCTTGAGCCTGAACTTTTTGGGACTAGTCTGGATAAAAAGCCTTGCTGACATCCGTGAAAACTGTGCCTACTGCTGTGACTTCTTCAGTTTTGTTTTCAGTGAGAAAAGAAAGGAAATGTTTATTCCATTAATCAGTGACAACTAATCTAAGTGTGGTCTCTCAGTGCACCCTGGGCCCAGAGCAATCCACTCAGACCTGCCAGTCTCTCGGCCCTGATGAAGCTGTCACACATTTATCATTTATTAGAAAAACTGACAGATTTGCATTTATTTAAGGATACCATGATGTCTGAAAGCAATTTGTCACTAACTAAATGAATTATTTGTAACCAATCCTTCATCAGCTACTGATTGCAGTCTTGTAGCAAACACAGCATGTAAATCGAGCACAGCAAGCTCCCTGAACACGACGCCGGGGCAGGTGGTCCTGCTGGTTCTGCTGGTGCTTTTAGTGATGTCCAGGATCAGTCTCCTGCTGCCTTCCCAGCTCCCATCTCATGGGTGTGGCTGCCATCGCAATGCAGGTAGCTGGCCACTCTCACACAATGGCTCTGACTGCCAGTAGGTAGACGTGGCTCCTGGTTTACAAGGCAAGATCTGATTTTGCTCTCTCTCCGCAATGGTCACTCCTCTCTCCATGGCGCCGAGGCTATGAAGACTGCCTGGGCTGCTGTGCTCCGTGCCTGCTAATATGGTGAACGGATAAGCGAGGCTTTGGGCCTACTCTGGGTGGTTCCAGGACTCAGACCTGAGGACTCAATATTGGTTCACATTGTTGTTGTTTGCTTCAATTGTTTACATGATTTGCATTTTTTTTTCTTTCCCTTGCGTGTTGGTCTTTTATTTTCTTTCTTTAATTGCATTCTTTTGGTTTTCTTGCTTTGTGGCCGCCTGTGAGCGAGGAAATCTCAAGGTTATATAATTTATACATTCTTTGATAATAAATGTACTTTGAATCTTCGCAAATGTCTTTGACAACTGCAACAATCCCAGCAACTCTAGGAAAATGGTCAGAATTTTGCAAATATTGTAAAAAAAAATGGAAAATGTTATTTTTGAGCACTTAACCTTTTTAGTAGGCTGTCAAATGGAGAGTGGGGAAGATGGCACTGCTCTCTCAGTACCAGGAGGAGACTGTCGGGGCAGCCGGGGTGGGGGTCCACATAGTTTCCAACGAATAGGATTTATGTGATGGGGGAGATATACTCCAGTCACTAGAGGATATGATCCCAGGAGCCTCTCTGGATTGTGCCTTGTGATTTATTTACTTTTCCAGTACAGTGTTAGCTTTTCTTTAGATCCAAAGGATCCTTTGATGCACTACATAGCATCAGGGGACAGAGGCAGACAGTCAGCACATCTAGAAGACATTCTTCCTGAGACAGTCTGGGCCTTACATCTCTTCCAACTGGCACTAACACACAAATGGCTGCTTGACGTGTGCCCTCAGATCCAAGTCTCTGAACAGATTAACCCTCCGCACTTCCATATCATTCTTAAAGTGCTTCACGTAAGTGCAGACACAGAACTAGAACCTGAAACTCCCCACCAATTGAATTCTAGAATAAAAACCGATAGAGCATTTTGCAACTTACTTTGAACAATTTTACGTGCACCCCGCACAAAGATATGTTGCTCAGCACAACAGCTTCAGCCATACCTTGCCTTATCCTTCCTAACTCCCATCAGCACAACCCTCTAATCACTTGCTCCCTCTATTAGCCATGAAATGTCTCCTTGCTAGCTACCTCTATGGTCCTAAACGTAACATCCTTCGCACTCTGAAGTGAAAAAGGTAAATGCCCATCTCATTCTTTGCTGGTCAGCTTTTCTCTTTCCTGGCTTCTGTCTTCATGCTGGGAGTGCCCCTTGTACCATGTAGTGGTACAATAGTGCCCCTTGTAGAGAAAGGCAGGTTACCTGTCCTCTCCTGATAGCTCCACTTACTGTGGATAAGAACTGTGAACTTGGCACAAGAGTTCAAAGTTCAAAGTGAATTCATTATCAAAGTGCATGTAGGTCACTATACACAACCCTGAGATTCCTTGTCTTGCAGGCATACTCAATAAATCCATAATAGAACAGTATTGATAATAGAATCAATGAAAGACCGCACCAACTTGGGCATTCAACCAGTGTGCAAAAGACAACAAACTATGCAAATACAAAAATAAATAAGAATAATATTAAATAATCAATAAATATCAAGAACATGAGATGAAAGAGTCCTTGAAAGTGAGTCCTTAGGTTGTGGGAACCCCACAATGATGGGGTAAGTGAGGCTGAGTGAAGTTATACCCTTTGGTTGAAGAGCCAGCTGGTTGAGGGGTAATAACTGTTCCTGAATTTGGTGGTGTGAGTCCTGAGGCTCTTATACCTCCTTCCTGATGGCAGCAGCAAGGAGCACCCAGGAGCATGTCCTGGGTGGTGGGAGCCCTTGATGATGGATGCTACTTTCCTGCGACTATGCTTCATGTAGATGTGCTCAATGTTTGGGAGGGCTTTACCCATAATGGACTGGGCTGTATCCATTACTTTTTGTAGAATTTTCCATTCAAGGTGTTCCCATACCAGGTTGTGATGAAGCCAGTCAATACACTCTCCACTACACAGCTATAGAAGTTTGTCAAAGTTTTGCATATCATGCCGAATCTACATAAACTACTATGGATGTAGTGGCACTGCTGTGCTTTTGTCATAATTGCACTTACATGCTGGGCCCAGGACAGGTCCTCAGAGATAATAACACTGAGGAATTTGAAGTTGCTAATCCTCTCCACCTCTGAACTTCTGCTGACAATCAAGAATTGTTCAATTGGATAACAAGATGTGTGTTGGCTTTGCAGTTGGTGCCCAATGCTGAAAGCCAATGACAGGTGTAAGGGTGAGACTGCTTGGAGATGAAGGTCTTGGAGAACTTTGGAGAACCGACAATGGGAACTCAAGGCCTGCCAAAAACAGGACCATCTTGCTTTATTCCTTGATGACAAAAGAGACTACTCATGCTTGAATCTGGGGCAACAAAGAAGCTGGAGGAACTCAACAGGTCAGGCAAGATCTGCAGAGGAAAATGGGCAAGACCCTTCACCTGGGCTGAGAGGGGGTGGGGGGGAAAGAAGTAGCCGGTACAGAGAAATGATGAGAAGGGATGGAGTAGGACCAGGCAAGCCATAGGTCCATCCAGAGGAGGTGATGATAGATGATGGAGTGAAGAGTGGGACTAGCAACAGAAGCTGATAGGTGGAGGTAACAAAGGGCTGCAGATGATGGAGTCAGATAGGAAAGGAAGATGGAACATGGAAATAAGCAAAGAAGGTGGGGAGGGGACCCAATGGACAGATGATGTGGATGGAGGAGGTGAAGGGAAAAGGGGAGATTGGAGGCTGGGGTGGGTGTAGGAGGAACTGGGTGGATTAGGAGGAATGTGTGTGTGAGAGAGAGAGAGAGAGAAGGGACAGAGGAGCAGGTTACCTGAAATTGGAGAATTCAATGTTGACCCTGCAAATTTTAGACCACCCATTCAGAATACGAGGTGCTGGTCCTCTGATTTGTGTCGGGCCTCACCCTGGCAGCGGAGGAGGCCAAGGACTGTTAGGTCAGTGTGGCAAAGGGAAGCGAATTAAAATGGCTGGTGAGCACAGGCACAATACGGTCACTGTGGTGAACTAGATATACCTGTCTGGACTGCTCCTGTGGCTCCTCCCACAGACCCCTGTATAAAGGCGTCTGTGGCCTGTTGCTCTGCCTCATTCCCCCAGAATGTAGTGTTGTTCATTCTTCCAGTCAATAAAAGCCGATACCTCGCTTCCTACGTCTCAGCGTGAGTTATTGATGGTGCATCAATTTTATTGACTGGAAGTTAAAGCATGGAAACCGTTTTACGCCCGGAACGTTTGGATTTGGACCCCCAGGACCCTGAAGCAGCTCTTGCCTTTGAACTCTGGCTTGCATGCTTCCAATCATACTTGGAGGAGGTTCGTGCAACTGACCCCGCTGTTAGGCACAGACTTCTCCTCTCGAGAGTCGCCCCTAAAGTTTATTCATTCATCAGGGACCTCTCGACCTATGAAGGGGCGCTTGACGCCCTCAAAAGACAGTACCTGCGGCCGGTGAACGCAGTCTACGCCAGACATCGCTTGGCCACCCGAAAACAGCGGCCTACGGAGTCGACTGCTGAATTTCTCCGAGCTCTACAGGCACTCGTGCGGACTTGTGACTGCAAAACACTCACAGCGGAACAGCATGCGGAACTCTAGGTCCGAGACGCCTTTGTGACCGGAATTAGGTCAGTGTATGTGCGCCAGCGGCTGCTGGAAAATGCTGATCTGACCTTACGCTCAGCGATAGAGACGGCTGATACGCTGGAGGCTGCCCAGCTCTACGCCGATGCGGTCCAGCCGCGCGATTTCCCGGTTCCTGCGAGCGAATTCGCCAACGCCGCTGCCAGTCGCGGTATCACAAACTCCCCGACCTCGTCAGGCAGTAAACTTTGTTACTTTTGTGGGCTTCGGAAACATTCTAGAAACAGTTGTCCAGCTCGCGAAGCGATTTGCTCCAGCTGCGGGAAAAAGGGCCGCCATCTTGCATGCCCGGATGTGAACAACCATCTTTGCCGGCGTCACCATGCCCCGCCCCTACCTACCCGTGTGCGACCTGGGGGCCGCCATCTTGCATGCCCGGATGTGAGCGGCCATCTTTGCCGGCGTCACCATGCCCAGCCCCCGACTCGCCCCGTTCAACTCTGGCCACCGTAACCCTCGACCAAAGCGCTCCACACCAGCTCGCAAGGTCGATGATAGACATCCTGGTGCAGGGACACAGGACTAGCTGCCTGTTTGACACAGGCAACACTGAGAGTTTTATTGACCCGGCCACAGTGCAACGCTGTGGACTCGTGACACGGCCGGTACGTCAGAAGATCACCTTGGCTTCTGGGTCGCATTCCACAGACATCCGGGGGGGGGGGGGGTTGTGTAGCGACATTGGTGGTGCAGGGCACAGAATATCGGAACTTTGAGTTCCTGGTCATGCCTCGACTGTGCACACCTGTGCTATTGGGGCTGGACTTCCAGAGTCATCTCGAAAGTGTGACTATGGCATATGACGGGCCCCTCCCACCGCTCACTGTCAGGAATCCTCAGTTTGGTGGGACTTCGCCATATACTCCGTTACCACACGCACATACACACCGAACCACACATCCCGCCCAGCACCATGCCGATAGCTGTGCTACTGACACTACTTGCAGCCTCTCCACCCTCAAGATCCCTCCCCCATCGCTGTTCACCAACCTGACCCCCGACTGTAAACCGGTGGCGACTAAAAGCAGGAGGTACAGCGCAGGGGACAGGGCCTTCATTCAGTCAGAGGTGCAGCAGCTGCTCGGGGAGGGGATCATCGAGCCAAGCACAAGCCCTTGGCGGTCCCAGGTGGTTGTTGTTCGGACTGGGCAGAAAAATAGGATGGTTGTGGACTATAGTCAGACCATCAATAGGTTCACGCAGCTTGACGCGTACCCCCTACCCCGCATCGCGGATATGGTCAACCAGATAGCTCAGTACAAGGTGTACTCGACGATAGATCTGAAATCCGCTTATCACCAGCTCCCCATCCGCCCAGAGGACCGCCCCTACACCGCCTTCGAGGCGGGTGGCAGGTTCTATCACTTCCTGCGCGTCCCATTTGGTGTTTCAAATGGTGTCTCAGTCTTCCAGAGGGAGATGGACCGGATGGTGGACCAGTACAAACTGAAGGCCACATTTCCCTATCTAGATAACATCACCATCTGTGGTCGCGACTGGTCGGATCACGACGCCAACCTACAACGATTTTTCCAAGTGGCCGAAGCTTTGAACCTTACTTATAACAGGGACAAGTGTGTGTTCGGAACCACACGACTCGCTATCCTTGGGTATGTCATGGAAAATGGGGTCATTGGCCCTGATCCCGACCGTATGCGCCTCCTGTTAGAACTCCCTCTTCCCACCACTCTCAAGGCCCTCCGGCGGTGCCTGGGTTTTTTTTCCTATTACGCCCAATGGGTCCCCCATTACGCAGACAAGGCCCGCCCCCTGGTCAAGTCCACCACATTTCCCCTCTCTGCCGAGGCTTGCGCGGCCTTCAGCTGCATTAAAGGGGACATTGCCAAAGCAACGATGCATGCGGTGGACGAGACCATTCCCTTCCAAGTAGAGAGTGACGCCTCTGACTTCGCGCTGGCTGCTACTCTTAATCAGGAAGGCAGACCAGTGGCATTTTTTTCTCGTACCCTTCAAGGCTCTGAACTTCGGCACTCCGCGGTGGAAAAAGAAGCCCAGGCCATAGTGGAAGCTATTAGGCACTGGAGGCACTATCTCGCCGGCAAAAGGTTCACCTTGCTGACCGACCAGCGCTCGGTTGCGTTCATGTTCAGCAACCAACAGCGGGGCAAAATCAAAAATGATAAAATTTTGCGGTGGAGAATAGAACTCTCCACCTACAATTATGATATCCTGTACCGGCCTGGCAGACTCAATGAACCCTCTGATGCCCTATCCCGGGGAACGTGTGCTAGCGCACAGCTCGACCAGCTGTATGCCCTTCATGCACATCTTTGCCATCCGGGGGTCACCCGATTTTACCATTTCGTTAAAGCCCGGAACCTGCCGTACTCCCTGGAGGACATCAGGACGATGACCAGGGACTGCCAGATCTGCGCTGAGTGCAAACCGCACTTCTACCGTCCTGACACTGCGCAGCTTGTCAAGGCCACCCGCCCTTTTGAGCGACTGAGTGTTGACTTTAAGGGCCCCCTTCCCTCCATCGACCGCAATGTCTATTTTCTCAGTATTATTGACGAGTACTCGCGATTCCCCTTTGCCGTTCCCTGCCCCGACACTACTACCACGTCTGTCATAAAAGCCCTGCGCCAGCTCTTCACTCTGTTCGGATATCCCTGCTATATCCACAGTGATAGAGGGTCCTCCTTTATGAGTGACGAGTTGCGCCGGTTCCTGCTTGCTAGGGGCATAGCTACTAGTCGAACCACGAGTTATAATCCCCGGGGGAATGGCCAGGTGGAGAGGGAGAATGCCACAGTGTGGAAGGCCACACTTTTAGCCCTTAAGTCAAAAGGGTTGCCGGTCTCCCGATGGCAGGAGGTCCTCCCTGAGGCACTCCACTCTATCCGCTCCCTGTTGTGTACGTCCACTAATGCCACCCCTCACGAACGCCTATTCTCTTTTCCCAGGAAGTCTGTCACTGGGACCACCCTACCAGTTTGGCTGACGTCCCCAGGGCCAGTGCTGCTACGTAAACATGTGAGGAGTAATAAATACTCCCCGCTGGTCGAGAGGGTTCACCTCCTGCATGCTAATCCCCAGTATGCCTACGTGGTCTTGCCTGATGGGCGGGAGGACACGGTCTCTGTCCGCGACCTGGCGCCCGCCGGAGCAGCAGACCACTACCCCGTACACTCCACGGTAACTATGAACCCTGTACCCGAGGTGACACCGCGCACACCGTGCCACACCCAGACTCCTCACGACGCTCATGTACCGGGCATCTCGTACGCGTCTATTCCAGGGGCCTCGCACACACGCGAGGGATCCCTGACACCTCCAGTTGGGACAGAACCAGCCCACTCTCCGTCTCCGGTGCAATCACCACCTCCGGCACCTGTGCAATTGCAGCCGGAGCTACGTAGATCGCAGCGAAAGATTCGACCACCTGATAGACTTAACCTGTAAATATACTTGGGGACTCTTTTTAAAACAAAGGGGGGGGGGGGGTGAATGTGGTGAACTAGATATACCTGTCTGGACTGCTCCTGTGGCTCCTCCCACAGACCCCTGCTGACTGCTCCTGTGGCTCCTCCCACAGACCCCTGTATAAAGGCATCTGTGGCCTGTTGCTCTGCCTCATTCTCCAGGATGTAGTATTGTTCATTCTTCCAGTCAATAAAAGCCGATACCTCGCTTCCTACGTCTCAGCGTGAGTTATTGATGGTGCATCAGTCACCCAGCCTGTGTTCGGTCTCACTGACATAGAGGAGGCCGCAACACGAGTATCAAATGCGATAAACCAGATTGGAGGAGATGCAGGTGAATGTCTCACCTACCTGAGAAAGCTGTGGGGCCTCGGATGGTGGCGAGGGAGGAAATGGAGGGGCAGACATTATGCCTCAGTATTTCTATCACACCTCCGTGATTTGCCTCCACATCTACTCTGCTACCTCCCACTGACTACTGGGACCCCCAACACAGTGATTATCCTTTTGCATTTCCTTAGGGCCTTCTTTATTGATTTATTTAGAGATACAGCTCCTTCAGCCCAACAAGCTCACACCGCCCAGTTATACTCATGTGACCAATTAATCTACTAGCCCGTACGTCTTTGGAACGTGAGAGGAAACCGAGGCAGCCCACCCAGTCACGGGGAGAATGTATAAACTCTTTATAGACAGCGCAGGAATCAAGACCTGATTGCTGACATGGTAATAATGTTATGCTAACCACTACGCTACCATGAGGGTCTTTTAGCCTGTCTCCCTGTAATGCCGTCTCCCTACTATGACTCAAGAAGATTCCAGGCGCTGGAACGTGAGATGCCAGTCCTGGTTTTCCTTCAACCATCGCTCTGTGACAGCCCAATATTGCAATCCATCTGTGAATGAACCTGAAGATAAATGGCCACAAAATGAGTCACACTAAAAAGAGTAATATTACCACTCAGACATATCGGCTTTTGTCTGGGGATAGATGGGCAGGGAGCTGGTGTGAGAATAGATCGAAGTGAAGATGGATGGAGAGGGAGAGAGAGGATAGTGGGTAAAATGGTTCAAAGGTCATAAAGTCAGAATGTTTTACAACAACTGAAATTTCTTAAGTCAGAGACACGAGAGATTTTGCAGTTGCTGGAAATCTTGAGCAACACACACACACACACATTCCTGGGGGAGCTGAGGAAGGGCCCCAGCCTGAGATGTCAACTGTTCATTTCCCTCCATTGATGCTGCCCGACCTGCTGAGTTTTCCCAGCATTTTGCGAGTGTTGCCGGACCTTTCTGAAGTTGGCTGTTTCCCAAGGGTCGGTAGCCGGAGGACAGCAACTGGAAGGACGGGGGGAGAAAGCCCAAGGTAAACACAGAATTGCTCCTACGCTGGGAATCGGTGAGGTCTGCAAGCTCTGCTGGAGGAGACACATTGAGGTGAAACTTTTGAAAAGAGAGCTGGTTAAACTGCTGAAAAAGGTGAAAATTGCAGGGCTAATGAGAATTGCGGCTAATTGCCAGGCACTTTTGAAATGCTGACGCGTGCATTGGGATGAGGGGCCTCTTGTTCCTTAAGTTTAAAATTATGCTGTTGTAACAAGATTGAAAAATACAGAGTGCTAATGAAACACTTCTAAAAATGTATTAATTTCCAATAATAAATGTAGAGGGAGTAATTATTAATTCAGTCCATTAATAGGACAAGGTAAAATACATATCTAATTAGGAAGATCAGATTTCTATGTCTAAACAAGCACAACTTGGAAACTATACTTACACCAACAATAAAATAGAATCTTACTTTGATGAAATTCAGAGAATGATCATTATCCTATTAGCAACAACATTAATGTTTAGTGTAATTGCATACCAATTATATATGTAAATTCTGCTAATCTGAAGATATGCTAATATGAGGCGTGGTGGATTGTAAACCACCTCTTCGCAGTTCTCTGGCGTCCGCTCTATGAGACACAGTGCTTGCCAAGGGAACATTCACGGGTTTTAATGGCTTCCGTCAAGAATGGATCGGACCATCTGATGATGTCCCCAGGCCGGGGGATTTTCACCGACTCTGCCCTCTGACGAAGAGAGAAGAGAGCACCAGCGACCGGTGGGTCTCCCTCTCAAGTTCACCCTGTGACTGCATGGATTTTCCATGCTCCCATTTCCTCCCTAGTCCCAAATATTTTTGGGATGCAGAGAGTACTAGAGCACAAAAACAGGCCCTTCAGCCCATATGGCCCATACTGACCAACATACCCACCTAAGCTAATCCCAAATGCCCACATTTGCCCCCCAACCCTCTCTAAACCTTTCCTACCTACGTACCTGACCAAATGACTTTTATGCTGATGACTTGTCCTGACGAACGGTCTCGGCCCAAAACGTCGTCTGTACTTCTTCCTATAGATGCTGGCCTGGCCTGCTGCGATCCATCGGCATTTTGTGTGTTTTGCTTGAATTTCCAGAATCTGCAGCTTTCCTTGTGTTTGACTTTTATACTAATTGGTATAATTTATTTAGCAATACAGTACAGAGAATGCCATTTGGGCCCTTCAAGCCATGTTGCCCCAGACAAACCTCATTGACCCTGACCTAATCACAGGACAATTTACAATGATCCTGTTAACCTACCCGGTACGTCGTTGGACTGTGGGAGGAAACTGGAGCTCCAGGGGAAAACTCATACGGGGACGATGTACAGAGTTTGCTTACAGGACGGTGCCGGAATTGAACTCTGAGCTCCAGAATGCCTCGAGCTGTAAAAGCCTTGCGCCAACCGATACGCTACCGTGGCATCTACTAACACTACTACAGCACCAGGGACCCCGGTTCAGTTCTGCCGCTGTCTGTGGGGAGTTTGTTCTTCCACCCTGCGACTACGTGGGTTTCTCCCGGGTGCTCTGGTTTCCACCTATATCCCAATGACGCACCGGTCAGTCGGTCAATTTGTCGACACATGGGTATAATTGGGTGGCACGGGCTTGTTGGGCTGAAGGGCCTGTTCCCATGCCATATCTCTCAATAAGCAACAATAAGTGTTTGTGTTCCCACCTCTACCACCTCCAAGTACCCACTATGTCCACTTTAAATCGTCCCCCTCCCACCTTAATCCCATGTCCTCTGGTTTTTGCCTTCCTTTTCCTGGGAGGTTAACTGCCCGTTGTAAATTGCCCCAAGTGCGTAGGTGGATGGTGGTAGACTCTGTTGGTGGTTTGCGGGGGGGGAATGCGTGGGGAATGTAGGAGAGAATAGGGTTCAAGAGAAATCACTGGGTGAGTGGGATAGCTCCAAGACTTGACAAAGCCTAAATGGGCTGAATGGCCTCCTTCTGTATTGGGAGAAACTTAGATCTGAGAACAGCTGGGCTGCGGAGCTGGGGGTCATGCCCAGAAACTGGATTGGAGGGTCAGCCTCCAGCTTCGAACGCCGAGCTCCCACAGACGATCTGCCCCATGGGAAGAGCAAACCCCCTCGAACAGCCATGCTAAACAAAATGGCCGCTGGGCCACCCAAGCCTCCCCCCTTACACCAGCTTGTTCCGTTCATTATGGAAACGTCCACAAACCCATGGACGTACCTGGCTACTCCTTTACGATGCAATCTTCATGTATTTTGTAATTTATAATCATTTTTAAGTCTTCCACTGTGCCGTTACTTCAAAACAACAAATTTCATGTCATTTAAGTCAGAATCGGAGTCAGGTTTAATATCACTGGCATATGTCGTGAAATTTTATGATTGTGCTGCAGCAGTACAGTTCAATGCAAGATAATATAGAAAAAACGGCAATTTACAGTAAGTATATATTTACATTAAATAGTTCAATTAAATAAGCAGTGCAAAGACAGAACTTAAAGAAAATAGTGAGGTAGTGTTCATGGGTTCAATGTCCATTCAGATGAGAGAGGGGAAGAAGCTGTTCCTGAATCATTGAGTGTGTGCCTTCAGGCTTCTGTACCTTCTTCCTGATGGTAGCAATGAGAAGAGGGCATGTCCTGGGTGGTGGGGGTCCTTAATGATGGATGACCACCACTTGCGATGCCCTGGAGAGAACTGAGGAGATGTTGTCAGCTTCTTCCCAGACTGGAGAGCGTCACACAAGTAAAATGGTTTTGTGGATGGAGAAACATGTGGTGAAAGATGGTGAAGGGCGGGTGCCTTCACTCAAGTGTTCGTTGGCACAGGATGATTCATTCGGACAATGTCCACCCTGACTTCTAGCTGACATCTGTTTTTTATCCCTTGGTACTCAAATCAGCTGCTGCATTTTCTACAACAGCAACTACAGTCCAGAAATGTCGACTGCCCAGAAGGGTCTTAGCCCAAAATGCCAGCTGTTTATTCCCCTCCGTAGCTGCTGCTTGACCTGCTGAATTCATCCAGTATTTGTGTCTTTTGCGATATCTCAAGGTGCTGTGTAAATGCAAGTCTTAGTTTAGAGGAGAAAGGGATTCTCACAGCCACCTACACGGGGCAGCACTCGACTCAACGATTTAGATGAAGGCATTGAGAATAACATCAGCAAGTTTGCTGATGATACTAAGCTGGGTGGCAGTGTGACATGTGATGAGGATGTTAGGAGAATTCAGGGTGACTTGGATAGGCTGGGTGAGTGGGCAGATACTTGGCAGATGACGTTTAATGTGAATCCGTGTGAGGTTATCCACTTTGGGAGTAAGAACAGGAAGGCAGATTATTATCTGAACGGTGTAGGGTTAGGTAAGGGAGAAATACAAAGAGATCTAGGAGTCCTTGTTCATCAGTTACTGAAGGTGAATGAGCAAGTGCAGCAGGCAGTGAAGAAGGCTAATGGAATGTTGGCCTTTATTACAAAGGGAATTGAGTACAAGAGCAAGGAAATCCTCTTGCATTTGTACAGAGCCCTGGTGAGACCACACCTGGAGTATTGTGTACAGTTTTGGTCTCCAGGGTTAAGGAAGGACATCCTGGCTGTAGAGGAAGTGCAGCGTAGATTCACGAGGTTAATTCCTGGGATGTCTGGACTGTCTTACGCAGAGAGGTTAGAGAGACTGGGCTTGTACACGCTGGAATTAAGGAGATTGAGAGGGGATCTGATTGAAACATATAAGATTATTAAAGGATTGGACAAGATAGAGGCAGAAAATATGTTCCTGATGCTGGGAGAGTCCAGTACCAGAGGGCATGGTTTGAGAATAAGGGGTAGGTCATTTAGGACAGAGTTAAGGAAAAACTTCTTCTCCCAAAGAGTTGTGGGGGTCTGGAATGCACTGCCTCGGGAGGTAGTGGAGGCCAATTCTCTGGATGCTTTCAAGAAGGAGCTAGATAGGTATCTTATGGATAGGGGAATCAAGGGATATGGGGACAAGGCAGGAACCGGGTATTGATAGTAGTTGATCAGCCATGATCTCAAAATGGCGGTGCAGGCTCGAAGGGCCAAATGGTCTACTTCTGCACCTATTGTCTATTGTCTATTGACTCGATGAAGAGCCTGTGCCATTATCCAGGAAAGAAAGGAAGCAATCAGGAACGGAGTGAAGATCTCTCCACATAAATGCCTGACAACACCAACGTCCCCCTGTTCCATCTGGAGATAAATCAGACAGAATGGCACTGAGAGTGGGGTCAGGGTTCATGAGTGTGGAGGCCTCAGGCCCAGTAACTGTTGGTCCTTGAAGGAGAGATCTGACACTCTCAACTGAACAGGCTGCTTCACGACCAGCCGACCATCCTAAAACCTGGATGGAGATTTGCCTCGGCAGCAGGAAATGTGTCAACAAATTCTGGACAGGCGGTCAGACACTGAATAAGGTTCTCCTCAAGCTGTTACAAAGTAAATCAGGTTGTCTGGTACCTTAAGGTTATTATAGCGGGGGGGGGGGGGAGTGGTTGGGGTGGTAATGGGGACAAGCTCCCACTATCTATTAAATGCTCCCGATACAACTCAAAGAGCCTCTGACGACTGAGTCCAGCCCCCGGCCTCCACATGTGGCTTAGCTACGAAGCCCGGCGGAAACATTTCTATTGTTGGGAGAAGAGGCAAAGGTGGGTTGCTGGTGCCTTAAAACCAGTCGTTTTGTGCAGATGGGGCTCATCGGCTGTGGTTGGCAGCTCATCTAGGAGTAGGAAAACTCTGATCTCAAACCCCCGCTGCCTTGTGGCTATGCCCACTCATGGGCAAGGCTTCGGGAGGAAATCCCAAGGGTAAATTCTGGAAATGAGTCCCTAAAGCAATCCTACATTGAGTTCAATGTTGACTGACAACATCGGTGACGCTGCTGGTACCAAACTGTATCGGTCTCTGCCGTTCCTTTGGGTTCAACAGGTGTGTAGAGAGGGGGAGCTTGCTACATGGGCAACAGCTCGCTCTCCATATCGTACTGCCCAGGCTTGTGTATTTAGACAGCTAGGATGTAACATCCATGGTTGACCCATATCCACAGAGGTCTCACTCAGACAGAGAGAGACAGACAGTCACTCAGACAGAGACAGACAGTCACTCAGACAGAGAGACAGACAGTCACTCAGACAGCGAGACAGTCACTCAGACAGAGACAGACAGTCACTCAGACAGAGAGACAGACAGTCACTCAGACAGAGAGACAGTCACTCAGACAGAGACAGACAGTCACTCAGACAGAGAGACAGACAGTCACTCAGACAGATAAATTGATCATCAGGTTGTCAGACAGTGAGACAGAGATTCACTCAAATAGAGAGAAGAATGGTCGGTCAGACAGATATACTGTCAGACAATGAGACAGACAATCACTCGAATAGAAAGACAGGCTGCCAGACAGAGAAACAGACAGTCACTCAGACGGCTAGTCTGACAGACAGGCTGTCAGACAGAAAGATGGGCAGTCACTCGGCCAGAGACAAGAATTAGGAAGACGTCAAGTGGACACACAGACAGTTAAACCAACAGGTCGGCAAAAAGGTACTGAAGCATTCGGACTCACACAATCAGACTGTGCAACAGTTTCTTCCCCCAAGTCATCAGACTCCTCAATACTCAGAGTCTAGACTGACATCTACATCATTTATTATTATATTGTAATTTGTCCTCCACTGTGCCTATTGTCTTGTTTATTAACTAATGTACTGCCCTGCACTGTTCTGTGCACTTTATGTAGTCCTGTGCAGGTCTGTAGTCTAGTGCAGTTTTTATGTAGTTTTACGTAGTCTAGGGTAGCCTTGTGCTGTCTCACATAGTCTAGTGTAGTTTTGTGTTGTTTCATGTAGCACCAGGGTCCTGGAGGAACGTTGTTTCGTTTTTACTGTGTACTGTACCAGCAGTTTATGGTCGAAATGACAATAAACTTGACTTGAACAGAGAGACAGTCACTCAGACGTGGAGAGAACATCTCCATTAGTTGGAGAGTCTAGGATTAGAGGGAATTCCCTTTAGAACTGGGAAGAGGAGGAATTTCTTCAGCCAGGAGGTGGTGAATCTGTGGACTTTGTTGCCACAAGGGTTGTGGAGACCAAGTCACTGTTGTACAGAAGGCAGAGACTGTTAGGTTCTTGACTGGTGAAGGGGTTAAGAGTTATGGAAACAAGGCAGGAGAATGGGATTAACAACTGGCCAAATGGTCTAATTCTGCTCCGTCAGTCAGACACCGATAGATAGATAGATAAATATATCGTATACCATGTAGTTTAACAGAGTGTTTCAAAGCTTCTGGGTTCAGAGAGGCTCCATATTACAAAGAAACAGAATGACTTAAACGTACAGAGAGAAGTTGCTCTACACGGTTGGTCCATCCTGACACGAGTCAACAATCCTCTGCCCTTCTCCTCATCATCCCTTCCACCTCTGCCGCTCTCTCCTCCCTCACACATGAGGAAGAGATGATTCTTCCTCCAATTTGCCCTATTGTGCCTTCGAGCTGAGACATTTTCCCAGAATTCCCTCTGGCTGAACAGTGACCGTTCTTTTTACTTAATAATTTATTTAGGGATACAGCGCGGTAACAGGTCCTGCAGCCTGCAACGCCCAATCACATCCTTGTGGCCAGTTAACCTATTAACCCACACTTCTCTGGACTAGCAGAGGAAACCGGAGCACCCGGAGGAAATACCCATGGTAGCAGGGAGAACGTACAATTTCCTTACTGACAGCAGTGGAATTGTACCTGGGTCCTCGGCGCTGTAAACTCTACGCCTGGAGATCAGCTGTGGATCTCTCACAGATGGAAGCATCCAGTCTGAACCATCTTGCACTGGATTGCATTTCACTTCTAATGGCATGTGACATTGGCCTGGATAGTAGTCTAGCGCCTGTGGAGATCATTAAATACCCTGCCGAACATCAACCTCACCCACGCTGATGAAGTAAGACAATGTTAGCTGAATGTAACGCAGGCTCTCCAGGGCAGGATTGATCGGCTTGTTCCCATCACTGGGAGCTTCTGGGCCATGTCCAGTACCAGTACCTTTAGAAAGAAACCTCCAGTTTGAATTGTTCTTCTGCAGATATTGGTAATAGACATGAAGGCACTGGAACCTGGAGCAATGGTAGCGTAGCAGTTAGCGCAATGCTATTACGGCTCAGGGCGTTGCAGAGCTGGGAGTTCAATTCCGGCGCCGCCTGTAAGGAATTCACACGTTCTCCCCACGAACCGCGTGTGTTTCCTCTGGGCATGCCAGTTTCCCCCCACAGTCCAGCGACGTGCCGGTTAGTAGGTTAATTGTTCATTGTAATTTGTCCTGTGATCAGGCTCGGGTTAAATAGGTGGGTTGCTAGGCAGTGCGGCATGTTGGGCCGGGAGGGCCTGTACATCTAATACATATGTAAGCTTGCAATCTGCTGGAGGAACTCAACAGGTCGAGCAGCATCTGTAAAGGGAAAGGAGTTGGGTCAAGAGTGGGTAAAAGGCCCGAAGGGGATGTCTAAGAGGAAGGGAAGAGTTGAAGACTCGAGAAGGGGGTCATGAGTGGAAGGGGGTGGTAGGGGATGAGGATTCCCTGCCAAAGAAATAGGCACGGAGGCAGGGATGATGGAAGAAGACCTTCACATCATGATGGGCCTGCAGCTCATTGAGACGTGGCCGCAGGGGTGCATTGAGATTCGACGTTGACACTTCATTTCATTCTCCCCACCCTCACAGATGCCTCTTCACCCAGTGAGTTCCTCCAGTGGGTAGGTTGTTGTAAAAACAATCATTAGGAGAATGGTTGCTCAAGGAAGAGGAAGTCGAGGGAACAAACACCCATCCTCATTGAGGGATCGGTAGTGGAAAGGGTGAGCTGTTTCAAAGTCCTGGGGGTCAAGAGGAATTAACAAGAGGAATTGAGTATAGGAGTAAAGAGATCCTTCTGCAGCTGTACAGGGCCTTGGTGAGACCCCATCTGGAGTATTGTGTGCAGTTTTGGTCTCCAAATTTGAGGAAGGACATTCTTGCTATTGAGGGAGTGCAGCATAGGTTCACAAGGTTAATTCCCAGAATGGTGGGACTGTCATATGTTGAAAGATTGGAGCAACTGGGCTTGTATACACTGGAATTTAGAAGGATGAGAGGGGATCTGATTGAGACATATAAGATTATTAAGGGATTGGACACGTTGGAGGCAGGAAGCATGTTCCCGCTGATGGGTGAGTCCAGAACTGGAGGCCACAGTTTAATAATAAGGGGTAGGCCATTTAGAACTGAGATGCGGAAAAACTTTTTCACCCAGAGAGTGGTGGATATGTGGAATGCTCTGCCCCAGAAGGCAGTGGAGGCCAAGTCTCTGGATGCATTCAAGAAAGAGTTAGATAGAGCTCTTATAGATAGCGGGGTCAAGGGATATGGGGAGAGGGCAGGAACGGGGTACTGATTGTGTATGATCAGCCATGATCACAGTGAATGGCGGTGCTGGCTAGAAGGGCCGAATGGCCTACTCCTGCACCTACTGTCTATTGTCTATTGTCAACATCTCTGTGGATGTACCCTGACCCTAACATCTTGATGCAGGTACGTCACCAAAGACACTCACAAATTTCTACAGATGTACCATGGAGAACATTCTAACTGGTTGCATTGCTGTGCGGTATGGAGGGGCCCCTGCACAGGATTGGAAAAAGCTGCAGAAAGCTGCAAACTCAGCCAGCTCCATCACGGGCACTACCTCCCCAGCATCCAGGACACCTTCAAAAGGCAAGGTCTCAAAAAGGCGGCATCCATTATTAAGGACTTCCATCACCCAGGACATGCCCTCTTCTCATTGCTACCATCAAGGAGGAGGTACAGGAGCCTGAAGACACACACTCAATGTTTCAGGAACAGCTTCTTCTCCACCACCATCAGATTTCCAAATGGAGAATGCATAGCACCTCACTTCTTTTTTCTTTCTTTGTTTTTTTTGCACTACTTATTTAATTTATATTGGTGTGTGTGTGTGTGTGTGTGTGTGTGTGTGTGTGTGTGTGTGTGTGTGTGTGTGTGTGTGTGTGTGTGTGTGTGTGTGTGTGTGTGTGTGCGCGCGCGTGTGTGTGTGTGTGTGGGTGTGTGTGTGCGTGTGTGTGTGTGTGTGTGTGTACGTGTGCATGTGCGCGTGCGTGTGCACGTGCGTGCGTGTGTGTGTGTGTGCAGTGGAGTTGTCGAGGCGCTGTCATGACGAGCTTTTTGCACTGATCTTTTTTGGTGATTGCTCATTGTACGGCGTGTCTTGGGCATCTGAAACCTGGCGGAGCCCATCCCTCTCCAGGTTTTTGGAGCCAGCTGGATTCAAACTCGGGAGCCTTCGCTCGGAAGTCCGGCACTGATGCCACTAAACCACCGTATATATTCAGATTCAAAGCACATTATTATCAATGTATGTATGTTGTATACAACCCTGAGATTTCTCTTCCCACAGACAGCCACAAAACAAGGAAACACCAAGGAACCTGTTCAAAGAAAACAGCAAATACCCACAACACAGAAAAACACTAAATCACACAAACGGCAAAACAACAAGCCAGTAACACACAGAGTTTTAAACTGCAGAGTCGTGGAAGCTGTCTGGGAATATTTGGTTCAGTTCTATTCAGCGCCGTGTCATTCGTTGGCTGCAGGCTGCAGGGCCAGTCTGCCCCGCTTAAAATTGTACAAAATTTAAAAAGGAGTAACTGGAAATCTGAAACACAGGTAACATGAACTGCAGATCCTCTATAAACGAGTCCAATCCACGTACTGTGCCAGTCGAACCTTGCCCAAGACCCAAGACTCTGGCAGCAGCAAGCCAGAGGGAGAGGGAGGCCGGTGAAATGCAGGCAGACGGCATTGAACACCTGCTTACCTTCCTCTCTCAGCCTCGTTGATTTCAATCTTGCTCAACATATATACTTAGTATAATTTACAGTTTTATGTTATTATGCATTGCAATGTACTGCTGCCACAAAACAACAAGTTTCACGACCTGATTCTGATCTGAGGATTCGGTTCGTGTGCAGTTAGCAGGAGGAGAGTCCATCTTAACGAAATAACTATTGTTACATGACAAAAAGAAACCAGGATCGTCTAAGGCTGGGTTTCGGGGAGATGGTTCCTCAATGAGGAATATTGCATACCATGCCGTATCTCAGTGTTTAGCAGCAATGAAACCTCCCAGTTAATGAGTCACAGTGCTTGCTTCAGCTCTCAGTTTAACTCCAGATAGGATTGATGAGCTGTGGAGCAGTGTGTGGGTGGCAATTGTACGGGGAGGAGCGGTCACAGAGCTTTAGATCACAGAGAGGGGCCCCTCAAACCAGCATCCCTGCCGATCTGTTTGCCCATTTACATTAATCCCATTTCCCTGTATTCTTCTCCATCCTGCTTATTTAATAGTCTTTAAGTGTTTGTTGAGCACAGCAATTGTATCTGATTCCAACACCCCCTCTGGCGGTGCCCTCCACTCGGCAAAGTAGAAATGTGTGGACAATGGAGAGAGTGGTGGATTGGAGAGGTTGGGGTGACGTGTGTTTGCAGGGAGTGTCTGTGGTGAACTACATATACCTGTCTGGACACGCCCCCCCCCACCCCGCTGACTGCTCCTGTGGCTCCTCCCACTGACCGTGGCTCCTCCCACAGACCCCCCGCTGACTGCTCCTGTGGCTCCTCCCACTGACCGTGGCTCCTCCCACAGACCCCCCGCTGACTGCTCCTGTGGCTCCTCCCACTGACCGTGGCTCCTCCCACAGACCCCAGTATAAAGGTGATTGGAGCCTGGGCCCTGCCCTCACTCTCCAGGATGTTGTGTGGTGGTCATATCTCGTCTCACGTCTCGGAGAGTTATTGATGGTGCATCAGTGTCAAATGGTGGCTTGACTGCCAGGGATTGATGATGAAGGTGGGCAGTAGTGGGGATGGGTTGGGGGGGCAGGCTAGTTAGGAGGGTATTTGCTGTGAGAAGGATGATAGGGTGGGGTTAGCCAGCGTGAGTAGATGTTGGACACTCATGGGGTATCAGCTCTGAGGGAAAAAGGACCCAGAGCTTTCCCGGCATACATGACAAACAAACTCTTCTCGGGCTTCCAGCCGGGTACAAGTATAGATTTTAACCGATGTTTCGATGACGAACTCTGCCATCTTCATCAGGGATGATGTCTAGGCTGGTGGTATATATAGAAACATGGAAAACTTACAGCACAATACAGGCCCTTCGGCCCACAAAGTTGTGCCGAACATGTCCCTACCTTAGAAATTACTAAGGTTACCCATAGCCCTCTATTTTTCTAAGCTCCATGTACCTATCTAAAAGCCTCTTAAAAGACCCTATCCTATCCGCCTCCACCACTGTTTCCAGCAGCCCATTCCACACACTCACCACTCTGAGTAAAAAACATACCCCTGATATCTCCTCTGTACTTGCTCCCCAGCACCTTAAACCTGTGTCCTTTTGTGTCAACTATTTCAGCCCTGGGCAAAAGCTTCTGATTATCCACATGATCGATGCCTCTCATCATCTTATACTCCTCTATCAGGTCACCTCTCATCCTCCGTCGCTCCAAGGAGAAAAGGCCGAGTTCGCTCAACCTATTCTCATAAGGTATGCTCCCCAATCCAGGCAACATCCTTGTAAATCTCCTCTGCACCCTTTCTATAGTTTCGACATCCTTCCTGTAGTGAGGCGACCAGAACTGAGCACAGTACTCCAAGTGGGGTCTGACCAGGGTCCTATATAGCTGCAACATTACCTCTTGGCTCCTAAATTCAATTCCACGATTGATGAAGGCCAATACACCATACGCCTTCTTAGCCATAGAGTCAACCTGCGCAGCTGCTTTGAGCGTACTATGGACTCAGACCCCAAGATCCCTCTGATCCTCCACACTGCCAAGAGTCTTACCATTAATACTATATTCTGCCATCATATTTGACCTACCAAAATCAACCACCTCACACTTTTCTGGGTCGAACTCCATCTGCCACTTCTCAGCCCAGTTTTGCATCCTATTAATGTCCTGCTGTAACCTCTGACAGCCCTCCACACTATCCACAACACCTCCAACCTTTGTGTCATATATACCCCACTGTCATCCATCCCACCTGATTGGTTAGTCCTCAACCAATCTGGTTTCCTCCATCCTACCTGGTTGCTATGGGAGGTTAGGTAGAAGGTTGGTAACTAGGAGGATATCAGTTGTGGGAGGGCAAGGCAGTGGACAGTGTCTAGATGGACCCTAGCAAGGCCTTACACGAGGTCCAGCATGGAAGATTAGACTACATGGGATCCAGGGAGAACTGGCTAAGTAGATACATAATTGGAAGCAGAGGGTGTGGGTAGAAAGGTGTTTTATTTTGGGGCTGAAGAACCATGGTAGGGGGTGTGCCACAGGGATCAGTGCTGGGCCCCACTGTTGGGAAGTTATCACTTGGAGGTAGCAGCCTGCCTGTTTCCTTCAGGCAGTAATGTCACAGGCACACAGAAGAAAAGAAGGATGGTCATGGGTTCTCCGCAGTTCCCCAGGACATGGCGTGATCCCTCCCCAGCTGTGTGAATATTACTGGTTGCACACGGTACGGACACCTGACCCATTGAGATGTGCTCTGAGCTTAGGCGCGCTGGTGAGGCAGTCCCTGGCAAATCTCCGCAAGCAAACACCGCAGCCAAAGATGGAGTCCAACAGCTCCTTCCCATCTCCTCTCCCTGAATAAAATCCAAAGATCAAAGTCCCACTCACTACGAGGATGGCAAATCTTCGTAATCCTCAATCCCTGAGGGCTAAATAATGGTTCGTTCCAAAGGGGGAGGTGGATGGATTACGGGATAGTAGAGACAGGCCCTTTGGCCCATCCAGTCTGTGATGAACATTTTAAATGACCTACTCCCATCGACCTGCACCTGGACCTTAGCCCTCCACAACCCTCCCATCCACGTACCTATTCAAACTTCTTTTAAATGCTGAAGTTGAGCTCGCATGCACCACGGGCGCTGGCATTTCGTCCCACCCTCTCTGAGTGAAGAAGTTTCCCCTCATGTTCCCCTTCAACATTTCACCTTTCACCCTTAACCCGTGACCTCCAGTTGTAGTCCCACCCAAGCTGTGAATAGAGTGCAATGGAAGATTAGGATTATTTTACTGGCTGACAGAACAGGCCTGATGGGCTGAGTGGCCTCCCTGCTCCCGCTTCTTGTTTTTGCTCCCGCTGGGAACCATGGGAAACCCATATTCATCTGATGCCTGTCCTGCTTTTCCTTGGTCGGTCCCTCAGGGTTCATTCAGGTTCTGAAGTGACCAGACCACTCAGACCCTTCTACAGGTGGGGCAAGAGACGGCTGATGTGGGTTTTGGAATTGGTCGACAATTGTCGCGTGGACAGAGGTACAAGGAGAAGCTTTTGCCTTCGTGTGATCCAGGTGGATCAGAAGCACAGCAAGACAGCAGAAAAGGAAGCAGAGAAAATGCAGTGCAGGCAGACAGGTACAGTGCGAAGGCCTCAACAAGGTAAGTAGGGAGATCAATAAGTTATCTTTTAGCATACGAGAGATCCTTTTGTAAGAGTGGGATTGAAGTGCCCTCTGAGTCTGCTGGCACATGATCTCACGCCTTGTAGATTCCGCCTCATGGTAGGGTAAAAGGCTAGGGTGGAAGGTGACTTTGATCATGTCGGTTGCTTCTCTCAGATGTGGGTGGTGGAGTCAATGGAGCGGGATGCTAGCTTGCCTGACTGATTGCGTCCACAAGTCTCCGCAATTCCTTGCGGTCTTGGCCAGATCAGTTGCCCGGCCAAGCTGTCAAGCATCCGGACAGGATCATCACCAACACGAGAAAGTCCGGAGATGCTGGAAGGCCGTGTGCCGGGGGAGCTCAGCAGGCCAGGCAGCATCGATGGAAAAGAGCAAACGGTCAATGTTTCGGGCCGAGACACTTCAGCAAATTGCGGGTGCTGATCCGGGTCAGACGCTGCCTAAGGTGTGTCTGGCAGTTTGGGAGAGGCTCACCCTTCCACCTGCAAAGGACAGAGGCCACTGCCGTCTTCAAGCACCCTTTTCCTCAATAGACCAAAGGCCGTGCTGGCATATTGAAAGCTGTGGTGAATTTCCTCATCAGTATCTGTCTCCATTGGGAGCTGGCTGCCATGGTCTGAGGACTGGTTTGTGTTAACTAAAATCTCAAAATGAGCCTTTCTGGTTGGAGGGCAGCCAGAACAAGGGAGTGCAGGCTGTCCACTGGTACCGCGAGGAGGTATGCCAGAGGTGCTGTCGTACAGATGGAACAAAAGCTAGATCTCTGCTCTCTCTCGTGAGCTGAGGAGACCTTGAGGAAGAGCTGGCGTGTTAGTTCCAGTGTCCTGATTCATACCGACCTCCCAGCACCATCATTCCGTGATGTTCTTTTCAGGGGGCTAAGTATGTGAAAATCGGCGCCGGCTGTCCCCTTCATCGTGGCAGTGTGAACATCACTAAATTCTTGTAGCTGTGAAACGCTCTCAGATGAGCTGAAAGTCTGGCAGGTGCTGTAGCGACACTTTCTCTCCAGTAGCAGTGGGTGCTCTGTGTCAGGCCGCTGGAGGTGGCCAGAAACTGCCCGGGGAGAGTGGGATCGTGCACCACCCTGGCTGTGACCAGCGGGAAGGAGCGAGCGCTTCTGGGAATGGCGTCACTTCCAGCTGTTTACATGCCTACGGCAGTCCCCTGTTCTTGGTCCGGGAGAAGGAGGATCGCTGTGCTGTGGCACAGATAGTCAGTGGGAGTGCGATGTCACATTGTGCAGGGGAGACGACACCCACCTAGCAACGCTGCCTGTAGATCGGCAACACACTGTTGCTATTGGAAACTGCCTTGGTTGTTTCCATGGAAACACAGTAGTCTATGATGACCTACAGTGTGCCTGTAAATGTATCTGGACAGTGAGTCAATGCCAACAGCCCAGCGTGGTACCAGGAACTGTGCAGGAGCATGATCCAGAGCAGCTGCAGAAACAGCGAAACGCTTGCCTTAACGCAGAGCCTTCTGTAACCAGTACGCCACAACACACCATTGCAATACAGGCAAATGCAATCAGCACCAGTGTGCACAGAACGATTCCACAGAGCTGTCGCCGAACAAGCCTTAGGGAAAAGTCCTATAATTGCCTTCACAGATCAGCCCTGGGAACTTTTACATCCAGAGTAAAGGGCAGGCAGCTCAGCTGTCCCAGCTCACCTGTAGGACAGCTCCTTTGGCAGTGAAACCCTCTCACCGAATGGCCTGCCTACCCTTGTAGTGGGAAGTAAATCACAGGCTGTTAACCTTGCCTGACTGCACCCTGCCAGGTCACGTCTGCTACCCCTCGCTTCCCTCCCCCTTGTGCTTCAGAAGTTGCGCCTTCCTCCCGAACACGCCCAAATTCAGGGAGGGGCTCGAGTGTGGGAGAGGAGGGTGAAGGCTGTATGCACACTGATGGGATTAGTTTGCTGATTTCACCACAGGATTGTTTGTTTTTAGTTAGAGATACAGCATGATACCAGGCCCTTCTTGCCCAATGAGCCCACGATGCTCAATTACACCCTGTCTAATTAACCTACTAACCCGTAACTCTCTGGAATCTGGGAGAAAACCAGAGCTCCA
Source organism: Hemitrygon akajei (assembly GCF_048418815.1). NCBI lineage: Eukaryota > Metazoa > Chordata > Chondrichthyes > Myliobatiformes > Dasyatidae > Hemitrygon > Hemitrygon akajei. The sequence goes on from NC_133154.1 coordinate 19,484,261, forward strand.
GGAGGAAACCCACACAGTCATAGGGAGACAGGGGCGGAACTGAAGATGGGTCACTGGCACTGTAACAACGTTAGGCTAACCACTATGCTACCATACCGAACTAACTGATGCTCCTCTCCTCCAACTAGCAGCAACCTCATCTTCTCGTCACTCGCTCCCCGTCACAGCTGTTCCTGTGGTCCATGTGTACAAGCTTTCTTCATGAAGGCCCACTAATGATTCATTGTCAATGAATCACAATTCCTGGACAATTCTGGAAGGTTTGGAATCCTAACGAGGGCTTTCCGACTGGCATGAATATACAGAAATAGTGTAGATGCTGGAAACCTGAAATAAAATTGCCAAATGCTGGAAGCGCTCAGCTGGCTGGGCAGCATCTGTAGAAAAGGACACATTTCGAGATCTGGTTTGAGATCCTTCATCAGATGCTGTCTGACCTACTCTGTCTTCCCAACATTTTCTCTTTCTAATGTTCTGCTCTAACTGACCTTTAACCTCTCCTCCCATTCCCTCCTCAGAATACCAGCCTGTCATGTTCAGACCTGGGGGAAGGGTCCATACGTCTGACAGGGAGCAGGGGTTTGCTGGGAGGCAGACAATAAAGGTGGTGTAGTGGCATCAGCACCGGACTTTGAGGTGAATGGTCATGAGTTTGAATCTGGCCAGCCCCTTGCACGCTTTCGATCTGTACTGGGTTGGCCATCGAGCTAGCAACTCAGCCTCGTTAAAAAAAAACAGAAAAATGCTGAGGAAACCGCAAGGTTGCTGCACATGTTGCTACAAGACATGGAAAGGAACAACAAGACACTCAAGATCACGGGTAGATATGGTGTAGGTGGGATAATGGTGAGGGGGGTTAGCCAATAAATAGTGTCAAACTATTCTCCTTCCTGGAAAACTTCCCACTTTGTTGAGATTGTTGCCTCCTTGATAACAATGACCTACAACCAAAGCATTGTGCCTCCTTTACAGACGCTGACTGACCTGCTGAGAATTTTCTCCAGAGTTTTTGTTTCTTGAAGTTCTTTTGCAATTTCCTGCCATTTCCCTTATTTCATGCTCTATCCATCAGAAGGTGGAATGGAGGAAGCTGGTCCTTGGCAGCTGAGGGTAGTGGGTGAGAAGGAGCTACAAAACAAATTGGTGGCATAATGGTACCTCTTAGCTCCTGTGACCTGGCTTCAATCCTGATCTCTGGTACGGTCTGTGTGGAGTTTGCATGGTTTCCAGGAAACCATACGTGTTTCTGTGTGTTCTAGTTTTCTCCTACATCTCAAGTATGCGTTGAGAGGTTAATTGCCTAATGTAAATTGCCCCTAGCATCTAGGTGGGGGTAGAATCTAGGGGAACTTTATGGGGATGTGGAGAGCATTAGGGAGTATTCTGGGATTATGGATTAATTTCAACAGCAACCAGTCTTCAGACCTGAATGTGGACTGTAGATTGAGTTTAAAATGTAGCTCCGAAGAATAGTCTTCCTGGAACTGCAGACTGGGGTCGATTGCAGACCAGGAAAAACCCCAATGACCTGATATGTCAGCATATGCATGAATGCAGCTCAGAGACAGCAATGATCAACACTCATTTTGAGTGTGTTGGTGTGAAGATTTAGGTGTTTGAAAATTATATGTAGCTCAAAGGAAACACTTTGAGTGCACTGTAACTATAGAAGATGTCCTGCTGTTACCATTGATCTTCAACATATTAAAATGTGGTGTAATGTTGGATCAGAGAGCCCCTCTCCAGAGTGACTCCAAATGCTGTCAGCTTGTGTGTGCTGAATAAAGACTTTGATACTACTAACTGTGTGTCTCTCCAGTGGTTTTTGTTGACAGTCACAACAGAAGGAACAACATTAAATTGGTGTAGAATCAGTATAAGTGGTTGCTTGATGGTCAGTCTAAACAGCCTGTTTCCATGCTGGATGGTTCCACAACTTTGACTTAGAGATGGGAGACATCTCTTTTGCTCAATAGTGGCCTCTGTGCATAATAACTGCTGGATGAGGCAGCAGAGCATAGCTGTGCCCTTGGGCTGTACTCTCATCACTGAGAGAGGAAGAAGCAAGCAGGCATTGAGACCCCACTGATCGATAACTGGGAGACGATCTTCTCACGCAATCCCAGACATTGTCCATCAGCCAACACTCTGCAATGTCCTTTTCAGGCGAAACTCGTCACACCCGGAGGCTGTACCCCCATCTTATCCTGCCTCAGTCACCTCCCCCCAACACAGACACGAGAAACCTTCAGTGACATGCCCTCAATGACACAGAGCAGTTTGGCACTTGTCTGCTCTGTACCGGTCCCCGACAGGGCTGGCTCTCTGCTCTGTGCAAGAGTCCAGCCATTGATTAACTGTGAGACACCGGCTCAGGTTGCAGGCTGAGGGTGTAGATCAACTGGCTCCTGCGTCAATGGTTCACTATTGGCAGATCACCCAGCAAGGGCTCGAACAATCAGTCGCTATCGAGAGGGGAGTATTCCTGCTGTGGTGGGTTCAGCCCCACCTGCTCCCCGATGCTGCATTAGGGTTGAGGTTAGACTGACAGAGGCTGTTGGAAATCAGTGAGATAAACTTGGTAGGTAGCACAGGGGGAAAGGCAATGTAAGTTCATAAGACATCAGAATAAGGCCATTCGGCCCAACAAGTCTCCACCATTCTATCATGACTGATTTATTAGCCTTCTTAACCCCATTCTCCTGCCTTCTCCCATAACCTTTAACACCCTTGATAATTATGAACCTATCAAACTCTGCTTTGAATATACCCAAGGACTCGACCCCCACGGTCATCTGTGGCAATGAATTCCACCAATTCACCACCCTCTGGCTAAAGAAATTTCTCCTCATCTCTGTTCTAAATGGACATCCTTCTATCTGAGGTTTTCTGAGGTTATGCCCTCTGGTGCTACACTCCCCCACGATAGGAAATGTCCTTTCCGCGCCCACTCTATCTAAGGTGGGCATTCAGTTCGAAGGGAGGGAGAGGTCACAACTGAACGGGTCAATGGAGGGGAAATTTATGGAGCTGGCCACAATCAGAGATGGAAGAGCACTTCCCGGCATCTGTTCAGTTACCCTGGGAAATGTCCTCATGGATAACATTGGTCTCATTAGCAGAAATACAAGAGATACTGCAGATGCTGGAATTCCAGATCCAGTCCTGCCAAAGGGTCTTGGACAGAGCTGTCGGCTGTACCCTTCCACAGATGCTGCCTGCCCTGCTGAGTTCTTCCGGCATTTTTATGTGTGTTACCTGGATTTCCAGCATCTACAGATTTTCTCTTGTTTGAAATCCAGATTCAGGTTTATTTACTGAAACATACAGTGAAATGGTTCATTTGCGTTAACAGCCCCCAGCACAAGTTGGGGGTATGCTGGGGGCACCCGCAAGTATTGCCACACACTCTGGTGCCAACACAGCATGCCCGTAATGGTTGGCAGAGCAACGCAGAACCCACTGAAGCAGAGCACAATAAACAACAAAACCGGAACAGCAAAACAAGCCCCTTCTCTCTCTCTCTCTCTCTCTCACACACACACACACACACACACACACACACACACACACACACACACACACACACACACACACACACACACACACACACACACACACACACACACACACACACACACACACACACACACACACACACACACACACACACACACACACACACACAAAAAACACACTCCTCCAACTCCAGGACAGTCCTCCAGCCTCCATTCTCCAGGCTTCATCCAGACCGTTAACAGGTTGTTTTCAGAGTGTGTCATCTGGAAGCCCCCAGACCTTGGCAGGATTAAACTGGAACCGAGGCATGTTTTAACTCTCTCCCCACCCATTCCCCAAGCATTGTGACAGGAAGGGAGGAAAGGGGATTAGGTGCGAGGTGGAGAGGATTGCATTAGTAATGTGTGCAGTTTTGGGCTCCTTATTTTAGAAAGGATTGGAGAGGGTTCAGAGAAGATTCACAAGAATGATTCTAGGAATGCAAGGGTTACCATATGAGGATCGTCTGGCAGCTCTTGGGCTGTATTGCCTGGAGTTGAGGAGAATGAGGGGAATCTCATAGGAACATTCTGAATGTGAAAAGGCCTGAACAGATTAGATATGGCAAAATTATTTCCCATGCTAGGGGAGTCCAGGACAAGAGGGCACGACTTCAGGATTGAAGGACGTCCATTTAGAACAGAGATGTGGAGAAATTACTTTAGTCAGAGGGTGGTGAATCTGTAGAATTTGTTGCCACGGGCAGCTGTGGAGGTCAAGTCATTGGGTATATTTAAGGCAGAAAGAGATAGGTTCTTGATTAGCCAGGGCATCAAAGGGTATGGGGAGAAGGAAGGGGAATGGGGATGACTGGAAGAATTGGATCAGCCATGATTGAATGGTACAGCAGACTTGATGGGCCAAATGGCCTACTTCTGCTCCTATATCTCATGGTCTTACTATTTTATTGAGGAAGGAGGATAATAAGACTGAAAGTTAAAAAAAAAATTCCTCTGAGCCAGAGGTGGCTGCAAGTTATTACAGTGAGCCAGTAAGGGACAACCGGAGATGCAGGAGACGGCAGGTACTGGAATGTGGAGAACAAAAGAAAGAGCTGGAGTGACTCTGGGTTGAGCAGAATCTGTGGAGGCAGAGGAATGTTTAGACTTTTGGGCTGAGACCCTGCATCAGGGCTGGAGGAGTTGGCACTGTTAGTGACATCTAGGAAAGCTAAGTGACTTTCCACTCTGCCTCAAGCCTCTGTTTAGTCACGGGGTATCAACACACAGACTGATGCTCTGGATGGGATAGTGATAGTTGTCAGCTTTTCGAGGATGTCACCAGCATTTATTGCCCATCCCGAGTTGCTCTTGGGAAGATGGATCCGAGCCACTTTCGCTGACCACAGGACGGTGGGTGACTCGGAGAGGAACTTGGAGGAGCAGTGTTCTCTGTGACTGCTGCCCTTGCCTTCAGTGGCAGAGGTTGGGGGCTCAGAGGAGGTGGAAGAGAGGGCAAACACTGAGCAGACCATGCAGGGGGGCGTGACTACCACCTAGTGAACTTTAGAAGGAAGTGTTGGCCTGACAGAGGAGGCAGTAAATCTTTGGCACTCTTTACCCTGGAGGTTAATACGGAGGCTTGGCCACTGATTGCAGACAGAGCTGAGAAGTTGAAATTTCTGGATATCAGGCGGCACAGGAGATGGTGCTGTAGTTGGTTTGCCATGATCTGAGTGACAGAATTGGCTAGAGGGGCCAAATGGCCACATCCCGCTCCTGTCTCTCCTGTTCCTATCAGCTAGTCCCACCTTCCTGCTGCGTGGATCTGCCAGATTTCCTCCCCTTCAGATACTTATCCAGTTTGTTTCCGCAGTTGCTGAGACTAACCCTGCTTTCAGGCAGCACTTTAAAGATTCCCTGCATCTAGACCCACTGAAAAGCAGATTCCGCGAAGGAGCATTTTCACGTGGAGCCGTTGGCCACAGGATGGGCGCAGCCGGGGAGGTCAGATCAGTAGCTGCGAGATACCCCGGCCATTTTCCGGTTTTGTTCCTATCGGACACACCACTGAGCAGCAACGGCAATGCTAAGTGCTTGTCCATTATTTACGCCAAGACATTCCTCACCCCTGCAGCTCCTCTGAACATGTCAGTACTGTTTATTTTCTTCTATTGATAAACAGATTTCACGCCACAGTCACTACAAGACAAGAACAGCAACATCCTTGGCACACGGTTGAACCCTGTGCTTTCAAGTGGAACTCAGTGAATGCCTTGGGCTCAGGGATTGCAAACGATTAGTGCTCTACTAATTATTCCTGCCACTGCCCATGGATTCCGATTGCTTTTAAATGTCAGCCCAGTCCATATTAAAGCTGGTATACAACGTCCCCCACAGTAACTAGAGTTGGGTCTGATATCCTCCTTCCTCTCCTCCCCGCTGCCCTCCCTTTCCCTTCAAGAAATATGTTCCCCCCCCCCTTCACCATTCCCCATCCCATTTTCCCTCTCTCACCTGATCTCCTTGCCTGTACTCTCTGGTGCTCTTCCCCCTTTTTTTCTTTCATGGCCTTCTGTCCTCTCCAATTAGATTCCCCCCTTTTCTTTCACCAATCAACTTCCCAGCTCTTTACTTCACCCCTCCCGGTTTCACCTATCATCTTGTGTTTCTTCCTCCGCTCCCGCTACTTTCTAACTCTTTTTCTCTCCAGTCCTGAGGAAGGGACTTGGCCCGAAATGTCAACTGTACTCTTTTCCATAGATGCTGCCAGGCCTGGCTGAGTTCCTCCAGCACTTTGTGTGTGTGTTGCTTGGACTGAAACATGTCCTTTGTATGTATGGTAACACACACAAAATGCTGGAGGAACTCAGCAGATCAGGCAGCATCTATGGAGAGGAATAGACAGTGGACATTTCAGGCTGAAACCCTCTCCCTAGATGCTGCCCGACCTGCTGAGTTCCTCCAGCATTTAGTGTGTTTTGCTCTGGATTTTTTGGATCTGCAGGATCTCTTGGTTTCTTGTCTATATGTTGTGATGTTAGTTCTCAGTGGCATGTTGAACCAAGCAACAACCTCAGTTCCGTAGGGGAGGAGCTGGGGCATTCAGCTGCAAAGCCTTCTTCTCTGAGTTCTGATGATTAAAAACCCCAATGTCATCAATCGAGTGGTGACATTGAGAGTTGAGTTGGGTTGCAACAGCAAACTTGTACTCAACATCAGCAAGACCAAAGTGTTGACTGTAGGCTTCAGGGAGGAGAAATTGGGAGAACATACACCAGTCCTTATCGAGGGATCAGCAATGGAAGGGGTGAACAGCCTCAAATTTCTACGTGTCAATATCTCAGATGATCTGTCCCGGGCCATGGATGTCAGAGGAACTGCAAGATACTGGGATAGTCCAGAAAAGTGAGGGTTGGGGTAAATCAGCCATGATCTTGTTGAATGGAGGCTGTGGATGCTGGTGCCTGAAACAAACACCAAACTGCTGGAGGAACTCAATGGGTCAGGGCCCCCAGCTGAAATGTGGACCATCTCTTGTCCTCCATGGTTGCCACTTGACTACCTAGTTCCTCCAGCAGTTTGTTGAATGATAGGGTGATCTCAGGCTGAGAAGTACTCCTCCTAACTTTTATAAGAGTTATATTCTTATAACTAAGTCCCACCTCCTGCCAATTTCCTCCTCTTCTAGCACCAAAAGGTTTCTACTAACTCGGTGTCCACTTTGTAAACTGTAGGATGGAAAAATTTTCATTGAAATCCAAACCCTCAGATGTGTGGGCAAAAACCTATTATTTACTCTCCTAAAGCTCTCTGTCAGCTTGGAATCTCTGTGAATTCATTCACTTGCTGGGACTGCACTAAGTTTAAGTGGCTACAGTAGAAAGGAACTGAAACCACCTGAAGGAAGGGGTTCCATCATGGTCACTAGCCTCTCCAGCATCGAGGATACCTTCAGAAGGCAGTATCTGTCATTAAGGACCTCTATCACCCAGGACAAAGCCTCTTGTCATAGCTACCATCAGGGAGGAGGTGCAGGAGCCAGAAGACACACACTCAAAGTTTTAGAAGCCGCTTATTCTCCCCGGCAAATAGATTTCTGAACTGACATCAAATCCACAAACTCTAGTTCACTATGTTTTTGCTCTCTCTTTGCAATACTTCAATAATTTAAAATTTTTTTTACATATGCAGTGGATTCTGGTTAACTGTGCCATTGGTTAATTGGGGCAGCTGTTTATTTGGGACAACACTTAAAGAACAAAATTAAATAGCCAGGATTTCCTTGGGGACACTATGTCGCTTGACTGAGACAGGAAACTTTTGCTGTACATTTTCTAACTAGCGCCAGCCATGTGCACATCGTGTGGCATTAAAGATTGCACCATGCTTAGAATGAACAGTTTTAAGTAGCGTCACTTGCGTGTGTTCTTTTCAAAAAGCAGCGATTTTTGTCACTATTGATAAGCAGAAAGTCAATTCAGAACTGTTTTGCTCACTGCAGTTTTAAGCGTTCAGGTACCAGAAACGGCCAGGAGTGAAAATAAAAGGATTTCTACTTAAATAAGTTGGGAACTACAAAGAATTTGAAGGCATCCACAATCACCTTGAATGTTACAATGAAAATGAAGATTTGGGGGATGCAGTCGTCTAACACATTGCCTGAAGGCGTTTATCTGCATGAGGAATCTGCAATGATTTTGTTCATTTACAGTCAATCAAAAGAACACAGCAGCATATATTGGATTAATTCCTCTGTTGATAACTATTGGGAACTAATAGATAGTTTTGTAGTACTCTATTAGCTTTGGTAGTGTTCTAATTTATTCTGTATTTCATTTAAATACAAAATTTGTTACTCAGTTAGATGGTAGTCATTCTTTTTTTAATATCTTTTTAACTATTTCCATTTTGACCAATTGGGACAGCTGCCGAGATTGAGCCAAGATATCCCAATGTGTTCCAATTAACCGGAATCCACTATATGTTTTATTGTAGTTTATCATTTTTCTTTTATTATCATGTGTTGCATAGTACTGCTGCCTCAAAACAACGAAGTTCCTGACACAAGCCAGTGATATTAAACCCAATTCTGATTCTGAGGATGAGGCCATTCTGTCCATTCACCCAGTAATAGACCGAACGTGTGGAATTTGCATTTGTCGGGTTACGCAGAGAGGTCACACAGATGAGAGTTCTGTTTCCTGCAGTTCAGAAGGTGACATGCTTAAGGATTTTGAGCTATTATGGGGTAATTGGAGGAGACTATTTTTGCTGGCTGAGGAGTCCGGGTTGGGAGCAGAGTTCAAAACCCAGCATTGAAACGTTCAGGAGTGAAGATAGGAAATGCTGCTGCACAAAGTGTACTAGAAGCTTGTAACTCTCACCTAACAAGGACAATTGATGCTGGATCATTTATAAACCTTAAAACTATTAATTGATTTTCCATAAACAATGATTCTCAGGTATGAAGAGAAAAGGCCGGTTTAACAAAAAAAACACAGCACAGGAACCCACAATGTTGTGCCATGTTAGTTAAGCTACTAATTAAATGCCTTCTGCCAACACAATGCCCATGTTCTTCCATCTGAGACCCTCTTAATTGCATCTTGTCCTATTTGCCTCCACTGCCACCCTTGTCAGTGCAGTCCAGACTCAGCCAGATTTAGTTGAGGAAGGAACAGAATGGAGCTCCTGTTGTTGGAGTTAAAGCAGGGCCAAGCGATTGGTTAGTGAGTTTTGAAGAGCTCCTTCCATGCCTGCCTTCAACGCTAAATGCCGTGGGACTTCCTCCTCAGTGGCTTGGCAAGCATCCACATGAAATGCCCAGGGTACCCCTGAGATGTTGATGCCCTTGAACTTGAACCTGCTCACACTTTCAGATTAGATGTTGATGCCATCAGGAAGAAGAGCAAGCCAGTGGCTATACTTCATTAGAAGTTTGAGGAGATTTGGTATGCTGCTAAAGACTCTGAGCAAATTTCTACAGAAATACAGAATGGAGAGCATTCTGACTGGCTGCATCACTGTCTGGTGTGGAGGCTTCAGTGCACTGGATTGAAAAGACTGGCCGCCAAGCCAATTTGGAGAGGTAGAGAATGGTTTCTCTGGCAGTGAAGATCTGTTGTGGCGGGGCTGGGACCTAGTGTGAGGTCCGGACAATCGAAATGCCGGCCCAGATAGTCTGGGAGCTCCTCTCTCACACTAAGGCAGTGAGACTGCTTCAGTCCGCAAACTTTGCTGCGATTTGTCCCACTAATATGGTGAACTGAATGCCAAGGTTTGGGCCTACTCCAGGCTGCTCCAGGGATTTGGATCCAAGGACTCAATTTGGTTCAGAATGCTGTTGTTGTTTCTCAGTTCTCATGTTTGCATGATTTGTTTTGGTTTTTCTTTCCTTCTTTCTCTGTGGGCACTGGGGGTTGGTCTTAATTTTTTAAATTTGGGTTCTTTCAGGTTCCTTGTTTTGCTGCTTGTCCAGGACCATGCTGCCTGCAGGGTTTCATTGCAGACATCCCGCCCTACAAAAATTCATTTCAGGGAGGTAGCACCCCCACCTCCCCACAACCCCATACTCTTCCCCCACAGCCGGTCGACCTCCAAGGGTGTATGTAATACTTTATTTAATGATTTTATCTAATCTGTAAACCAAGTTGGGTGTATGCAGAAAATGTGACATTGAAATATGTACTTATGTTATCATGGAGTCGTTTTTTTATTCTATTACAACTTTGAGCAAGTCTACAGGGAGTTTGGCCTCATTATGTAGGACATCAATAGAGTAGCTCCTGAGCAGCTAACCAGCTAGTTTAAATAACGTTAGCTATGCAAATGAACAAAGGACACCTGTTAAACTCACCTCAACATGTCTTTTACATTTTAACCCACTGTGGGTGATAGAAAAGTCACTGTTGCAGCGAGCAACACTGTCGTTACTTTTGAGGTTGACTGTAAAGCCCGCCCACAGAGAAAACTGATATGTCTACTTAGCACGAAGAGAGACCAATCAGGATGCTCCCTCTCATTCTTCCTCTTCCTCTCCCTCTCAAAAAAGTCGATTTCCGGGATATTGTATATAATTTGCGGGCGTCGTGGAGCCGCTACCAATATGTGGGAGACTCCCGGAACTTCCGGGAGAGGTGGGATGTCTGTCATTGTGTAGGGAAAAGAGTTCATGCTTAGCTTCATAACAATAGCCAGCACTTCAACTTCATCTCAACAAGTAAGGCGTCCGCAATTCAGATTCAGATTCATTTGTTTATCGAAACTTCTGGCGAAAATCTTCGTTTTCATGAACAACCAACACAACCCAAGGATGTGCTGGGGGCAGCCCACGAGTGTTGCCAAACGTTCTGGCGTCAACACAGCATGCTCGCCGCGTTCACACACACACACACACACACACACACACACACACACACACACACACACACACACACACACACACACACACACACACACACACACACACACACACACACACACACACACACACACACACACACACACACACACACACACACACACCACCCCCCTGGACTTCCATCCACCCCAAACTCTCAGACGCGGAGACATGAGAGGCCTGTCGATACTCTGTAAGGAGTAAAGCCTCCTGTTTTCCCAGCAGCCTTTAAGGCAGGAGGTTGCCGTGCCAACATGCCATATCATTCATTTCACAGAGTAAAAGGTCAAGCTTTGGTTGACTGTCTTTTATCTGATTGATGTAGGAACTCAAGTTACTTTGAGAGTATTGGCACCCCAGAGGATGTTCACCTGCCTCTCCTCCACCATGTGGACCAATCACAGCCAAGCAGCAACACGGGTCAAGGGTCCTTATGGCTTCGTAGCTTAGCCAATGGCATCCATTCACCATGGTGGGCAGCAGTGCAAAGCAAAAGGAGTTTACCTCAGTTCCCATGGCTATGATTGGTATTTAATGTAAAAATATCCTAAAGGCAGCCACCAGAGGCCATTCCCACAGTTACATACATCCAACTAATGGACCCTCTTATATGTGGCTAAGCTACTATCATACTATTAAATTCAAAATTCAGCCTTTTATACACACATTCTATCCTATCAATGGCAGAATCAGTTTCCTCTCTCTCTCCACTTCATTCTTTCTTATCAGTGTTCTATGTTTCAGACATCTTTCATTACAATTGTGGAGGGTTGGTTACAATATCGAGTGACTTTTGTGCATTTTCCAACATACTGACAAAATCAATTTATGGATGTCTGTAAATGCAAATGTATTTGCTCCATGGGATGGCCTGTAGCGATCCGTTATGTCTTTCTCCTAAAGGTCCTACACAGCTTGTCTACTCCACTGTCAACCCCCACCACTGCGGAAAACGTCCATGACATGACAGCTTGGTAGAGCAACCATCCTGCCTGAGACGACAAGAAGCTGCAGGGTTGTGGATGAAACTCAGCACGTAAAGGAGAGCAGACTCCCCTCCACGGATTCTGTCTACACCTCTTACTGCCTCAGTAATCAAAGACCCACCCTCCTTGGGCATTCTCCCTTCTCGTACCCCCAACCCTTTGGACAGAAGATAGAAAAGCATGAAAGCACATTACCATCAGACTGACGGTACGACCAGCTTCTACCCAATGTTGTAAGGCTATTGAGTGAACTCGTCATCTCACACTCTCTCTTGTGGCCTTGCACCTTATTGTCTACCTGCACTGCACTTTCTCAGAAACGGCAACAACTTATTCCGCATTCTGATAGTGGGTTTCCCTTCTACTTACTCAATGCACCGTTGTGATGAAACACCCAGGGAGATCAAGATCGAGAAGGCGAGAACGTGGAGCTTATGTGGCAACAATCTATCACTCCCAAATTAGCTCTGTGCCTTTCCTGCCCATTTTGATAGAGATTCCCACGACAAACCCACACTTCAGTCTCCGAGGCCGAAGAGCGTGAATCTTTCAAGAGGGTGAATTCAAGAAAGTCCAGACAGTGTACCAAGCTGAGTACTAAAGAAATGGGTAGACCAAATGGCTGGAGATTTATGGAATTATTCAACCCCTTACTTCTGTGGTCTGAGGTTCCTACCTGCTTTAAAAGCCATCTGTTGTAGCAGTGCCCTAGAAGAGCATGGTGATCTGCATCAATGACCATCATAGGTGGCATCCGTTAGTCTCATGAGACCATGGATCTGCACCTGGAATGGTTTCCAGGGTGCAGGCCTGGGCAAGGTTGTATGGAAGACCAGCAGTTGCCCACGCAGCAAGCCTCCCCTCTCCACAACACCGACGTTGTCCAAGGAAAGGGCAAGGGCCGATACAGCTTGGCACCAGTGACATCGCAGGAGTTGTCAGAACGAGGTTGAAGACAATGTCGGACTGCCTTAGGGACTCCAGCTCTGGATTTGACCTCAGGGTTTACTCCCAAAGCCTTTCCCATGAGTGGGTATGGCCGCAAGGCAGCAGAGGTTTGAAATCAGAGTTTTCCCTCTCTTAGATGGACTGCCTTCCCAGGCTGACGAGCTCCATCTACCCAAATCATAGGTAAGAGGTTGGTTATGCCATGTGTCAGCTCCTGCCTCAGAGGTGACCTAGATCCAGTCCAATCTGCTCACCACCACAGCAAGTGAACAGCAGGTGCAATCTTTTCTGGATGTTCACTCTGATGTGGACGGTCTGGACAACAGGAACCAGTACGTCAGGCTGCTGCTTATCAGCTACAGCTCCGCATTCAACACAATTATCCCATCCAAATTCATCACCAAGCTTCAAGACATGGGAGATCTTACGTAAGTTATGAAAGGGATAGACAAGATAGAGGCAGGAAAGTTGTTTCCACTGGTAGATGAGACTAGAACTAGGCGACATAGCCTCAAGATTCGAGGGAGTAGATTTAGGATGGAGATGAGGAGGAAATGCTTCTCCCAGAGAGTGGTGAATCTCTGGAATTCTGTGCCCAATGAAACAGTGGAGGCTACCTCAGTAAATATATTTAGGATAAGGGATAGATTTTTGCATAGTAGGGGAACTAAGGGTTATGGGGAAAAGGCAGGTATGTGGAGATGAGTCCATGGCCAAATCAGCCATGATCTTATTGAATAGCGGAGCAGGCTCAACGAGCCAGATGGCCTCCTCCTGCTCCTATTTCTTATGCTCTTACGGGCTCTGCAGTTGGATCCTTGACTTACTCATCGGCAGAACCCATTCAGTGAGGATTGATAACAGCCCTTCATCCATGTTGGCCATCAACACAGATGCAGCTCAAGGCAGTGTACGTAGTCCCGTGCTCTACTCCGTATACACACATCACTGCGTGGCTAAACTCAGCTCCAGTGACATCTTCAGATTTGTCAATGACACCGCAGTCGAGGGATGAATCACAGGTGGCGATGAGTCACCTTACTGTGACGAGATAGGACATCTGGTTGAGTGATGCCATATCAAGGTGAGTAATACTGAAGAGATGACTGTCGACTTGAGGAAGGAGAAGGAGGGTGAATGTGTGTCCGTTTACAATGGGGAACACCAATGCAGAGAGTCAGCAGCTTTAAGTTCCTGTGCGGTAGCATATCAGATGATCTGCCCTGGGTGGAGCAATCACAAAGAAAGTGGACTAGCGATTTAACTTTCTGAGGAGGTTAATGGGTTACGTCTCATCACCGAACACTCAAACCTCTCCAAGTGTACTGACTGGTCTGCCTGCTACGGGAATTCAAATGTACAGGAATGTCAGAAGCTGCAGAGAGCAGTGGAGTCAGCTCACTCCTCACCACTGGTAGTATCTAATTATGTTTTATTATAATAATAATGTATAATTTATGTTTAATTTATGCTTTTCTTGTCAATGCTGTTAATCTGTGATGCTCTGTGTCAGTGAAATCACTGCAAGTAAGTTCTTCATTGCACCTGTGCCATGTCGTTTGACGTGGGTGACCATGGTCCCATGCCATGACTTTTCTTGGCAATTTTTCCTACGGAAGTGGTTTGCCATTGCCTTCTTCTGGACAGTGTCTTTACAAGACAGGTGACCCCAGCCATTATCAATAACCTTCAGAGATTATCTGCCTGGCGTCAGCGGTCACGTTGTCAGGACTTGTGATGTGCACCAGCTGCTCATACGACCATCCACCACCTGCTCCCATGGCTTCACATGACCCTGACTGGGGGGGTAAGCAGGTGCTACACCTTGCCCAAGGGTGACCTGCAGGGTAGAGGAGGGAGGGAGACCCTTACACCTCCTTTCACCACAATCGTACTTGTGCATATAACAATAAACTTGACTGACTTTGATCTGTATGGATGGAAAACAGAGTTTTTCACTGTGCGTTGGTATTTGGCAATAATAAACCAGTTTCCCAATTTACCCCACCAGGATACTCAAGATTCGGCAATAAAACTGACTGACTCATTGGGTGGTCTTCGGGTTTAACTGATCTCGTGACATTAGATTCTGTTCTCCTCTCTCCCCACCTGTGGAGTAATGCCTGTCGGCCCAGGGGGAGGAGCTGTTGGAGGGTGAGGTGGATCTGTAGTCCCAGTCACAGAGAGCACGGCAGATACCGGAGAAAACAAGAGGTAACGATTGGGACTGACTTGCACTGAGCTGCCGCAGACTTGGTGCTTGATGGCCTCTGAGCTCTCTGGATTCTGTACTTTCAGCTATCTAAGTATGAAAGGTTTTTGTCCAGGAGACTACTCTGGGCACCAGGAGGAGAATCACTCAGCTCCACTTCTGATAACTGTGGGCTCAAGTCCCACATCACAACATTGGACATCTAGGCTGATACCCAGTACAGCTCTGAGGGACCTCACGCTCTTTTGGATTAGGTGTAAGCCCAAAGCCCCTCTCTCACAGAGGGATGGAGTTATATAGCATGGAAGTAAGCCCGTCGGCCCATCTTGTCCATACCGACTGGGGTGCCTTCCTAAACCAGTCCTGTTTTGCCTGTGTTTTATCGAATCTCAGAGTTACAAAGGTATTAATAAAGTAAGAATGGGAGCCAGTATTGAGGCCAAAGCTTTCCCTTCCCTACATCAGCTCATTATCTAACTGCCCTCTGTGCACAGCAAGATCCCAAACATTCCCTCCTCACTTCTTCCCTGGGATGCACTCTTCCCTGAGGCCAGTGAAACTGTGGAACTGTTTACCCAATGGAGCACGGAGGCTCAGTTATTGAGCTAATTAGTAACGGAGATGGATGGAGGCTTGGATGTTAAGGGAATCGAGGTAATGGGCTAGCGCACGAAAGCGGCACTGCAGTTAAAGAAAAAGGGCTGGGTCCTTATTGAATGAAGGAGCAAGCGTTGCGAGATGCTGCTTCTTTTTCATGTGTTCTCGTAAATTCAGTACCATCTCATCGCCTTTCATGTACTGAGCAGAGGAGCTTCAAAGCAAACTGTCTGAACTGCAGGAACAGACGGGGCAGTGCCACATCTGATAGAGCTTCCGCCTCACAGCGGTCCCGACCTCTGGAGTTTCAAAGTTCAAAATACATTTATTATCAAAGTATGTATGCTCAATACAGCCTTGAGATTCGTCTCCTTGCAGGCAGGCCACAAATCAAAGAAATCCAATAGAACCCATTGAGAAAATAGACTCAATGTGTAGAGGAACAAAACTGTGCAAACAATGGAAGTAAGTAAATAACGTTCAGAACTGAAGTTCACGAAAGTGAGTCCACAGCCATGAAGACAATTCATCACTGCAGGCAATTCAGGAGCCTCTTAGTTGTAGGCCAGAGCCTCGTTTCAGCACAGAGATGAGGAAACCTTGCAGAGCAGCAAGCTGAACTGGCCCGTCCCTCGCCTCCGCCTCAACACCCTGACCCTTTCAATCTAGCCCAGCGCCTAAATCATCTCAACCCTGGGTAGTTCCTCGCTCTCGGACCTGGGCCCTGCCATTTCGATATGTGTTCAGGCCTAGGCCCTGCTGCCTTGAGTTGGCTCATATCCAACCTGACCTTTCCAATTTGGCCCAGCGTTTAATATGATCAAACCTCGGGTCCGTCCTCACTCTCGAGACCAGGCCCTGCTATTTCGTCTCTGCTTTACCTCCGCTCGGTTCTGCTGCATCAAATCGCCTCCAAGTTCGCTCCAGAAATGGCCAAAATTGGCTCATTCCCCATTCCTGTGCCCGGGCCGAGCCCCCTCAATTCAGCCCATACACAGGACCACACCAGAACCATCCTGCACCCTCGAGACTCCAGTTCACACCGCAAAAATGCCAGGTCATTCATGTGGTTCAACAGCTCAGCTCCAAAAGGGAAATTACAGGCTCTTGATTGCAATGATTATATCTGTGAAAAGGTGTGATTAATAGCGTTATTTTTTGTTATCTTTGCCAGCTGGAAATCGTCACTGTGCTTCATCAGCCCCTTCATAAACCAGTCATGCAGACATGAGGAGAGTTTGTACACTCTTGCTGATTTCATGGGATTCTCCAGGTTGGGTCTAAGTTCCTCCCACCTCTTAACAATGTATGGGCTGGTAGGTTAATTGTCCATTGTAAATTCCCCTGGTGTTGAGGTGACTGGTGGAATTTGGGGGCAAGATGATCGGAATTGAGTGGGAATAAAATGAGATTTATGTAAATAGGTGCTTAATAGTCTACACAGACCCAGGGATCAAAGGTCCTCTTGCTAAGCTATGTGACTCTATGACTCTAGAATCAGTAAAATCGCTGATGTGCAACGTTAGTCACAGTTTGGGCTAGAAAGGCCATTGGACAAAAAGTATTTGGGATTTCTTTCATTTATAATGCAGTGTAATGATGCCTCATGTATCCATACTTTGAATGTGTTTTGTCAGATTATAGAGTTTCCTCATGCGCTGTGTGAGGAACTGGAGGTGGTTTATTATTGTCACTTGTACCGAGATAGAGTGAAAAGCTTGTCTTATCTACTGTTCATACAGATCAGATCAGATCAGCAGGATAGAACCAGACTACAACGCACAGTGAGGACTGCCGAGCGCATTATTGGAGCCTCCCTGCCCTCTATTGTGGACCTGTACTCTTCCAGGTTGAAGAAGAGGGCGGGGAACATCATAAAGGACTCCTCCCATCCTGCACATGGACTGTTTGATCTGCTTCCGTCTGGTAGGCGCTTCAGATCCCTCCAGACTAAGACTAATAGGCACTGGAGAAGTTTTTTCCCTACTGCGGTCACTTTGCTGAACAGTTAACTGCCGGTTAACTGTTGGCTAACTATTACTTGGATTGCACTACCTGGATGTATAATCTATATTTTCATTTATATTTATCATTATTATTGTTATGAGCAGAGAGACAACATCTGCCAGAAGTAAATTCCTTGTATGTGCATAGGTACTTGGCGATTAAAGTCTGATTCTGATTCTGATTCTGATTCTGATTACACAGTGTATTGGGTAATACAGGTAAAACAATAACAATGTGTAACAGCTACAGAGAAAGCACAGGTAAAGAATAAGATCATAAAACAAGGTAGATTGCAATCAAGAGTCCAATTGGTTGTGCAAGGGAACCATTAGTCTACAACAGCACGGTAGAAGCTGTCCTGAGTGTGGGTGGTGAGGACTTTGAACTCATTTCTATCTCTGGGCCAAGATGGGAGAAACCCCAAATCCCAGCCCCTGATCATCACCTTCTGTTACTACTGCTGAAGACCAACCCCTTGTGTCACAAACTCACCAGCGTATGTATCTAGCGCAGCAACAGCAACAGGGCAGCGGGCAGAGCGAAACAGGGCATGAGTTAACAAGGAGAGCCATTTGTCTTATGAGGAGCAGTGGGCCTGAGAACACTCGCGCTGAGGCCCAGGATCACCGGACGCAGAGGACAAGCTTAGTGGGTGGACATCATGCAATTCTGATATCAAGGAATGAAAGTGGGGAGCATCTCCTGAGTACACGGCGTGGAAATGGAAGTGGGATTTAAATTTTCCCCAATACCACCACTCCCCGATCCACTCTTCACTCTCCCTGCAGAGACAGGGGAGGTACTACAGCTTCTCCCAAATGGCCTTCCAGGTGAGGCAACGCTTCACTTGTGGTTCCGTCGGGGTCATTTATTGTATCTTGTGCTTCCAGGTTAGCCTCCTCAACGTTAGTGAGGCCTGACAAGGATTGGGGAAACGTTCCGTCGAGCAACTTCACTCCTACTTGCTTGCTCAAGCCCATCCACAGGCCACCGACAGCAACTCATCCGATTCTTCTGTCCTAGGCCAGTCCCCAGGTGTAGCCCATCTCTGAAGATCCTTCCTCTCCCAGGGATGAGGATTTTGGAGCTGTTTCTGCAGCTCTGGTGTTTTACAGGATGGGGTTGCTAGCCCCCATGCAGGCAGGCTTGGGATCATCCATGGTGGAGCTTCAGACAGAATAGTCCTTCACTCAGTCTGCTGCAAAAGACGGGATCTCCCGGTGTCCTGTCTTTTCAGTTTGACATCTCATTTCCACTCTAACATGTCTGCACAAGGCCTCTTCTACTACCGTGATGAGGGCAAACTCAGTTTGGATGAACAAAACCTCATATTCCATCTGGTTAGCCTCCAATAGGGGACAAGAAAATGGCAGACAAACTGAATAAGTGTTTTTGCATTAGTCTTCACTGTGGAGGGCACGAACGGTATGTTGGGGGTTCAAGGGCGACAGGAGGCAGAATTGAGTGAAGTTGCCATTACTAGGAAGATTGTACTTGAGAAACTGAAAGATCTCAAGGTAGATAGGTTACTGGACCAGGTGGTCTACACATCAGGGTTCTGGTGGAGGTGGCAGAAGTGATTGTGCAGGCATTAGTAGTGATCTTTCAAGA
This sequence comes from Hemitrygon akajei, assembly GCF_048418815.1. Taxonomy (NCBI): domain Eukaryota; kingdom Metazoa; phylum Chordata; class Chondrichthyes; order Myliobatiformes; family Dasyatidae; genus Hemitrygon; species Hemitrygon akajei. Next base: position 19,503,521 of record NC_133154.1, read on the forward strand.
ATCATTGGATTCCAGCATGGTTCTGGAGGACTGGAAAATTGCAAATGTCACTCCTCTCTTCAAGAAAGGAGAAAGGCAGAGGGAAGGAAATTACAGGCCAGTCAGTGGTTGGGAAGATGTTAGAGCTGATTGCTAAGGATGCGGTTTTGGGGTACTTGGAAGCACATGATAAAATAGGCCGAAGTCAGCACGATTTCTTTAAGGGAAAATCTTGTCCGACTAATCTGTTGAGATTCTTTGAAGAAATAATAAGCGGGTTAGACAAAGGAGAATTGGTAGATGTTGTGTACTTGGATTTTCAGAAGGCCTTTGATAAGCTGCCATACATGAGGCTGCTTAACAAGTTAAGAGCTCGTGGTATTACAGGAAAGATACATGCATGGAAAGGACAGTGGCTGATCGGCAGGAGGCAAAGAGTTGAAATAAAGGGATTCTTTTCTGGTTGGCTGCCAGTGACTAGGGGTATTCTGCAGAGGTCTGTATTGGGACTGCTTCTTTTTACATTATGTGCAAAGATCTGGATGGTGGAATTGATAGTTTAGTGGTCAAATTTCCAGACGATATGAAGACAGGTGGAGGGGCAGATAGTATTGAGGAAGCAGAGAGGCTACAGAAGGATTTGGACAGATTAGGAGAATGGGAATACAGTGTCGGGAAGTGTACGGTCATGCACTTCGGTAAAAGTAATAGAAGAGTAGACTATTTTCTAAATGGAGAGAAAATTCAAAAACCTGAGGCTCAAAGGGACTTGGGAGTCCTCCTGCAGAATTCCCTAAAGGTGAATTTGCAGGTGGAGTCTGTGGTGATGAAGGCAAATGCAAAGTTTGCATTCATTTCGCGAAGAAGCAAGGATATAATGTGAAGGCACTGGTGAGGCCTCATTTCGAGTACTGTGAGCAGCTTTGGGCACTCTATCTGCAATTAGGATGTGTTTACATTGGAGACCATTCAAAGGAGGTTCACAAAAATGATTCCAGGATTGAAAGGCTTGCCATATGAAGAACATTTGATGGCTCTGGACCTGTACTCATTGGAATTCAGAAGAATGAAGGGGAATCTCATTAAAACCTATCAAATGTTGAAATGCTTCGATAGAGTGGATGTGGAAAGGATGTTTCCTATCACAGGGGAGTCTAAGACTAGAAGACACAGCCTCAGATTAGAGGGACGTCCATTTAGAATGGAGATGAGGAGTAATTGTTTTAGCTAGAGAGTGGTTAATCTTTGGAATTCATTTCCAAAGGCAGCTGTGGAGGCCAGGTCATTGGGTATATTTAAGGGAGAGGATGATATATTCTTGATTGGTCAGGGCATGAAGGGATATGGGGATAAGGCAGGAGATTGGGGCTGAGAGAGAAATGGATCAGCCATGATGACATGGCAGAGCAGATTCAATGGTCCAAATGGCCTAATTCTGCCTCTGCATCTTATGGTCTATGTCATGGCATAAACATCGATTTCTCTAACTTCCGGTGATTACTCCCCTTTCTCCTTTTCTCTTTGTCCATTCTCCATTCTGTTTACCCTCTGACCGCTTCTTTTGTACTTACCTGACCATCACCCCCCTCTGTTTCCCCTCCTCCTTCCGTGGTATTCTGCCCTCTCCTATTAAATTCCTTCTCCTTCAGCCCTTTATCTTTTCCACCTGTCACCTTCCAATCTCTCACTTCATCCACTCTCCCCCACCCACCCACCATCCTCCACGCCTGGTTTCACCTATCACCTGCCAGCTTGTATTCCTTCCCCTTCCCCACCTTCTAATTCTGCCTTTCCCCCGTACGTTTCAGTCCTGATGAAGGGTCTCGGCCTGACACATTGACTGTTTCCTCTCCTCCATAGACGCTGCCTGACCCGCCACCATTTTGTGTGTGTTGCTCAAGATTTCCAGCATCTGCAGAATATTAGTGAACACTGTACACCCTTTACCAGCTAAAACAAGACCAAGGCCAAAAACACTGCGCTGCCAGGATAACATCTTAATAAAATATTAGGTGACCTAAAATATTAGGCATAACCTGGGTGACCCTGTCATTGAGGTCATGCCTTGTTCTCATTGCTACTAACAGGTAGGAGGTACAGGAGCCTAAAGGCACACACTCAATGATTCAGGAACAGCTTCTTCCCCTCTGCTATCCGATTTCTAAATGGACATTGAATCCCAGAACCCTACCTCACTGCTCTTTATTGCTACTAATATAATCTATTTACTGTAAGTCCTGATTTTTCTATTCTCATTTATTGCATTGTATTGCTGCTGCAAAGGCAACATATTTCACGACACATGCTGGCGATATTGAACCTGATTCTGAATTCTGAGCTCTGAATCTGTTCACTGGCATGGATACAGTAGCATTGTGCTTAACCTTCTGGACAAGGATTCAATGATTTGGACTACTGATCCAGAAGTCCAAAAACTACTGATCTATTTAGTTCCTGAATCACAGAAACTAAATAATTAAGTACATCTAAAAATAAAGCGGGAAACAGTAATGGTGAAGAACTTTCAGACCGATGTTCAAAGTTTATTACTAATATCCTTCAAGGTAGCAGGTTCATTGTCCTTATTCCGTGTTACACATATGCGGAATTCCAGATCAATGTGGTGAACTTAGCTTCCAGGATCATTAGGGGTGGATGATAAAGCCAGCCTTGTCCAGATCCCGTCAGTTAAATCAATCTGGGTTGTGGCTCACAGACCAGCAACTCAACATGATCATGGCTGCATGCACTATCGATTGGCCAACAGATTCTCAGGAGCGTAGTCCATTTAATTGTAGGTCAGAAGTGAGGACCATCTGCCATCAAGTTGTACATCAGTTGTTTGCGACTAATGGCTCTGCAGTGGGCATTGTCATGGCATTCTATTGTAAGTGCACTCTGAGTGTCGAAGGACAGCCACTCTATCTGCTTTGTGTCTCATCCCTTCCCGGCACATTAATGGTACAACCTGCACGCAGAGCATATTACTTGCTTGACAGAGTAAATAACAAAGGGACAAGCCTACTCACGATCCCAGAGCTAGCACTGAGTGCCCAACGGCAGATGTGACCTAACATCTGGTGACTCTACAAACAAGCATTGCACTCATTCTGTCAGACTGGAAAATGGCCCCTCCCCCTGAGCAACACACACAAAATGCTGGAGGAACTCAGCAGGCCAGGCAGCATCTATGGGGAAAAAGTACAGTCGGCGTTTTGGGCCGAGACCCTTCAGCAGGACTGGAGAAAAGAAGCTGGGGAGTAGATTTCAAAGGTGGGGGGAGGGGTGAGAGAAACGCCAGGCGATGGATGAAACTTGGAGGGGGTGGGATGAAGCAGAGAGCTGGGAAGTTGATTGGTGAAAGAGACAGAAGGCAGTGGAAGAAAGAAGAAAGGGGGAGGAGCACCAGAGGGAGGCGATGGGGGGGGGGGGGGGGCAAAGAGTTAGCATGAGAGAGGGACAAGGGGATGGGAAATGGTGAAGGGGGGGTGGTTTGGAGGCATTACCGGAAGCTTGAGAAATCGATGTTCATGCCATCAAGTTGGAGGCTACCCAAATGGAATATAAGGTGTTATTCCTCCAACCTAAGCGTGGCCTTATCCCGACGGCGGAGGAGGCCATGGATGGACATATCGGAATGGGAATGGGAAGTGGCCACTGGGAGATCCCGCTTGTTCTGGCAGTTGGAGCATAGGTGCTCGGCGAAGCGGTCTCCCAATCTACATCAGGTCTCACAAGAGGCCTCACCGGGAGCACCAAACACAGTATATGACCCCAACAGACTCACAAGTGTAGTGTCACCTCACCTGGAAGGACTGTTTGGGGCCTTGAATGGTAGTGAGGGAGGAGGTGTAGGGTCAGGAGAAGCACTTGTTCTACTTCAAAGATAAGCGCCAGGAGGGAGATCAGTGGGGAGGGACGGATAGGTGAGGGAGTCGCGTAGGGAGCGATCCCTGCGGAAAGCAGAAAGTGGGGGAAAGATGTGTTTGGTGGCGGGATCCAGCTGGAGGTGGAGGAAGTTTCAGAGAGTTATGTGTTGGACACAGAGGCTGGTGGGGTAGTAGGTGAGGACAAGAGGAACCCTATCCCTGGATGTGTGGCTAGAGGATGGGGTAAGAGCAGACATGCGTGAAATGGAAGAGATGCGTTTGAGGGCAGCGTTGATGGTGGAGGAAGGGAAGCCTCTTCCTTTGAAAAAGGAGGCGATCTCCTTCGTTCTAGGATGATTTTCAACGATATACAAGAAGCCCCGAAGTGAAGTTTGTGACGGAACTTGCCAAGAAACTCTACTGAGAGCACTTCAGAACCTCACGACACTCCAAGGAGCAGTAGTGGGGAGGCAAGGTAGCGTAGTGGTTAGCACGACGCTTTACAGTACAGGCGACTTGGGTTCAATTCCCGCCACGGCCTGTAATGAGGTTGTGCTACATGGGTTTCTGCTGGGTGCTCCGGGTCCCACAGTCCAAAGATGTAGGTTAATTGGTCAATGTAAGTAGAGGGATTGCAGAGGAGCGCGGCTCGAAGGGCCTATTCCGTACCGTATCTCAATAACTAAATAAAAAGCACTGCTATGCCGACAAACATCCAAATGCACAGCTAAGTTGCTTTCAGAGGAACCCTCCGCACCTAAGGTGTTCTCAGTTACAGCCCTCACCTTCCCAAGCCTCCTCACAATCCTAATGAGATGCACACCTCACTGTCTTCTCCCGCTGCCTTGGAATCCATCCACGTCATAGGAACTTCAGCTGTGGGAGCGTCACCTAGACGTGCGATCCTAAAGGTACGAGGGGATTTAAGAGGGCATTCATTGCACACCCCTAATGATCCACAAATTAAGTGCCCTGTTAGAGCGGCAGAGAAATCAGTCACCTTGTCTGGAGACCACATTAAGATCATCTGGTTTCCCTCTCTGTCGTACATTGGTGAGTGAGGTGGCAGTGAACAAGAACCTTCCTCCACTGTCGTAATGAGGCCACACTCAGGCTGGAGGAACAACACTTTATATTCTGTTTGAGTAGCCTCCAACCTGATGTCATTAACTTCGATTTCTCAAACTTCTGTTAATCCCCTTTCCTGTCAATCTCCTTTTCCCCCTCTCACCTTATCTCCTTGCCCGCCTATCACCTCCCTCTTGTACTACTCCCCACTTTTTCTTTCTTCCATGGCCTTCTGTCTCTTTCAACAATCAACTTCCCAGCTCTCATCCCTCCCCCCTCCAGGTTTCGCCTATCACCTGGTGTCCCTCTCTCCCCTCCACTCCACCCTTTAACTCTACTCCTCAGCTTTTTCTCTCCCTCTCCTGCCGAAGGGTCTCGGCCCAAACTGTCGACTGTACTTTTTTTCATAGATGCTGCCTGGCCCGCTGAGTTCCACCAGCATTTGGTGCGCGTTGCTCGGATTTCCAGCATCTGCAGATTTTCTCTTGTTAGTAACCTTCCGAAGATGATCCCTGTTTGTCACAAAACATTGAAATCTAGAGCGAAATGCTTCGTTTGCGCCGACAACCGACACAGTCTGAGGATATGCTGGGGACAGCCTGCAGGTGTCTGGCACCAGAATAGCACGCCCACAGCCGACCCACCCAAACATCTTTGGGCCGCGGCAGGAAACGGGAGCACCTGGTGGAAACCCACACGGCCATGGAGAGAACATACAAACGTCATTAGATACAACAGCCTTTTCTGTCCCAAACTGGACTAAAACACTCGCCCTGCTGTGGGTAGATTTGATTGCGTGTCTCCTCGCTGTTAATTCAGGAGTTTGTTTGATAGTCCAGCACTGTAAGCAGAAAGCTATTGTGTCACTGCTGGACAGGACTCTCCCTGCCTGGGCACTGGTGCACTGGAGCCAGATCTTGACCCCTGTGCTCTTCTTGTCACGGAGTGACTTTGATTATCTTTGCGAAACTGCCGCAGGGCCGGAAGTAAACTGGCTGCGTGTGCCGTAACAGCCCCCTCACTGGCACAATGAGGCATTGGGGCCTGTAGGCAGGTTGTAACAGTTCCACAAAACAGGTGATCGGTTCACTGCCCCCAGGTTGACGACTGGCCATCCTGGTTTGGTGCAATGTATCTCTGATTAATTAATAAAAATGAGCAGCGGAAGCCACTGCTGGAGTAAACGTTCCTTTCCATGCTGCACGCGTGAGGCGTCCCAGAGCATCTGCTGATAAAATGCTGAGGTGTGCACTAGAGTGGGCAGACGGCTTGAGACTGGCAGAGTGTTTAACCTGGAGGAGTAGTGGATGCCTATCAGCAATGTGCATCTGCTAGCCACGTCAGTGGAGGCTGGACTGAGGAAGGTTTGGTGGTGTTGAGGAGTGTGAGCTTTGGAGCCAAGGGAGGGGGGTGTGGTCAGAGAGGAGTGGATGAGCATGGGATGGAGAGAGAGTGGAATTAGAGGTCAGTGTAAGTCGGTGTAAAATGAACACATAAAGGCTAAAGGGGAGAAACATGCATCTTGGGCAGTCTGTTCTGGAACTCGTGCTAACCATGGGTATGAATTTCAGTACTGGTAAGGAATGAGGATTTTGGAAGATATTGAGGACATCATGTCATTTCTAGTATGCTGAATAGCGAGGCTTTGGAACTACTCCAGGTTGCTCTGGGGATTTGGATCGAAGGAGTCAATGCTATAGTTGCTCACATGTATTGTTTACATGATTTGTTTTTTTTTTCTATTTCTCTGTGGGCACTGAGAGGTTGGTCTTTTTTTTAAATTGGGTTCTCTTGGGTTCCTTGCTTTGCTGCTACCTGTAAGCAGCTAAGTCTCAAGGTTGTATAATTTCTACATTCTTTGATAATAAATGTACTTCGAAACTTTGAAAAAGTGTAAAGGAGAATGAAATAATTTTTACTCTTATCTGATGCAGCACAAAAAACTCAAGATGGATGTGCAAGATAGGTTATGTACGTAGGTTGACTGTGTGTCCATAAAAGTGACGTGAGGCACAAGAGAGTCTGTACATAAGGTGACTGATGGGGAATGGCAAAGCTGTGGTGGTTGGGGGTTTGGAGGGATGGGTTAGTGGGTGGAGGTGTTGATCAGCCTCACTGCTTGTGAAAAGTGACTGCCTTTGAGTCTGGTGGCCCAGGAGTGGATGGCATGATTGTCCCTGGCGGAAGTGGGACAAACAGTCCACGAGCAGGGTGGGTAGGATCTTCATGACGTTACTGGCCAGGAATCTGTGGATGAAATTTTTCACCCAGAGTGTGGTTACAGCCTAGAACATCCTGCCTGAGGGAAACTGGAGGCACATGCTCTCACAGTATTAAAGTATCGAGATGTGCGTGTGAATGGGATTGGTGTAGATAGGTATCTGATGGTCAGCATTTACTTGATGGGCCAAAGGGCCCCATTTCTGCGCCGTTCAACACTATGACTCAGTAATGCAAGGGACCAGTTCCCAAACCCACCAGTCCCAATTCCCTTCTTTTTATTCCCCTACTCTCTCGTGCCCATCAATCCACAGTTAGATTATTTTACCAATAACCTAGTCAAAGTAGTGAGTTACAGTAGTGAGTAGTGACTCCAGTGAGTTGGAGCAGCATGGTAGCGTAGTGGCTAGCACGACGCTTTACAGTCCCAACGGCCCGGGTTCAATTCCCGCTGCTGCCTGTGAGGAGTTTATACGTTCTCCACGTGACCGCGTGGGTTTCCTCCCACAGTCCAAAGGCCGGTTGGTAGGTTAATTGGTCAGTGTAAATTGCCCTGTGATTAGGCTAGTGTTAAACTGTGGGTTTGCTGGGTCTCTTGGCTCAAAGGATCAGTAGGGCCTATTCCACGCTGTATCTCAATAAATAAATAAAGTAGCCAGTTAATCTCTCACTCGTTCCACGGAATACGGGAGGAAACTGGTGAACCCACCCAGGGGAAACCTGCACGGTCACAGGACGACACTCCAGCTGAGGTTGGAATCGAACCTGGATCAACAGAGCTGAGAGGTAGCAGCACCACCAGCTGTTGCACCTCTGTGCAGAATCACAGGACCCTGAAGGACGTACTCCCCACATTAATCAATGTGATACTGGTGTAGAAACAGTTAATACTTACACTGACCTGGGCTGTGTTCCCTTGACTTTGCTAAGCTGATGGGTAACTTAATCAAGGAATTAAAAATGATTCACGGATTTGATAAAGCAGACACAGAGAAAGGTACTTCTATTGATACCAGGAGTCTGGAACAAAAGGGAACAATCTCAGAATTCGAACTTGGCACTTCAGCAAGAAAATCATGAAGTCCTTCAAGCCAGTGGGAATTTGAAATTCCTTAAAGGCTGCAGATGCCAGTTGAGTCAACATTTTCAAAATTTGCCACGATCTATCTATATTAGCTGAAGTTATAAAGGGCTCTGCTTCCAGGGCAGGTTATTTGATGTAGAAGGATGGATGAAAACTGATTACAGCTTGAACCTTACAATTTTTATTTCTGGTTCAGGTCAAGGTTGTTTTATTGGTTGAGTACTTTCGGTTACTCTCAGGAGATGTGTCAGTTTTCAGCCCTTTTGAAGCCCAACTCAATCAAAATCAAAACAGAAAAAAAAAACAATGACTCGCAGATCAGGAGTGATTTCTCAGGCTCCATCTTCCTTCTGCTGTTTTATTCCATTCCCTCCAGCGCCTTTTACTCTCCCAGACTGTCACGTCACAGATCCCGCCAGGGAGTGCGTCTCCCCCGCGACCGCGTGGGTTCCCTCTTGGTTTCCGCTTTCCTCCCACAGTCCAAACACAAACAGGATGGCAGGTTAATTGGTCATTGAAGACTATCCCGTGATTAGGCTGGTATTAAATCGGGAGATAACTGGGCAGCACGACTCAAAGCGCCAGAAAGGCCTATTCGCGCTCTACGTCAATAAATAAATAGATAGATAAATATATCCCACAGACAAATGAAAGCCATGGTCCATGTAACACACACAAAATGCTGGTGGAACACAGCAGGCCAGGTAGCATCTATAGGAAGAAGTGCAGTCGACATTTTGGGCCAAGACCCTTCATCAGGACTAACTGAATATCTCTTACTGTCTTTTCTTTCAGTTAGGCCTGACGAAGGGTCTCAGCCCGAAACGTCGACTGTACTTCTTCCTATAGATGCTGCCTGGCCTGTTGAGTTCCACCAGCATTTTGTGTGTGTTGCTTGAATTTCCAGCATTTGCAGATTTCCTCATGTTTAGCATGGTCCATGTGGCCATTTTGAAATCCATATGGGCTATTCTTAAGGTGAAGATACATATTCTGCATAGCTAGATTTCTTAGTGGGCTTGGGCATTTAGTAGTGAATGGAAACACATGATTTTCAGGCATGTTTTATCATTAATATGTAGCCTGACCAGATAGTAATACTCTACATCGCTGTGTCTGGGGACGGTAGACTCAACTACCTTTAAGTATAGAGATAGATAGAGGATGAAAGTAACAGGAGTTTAGAAATAAAAAAGGGAATGAGATGATTCTCCAAAGGTTTGATGAGCTAAATGACCCCTGTCTGATTTGCACTCTTAGGGTTGAGAGGCTGAGTGGCCTGTTGCTGGTTGGTGATGGAGACGTTGCCTTTGTTAAATGTTTGGCTCGTCAGATAAGCTGGACAAGTTGGGTGAAGACAGACCAGAGTGTGAGCAATTGATATCTCCCACCTCCTTAATCTTGCTTAACACCCCAACTCCCAAAAATATTAGGTCCCAGTCCAGCTTGTGACATTGTACGCTGAATGAACAGCGCAAAATCAAACTGCCACTCAAGCAAACATGACTGAGGAGGTTGATAATGAGACTTTGGAGGAAGCATTCTGAGGGGAAATTTTCCCAGAGTGGCTGGTGGGAGAGTTGCAGGAATACCGGGAAATAAAAACAGACCGTTTCCTGGAGTTTTACATCATTTTCACTGAAGTTATAACTGAGAAGCTGGCGAAGACCTTGTTAAAACTTTCCCTCTATAACACTGTAACTTCAGCCAGAAGTGACTCGAGATTTCACTGCCAAAGGTTTCGCCCCCATAGATGCTGCCTGGCCTGCGGAATTCCTCCCGGGATGGGGGGGGGGGGGGGTGTGTGTGTGTGTGTGTGTGTGTGTGTGTGTGTGTGTGTGTGTGTGTGTGTGTGTGTGTGTGTGTGTGTGTGTGTGTGTGTGTGTGTGTGTGTGTGTGTGTGTGTGTGTGTGTGTGTGTGTGTGAGAGATCTAACTGATCTGTAACTTGCCTAAACATTGATCCTCTCCACCATCGGTGAACAGAATCAGAATATCAGGTACAGTATATTTCATGAAAGGACAGACAGAGATGGAGACAGCGACAGAGATCATGTTGCCCTAAACACCAATATTTGGTGGTAATATGTCATGAAATTTGTTGTTTTGTGGCCGCAGTACATTTCAATACATAATACTGTAATAAAAATCGGTAAATCGCAATAAGATTTTATATAAAATTTTATAAAAGTTAAATTAAATAACTAATGCAAAAAGAGGAAACAAAAGTAGTGAGGTAGAGTTCATGGGTTCTATGATCATTCAGAAACCTGATGGCAGAGGGGAAGACGCTGTTCCTGAATCATTGAGTGTGTGCCTTTAGGCTCCTGTACCTCCTCCCTGATGGTAACAACAAGAAGAGGGCATGCCTGGGTGATGGATGCCCTTAATGATGGATGCCTCCTTTTTGAGGCAACAGTCCTTGGAGATGTCCTGGGTGCTGAGGAGACTAGTGCCCACGATGGAGCTAACTGACCGAGTTTACAACTTTCCTGTGCAGTGCTCCCCCCCCCCACTGCCGCACACTAGATGGTGATGCAGCCAGTCAGAATGTTCTCCATGGCCACAGTGTGTACCATCCACAACCTGCACCGCTGTTGCTGGCTCAGCCTACTGCAACAGAACCTCTCACACCCACTATCTCCACCCCTGTTGGAAGAGGGAACACCATTATCTGCAGATTCCTCTCCAGGGAACATATTATCCTGACTTGGAAAGGGTTCGCTATTCCTTCAGCGCCCCGTGTCTAAATCATGGAACCCCCTACTTTCACCAGAGGGATTAATGCAACTCCACAACATGACAGAATCTCGCATGGACAATAAATACTGAACACAAAGTACACTGCAGATGCTGTGGTTAAATCAACACGTACAAACAAGCTGGATGAACTCAGCAGGTTGGGCAGCATCCGTTGAAATGAGCAGTCAACGTTTCAAGCCGAGTCCCTTCATCGGGCCTTGCCAGTGAAGCCCAGATCCCAAAAAAGGAGGGTAAAGTCACCCTTCCTAAATATCCAAGCATATAGAAGAATTTACGGACATTTCCTTCTGTCCACACGCATGATGACTGTGTGCATTTCCTGTCAACATTTCTGATTATAAATTCCCAGGCATCTCTTGATAAATTGTGTGTGTAAACACCTCAGGTAAAGCATCACAACAATTGCCAGGATTGTACTGACAGTTATATGCACGGTTACTTAGCTTAGTTATCAGAATCAGATCAGATTTATTATCACTGGCAGGTGACTGAAATATTTAACTTAGTAGCTGCAGTTCAATGTAATTCTTAATATAGAAGAGAAAAAAATAATAATGGAATAAAAATTGTAATAATAATAAATAAGTAAATCAATTACATTATACATACATTGAATAGATTTAAAAAATGTGCGAAAATCAGAAATACTGTATATTAAAAATGTGAGGTAGTGGTTTCAATGTCCATTTAGGAATTGGATGGCAGAGGGGAAGAAGCTGTTCCTGAATCGCTGACTGTGTGCCTTCAGGCTTCTGTACCTCCTACCTGATGGTAACAGTGAGAAGAGGGAATGTCCTGGGTGCTGGAGGTCCTTAATGATGGACGCTGCCTTTCTGAGACACTGCTCCTTGAAGATGTTCTGGGTACTTTGTAGGCTAGTGCCCAAGATGGAGCTGACTAGATTTACAACCTTCTGCAGCTTCTTTCCATCCTGTGCAGTAACCCCTCCATACCAGACAGAGATGTAACCTGTCAGAATGCTCTCCACGGTACATCTACAGAAGTTTTTGAGTGTATATGTTGACATGCCAAATCTTTTCAAACTCCTACTGAATTATAGCCGCTGTCCTGATAACTACATCAATATGTTGGTACCAGGTTAGATCCTTAAAGATCTTGACACCCAGGAACATGAAAATGCCCACTCCCTTCACTTCTGATCCCTCTATGAGGATTAGTATGTGTTCCTTCATACTTTATTGTCACCAAACAATTGATACCAGAGAGTACAATCATCACAGTGATATTTGTTTCTGCGCTTCGTGCTCTCTGAAGTACAATTCAAAATAAATATAATAAAAATTTAAATTATAAATCATAATTAGAAAATAGAAAAGGGAAAGTAAGGTAGTGCTAGTCAGGTCCGGATATTTGGAAGGTACGGCCGAGATCCGGGTCAGGATCCATTCAGCAGTCTTATCACAGTTGGAAAGAAGCTGTTCCCAAAACATTCTTCATCTTACCCTTCCCAAGTCCACAATCAGCTCTTTCATCTTACTGATGTTGAGTGCCAGGTTGTTGCTGTGGCACCACTCCACAAGTCGGCATATCTCACTCCTGTACGCCCTCTCGTCTCCACCTGAGATACACTGCTGAGTTGCCCCTTCCAGTCCTTTGAGACGCGCTGCCCAGCAACCCCGCAGTTTTAATGCCAGCCTAATCAGGGACCAATTAATCTACCAACCATTTGCCTTTGGACTTTGGGAGGAAGCCAGAGCACCTGGAGAAAATCCAAGTGGTCACGGGGAGAGCGTACAAACTCCTCACAGACAGCAGTGGGAATTGAACCGTAAATCATTGTGCTAACCACTGCGCTACTGTGTCTGTTCCCACTAATGCTGGAAGGAGACAGAATCAGAACCAATGGCCTGTGGGCCTGGCCCAGTTAATTCCGCTTCACTGATGATAAAGATTTTTAAAGAGTTGCTTTATTTGTTACATGTACATCCAAACATCCAGCGAAACATCAAGGTCCCACACAGGAGATTAGTGTGCAAACTTAAGGCACACGGTATTGGGGGTATGGTATTGATGTGGATAGAGAATTGGTTGGCAGACAGGAAGCAAAGAGTGGGAGTAAACGGGACCTTTTCAGAATGGCAGGCAGTGACTAGTGGGGTACCGCAAGGCTCAGTGCTGGGACCCCAGTTGTTTACGATATATATTAACGATTTAGACAAGGGAATTAAATGCAGCATCTCCAAGTTTGCAGATGACACGAAGCTGGGCGGCGGTGTTAACTGTGAGGAGGATGCTAAGAGGATGCAGGGTGACTTGGATAGGTTAGGTGAGTGGGCAAATTCATGGCAGATGCAATTTAATGTGGATAACGGTGGCCGATTAGGAAAAGGGGAGATGCAACGAGACCTGGGTGTTATTGTACACCAGTCATTGAAGGTGGGCATGCAGGTACAAAAAGGCAAATGGTATGTTGGCATTCATAGCAAAGGGATTTGAGTACAGGAGCAGGGAGGTTCTACTGCAGTTGTACAAGGCCTTGGTGAGACCGCACCTAGAATATTGTGTGTCATTTTGGTCCCCTAATCTGAGGAAAGACATTCTTGCCATAGAGGGAGTACAAAGAAGGTTCACCAGATTGATTCCTGGGATGGCAGGACTTTCATATGAAGAAAGACTGGATTGACTAGGCTTATACTCACTGGAATTTAGAAGATTGAGGGGGGATCTTATTGAAACGTATAAAATTCTAAAGGGATTGGACAGGCTAGATGCAGGAAGATTGTTCCTGATGTTGCAGAAGTCCAGAACGAGGGGTCACAGTTTAAGGATAAAGGGGAAGCCTTTTAGGACCGAGATGAGGAAAAACTTCTTCACAGAGAGAGTGGTGAATCTGTGGAATTCTCTGCCACAGGAAACAGTTGAGGCTGGTTCATTGGCTATATTTAAGAGGAAGTTAGATATGGCCCTTGTGGCTAAAGGGATCGGGGGGTATGGAGAGAAAGCAGGTACAGGGTTCTGAGTTGGATGATCAGCCATGATCATACTGAATGTCAGTGCAGGCTCGAAGGGCCGAATGGCCTACTCCTGCACCTATTTTCTACGTTTCTATGAAACGCGCCGTTTGTGTCAACGACCAACACCGTCCAAGGATGTGAGCTGGGGGCAGCCCACAAGCGTCGCCAACATAGCATTCCCTCAAATTACTACCCCAACCGTACGTTTTTGGAAATTGGGAGAGAACCGGAGCACCCGGAGGAAAGCCGGTACGGTCACACGAGGGAAGTACAAATTCCCAACCCCGATCTTACAGCTGGCGCTGCTGTGTTACGCTAACCACTATGCCAGGCCCCGGATGCAACAATACAAGAGACAGACAAGCAGCACACTTACACACCCGACCCACCGGGCTCAGAAGGCAGGCCCGAGCTCCTACCTGGACATGTTCATCTCGGTTTGTGGGCCCCTGGCCTTCTCCAGGCCGAGCTTGGTGAAGATCCCCACCAGCACCATGATAGCCACGACACCACAGATGATGTAAACAATCATATTTGTTTTGTCCTTTGTCGGGTCTTCGTTGTTATCATCCACCTTGACGGGTGGCTTCCCTGTGTTGGCCCAGTTCGGTGTGTCATAGTTACTGCAGGTGCTCTGGTCCAAGCGGTCGTGCTTAAACTCACAACAGAATCGGTAGCCACACGTGCCGCAGCAATAAAGGTAGGTGCCCGCATTGCAATTGAATGGGGGGTCCCACTGCCCCATCACGTCGTAGTAACCCCGACACCTGTCTGAGTTCTGGGGCACCTCCGTGGACTGCAGCGTGTGGTCCGAGGGGGAGACCTTGGTGCTGTTTTCGGGGTGAGCGGCAAGTCCTTCCGACTGTCCCACCTTGCCGCTGTGTGTGCTGGCCCACATCAGCGCCTGTCCTGCCAGAAGGTAACCCCACAGTCCAACCATGAAGCGCAGCTCCATGGAGGCTTTCATCCAGAGCTTGGAGGCTGGCGATGGCGTCCTATGGTCAGAGATGCTGGCTTCCGCTGGTCAAGGGCAGGTCTGTGGGCTGTAGCAAAACAGAGGCAGCTGTGCACTGCACTGAGAAATAGTCCCCTCCTCAGGACAGCTTCCCGGAAGCCCTTTTCTCTTTGCGTGTATGAGAAGCTTTGAAGCACTGCCAGAGCTCTGGACCTGCTGTTTCAATGTGCTGAAGGCAGAGACGGTAACTCACATCATTGGCTGAACCCTGGAAGAGTCAGGACAGACAGAGCCCCATAAAATATTACTGCCATCTTCAACAAGCAGACAGCCATTATCTCAGGATTAATCACAGCAAACACCACTCAGCTCTTGGCCTGGGATTGTTTCTGAGCATTTGATCCGCTGCCTGGTAGAAAGCTGTACCATTTTTAGTTTCAAGTGGACCCGCTTACCTCTTCCCCCCTCCTCAAAGCATGAGGCTTTGGAAGTAACCGTCTGTTATATTCCCCTTTGGTGGTTTACACACACATCTGGGGAAAGGTTTTTTTGTGAGGAGAAATTCAGAGCTCCCCAAGGGGACCATGAATGATTTTTATTGCATAATAAATTATGTGGAATTGCATAGAATATACAGAAACAGGCTACTCAGCCCGTCTACCTATCCATTTCCCGCATTACTATATTCCTTTCTTCAATGTCATGGAGCCATACAGCATGAAAGATGCCCTTCAGCCCATTGACTCCATGCTAGCCATCAAGCATCTATTTGCACTGATCCTAAACTGAGTTTGTTTTGTTCTCCTTTCATACCCATCAATTCGTCCCAGACACATTCCACTACACACTTAAGGGCAATCTGCCGTGCCAATTAACCTATCAACCAGCACGGTTTGGAACATGGGAGGAAACCAGAGCATCGAGGGAAATGTAAACTCCATTCAGACAGTGTGTGACGCTCATTAGCTGTGCCACCCTGTGCCCTTGTGACTTACCCAGTGTCCCCAAACGAGACGTCCCTATTCTCCTCAGCAACTCTCTGGGGAGGGGTGGGGGTGTGAGGTCTACATTCCCTATTCAATGCTAGCACTTACCACACCACGTACAATGGCTATACCCTGTTCTCAAAGCTTGGTGCCATCAAACACAACATAAACTTAGGAAGGGCCAGAGAGAACCATCATTAACATCAGCAAATAATCCTCTTCCAGATCCCACAGACTGATTCCAATTGGACTGCCTGGTCTCCAGAATTTCCTTCCTTTCACTCCAACAAGAGACAGACTGGCCCCTGAAAGGTCTCGGACCTGAAGCATTATCCTGACATCCTGAGTAATCCCGGGCATTGCTGGCTTTTAAACCGGCAGGATGATTGTCATCTCGGACCATCCTTAGCTTGCTAGCACTCGAGGTCTGGAACTCGGAATTAAAATTTTGGCTGAGTGGGAAGGAGAAATTGTGCTTTTGCAGAGGGTGAGAATTTGCTGCTGCTGGGATGTTGGCAACAGGATCAATCGGAACATTTGAAAGGGAGTTTGACTGGACAGAGAATAGCTCGCAAGGCAGTGAGCAAAAGAGCAGGAATGGTGGTGTACAACAGCGGCTGAATGGCTGAATGGCCTCCTCTCTGCCTTAACAATTCCATGTTTCTAATCTCCAGACTTAAAATGGTCACCGCCTGTTGCTTTGTGCTGACAGCAAGAACAACAATGCTGGACGCTCTTTGGAAAGTACGGGGTAGCGTGAGAGAGATGGGGGCACAGCAAGATGGTGTTACCATGGGGACAATGGACTGGACTGCTTTATGGTGCAAAGCCATATCTGTGTTTGCTTGTTGTGTCCATTTGGGCGGGACCTGATTCCTCCAGTTTGCAGCAGGTGTGGATTTATTGGAGGGGTTTTCTCCTTGGTACTGGGACAATCAACAGAACTTCCCACATCCAGCGCACAGGACCATCAGCTCTGACTGGATGAGTCCTCCGACTGCCTCACATTGTCAAACAGCCCTGTTTCCTCTCTCCTCCTCCCTCCTCAGTGTTTTTGTTAGTAATAGATGAAAGCATTCAAAGAAATTGAACTGAAAAGGAAATACAGTTTCCTTGTGCTCTTCCCAATCATCTTTTTATCGGTCTTGTTGCATCTTGAACTCAGTCTCCGGAAATTAGAACATAGAACAGTACAGCACAGGAACAGGCCATTCAGCCCACAATGTTGTACTGAACCAGCTAAAGAGCAAATCAAAAACACCCAAACACTGATCCCTCCTACTTACACCATGTCCATATCCCTCCAACTCCCTCACATCCATGTGCCCATCCAAATGACTCTTCAAAGCCTCTAATGTATTTGCCTCCACCACCATACCAGGCAGCACATTCCAGGCATCCACCACTCTCTAAGTAAAAAATCATACCCCTCACATCCCCTTTGAACCTACCCCCTCTCACCTCCGAATGCATGCCCTCTGGTATTAGACATTTCAACCCTGGGAAACAGATACTCTCTGTCCACTTTATCTGTGCCTTTCTTAATCTTGCAAACGTCTGTCAGATCTCCCCTCAGCCTCTGCCGCTCCAGAGAAAACAACCCAAGTTTATCCAGCCTCTCACGATAGTTCATACCCTCTAAACCAAACAGCATCCTGGTAAAGCTCTTCTGCACCCTCTCCAAAGCCTGAACATCCTTTCTATAGTGGGGCGACCAGAACTGTTCTCAATACTCCAGATGTGACCAAACCAGGGTTTTATAAAGTTGCAACATAACCTCTTAACCTTTGAACTCAGTGCCTCAACTAATAAAGGCAAGCATTCCATAAGCCTTCTCGTCAACCTGTGTAGCCACTTTCAAGGAACTGTGCACTTGGATCCCAAGATCTCTCTGCTCAGCAACACTGTTTAGGACCTTGACCTTAACAGTGTAATGTCTCCTTGCATTTGTCCTACCAAGATACAACACCTCACATTTATCTGGGTTAAACTCCATCTGCCATTTCTCTGCCCACATCTGAAACTGATCTATATCGAGCTGTATTCTTTGCTAGTCTTCTACACAATCCACAACTCCACCAGTTTTGATATCACCCGCAATCTTACTAGCGCACCCATCTACTTTAATTAATCCTTCCTCTGGGAGACTGCAGGACTGTCCTAGACGCTGGTGTGGTGGGCAGGGGTCTGGAACTCTGGATGAAATCCCTCACCCTACCCTATGGGGGCACTACTGTGGCTACTGGAAACCCCTTTATACAAAAGGGAAAGCAGAGGGTGAGGAGCAGGGGCAAGAGCACCAGATTTGTCCCAGTAGATCCCTCCTACCTCACTGTCGGGTCCCCAACCCTAGCAATGGCTCAAAGCATTTCTGAGTTGGAGTTTCAGCTCCAAGGCATTGCTCTCGACGGATGTATGGAAGGAAATTAACCCGATCAGTCCAAAATAACAATTTCTTTTCCTGCTAATTGTAAAAATATCAGAAGCACAAATTCTGCGGTTTGAGGTGAGGGAGGTGATGTGATGAGCTCTCCAGGGATGTGTACAAGCAGCATTGGGTAACACACCACCCTGCTCTGCATTGCCCATTGCCCTCAGGTCTCTAGATGAGGGGGAAGTGGAGGGGTTAATATAACCTCCACCTGTGGAGGGGAATGGGAGGAATGAGAGTGGATGGAGGGGGTTGGAACTATTAAAGGATCCAGGAGTATTCAGGGTCGAGATAAATATTTTAGGATCTTTTTGAACTGTTTTAATTAATCACAGTCAACACCTCAGTCTGGAATCTCCTCATCAGCCTCGAGGGAACAATCTGTACTCGATATGAGGTCAAGGCTCCCTACCTTCATGTCAAATCACAGTTCAACATGACTCGTTCTGGCCGGTTATTAGGGGATGGGGTTGAAACGCCCGATTGTCGGGCTGACCACAACGTACAGCTATCGGCATTCGCGCTTCCCTCCCCTTGCCCCTCTAAGGCAATCTGAACGAAAGGCTGGGCGACGAAGCGTCCTTTCGTGTGTGGAGTTGTGATCTGCAATGCGCTGCCTGCAGAAATGCTGGGAGCCAGTGTGAAAGCAACATGCAGAAGGGTCCTGCTCAGGCAGCCCAGGGGCGAAGCTTGCAGTCCCCGGGCAGTGCAAGGGCACTGGGATTTTCAGGTAGTCTAAGACCTAGCACAGTCCCGTTGGGTCGAATGGTGACCTTCTAAGCTGATTCAATGACTCAGTGGTGACTCAGAGCATGTTCTCTCCTCTCAACCTGGAGAGTTGTGTATCAGAATTGCTCCTCGCAGAGATGGTTTGATGCCACACTTTCTTTCAGACACCTGCTCATAGACTGACTCTGGCTCCGTGTCCCCACTTACCCCAGTCACAGTCTGTTCTCCCTCATCGCCACCCGTTCCTCTCTGCCTTTTACTCTTCCTTCACCCTCCTCCATTCACTGTCTCCACAGACTCTCTCTCTCCCCCGTCGTTTTTACTCCCCCCGACACTGAGGCATTCAGTCTTTCTCCTGACTTCCATCCCACCACCCAGTCTATCTGCCACCACCTCTTTCAAGTTCGAGAGAGAGAGCGTGAGAAAGAGAGGGGAGCGAGAGGGGGAGAGAGACAGGGAGACAGAGAGGGACAGAAGGAGACAGAGAAAGGAGAGGGAGAGAGAGAGTGAGACAGGGAAGGACAGAGAGAGACAGACAGATATGGAAAGGGACAAAGAGGAGAAAGGGAGAGAGACAGACAGATAGAGAGGGAGGGAGGGAGAGAGAAACAGGTACAGAGTGAGAGAGGAGAGAGAGAGTGAGACAGACAGATATGACAGATAAGTCAAAGGGAGAGAGACAGACAGGCAGATAGATAGAGAGTGAGGGAGAGAGGGAGAGAGACAGACAGGCAGTTAGATAGAGAGGGAGAGAGACAGTCAGGTTGACAGATAGAGAGAGAGGGGAGACGTAGCAATAGAAAGTAGTTAACAGCTCCTCTACAGTCTAATATTCTGTGCTTCGGACAGCTCAAAGAAGTAAATCAAATGAAGTATCTTCACATCAGATAGTAGCCACTAGACTGACTCCGACTCTCCACAACACAGAGTTTAAACCATATCTCCAAAGATTAAGATCTTTAAGGTTAATCGAAACTTACCATAAATAAATCCAAGCAGCGATTCATGAGCTTATTAAACCTGTGTTCAGCTGTTAATCCAAAGCTTCAGCTGGGCATTGAGGCTACTTAGCGTTCACGTTGAACTCCCGCAGTTTGCTGGTGAAGAAGAGCCTCTTGTTTATCTCAGTCTCTCTCTCTCTCCCTCTCTCTCTCTCTCTCTCTCTCTCTCACACACACATAAACACACACACTCTCTCTCTCGCTCTCTCTCTCTTTCTCTCTGGTCTATTGAACAACAGTTAATGTGAAATTCAGTTCCCGCCTAAGAGCCACTGATCACAGCGCAAACACTGAGGCGACAGTCCTCTGAACGAGCAGTCAGTATCGAACGAGGAAAGCTCCATCCACGTCCCTGTCAGGAGTTAAGCTCCTGTTGTAAAGACACCTCATTAGTATCTTCAGCGACCTGCCGGGAAGATGATTTACTTGAAGCCCTTTGAAGTCAAAGGGAAATAAAACCAAACAAGTCCACAGCGCATTATCTTCTGAACTGGGCTTCTGTTTAACTCCTTGGCTGAGTCAGACTTCATTAAAGAGAACCTCAATCTAATTCATTGTTTCCCCCCCCCCCTTTAACCGCATCTTATTCCCGTCTGTTATTTTTTTTGAGGTCACACTGTGCCGAGGGGGCGTGTTCAGGAGTCCATTAGTCCAGGAGAGGCAGAGCGACGCCCTGTTTACTCCGCTCCCGCCTCGGGAGAGCGCCGGGATGGAGTCCAGGCGAGCGTGAGGTAATTCATTCACTTTGGGAAGTCAGATTCAGATGGCGCGCGTGGAGTGACAGGTAGCGTCCCGAGGAACTCTGATGGCGGACTGAGAGTGGGTCGGGGGGCGAAGAAGGCACTTCGGTACGTTTGCGTCCACAGGCTGTGTATTGGAGCCGGGACTGCGTGTGGGAGCTCCATGGAACATGGATTTTGCTAGCGAGAGCCAACAAAGTGAAGGGGCTCACCAGGGTGCCACCTGGCGTGTGGGCTTCAGTTATGAGGGGCGCTTGATGGGTTTATTTTCAGCGGAATGAAGGAGGCTGCGGGGCAACCTCATTCCAAAGATGCACATGTTGGTAGGTTAGTTGGTCAGCTGGGTGTAACTTGGCCAGAAGGGTCTGTATTCCCAAATAAATTTTAATAAAACTGCATGCTTCACATTTAGGGTGCCCCAGTAGCCTAACAGCTTAACGCAACACTATTATGGCTTGGGGCCTCGGAGTTTGGAGTTCAGTCTGTAAAGAGTTTGAATAGGTCTCAATAGGTACATTTGATGTCAGAGAAATGTATACAATATACACCCTGACATTCTTTTTCTTCACAAACATCCATGAAAACAGAGGAATGCCCCCAAAGAATGAATGACAGTTGAATGTTAGAATCCCAAAGCCCAGCTCCCCCCTCCCACGCACAAGCGGCAGCAAGGCAACGAACCCCCCCCACCCACACTCCCACCAGCAAAAAAGCATCGGCACCCTCCACCGAGCACTCAAGAGTGCAGCAAAGCATTGATAAACTTGCAGTAGCCCAAAGACGACTCGTTCACCCAGTATTCGACACACCACAGGCTCTCTCTCTCTGTCTCTAATAAGGGAAAAGAGGTGTTTCTGTTTCACAGCGAGAGGAGAGACATAGCAAACAACTCATTGATTTATGATGTTAAAAGTCTGTTGCATCGCTTTTTCCGAGCTCTGCGCCCAGAGAGTCGGCCCCTGAGAGTCGCAGCTCTCCGGACACACAATCCCCCGGCAGCTAACCCACTGCTCCCGATGTTCCGCGTTCTCCCACGACGCTTCAGTCAGGGGCACCGGCCTAGAATCAGCCCGTCTCCAGAGCCATGAAAATCCAGCACCCTGAAGGCACGCTCGTCTTCCAGGCCGCGTCCTTGGCATATCAAAAAGCGGCCGGTCGTGGGGCCCTGAGAGCGGGTCCCATTCCCGCAAAGAACCAAAGTCAGAGTGTAACTCCAGGTCAGGGTCTTCAAAAGAACAAGGACAAAAAGAGATTTCAAAGATAGAAATAGAGCTGTTTCCAAAGATGCAAGCAAAGGAGTCGCCGTTTAGCGCCGTCGTAACTTCACTCTGCCCCCATCTTGCATCAGTTTGTACGTCTTCCCTGTGGAAGGTGTGGGTTTCCTCCAGGTGTCCCGATTTCCTCCCACAGTCCAAAGACAATTCGTAGGTTAATTGGTCATTGTAAATTGTCCTGTGTTTAGGCTAGGACTAAATAGGGTGGCGCTACTCAGAAGGCCGGAAAGGGCTGTTCCGTGCTGCATCGTTGAATAAAAAGAATGAATACACCTTATAGAAGTTAATAAAATCTTGAGAGGCATAGATAGGTTCGACACACAAAATCTTTTTTCCTAAGGGCAGCAGAGTCTAGAACTAGAGAGCACAGGTTTAACGTGAGAGGAAAGAAGCTGAAAGGAACATAAAGGGAAAGATTTTCACACTGAGTATCCTTTGAATGAGCTGCCAGAGGAAGTGACTGGCAGCCGCAATTACAATGATTAAAAGGCATTTGGAAAGCAAAGGAGGGATGGGGGCCCAATGCAGACAAATGGGATTAATGTGGATTGGCATCACGGTCAGCACTGACAAGGTGGGCCGAAAGGTCGCATTTCAGTGCTGTACAATTCGTTAATTCTATGACTTGCTATGTGTGTTTGAAGCCTGTCCTAGGCCTGCTCCTTGATGGTATTCTCAGCCTTAGCCAAATCGCATATAAAACTTGCAGGTTCCCATGGTCTGGAGAAGAGTTGAGGGTGGTCCTGGGTGTAAAGGCTAACATTCATCTTTCAGCCATCAGCCTGACATATTTATCTACTCACGAGAAGGAACGGGAGGGTTTTAAATCATTGTGTTTCCACTGAAATATATAGTGTAAGATGTTCTGTAAAAGACAGTGGGAAGAGATGCAACAGCGCTCTCACTGATCGCCGATAAGCAAATGGAAAATTCTAGCAAACCTTAACTTTTCCCCTCTGCACATGTGCTGCTGAGCCATCTGAACATCTCCAGCAGTTTCAATTTTTTATTTCTGATTTCGAGCATCTGATTTTTAAAAAAACTTTTGGAACCTTACGTGTTCACCAAGGTTTAAAATAAGACACCCTGGAGCAAACGCTGTTATAATTTGTTTACTGACTGACGCTCAATCTGAATTTTCCCAGTTTTGTACCAAGGTTGGTTGAAATGGTTCACTCATTCTGTGACCAGTGATTGATGCCTTATGACTGGATGATTCATAAGAACATAAGAAACAGGGGCAGGAGTAGGCCATCCAGCCCATCGAGCCTGCCCCGCTATTCAATAAGATCACGGCTGATCTGTCCGTAAACTCAGCTCCATCTACCTGCCTTTTCCCCATAACCCTTAATTCCCTTACTATGTAAAAACCTATCTAACTGTTTCTTAAATATATTTAGTGAAGAAACCTCAACTGCTTCCCTGGGCAGAGAATTCCACAGATTCACCACTCTCTGGGAAAAACAGTTTCTCCTCATCTCCGTCCTAAATCTTCTACCCTGAATTTGGAGGCAATGTCCCCTAGTTCTAGTCTCACCTACCAATGGAAACAACTTCTATCTTATCTATCCCTTTCAAAATTTTGAATGTTTCTATAAGATCCCCTCTCATTTTTCTGAATTCCAGAGAGTATAGTCCCAGGTGACTCAATCTTTCCTCATAGGTTAACCCCTTCATTCCACCATGGGCCATGGTTCTTAGAGTTGTCTTTGGGTGTGGACTCATCTCCCAGCCGTGGGGAGTCAATAAATACAGGGAACATGCAGAGGGTGGAACTGAGGCAAAGATCTTGGGGATAGTAATGCAGCCTCGAGAAGCCATAGCCAGTCCTGCTCTCTGCTGATGTAAGTTGCGTCCAAGAACAGGGACCCCCCCCCCCCCACCTCCCAGGTCATGCTCTCTTCTCGCTGCCGCCATCAGGAAGAAGGCACAGGAGCCACGGGAACAAGAGAAAATCTTCAGATGCTGGAAATCAACACCCACTGAGTACTGGAGTACCCTTTGGCAGGACTGGTCCAAAACATTGAGTGTACTCTTTTCCATAGATGCTGCCTGGCCTGCTGAGTTCCTCCAGCATTTTGTCTGTGTTACAGGAGCCTCAGGACTCATGCCACCAGGTTCAGGAACAGTTATTACCCTCCAACCATCAAGCTCTTGAACCAAAGGGGATAAATTCCCTTGCCCATCACTGAAATGTTCCCAAACACAAAGTACACTGCAGATGCTGGGGTCAAAGCAACACGTACAACAAGCTGGAGGAACTCAGCAGGTCAGACAGCATCCACAGAAACGAGCAGTCAACATTTCAGGATTGACGAACAGTCTCGACCCAAAATGTTGACTACTCGTTTCCACAGATGCTGTCCGACCTGCTGAGTTCCTCCAGCTTGTTGTAAGTGTTACTGAAATGTTGGCATAGGCTACAGACTCACTTTCAGGGACTCTTCATCTCATGTTCTCGATTATATTGTTTATTATTTATTATTATTCTTTCTTTATTTTTGCATTTGCACAACCTGATGTCTTTTGCACGCTGGTTGAACACCCAAGTAGGCGCAGTCTTTCATTGATTCTCTAATGATTATTATTCTTTTGAGAATGCACTCAAGAGAATGAGTCTCAGGGTTGTATATGGTGACATATATGCACTTTTATAATAAATTTAATTTGAACTTTGACCAGTGCTGAGAGAACTCTGCTGAGTCCAAATGTTAAACTGTTCCCAACTTCACTCCTGAACGGATGCAAGATAGGTATTGGATCTGCTTAAATGTAACTGGAATGAAGGATCTGGACCTTACTATGTTGTGGGAGATTGCTATTTACATGTTGGCTGCCACGATTCCCTCTGGTTGGCAGTCAGCACACTACAGACAGAAGTCACTGAATGCGCCTGGAACGTCCTGAATGTGATAAAAGGTTTGCCACTTTACTGCTCTCTGAGCAACGCCTCTCTCCCACCTCTGGGTGCCAAGACTCAGCACCAATCACCCTGAGATCACATACACTGCCTTTCATCACAAATGGATTTGAGCTCAGAAGCAAGCCTCTCTCTCAGTTAATGAAGATCAAACTCACGTCTTCCTGCTCCGCGCTTTGCAGCTCCCACAGTCCTCAATATGTCTTCTCATTCTCTAACTGGTCCCATTCACTCATTGACCAGGCAACCCTTGATTTACTCTATCAGGGACACCCGCCTCCTCTGCCCTCCCTAATGAGCTTTTTATTCCTCCTCTCAATTTTGAAAGAGCCTTTGACCTGAACTTCGTTTCTCTTCCCACAGGTACATCCTGATCCGCTAAGTATTCCCAGCACTTTCTGGTTTTATCTCACTCCATCCTTCAGCTCTCCTATCCTGCAGTTCCACTTTACCCTTCTGTTTCCAAGGGCGTCTTGCTACAATTATACTGACCTTCAATGAGATCGTCTTTGGAGAATTGCCTGACTTACCATTGGTCTCCTCACCAGCCACCACAGAGTTGGTGGAACAAAGTTTTACCACTGTGGAGCTGTCCTATGCCGACAGGTGAACTCAGTTGTGTTCACTCCAGTTCAGAATACTGGAGTGAATGGAAACTGACAGGACTCAGCAGATTCAAAGTACATTTATTATCAAAGTTTGTATGCAGAATACAACCCTGAGATCCATCTCCCCCACAGACAGTCACAAAACAAAGAAGAACTGTGGAACTAACCCACTGACTGAGGGTCAGTTTTAGGTTACAGGGCAGAAGATGTCATTCTGCGGCGAGAAGCAGTTTCTTCACTCAGAGAGTTGTAAGCATGGGATATCTTCTATCAAAGGAGGCTGTGATGGCCAAGCTACTAAATAGATTCATTCCTAGTTGCAAGAGACTTGA
The DNA here is from genome assembly GCF_048418815.1 of Hemitrygon akajei. NCBI lineage: Eukaryota > Metazoa > Chordata > Chondrichthyes > Myliobatiformes > Dasyatidae > Hemitrygon > Hemitrygon akajei. The sequence goes on from NC_133154.1 coordinate 19,529,454, forward strand.
AAGGCTATATCTGTCACCGTGAAACACAGCGGCCACTGTGACTGAGCAGCCTCCAGTCACCCATGTTCCATTCTGACTAGAAATGCTGTCTGTGTGGAGTTTGCAGGCTCTCCCTGTGACTGCATGGATTTCCTCTTACATCCCAAAACCTCTCAGGTTAATGGGCTCATTGGCCTTTGTAATTTGTCCCTAGCGGTAGAAGAATCCGTGGGAGTCGATGGGGATGTGAGGGAAAAGGGGTATATGGAAATAGGAATAGGATTGATGGGCCAAATCACCCTCCTTCCACATCATAAGGAAGTGTGACAGCATGGGAGAGAGCAGGAATATGATGTTGGGAGAGATAAGCAGCCCTGAGCGTACTGACTGACTTGAGAAGCCAGTCCCCACTCTTTCTCCTTTGATCCAGTGTGCAGCAAAGGAGGATGCTGGAAACTTCCACTCCACTGTGTACCATCCAGTGGGGACCCTGCTACTCACACCTCAGATGTACCTGTGGCTATTCTACAGAAGGTCTATAAATCAATACTGAATTAACATCAACCTGTCCTGTCTCATTCCTCCCGCACTCACAGTCCTCATCTCCTCACACTTCAACACTTCCTCCCTCCCTGGTGACCTCTCCTTAACCTCCCCCATCCCTTATCCCCACCCTCTCCATGACACCTCCCAAATTCCCCACCTTCTAAATTAGGCCATTTGGCCCATCAAAACTCCTTCACCATTCAACCATGGGCTGATTTATTTTCCCACTCAACCCCATTCTCCCTTTTGACACCCCTGCTAATTAAGTGCTTATCAATCTCCATTTTTAAAATACCCAAATGACTTGGCCTTCGCAGATGAATTCCACAGATTCGCCAGATTCTGACTGTAGAAATTTCTCCTCAATTCTATCTTAAAGGGATGTCCTTCTATTCTGAGGCTGCGCCCTCTGATCCTAGAATCTCCCAATGTTTGAAGCATCCTCTGCATATTCACCCTATATAGACCTTACAATATTTGGTAGGTTTCAATGAGATCCCTCCTCATTCTTCTAAACTTCAATGGGGACCCTGCTACTCACACATCAGACATATAAAAAGTCTCTAAATCAATACTGAATTAACATCAACACATTCCTCCCACACTCACAGACCTCATCTCCTCACACTTCACCACTTCACTCCCTCTCTGGTCACCTCTCCTTAAACTCGCCCACCCTCTCCCTCCAAATTCCCCACCTTCTTCAACCACCCCTATGCTCCTCGCACTCGGGGCAAACCCCTTGTTTTCTGACACCTACTTTCACAACTCCAGCCCTGGCCCTGCTTCACTTTCTTCAAACAGCCCCTGTCACACTCGGATCCAAAGCCTTCCTCCGCACACCCTCAGTGTCACTTCCCGCTCCCTACCCACTCACTATTCCCTGTTCCTTCAATCCTACTCCTCTCGCCCGGCCCACACGGTCCAGACCTCACCTCTCCTTCCCTGCCTGGATGGAGCTGGGCTAACGATTTCAGTTTACAGCCCCTGCACCCGCGTCAGGGATTAGAGAGGGAACAAGTGCCGACTGTCGCTGATTGCCTGAGGGAGGGCTCTCAGCTCTGTCCACACCCCCCTCCCGTCCCACCACCACCAGGAGTGAGAGACTGACGATCTGACAGCAAGGGATGAGGATGGGGGAAGGGCCCTCAGTCCCATTGGAGAAAAAATGTTTAATCGTGAAGGGAAAATATTTTCACGCTTTGCTAAAGAGATTTTCCCTTTTGGCTTGGAGAAGATAAAAATAATCTTCGTCTGAGTGGCAACAGAAAGTAGGCCATTGACACCTAAAGGTTTTCCATCTGTCCTTGGCAGAGAGAGCATCGAGTTGCCTGGCTGGGGGATGGGTACGGTTCAGATCTCTGTCACTCTGTGTAAGAGGTGCCGACTGCGTTCGCCGGAGTCAGGCAGTTCATCAGAGAGCCGCGGCGGGCAGACGCCGAGTGGCTGAGCCTGCTCTCGTTGGCCTCCTGCTGGGCCCAGCAGAGGCCTCGGCCCTGGCAGTCGGCTGCCGCTGTTTAGTCCTCGTGGGGCAAGAAGCCAGCCGTGGGGCAAGAAGCGCTCCCTGAGGCAGAGCACACGCTCAGCGGCCGGTGCGAGTGTGAACGACAGCAGCGGGCACTACGCTGCACCAGAGGGGGCAGCTTGATCTGCTGTGCCCGGGGTGACTATACGACCCTAAGATGTAGGTACATAATTAGACCATTCGGCCCATCAAGACTGCTTCACCATTTATAACCATATAACAATTACAGCACAGAAACAGGCCATCTCGGCCCTTCTAGTCCGTGCTGAACACTTACTCTCACCTAGTCCCACCGACCTGCACTCAGCCCATAACCCTCCATTCCTTTCCTGTCCATGTACCTATCCAATTTGTCTTAATGACGAAATCGAACCTGCCTCTACCACTTCTACTGGAAGCTCGTTCCACACAGCTACCACTCTCTGAGTAAAGAAGTTCCCCCTCGTGTTACCCCTAAGCTTTTGCCCCTTAACTCTCAACTCATGTCCTCTTGTTTGAATCTCCCCGACTCTCAATGGAAAAAGCCTGTCCACGTCAACTCTATCTATCCCCCTCATAATTTTAAATACCTCTATCAAGTCCCCCCTCAACCTTCTACGCTCCAAAGAATAAAGACCTAAAGATCATGGCTGACTTATTTTGCCTCTCAACCCCCGTTCTCCTGCCTTCTTCCCGTAACCTTTGACACACTTGTTAATTGAGTACCAATCAACCTCTGTTTTAAATAAACCCAAGGGCCTGGCCTTCACAGATGTCTGCGGCAACAGGCTGCACAGATTCACCACATTCTGACTGTAGAAATTTCTCCTTAATTCTATTTTAAAAGGGCGTCCTTCTATTCTGAGGCTGCGCTCTCTGGTCCTGGACTCTCCCACTGCTGGAAACATCCTCTGCACATTCACCCTATGCAGACTTTTTGATATTTGGTAGGTTTCAATGTGGTCCCTCCTCATTCTTCTAAACTCCAATGGGGACCCTGCTACTCACACATCAGACCCCCCCTGTGGCCATTCTACAGAAGGTCTCTCAATCAATGCTGAATTAACATCAACTTTCTCATTCCTCCCACACCCACCTCAGCCCTTATCTAAACTCCAGCGAGTACAGGCCCAGAGCCACCAAATGCTCCTCATATCTTAACCCTTTCATTCCTGGAATCTTTCCCATGAACCTCCTCTGGACTCCATCCTTGACTCAGAATGACTCTTGGAAACATATTCAGATGATGCCCTGCCCTTTCGTACTCCCTTCTGACACTTATTCTTGCAGCCTAGCATCCCATTCCTCATCAACCTCACCATGTCATCCAGCCTCTCCTCACTTCCATTTACCACCCCTCCCACACACTCCTACAGCCTTAAACCCATGTACTTGGAGGGGAATGACCAGAGGGTTGTAAACATTCCAACAGTTGGCAACAAGACTGGATGTAGCAGAGTTCAGGTGTGGGAAGGTAAGAGGTCAGGAATGCAGGAGATGTGGAGGTAGGGGTGTTTCTGAAAGGTTGAGTTGAGAGGAGATATGAGAGGTGGGGCAGGGAAAAAGGCTGAAAGTTTGTTTGTGAGGTTGTGGGAAAGGAAGAGGGTGTCTGAGTTGGGCTGGAGACAGGAGGTTGGACTGGCATGGGTGGAGTAAAGCAAAGAGGGTGCAGGGATTTCTTGGAAGGCTGTGAGAAGAAAGGATTGGGGTCCAGGCTATGTTGGGCTAAGGGAAAATGCTAGCATGGGGACGTTGTAGAGAGAGGTTGAGAGACTTTGGAAAGGGAGGAGTGTGTGATGGAAGGGGCTGGCGTGGAACAAAGCTAGGTTGCCAGAGGCCAGGCCTTTGCCAATTCTCAATAACAACACGTGCTGCATTTGCTCGACTCCTGCTTTCTTACTGCTTCCTGCTGTGCCCCACCATCAAAGGCTTTGATTCAAAAGGAACAGAGGAAAGGCAGTTCAGATATCAGCTGGAATCATCAAACAATTCTTTCCATAAAAAATGCTCAGTGGAGACAGGTCCTGGCTGCTAAATATGGAGTGGGCAACGCAGTTCTTTCTGTCTTCAGCCTGTAGGTCAATAAGTTCAAAGTTCAAGGGACGTTTACTATATACAACCTCGAGATTCCTCTCTACAGGCAGCCGCAAAACAAGAACCCCTTAAGAGAAAGAAGACCATCAAATGCCCAGTCTGAAGAGAGAATTGAGCAAACAATAAAAATTAGCAAATAGCATTCAGAACTGACGCTTTACAAAAGACATGAAGCCAGGTACCACTGCAGCTGGAGCAGGCCACAGGGGTGGAGGGAGAGGGTGAACAGGAGGAAGGCTGGATACGGGGCACTGCCCGAATAGTGTGCCCATAGTGGCTGGCACTTGGTTCATATTTCCTGCTTCACTTCACCCAGTTTGTCTCACAAGAAGGGAAAAAGCCTTCGCTCAGAGGGCCGTTGGCGTGTGGAACGAGCTCCCAGCGCAAGTGCTGCATGCGAGCTCGATTTCAATGTTTAAGAGAAGCTTGATTAGGTACGTGGATGGGAAGGGTATGGAGGTCCCGGTGCAGGTCGATGGGAGTAGGCAGTTCAAATGGTTTGCATGGACTAGATGGGCCAAATAGCCTGTTTTTTGTGCTGTACTTTTCTATGACTCTATGAATGCGAGGGAGTAAGGTACAGGAAAATTAGTGGGGGATGGATGGGCAAAAATATTCTGGGAGCACTGATCTGACACAGAGGTGATGGCCTCCGTTGTGGCATAAGAAAATTGACTCTGTGCACCCCAGAACTTTGGGTACAGTTCCCCTTTAGCCACGAGGTGCAGATCGCAGGACAACAGATGGAGTGCACAGTTATTTAATTAGGCTCTGTGCACCCCAGAACAGTGTGTGAAGGGTGCGATTCTGTTGTAATGTGAGTATTATTAGAAGTAAGTTAATACTAGTCGGGAAGCTGTTGGTAACAAGAGGTGGGATCCGGGGTTGGTGGGGTCTTTACTTCCGCTCTTTTTACTCCCAGTATGCATTGTATATAGTTCCTCCACCCGTGCCACACGAGGTACCGGGAAGCCTCTGTATTGTAAATATCATTTGCCGTCCCAGATAAAGATGCTCTTTTGGCCTTCAAGTTGTCGAGTAGTCTTTTTGTAAAGTAGAAGTTACCACAGATCCAACAGGCAGACCGTGCAGATCCCAGCTGATCAGTGAATACGGTAACGCTAACTGCGTGGCAGCGTGTAGGGGGCAACGGTTATCCTTCAACCGCAAGGCGGACCGTGCAGCCCTCAGGGCCGCGGGCGGGGAGTGCCTTTACCTTCGAAGTGTGGGGGGCAGTACGCAGATCCCCGGGGCTACCAGAGGCGGGTGTTGCGTACTCTGTAACCGTGAGCCGGGACAACGGGCAGAGAATGGGGCTGTGCGTTAACCGTACAAAAACTGCACCAAGTGCGTGGTCAGCGTAATCATCCTCCAACCCTACGGTGGACTGTCCCCACCCACGGGACAATGGGCACCCTTCCTCCATGAACTGGATCACTCAGACCTCAGTGCAACAATGGAGTGTTCTGTTATCCTTTAAATAATTACAATGTTTAGAAGTCATCCAGACAGCTACTTGGAAAGGTTAAGTATCAGCTTAATGAGGGCAAATGGGATTAAGTTCAAATTCCAATATTATCATTCAACCATGCACATGAATACAGCCAATGAAACAGTGTTACTGCCGGGCCAAAGTGCTAAACACAGGCCCATCAGTCACACACAGTACACAGAGTTGTGGCAGCAGGAAGATATACAGTCACAAGAAAGAAAATGTAGTTATATATAGTGTAGATAGTCATCACTGTAAATGCTGGTTCAGATCTGCTGCTCGGACAATTTAAATGCCGGCCCAGATAGACTGGAAAGGCAGGGTGTTTCTTTCTATTTCTATCTTTGATATCTCTTTTTTTCCCTTTTCAGGGTTCTTTTGAAGACCCCCCTGACCTGGAGTTACACGTTGACTTCGGTTCTTTGCGGGAATGGGACCCGCCCACAGAGCCTCGCGACCGGCCCCTTTTCAATACGCCAAGTGTATTTCGATAGCGCGCCTTCAGGGTGCCGGATTTCCGTGGCTCTGGAGCCGGGCGGATTCGAGGTCGGCGCTGCCACCTGGTGTGTCGTGGGAGTGCACGGAAGATCGAAGGAAGCGAGCTGGCTGCTGGCCGTGTGCCCAGAGACTCCAGTTCTTTGGGCACAGAGCTCAGAAAAAGTGACGCAACAGACTTTTAACACCAGAAATCGGTGAGTTGCTTTGTTACGCCTCCCCTCTCGCTGTGAAACGGGGACACCTCTTTTTCCCTTATTAGGGAGAGAGAGATCCTGTGGTGTGTTGAATACCGGGTGAACGAGTAGGCCGCGGTACTGCAAGTCTGTGTCTTTACTGATGCTTTGCTGCACGCTTGAGTGCTCAGTGGAGGGTGCAGATGCTTTTTTTGCTGGTGGGGAGGGGAGGACATTGCTTTGCTGCTGCTTGTGTATGGGGGGGTTTTGGGGTTCTAACGTTTAACTGTCATTCATTCCTTGGGGCACCCCTCTGTTTTTGTGGCTGTTTGCGAAGAAAAAGAATGTCAGGATGTATATCGTACACATTTCCCTGACATTAAATGTACCTACTGAAACCTATTGTTGGGAGTGGGTGTGAGAGTCGGGCCGATTTCGCTCGCTCTCCCGTGATGTTCACTCCTCTCTCCCCGACGCTGAGGCTGTGAGACTGCCCCGGCTGCTGTGCTTCACATCTGCGAGCTTTGCGGCCACTGGTGTGATGAACTGAGACCGAGGCTTCGGGCCTACTCCTGGGATTCGCGTCTATAAGCTCAGTTTGGTTTGGAATGCTGTTGCCCTTGCTCGCTTCTATTGTTTGCACAATTTGTGTTTTTTTTTTCTCTTTCTCTGTGTATCGGGTGCTGGTCTTTTTAAAAATTGGGCTCTTTTGGGTTTCTTGCTTTGTGGTTGCCTACAAGCAGACAAATCTCAAGGCTGTATAACTTATACATCCTTAGAAAATAAATGTACTTTGATTCTTGAAAATTAAGCCGGATGGTGAATCGGTAAGATAGATACAGAACTGTCCTGGCCTTAGAAGACAGAGGCAGTGTTGGAAAGGAGTTTTACCTCACTGGAGGTTCATGACTAGCAGTGTTCTGCGATGATGCTAGGACTTAACGCTATTTTTGATTCAGATGAATCATTTTAATGATTCAGATGAAAATGTGGGTGGTCTGATTAGTAAGTTTGTAGGTGACACGAAAACTGGTGGAGCTGTGGATAGTGGGGAAAGATGTTCAAGGATACAACAGGGATATACAGTAGGTACAGGAGCCTCAGGACTCACACCACCAGGTTCAGGAACAGTTTCTACCCCTCAACCAGCAGGCTCTGGAACAAAAGGGGGTAACTACACTCATTCTATTTCTGGTGTTCCCACAACCAATAGTTTCACTTTAAGGACTCTTTATCTTGTCATTTCACGCTCTCGTTATTTATTGCTATTTATTTATATTTGCATTTGCACAGGTTATTGTTCATTGATCCTGTTTACAGTTACTGTTCTATAGATTTTCTAAGTTTGCCTACAGGAAAACAAATCTCAGGGTTGTATGTGCTGACATGTCTGTACTCTGATAATAAGTGTTACTTTCAACTTAACTTTTAGATCTGAGCAGAGAAGTGGCAGATAGAGCTTGATCCAGACAAAAGCGAGGGGAACTTGGGCGATCAGATGCAAGAAGAAAGCATAAATAGCTGGACTCTTAACAGAACCGATGTACACAGAGAGATCTTGAGGTATGAGTCCACAGCCCCCTGAAAGTGGCAACACAGCTGCTGAGGAAGTACTCGTTACTTGTCTCAATTGTTTGGGGGACTGAGTATACTGGAGTATTGTGTGCAATTCTGGTCATCTACCATATAAAGCAGGTCTTTGTACCATGGACCAATACCGTTAAGCAAGGGGTTCATGGACCCCAGTCTGGGAACCCCTGATGTAGAGGCTTTTTGAAGAAGTTCACCAGGATGTTGCCTGGATTGCAGATAAGCTGGACAAATTTGGATCACCTTCACTGGAGTATCAGAGGTTGAAGAGTGGACCTGATGTAAGTTTATAAAATTAGGAGGTGGGACAGAGTCTTTTTTTCTCCCCCAGAGTGGAGATACCAGATACGAGAGGGCATAGGTTTAAGGCGAGAGAAGGAAAGTTTAAAGGAGTTGTACAGGTCAAGTTCTCTTTGAAACAGGGAATGCTAAGTGCTTAGAAGATGCTGTCAGGGGAAATGGTGAAAGTAGATATGATAGCAATATTTTAAAGGCATTTTGACAGGCCCATGAAGAGGCAGGGAATGGAGAGATATGCAGGCAGCTGGATTAGTTAGAGTGGCATCATGGTCAGCACAAACACGAGGGGCTGAAGGGCCTGTTCCAGGTTCTATACAGATCTATGACTATGAAGCAGATTGTGCAAATCCCAAGACAACAGCTCAGGGTGGGTCATGCAATCCATGGGAACAGAGGAAGACATTGGGGAGGCTTCAGTCTGAACCACAGGATTGTGAGTGGGGAAAATAACCCCATTTGATTTCTCCTCTCTGCGGTTCAGGGGGCTTGAGGAGGCTGCAAAGTCTTGGCTGTTAACTCCCAAAGTCCTGACTGGGAGAAGAGCGCAGCTCACTCGTAATGAAAAGTGACGAGGGTTGAGTTTTAATCACAGAACTGATTCTACTCCAGGTACTCCCTGTGCCCTGAAAGAGCTTGCACTGCAGCCTGCCATGTCCCACTTACACGGCTAGTAGCCTAGAATCGCAGACTGTTCAGCCCATTGTACCTGTGCAAGCCCCTTGACGGAGCTTCCTGTTCGGCACCCTTCTCTGCACAGTCTTCCTGAATATTTATCCAGTTTTCCTTTGAACAGTGCAGGTCGGTGGGACTAGGTGAGAATAAGTGTTCAGTACAGACTAGAAGGGCCAAGATGGTCTGTTTCTGTGCTGTAATTGTTATATGGTTATATAAGTGGTGAATCTGTGGAATTCTCTGCCACAGGAGACAGTTGAGGCCAGTTCATTGGCTATATTTAAGAGGAAGTTAGATATGGCCCTTGTGGCTAAAGGGATCAGGGGGTATGGAGAGAAAGCAGGTACAGGGTTCTGAGTTGGATGATCAGCCATGATCATACTGAATGGCGGTGCAGGCTAGAAGGGCTGAATGGCCTACTCCTGCACCTATTTTCTATGTTTCTATGTTTCTATATGGTTATTTCAGGCAGTGCATTTTACTGCCAGTTTCTCGGGCCTGGTGTCGAACTCCTGTTGATCACTGCACCGTGGAGCAACTTGGAATACTCTGACCACAGTGAGGTTGCCTCGTGCTTGCAGTCTGACTTGCCACCACACTGCCAGTAACGTTACAGCGCTGGATGTGAACAGCACGAAGGAAATCCCTGTAAAGCTCTCTACACGCGGAGTGAAGCCCTGAGCTTAGTGGTGACACGGTTAAGTTACTGAACAAGCAGCTGGAGCTGTAGGCCCTTGAGCCTGACACGCTAGTTCAAATCCCACAACGGCAACTACTAAAGAAATTTAAATTTGTGTAATTGAATAAAACTGCATTTAATCTCAACAAAACTTGCGTTCTGTAAAAGATTCAAGAGCCAAAAGATTGCTTAATGTTATTTTCACTACACAAGTATAAAGGGGAACAAAATTATTGTTACCCAAGATCCAATGCAGCCCAAAAGAATACACTAAGGTCAAGAACAGAATAATAATAGGGCTAGCGGGTGGAGGTGTTGATCAGACTTACTGCTTGGGGAAAATAATTGTTTCTGAGGCTGGTGGTCCTGGCGCAGACGCTGGCTGATGGGAGTGGGACAAGCAGTCCATGAGCAGGGTGGGTGGGATCCTTTGTGATGTTACCGGCCCTTTTCTGTATATACAAATGGCGTGATGGCGGGTAGGCTGGTGCCAGTGATGCGGTGGGCAGTTTTTACTACCTGTTGTAGAGCCTTGCTCTCTGCTGCAGTGCATTTTCTGTACCGTGCAGTAACGCAGCTTGTCACGACACTCTCTACTGTGCTTCTGTAGAATGACATGAGCATAGATGTGCAAAGTCCAGCTCTCTTCAGCCTCCGCTGAAAGTAGAGGCGTTGGTGAGCTATCCTGAGTGTGTAGGCTGTGTCCTGGGACCATGAGAGATTGTGCGAGATGAGCACTCCCAGGCGTTTGAAACTACTCGCAACTGATTTACTGACGTCCTTGCTTATTATGGAAGTGGAGGCGATCCAGCACAGTTATGTCCATGGTGGCTGCCAGCAGAGCATTCCCTTGTCCCTTTAACCCTCTCGCATTGCTGTCAATTCCCCTTCGGCCCTTTTGCTACTTACCTCTCCTAAGGGTAATTTTCTGGAGGCAATTAATCGATCGACGTCACTTTTGGAACGAGGGGAGGAACTGGAACACCCGGAGGAAGCCGACAGTCATGGCGAGAATGTGTAGTTTCCTGAGGCTGGGGTTAAACCAGGTCCACAGAGCGATAACGTGGAAGTGCTGATGGCTTTGCCCCAATTCCCATCATGTCTCATTGACCTAAATGTGAGTCCAGACCCACTACTGTGGTTGACTCGTAATCGCCTCCTCAGTTCAGGGCCAATTAGCAATGGACAATGACTGTTGGCATTGGATTACATCCGTATCCTGTGAACAAATACATTAAAGGAAGTATCTTGGATGAAAGGCATAATTACAGCGAGTGTGGTTTACTGAGCCAGATCCTGTTAGGACAGAGGGATTTGCAAAGAGAATCTTGCAGCAAAAATACTTCAAAGATCGTCGCAAACCAAAGCCTTGTGGAAAGTATCTACATACGGCTGTAAGGTATGATGTACGATGGATATCAAACATTTTAAAAACAAGCTTCATAAAGTTTATGAGTTTGCTTGGAAACAAATTGTTTTCTGCTGTGCTGAGTTGAATGAATAAATCTGTAATTCCAGCCGCAATGTGACACAAAGAACACAGTAATCCTTTTTCATCTGGCAGTCTGTCATCTCTGCTCGAGATTCTCTGAAAAACGAGTGAATTTTTTAAGTAACTTATCCTCTCCCTGTCCATGATATTGTGGGCAGGGGAGATGTCCAATGAGATTCAGGCTTGTGAGGTCCCAGTTGTGGCTGAAGCTAATGGTTGGCATGGCTTAATGTCTGCCAGAGTCCCCTCAAGTGAGGCAGTGTGGCCGTCACTGATTATTATGCAGCCTATCACACAGAAAGTCAGCACATCAGTGGAGAAGATCAGGACTTTCTGTGATGCCTCACGTGGTCGAACAGTCTGCTGCCATTCCCTTCCAAATTTAACCTGTCCGAAAGAGCAGAAGGGGACGGACCAGAGGCACATGATACCAAATCGAGGGCGAAGGAAAAGGGGGCAGAGGTGACAGCTGGTCTAAATGAATGGGTTTAGGAGGCCAGGAATCAGAACATTAAATGGTAAAGGTGGGATTTGACTCCCAGTGCCTCTGTGGAACTGACTGCTGCCTGGGGGACAGCTGCTGTTCCACTGCATAGCTGGGCATACACTGGATGGCCTGCTCCCCAAAGAGGGTGCTTCAGAGTCAAGGAGATTTGCTCGACCAACTTTAACTGTTGGGGAGTAGGTGGATGGGAGAGAGAAATTTCTCGACTTGTTTCGTGTGTGTGTGTGTGTGTGTGTGTGTGTGTGTGTGTGTGTGTGTGTGTGTGTGTGTGTGTGTGTGTGTGTGTGTGTGTGTGTGTGTGTGTGTGTGTGTGTGTGTGTGTGTGTGTGTGTGTGTGTGTGTGTGTGTGTGTGTGTGTGTGTGTGTGTGAGACAGACAGACTTGATGGGATGAAGTCTGCTTACCATTGTTAACTGGTCCTGACTTCACCACAGATACTGAGCCGGTCGAAGTCTCAGAGAATAATTCCAGGCAGCACTGAGAGAGCACCAGGACATCCTCAAAATGGGACCTCGCCGGCCTGCGGGAAGATCTTCTTTCCCAATGGATGGAGAAAAGCGAAATGGCAGGCCCTTGGCCTTCAGATAGGGAAAGGTGGCCTAGGCCTTGATCCCTTGCCATGCTGAACTAGATTGTTTACAGAAAAAAGGGCCTGGCTGTTTCCAACCACTGGTCCAAGCCTGGATTCCTGGCACCTGTCCATGCCAGCACTCTGCCCCATCTGTGTGCTAGGTATGAGCCCTGACCACAGTTACTGAGGGCTGATCAGGGTGATTCCCTACATTCATCCCTGATGGTTCTGACCAGTGGCCAAGATAGGCCTACTGTGGGAGGTGCATCAACGTTACAAACCTCCCTTTTTCTTTTTTCTAAAATAAACTTTATTCAGTTTGTTTTAGGAGCAGCTTCTTCGCCTCTACTGTCAGATTTCTGAATGGACAATGAACCCAGTATATTCTCTATCATTTTTGCTGCTTTTGTTAATTATATATATATATATATATATATATATATATATACACACATATAGTGTGTGTGTGTATATGTATATATCTATATATATATATAACTGTAATACATAGTTTTTTATTCTGTATCATGTTGTATTTCTGCTACAAAACAACACATTTCACAACATATGCCAGTGATATTAAACCTGATTCTGATTCCTACTCATAATAAAATATATAACAGAAGGAACAGCAAAACTTTTACATTCATGGGCATTACATTCAATAGTACAAACTTTTATTTTCGAGAAAAACAAACATAGCACCATGCCATTCGTGCGGCTTCCTGGGGCGATATGCCCTTTTCGATGCTCGAGGGGTTTCTCTGCCCCTCCTCGTGCAGTAATGGAAGGAGCCCATACTGTGGTATCTGCACCAAGCTTCAGCACATCCCTCAGCATGTTCTCAAATGTGCCCGTCAACAGAACACCTCTGCAGACATCTCAATGTGTTGGCGGGCCAACAGGTTTCGGGCAAACCAAAGCGTCTTTCATTGAGCCAGGGATCTTCTGGTAGCACTTGACGTTTGTCTCTGTGTTTATCTGTGGAACAACCCATAGATCAGCTGTTGGAGATGAACTGGGACACAGACCCCCGAGACTGGCTCTGTACCATTTTTGCCAATACAATGGTATGGGTGCCTATCTCTTCCCCACTGCCACCATCCTGAAGGCTGCATGCGTCGAGGGTGATGTGTCCTCTGTACAGGAAGGACCTGATTGGGAGGGCCCCTCTCATCACCAGCCGCCAGGCCTCAATCGCCTTTATACAGGGGTCAGTGGGAGGAGCCACAGGAGCAGTCCAGACAGGTATATGTAGTTCACCACACATCAAGGGTGATGTATCCTCTGTACAGGAAGGACCTGATTGGGAGGGCCCCTCTCATCACCAGCCGCCAGGCCTCAATCGCCTTTATACAGGGGTCAGTGGGAGGAGCCACAGGAGCAGTCCAGACAGGTATATGTAGTTCACCACACATCAAGGGTGATGTATCCTCTGTACAGGAAGGACCTGATTGGGAGGACCCCTCTCATCACCAGCCAAATGAGGTCTTGGTGAGATTTGCCGATGAGGCATTCTGACGGATGTTTTGTTCGGAAAGTCTGCTGGGGAAACACCAAATCGAGTCCTTCCCCTGCAGGATCTGCAGGACGTTCCGTGCTGACCACTGCCTGATGGACCTGCTGTCAAAGGTTTTGGTCTGGAAGAACGTTTTTGCCAAGGACGTGTTGTGGTGCAGTGTCCAGTTGAATGGGACATTGTGGGGCAAAGGGGCCAGACTCATCCTTCACAACACCAGGGACCAGTAGAATCTCAGTAGGTAGTGGTACTTGGTGCCCATATACTTTAATTCCACGCATATTCCGATGTAACCTCACTCGAAAGTGGGTATCGGGATGAGGGCAACATTGGATACATGTTTGCCCCCATTTTCAGACATTCTGTGCATCATGATTCATTGGATTCGCTCCATCCTGAGGAACTGGATAATGGCCGAGGCAGAGGAGGGAGGAGCAGGCCCCACCTACGCCTCACACCTCACACCAGATGACCAAGTCCTTCCCAGTTGTTGACGGAGAAGATCGTTTCCACAGATCTCAAATTTTGTTTTACCTTCCTAGTCTGCTCCTGCAAGTTCTTGTTGCACGCCTCGGCCCCTCCGAGCCAGATCCCCAACACCTTCGTATCGTCAGCCCTGATCGTGAAGGGGGTCAGTCGATCAGTCGGGCTAGTTGCCAAAGAGCATGGCCTCAATATCTGCGCGGTTAGCTCTGGCCCCAGACACCAACTCAAGCTGGTCGCAGATGCTGATCAACCTGAGAATGTGGCGACGTAGTTGGGTGGGCACGGCGCTGAAGTACTGCAGTATGCCAAGCCCCCCTTTCTCCTGCAGTAACAGTGCACTTCTCCTTTAAGGGCGCAAAATCCCTTTAAGAGAGGGCAGTGCACTTTCCAGTGCCCAGGAGAGGTATGCAGCCACCAAGCATTTAAGAGTTAACCACATTGGTGGGTTTGTAGGCACATTTAGGGGCAACCCCTTCCCCCCTGTTTTGGGCTGTGTTCTGCCTATCTGTCATCTGCCGCCACATACAAGACTGAAGACCCCTCCCTCTGAGACAGCTTCCTGCCACGCTGCTTAGCAGCAACATCCCAGTGAAGATTAAGTGGCTTCTCGGGCCTGACACACGTCCCCCGGCGCCTGCCCTGAGAGTTAAGCAGTGTAAAGACAGGAGAAGGCGGCAGGAGGAACGGTGGCTGAGCTGCTCGGGAAATGAGGACAGGGACCCAGTTGCCGGATTTGCGGGACATTGATGAACAGCCTTTGAGATTTGAAACTAGTGCATCTTTTCCGTTAGCAGGTGCTGAACGGGTCACGCAGTTCCAGCAGACCTGGTTCAGCTCTTGGCTCACTGGATAACACAGCTCCTTTCTGTCAGAGCCACATCATGGGCAGAGATTAGAATGTGCTCGCTCTTAAAGTCACAAGGAGGCAGTTCCGTAAAGCCCAATTTACAGGAATGAAAGTCAGAATTGCCAGGTCATAGAAGCAATCCCTTCGATGCACCGAGTCCATTCCATCCCATTCACTGTTCTCTGCTTACCTGACACTTCGAATTATATTTTATATTTTATTAAATGATTTGAATCAGAATCAGGTTCAATATCATCGGTATCTGTCGTGAAATTTATTAACTTAGCAGCAGCAGCAGTTCAAAGCAATACATGATAAATATAGGAAAGTATAAATATATGAATTACAGCAAATATATATATATATAATAGTTAAATTAAAAATAGTGCAAAAACAGAAATAATAAAAAGTAGTGAGGTAGTGTTCATGGGTTCAAAGTCCATTCAGAAATCTGATGGTAGAGGGGATGAAGCTGTTCCTGAATCGCTGAGTGTGTGTCTTCAGGCTCCTGTACCTCCTTATCCCATTATTGGGTATACAGTGCTACCCTTTTAAAGGGTATATGCATTTAACCTGCCACCTATCACCACTGAAGCAATGAGAATAGAAAGAAGGCATTGGTCACGAGCAATGGATAAAAGCTAAGCTCTGTCTCATCAGAATCAGAACCAGACTCATGTTTAACATCACCAGCATATATGCCGCAAAATTTGTTAACTTTGCGGCTGCAGTACAATGCAATACATGATAAATACAGAAAAGAAACCTTAATTACTTTAAGTGTGTAAGTGCAGATTAAATAAAGTAGTGCAAAAACAGAAATTAAAATAAAATTAATGAGGTAGTGTTCATGGGTTCAATGTCCATTTAGAAATCACATGGCAGAGGGAAGAAGCTGTTCCTGAATCGCTGAGTGTGTGCCTTCAGGTTCCTGTGCCTCCTTCCTGATGGTAACAATGAGAAGAGGGCATGTCCTGGGTGATCGAGGTCCTGAATGGACGCTCTCTTATATGTGGTTATATTTTGTTTTATGTGCTGTGCGTGATGTATGTTTTTGGGGTGGGGGGGTGCACCATGGTCCGGAGGAACATTGTTTTGTTTGGTTGTGTACATGTACAGTTAGATGATAATAAACCTGGACTTGAATTTGATTTTTTTTTAATTCTCCCCACATTTTCAACAGTAGTAGTGTGGTAGGGAGCAAGGAAGGTACATTATAGGGCGATCCTGATCAGTTGGGGAAGCGGGTCGAGAAGTTGCAAACTGATTTCAATACAAATAAGTGTGAAATAGTGCATTTTGAAAAGTCAAACTAACATAGGATTTAGCATATGAGTGGCAGGGCACTAGAGAGTGAAATGGAACAGAGCACGAGTGCATAGTTTGTTGAAAGTGGCATCACAGATAGACAGTATGGTGAAAAAGGGATGTTTAGCATGCTGGCCTTCGTTAGTCAGGGAGGGTACTGAGTACACAAGTTGAGACCTTTTGTTGCAGTCATGGGGTGTCATTATCATGTCATTGGTGAGGGCACGGTTAGAGTACCCCGTATAACTTTTGTCACCCTGATATAGATAAGATGTGGTTAAACAGGAAAGAGTGCAGAAAAGATTTACAGGGATGGGGCCAGCTTAGGGGACCTAAGTTATAGGGAGCGGTTGGCTAAGGCTCATTGCAATGAGAGGTGACCTTGTAGAAATACTTAACATTTTGAGAACCATGGATGGTAGGGGGTCCAAAACAGTGGGGTGATGGGGGGAGGAGGGACCTAAGGCGCAACATTTTCAAGCAGACGGGGGTGAGTATATGTAACAAGCTGCCTGAGGAACCGGTTGAGACAGGGACAGTAGTCTCACTGAAGAAGTACTGTATGTGGAGGGGTGGGTTCACAGGGATACGAGCCAGGCGCAGGGTACTGAGCGCGGCTGGTTGGGCAGCGTGCTCAGCATCGACTGACACATGGACACACAATCCATGCTGCATTGCTCTGTAATTCTACCAACTCCCCACTGACTTTACCACTCACCTACACACCAGGGGTAAGTTACAGTGGCCAAAATACACACCACCTACTCGTCTTTGAGTTGGGGGAGGAAACCAGAGCAGCTGGTGGAGAGCCATGTAGTCACAGAGAAGCTCCACACAGAGCGGATCTGAGGTCAGAATGGAACCAGGAGACCCGGCGCTGTGGGCTGGAGTCTCTACCAGCTGTCCCACTGTACTGAGAACTGGACAAGAGTTCCTCTGACCCTTGCTTTTCTTCGCAATCGCCTACACATTCAACGGATCACCCATTGCAGCTTCTTTTATTCTGGATTCCTCTTCCTTTCCTCTCCTCTTCCAACGTTCCAGGTGACAGTTTCCTTCCCAACTTCCTGGCCTGATCCCTTTCTCACAGGCCTTTCCTGGGCAACCACAGGAGATGCAATACTTCTCTTCTACTCTTCCCTTCCGATGACAGGGTTTCGAACAGTACTTTCACTTTCACATAATCTGGCGTGTCTCATTCTGAGTTCTCAAAGTAGTCTCTTCTGTACTGGAGAAGACCAATTCCTGATTATGATGGTCACCTTGTGGAGCACCAGCTCTCAGTGTCCTTCCTCCAGGATTCTGGTTACCTGTGACTTTAATGGTGCATCTCACCAGGACCTCTCTGTCTGTGATCTCCTGCATTATGTGATTGAGACCCAGTGTAAGGACATGCAGTGCAGGAACAAGCTCTTCAGCCTGCCAAATTTGTGCTGATAGTGACAATCAAACTTGAGGAAGAGTACATTGTCTTCTCCCTGGGAATATTACTCCCTTCCTAAGGGCGTTTGCCATCTCATAGTGCATTTAAGAGTTAACTACATTGGTGCGTTTGAAGTCACATTTGAGATGATCTAGGACATGAGTTCCCAATCTGGGGTCCACAGACCCCTCACTTAATGATATTGATCCACGGCATAAAAAAGGTTGGGAACCCCTGGTCTGGGGTTTTTTAAAAATAATATCTGATTATTTAGATTCATACAGCATGGAGACAGGTTCATAAAGAAGGCCTGGAAGATCATCGGGGACAGCATACACCCCAACTATAAACTGTTTCAGCTGCTACTGTCTGGCAAATGGTACGGCAGCAAAAAAGCCAGGACCGACAGGCTATGGGACAGCTTCTTTCCACGAGCTATTAGACTCATAAAAGCCAGGACCGACAGGCTATGGGACAGTTTCTTTCCACGAGCTATTAGACTCATAAATTCACATGTCTGTACATTATGACAGAGTTGTAACAAAGATTTTTACTCCCTCAGGTTGTGGAATAGATGTAAGATTTAAATAAGTTCAAATTCATTGGCCCAAGTCATCCATGGTGGCCAAGATGCTAGTCCCACTTGCTTGCATTTGTACTAAATTGCTCTAACCATTTTCTATCCATATACATGTCCAAATGTCTGTTAAACATTGCTATTGTCCATCAGAATCAGAATTGGATTGACTATCTCTGACATACACAGTGAAATTTGCTGTACTGTGACAGCAATACAATACGACATTATCATTACTATACGCTGCAAATGATGAATATTCATGAGTTAATGAACTGTTCAGAAAAATCATGGCTGAGGAAAAGAAGCTGTTCCTGAACTGTTGAGTGTGGATCTTCAGGCTCCTGTACCTCCTCCCCGACGCAAAGGGGGCATGTCCCAGATGTTGAGGGTCCTTAATAATGGATGCCCGTTTCTTGAGGCACTGTCCGTTGAAGACATCCTCAGTGGTGGGGAGGGTTGTGATGGAACTGGCTGAGTCTGCAAACCTCTACGGCCTCCTGCAATCCTGTGCTTTAGAGGCTCCGTATTAGGCAGTGATATAACCAGTCTAAATCCTCCCCACAGTGCAGGAGTTGTTAGCGAGATACTAAATCTCCTCAGCTCCTCATGCAGAGCCGCCAGTGCGCCTTCTTCGTGATGACGTCAATGTGTTGGGCCTAAGATAGATCCTCGAAGATGTGGACGCCCAGAAACTTGAAGCTGCTCACCTTCTCCTCTGTTGGCTCCTCAATGAGGACCGATGTGTGCCACAACCTCTCTTTCTGGGAGCTCCCTCAATACCCCTCTGCGTAAAGAAGTTGCCCCCTCAGGACCCCCTTAAATCTTTTACCTGTCACCTTAAACCTACACCTTGAGGGATTTATTGAATTGAATTTACTTAAATCTTACATCCGTCCCACAACATGAGGGAGTAGAAATCTTTGTGTTATGACTCTGCCATAATCTACAGACACTGGAATTTAAAAGTCTAATGGCTTGTAGAAGGAAGCTGTCCATTGCCCGTTGGTCCTGGCTTTAATGCTGTGGTACCACTGGCCAGACAGAAGCAGCTGGAACAGTTTATGGTTGGGGTGACTGGTGTCCCCGATGATCATTCAGGTCTTCTTTACACACCTGCTGCTGCAAACGTCCGCAAAAGTTCACATCCACAGATGCGTTGGGACTCTCTGCAGTGCCCAGTGATCAAGGTTGGTGTAGTTCCCGTACCAGGCGGTGATACAGCCAGTCAGGATACTCTCAGTGGTGCCTCTGTAGAAGGTCATGTCGAACTTCTTCAGTCGCCTAAGGTGGAAGAGACGCTGTTGTGCTTTTCTTGCCTCTCAGCCGATGAGCATTACTGGAAATAAATTCCATTACTGAATGTGAATTCCAGACTGTTGAAGTTAGATTGGATTACCAACCATTCCCTACAATTTATTAGACTTATACAGAGTTCTGGAGTACTGATCCGGAGACATGAGTTTGAGTTCCGTCATTGCAGCTGTGGAAGTTAAATTTGATTTATTGAATAAACATGGAATCAGGTTTAATATCACTGGCGTATGTCGTGAAATTTGTTGTTTTGTGGCAGCAGTGCATTACCATGAATACCACAAGATACAGAAGCAAAATTAGGCCATTTGGCTCATTGAGCCTGCTCCGTAATTTCATCATGGCTGATCCAATTTTCCTCTCAGCCCCAATCTCCTGCCTTTTCCCCGTATCCCTTCACGCCCTGACCAATCAACAATCTACATTGCAATACATAATAATAAAAAATGATAAATTTCAATAAGAAATATATTTTGAAAATTAAATTGAGTAAGTTGTGGATAGTGTGGAAGGCTGTCAGAGGTTACAGTGGGACATTGATAGGATGCAAAATTGGGCTGAGAAGTGGCAGATGGAATTCAACCCTGATAAGTGTGAGGTGGTTGATTTTGGTAGGTCAAGTATGATGGCAGAATATAGTATTAATGGTAAGATTCTTGGCAGTGTGGAGGATCAGAGGGATCTTGGGGTCCAAGTCCATAGGACGCTCAAAGCTGCTGCACAGGTTGACTCTGTGGTTAAGAAAGCATATGGTGCATTGGCCTCGTCAATCGTGAGACTGAGTTTAGAAGCCAAGAGGTAATGTTACAGCTATGTAGAACCATGGTCAGACCCCACTTGGAGTATTGTGCTCAATTCTGGTCACCTCACTACAGGAAGGATGTGGAAACCATAGAAAAGGTGCAGAGGAGATTTACAAGGATGTTGCCTGGACTGGGGAGCATTTCTTTTGAGAACAGGTTGAGTGAATTTGGCCTTTTTTCCTTGGAGCGACAGAGGATGAGAGGTGACCTGATAGAGGTGTATAAGATGATGAGAGGCATTGATTGTGTGGATAGTCAGAGGCTTTTTCCCAGGGCTGAAATGGCTAGCATGAGAAGGCACAGTTTTAAGGTGCTTGGACGTAGGTACAGAGGAGATGTCAGGAATAAGTATTTTACACAGAGACTGGTGAGTGTGTGGAATGGGCTGCCGGCGGCGGTGGTGGAGGCGGATACGATATGGTCTTTTAAGAGACTTCTGGGTGGGTACATGGAGCTTAGAAAAATGGAGGTCTATGGGTAACCCTAGGTAATTTCTAAGGAAAGGACATATTCGGTACAGCTTTGTGGGCTGAAGGGCCTGTATTGTGCTGTAGGTTTTCTAGGTTTCTATCTAAGTAGTGAAAAAAAGAGAAACAAATTGAGGTAGTGCACATGGGTTCATTGTTCATTTAGAAATCTGATGGCCACTTTTTTTAAAAGAAGACTGGTAACCGCAGTAATGAGAAATACAGATTTTGTCTGTAACCTGGCTCCTGAGGTGAGATGCAATTAGCAAAGGACAATAAATGCTGCTGTTGCTATTAATATCCACTTCCAGTGAACAAATTTTTAAAAAGAGCCTGTTTCCCTTGCTATAAGGATCTAGAACTGGCGCGGGGGTGGGGGGGATTCAAAACAAGAGACTGCCCAATAATTTGGAGATGAGGAAGAATTTCTTCTCTTAGAGAGCTGTGAATTTCTGACTTCTCAGACTGAGAGAGGAGTGGAGGTGGAATAATTGAGAGGTAGATATTTGTTCAGTGGGGGAATCAGGGGTTATGGGGATCATGCAGGAAATTGGAGCCAAGATAAGCTGTGACCTTACTGAATGGCAAGGTGTGCCTGAAGGGTCAAGTGGCCAAAACCTGTTTTTTCTCTCTTATGTTTGTGGTCAAAGCTGATAAAAGGAGAGAGTGGGGGAAGGGTTTGTGAAGGGAGTTGCAGAGATTAAGCGGTAGGCAGCCAAAGGCATTATCACCCACTGTGTAGTAGAAGAAACTGAAGATAAGGGAGCTGATTTGGAGGTTTGGAGACCTCGAAGGGCTGTGGTGCTGGACAAAGTCAAAACCAGCTTCTCTGAACCTGGAAAACTCTCGGACACATTACCTCGGGACACAGGCTGAAGGTCCACTCCAACCTCTGGAAGGAAAAAGCAGATGAGAGAGGGTGAACGGAGCAGAAGATGGATCTAACTGGCTCCTTCCCATCAAACTGTGCTCACACAGCTTGTCACAGCTGCAGACAATCAGTTTAATTAAGCGCATTATCCAAAAAAGCACACAGCCACATTAAACATCAAGCAAATGAAAGCCATTCAGTTTTCTTACCAAGGACTTGGAGTCAAACCTAGAAAGGAAAAAGAAGAAGCTGTTTAACCCTTGTGGCTGTCAATGGATCATCAAAAGGTTCTGTTTATTATCAGAGAATATATGCAGTTTACAATCTGAAATAGTTAGTCTTCGCAGGCATACACCGGAAACAGAAGAACCCCAGCGAAAATGGGGAAGAACATTAGAACCCCAAAGCCCACATCTCCCCCGTCCCCCACACAAACAGCTGCAAAGTAACAATCTCCCCCCCCACTTTTCGGCAAAAAAAAACGTCAATGCCCACCACCCATCAAGTAACAGCAAAGCCCCCAAAGAGAGATAGTGACCTGCAGTCAACAGAAACTATTATCTACCCGACAGTCCGACATGCCGCAGACTCTCTTTCACTAACAGTGGACAGAGAGATGTCACCCATTTCTCAGTGAAAGGGGAGTGCAATCATCACTGCCACGCTGATCATGATGCCCTGTATCCATTTACCCACATCTGTTCCACAGCATCCCTGCCTAATAACGGGGCAACATAGTAGAGTAGTGGTTAGCACAACACTTTACAGTTCAAGTGAACCGAGTTCATTTCCCACCGCTGCCCGTAAGGGGTTTGTACGTTCACCACGATTGTTTCCTTCGGGCGCTCCGGTTTCCTCCCACAGTCCAAAGCTGTACTGCTCCGTCGGTTCATTGATCATTGTAAATCGTGCCATGATTAGGCTAGGATTAAATCGGGGGATCGTTGGGCAGAGTGGCCCAGAGGGCCGGAAGACCGAAAGATCACAAGTCCACAAGGTATAGGAGCAGAATTCGGACCATCAAGTCTGCTCCACCATTTCATCGTGGCTGACCCATTTTTTTCTCTCAACCCCAATCTCCTGCTTTCTCCCCATAACCCTTCATTCCCTGACCAATCAAGAATCCATTAACTTCTGTCTTAAGTATACATAAAGACTTGGCCTCCACAGCTGCCTATGGCAATGCATTCAACAGATTTACCACTTTTGGCTAAAGAAATTCCTCCTAACCATTCTAAAAGGACCCCCCTCTATTTTGAGGCTGAGTCCTCTGGTCTTAGACACTCCCACCATTGGAAACATCCTCTCTGTCAAGACCTTTCACCTTTCAATAGGTTTCAATGTGGTCGCCCCTCATCCTTTCAATTCCAGTGAATACAGGCCCAGAGCCATCAAACACTCTTCATATTACAAGTCTGAAATCATTTTCGTAAACCTCCTTTGAACGCTGTCCAGTTTCAGCACACCCTTTCTTAAATAAGGGGCGCAAAACTGCTCACAATGCACCATGAGGTCACACCCATGCTTTCTAAAGTCTCAATATTACATCCTTGCTTTTATATTCTAGTCCACTGGAAATGAAGCATCACATTTGTCTTCCTCACCACAGACTCAACCTGAAAATTAACCTTCAGGAAATTCTGCACAAGGACTCCCAAGTCCCTTTGCATCTCAGATTTTTTGTATTTTCTCTCCATTTAGAAAATAATCACCCCTTCGTTTCTTCTGCCGAAATGCATGACCATACACTACTCAACACTGTATTTCATCTGTCATTTCTTTGCCCATTCTCCTAATCTGTCTGTCCTTCTGTAGCCTATTTCCCCAAAACTACCTTCCCTTCACCCACCTTTATATCGTCTGCAACTCTGCAACAAAGCCATCAATTGCATCATCCAATCATTGACATATAACATAAAAAGAATCAGTCCTGACACAGACCCCCGTGTAACACTATGAGTCACCGGCAGCCAACCAGAAAAGACTCCCTTTATTCCCACTCTTTGCCTTCCACCAATCAGCTACTGCTTTATCCATATTAGTATCTTTCCTGTAATACCATGGGCTCTCAACTTGTTAAGCAGCCTCACGTGTGGCACCTTGTCAAAGGCCTTCTGAAAATTCAAGTACACAACATCAACTGATTCTCCTTTGTTTATCCTAATTGTTATTTCTTCAAAGAATTCCAACAGATTTGTCAGGCAAGATTTTCCCTTGAGGAAACCACGCTGACTATGGCCTATTTTGTCATGTGCCTCCAAGTGGCCTGAGACCTCATCGTTAACAATCGACTCCAACATCTTCCCAACCACTGAGGTCAGACTAATTGGCCTATAGTTTCCTTTCTTCTGCCTATTTCCCTTCTTGAAGAATGGAGTGACATTTCCAATTTGCAGTCTTCCAGAACTATTCCAGAATCTATTGATTCTTGAAAGATCATTACTAATACCTCCACAATCTCTTCAGCCCCCTCATTCAGAATCCTGGGGTGTACACCATTTGGTCCAGGTGACTTATCTACCTTCAGACCTTTTAGTTTCCCAAGAACCCTTTCATCTAGTTATGGTAACTTCACACACTTCATGACTCCTGACATCATACTGCTAGTGTCTTCCACAGTGAAGAGTGATGCAAAATACTTATTCAGTTCGCCTGCCCTTTTGTTGACCCCATTATTACCTCTCCAGCATTGTTTTCCAGCAGTCTGATATCCACTCTCATCTCTCTTTTACACTTTATGTATCTGAAGAAACTTCTAGTATCCTCTTTAGTATTATTGGCTAGCTTACTTTTGTAATCCATTTTTACTTTCTCATTAACTTTTTAGTTGCCTCCAGTTGGCATTTAAAAGCTTCCCAATTCTCTAACTTCCCAATAATTTTTTGCTTTATTATATGCCCTTGCTTTGGCTTTAACTTCCCTTGTTGGCCATGGTTGTCTCAGCTTGCCTTTTAGAATACTTCTTCCTCTTTGGGATGTATATATCCTGTGCCTTCAGAATTTCATCCAGAAATCCCAGCCACTGCTGCCCTGCTGTCATCCCTGCCAGTATTCTTTTCCAATCAATTCTGGCCAACATGCCTCTGTAACTTGCTTTACTCCACTGTAATACAGATACATCTGACTTTAGCCTCTCCTTCTCAGATTTCAGGGTGAATTCAACCATACTATGATCACTTTCCCCGAGGGGTTCTTTTTACCTTAAGCTCTCTAATCGATTCCAGTTCATTGCACAACACCCAATCCAGAATAGCTGATAAACTAGTGGGTTCAATCATGAGCTGCTCTAAAAAGCTATTGCTTAGCCATTCTAGACATTCCCCTTCTTGGAATCCAGCACCAACCTGATTTTCCCAATCTATATGCATATTGAAATCCCCATAACTATTGTAACATTGTCCTTTTGGCGTGCATTTTCTACCTCCTATTTTAATTTGTAGACCCTTGTTTGGGGATCTGTATACAACTCCCATCAGTCTTTTTACCCTTGCAGTTCCTTAGCTCTATCCACAATGATTCAACACCTTCCTATGTCACCTCTTTCTAATGAGTTAATTTCATTTTTTACCAACAGAGCCACACCACCCTGTCTGCCTTCCTGCCTATCTTTTCGATACAGTGTGTATCCTTGGACATTAAGCTCCCAGCTATAATAATCTTTCAGTCATGATCCTGTGATGCCTACAACATCATACTTACCAATCTATAACTGTGCTGCTAGTTCATCTAGCTTATTCCATATACTGCACGCATTCAAGTATAACACCTTCAGTCCTGTATTCACCCTTATCAATTTTGTCCACCTTTTATCTTGTAACTCATCCTATTGATTGCAATTTTGCCCCATTGTCAACCTCTCCTTGCTGGGAATCTCATTACACATTGCCTCTGTTTGTAAACCAACTACCTCACTATCAACACACACAAAATGCTGGTGGAACGCAGCAGGCCAGGCAGCATCTGTAGGAAGAAGTACAGTCAATGTTTCGGGCCGAGACCCTTCGTCAGGGCTAACTCACTATCACTCTGGTTCCCATCCTTCTGCAAAATTAGTTTAAACTCACCCAAACAACTCTAGCCAACCAGCCCACAAGGATATTGGACCCCCTTGGGTACAGGAGTAATCCACCTCTTTTGTACAGGTCATCACCTTCTCCAGAAGAGATCCCAATGAACCATAAATCTGAATCCCTACCCCCCCCCGCACCAGCTCCTCAGCAGCAATCCAAAGATTGTTATGCCGGAGGACCTGCTTCTCAGCTTTCTCCCTCGTTCCCTAAAATCTCTCTTCAGGACCTCCTCACCTTGTCTACCTACGTCATTGGTTACAAGACTTCCGGCTGCTCACCCTTGAGAATGCCATGGACATGATCCGAGACATTTCTGATCCTGGCACCAGAGAGGCAGCATACCATCCGGGTATGTCTATCGCGCCCACAGAACCTCGTCTCTGTTCCTCTGACTATGGGATCTTCTATCGCCACTGTAGTCCTCTTCACCACTCTGCTCTTCTGAGCCACAGCTCCAGACTCAGTGCCAGAGACCCGGTCACTGTGGCTCCCCATGGTAGGTTGTCCCCATCAATAGAATCTAAAGTTACATACATATCATTGAAGGCCTGCT
This sequence comes from Hemitrygon akajei, assembly GCF_048418815.1. Taxonomy (NCBI): domain Eukaryota; kingdom Metazoa; phylum Chordata; class Chondrichthyes; order Myliobatiformes; family Dasyatidae; genus Hemitrygon; species Hemitrygon akajei. The sequence goes on from NC_133154.1 coordinate 19,555,787, forward strand.
CCATGCTGTATTTCAATAAAAAAACAAATAAATATATTAAATAAATAAATCTTGAAGTCTCCAATCTGACAGTCTCAAATCAAATCCCCTGTTATGGCCACCTGAGAAGTGGTGGGCTGATATGGTCTTCTTCCAGAACCCCACTCCCCGCTCTGATATTTTTGTTTTCCTAGAGCAGGACGCAGGGGTCTTGTCTTTCCAGTCGTCAGACTGGCGTCATTCCAAACAGTGTCTGGGTCGCAGGGATCGGAACGGTAATTTCCTGATCCCTGAAGGATTGTGCCGATGCTCAAAAAGAGAGCGGGCAGCTTCAGCAGCCGGAGCAGCTTCCGTCATCGCTCGCCGTGAGCCACTGAGAATAGGAATGGGATTTAAAAGGAGAAGAGGATTAGAAGGTCGCTGATCTTTCCTTGTCTTTGAGCTGCATGGGAAGTTGTATTTTCGTCACCCGCTGAAAGGCCACAGGGGCTTGGAGAGGACCACAGTTTCTTCAGAAGACTGTGGTCTCAAACCCCATGATAATAAAATCCAGGGTGCAGCTCTGAAGTGCTGATCTGAGACATTAAACCGAAAGCCTGCTGCTGGATGATGAAATTTTCTGCAGGGCCCTGTGGGAGAGAAGAATCTTCATCCCCGATGATTCCCATCGCAAAGCCATGAAGTGTACTTGAGGAGCAATAGCTTATATTCTGTCTGGGTAGCCTCCAACCTGATGGCACGAACATCAATTTCTCCTTCCAGTAAAAAATATTCCTTCCCCCTCCCTTCTTCTTCATTTCCCCACTCTGGCCCCTTACCTCTTCCCACCTTCCACTCAGTCTCCTCCTTCTTCCCTTTCTCCTATGGTCCACTCTCCTCTCCTATCAGATTCCCTCCTCTCACCCCCACCGTTTTATTCTGGCGTCTTCACCCTTCCTTTCCAGTCCTGAAGAAGGGTCTCAGCCCAAATTGCCGACTGTTTGTTCATTTCCACAGATGCTGTCTGACGCGCTGAGTTCCTCCAGCATTTTGTTTGTGGTGCATTGGATTTCCAGCATCTGCAGAACTTCTGTTTCTCCTGCCTCACTCACCGAACTCACAGAATGATTTCCCTCAAGAGGATTCTTCTTACCCATTCTTGCCACTAGGAATCACAGACTCGGTGGATTTAAGTTAGAGTTTTGATGAAAATGGCGACAGCTTCACTACTAGGTCATAGCAATCCCATTTACCAGCACTTAGTCCATGGCCTACTATGCCTTGGTGATTCATGTGCTTGTCCAAATGCTTCTTAAATCTTGTGAGAGTACCTGCTTCAAGGCGTGAACCAGATCCCCGGCTATGGGTAAATAGTTCCGCTGCCTTGCGGGCAGCCTCGGGTGAGACGAAGGCTACGGGAGTAAACTCAGACAGCAAATCCGGAGTGGAGTCCCTAAGGCGGCTGGACGTCACTGAACATCCTTCCAGTAGCTCCTGCAGCCAAGCGGGTGACAAACGTATTGCTTCATAAGCTTTCCTTTGGACTACACTGGTGAGGCTGAGAGGGGGATCTTGACCACTGGGAATCTCAGGATCTCCATACCTTCCGCCCAGACTTGTGATGATGATCGTCATCCCCCATTGTCCTTTGAGACAGACAGATTCCAACCTCCTGCTTCCACCACCTTCTCCGGTTTGCATTTCAGATTACAGCCACAAAGAAGGATAAACTCTTCCTCAGATCCTCTCTAAACCTTTTGCTTCTTAACCTAAACTTATTCCCTCTGGTTTTAGACAGCTCTACTGAAGGAAAAGTTTTTCTACCACCTACCCTGTCTTTTCTCCTGAATATCTTGTACCCATTTACCAAGTTCCCTCCTCAGTGTCCTTGCTCCAAGGAAATTACATCCAGCCTTTCCAGTCTTTCATCCTAAGCAACACCCTGGTGAATCTCCACTGAACACCCTCCAGTGAAGTCACGTCCTTTCCACAATAATGTGACCAGAACTGCACTTGACATTCCAGCTGTAGCCTGAACAATGTTTTAGAAAGTTGCACAAAAACCTCCATGTTCTTATAGTCTACACTCCAGCTAAAGAAGAGCCGGTTTCCAATTGACCTTCTTCACTATTCTACTTTGCTGCCATCTTGAGGGAACTTTGGGTTTGTAAACCAAGGTCTTTTCATTCTGCTGGCTTGCTCTTTTAGCTACTGTATTTAGCTGGCTGGTTCAGTTGAGACTCTGGTTAGTGATGTGAACCCTAGAACGCTGATGGTCATACAGTTGAATATCAAGAGGTTAGCCTATTTTTGCGAAAATCGACTGGCATTTTTGTTGCGTGAATGTTACTTGCCACCAAACAGATGAAGGGGCTAAAACTATTTTTAGAGACATAGCATTGTAACAGGCCCTTCTGGCCAATGAGCCCGTGCTATCCGATTACACCCAAGTGACCAACTCAACCTACTGACCTGTACGTCTAAACCGGAGCCTAGAGGAAACCTGCTCAGTCACAAGGAGAACGTACAAACTCCGTACAGACAGCAACGGGAAATTGGTGCTGTAAAGCGCTTGGCTAACCACCGAGGACCTGTGCTCGTGGGGAAGAGCTGCTTTGCTGAGAAGTTGCAAATAAAGTTGAACGTTGTGGAATCTTCATCAAACATGGAAGGAGGGTCATAGGTGACTCAACTGGAGACGATTTGGTCCTGAGGAATTCCAACAGTGACTTTCTTGTGTTGGGATGATTGGCAAGCGACAAGTAGTGTTGGACACTGGTCCCTGAGAAAGCAGTCACATTATCCCTATCATATCCAATTCGATTCTATCTTCCTGTACTGAATAAAGTGGAAATGAGTGTACTGAGGTCTTCTGCTTCTGTAGCCCATCCACTTCAATGTTGTGCATTCAGAGATATTCTTGTGCGCCACTGTTGTAACACGTGGTTATTTGAGTCACTGTTTCCTTGAACCCGCCTGGCTATTCTCCCCTAACCTCCCTCAAGGCATCTTCACTTATAGGTTTTCACAAATTAAATGGCGGGGACATTTTATGCCTAAGAGAAACCATAGCAAATCAATTACTGAACACCGAAAACTGAGCACAGAGCGTGGAAAAAGTGCTTTACGTACAGTAATTACATCATCACGTCGGAGCAGCCTCCTAAAGTGAACCCCAGCTCAATGTTGGTGGCTGTGAATTCCACCAAATATGTTACCCAATATGGCTGCCCCCACCCTCAGAACACACTGAAACCGGCCTTGTGAGCCTGTCTGGAGCTCGATTTCTATGTTCCATGGGTGGAGGAACGGCAGAGGCCTCTGTCCCATCCAAAGGTGCGTTGGCACACTCATGGTCATGTCATGACAGCAGGGGCATGGTAGTGGAATCCTCCAGATATTGGTGGGTTGGTTTGAGGTGATCTACCAAAACACGTTCTGGTTTACCCCTCTTATAGGTATATGATAAAAGTGTTTTTGCTCCATCTCACAATGCAGAATGGGCCATCGTGAAGGGGGCCCAAGGGGATGTTGGTGGACAAAAACAAACAAGGCAGAATTCAAGTCAACAGGAACCCAAGAGTGCTGTACGTCATGATGAGAGGTGGAAATAGGTGCAAAGGAATTGAATTTACTGAGGAGGGTGGAATGATGTTAAGAGGCCAACCTGGCAGTCATGGTGTCAAGAATAAAATCACCTAGCACTCATAATGGCTGTCTGTATACCAGTTCAGCCCTGGATGACTGCAGGTCCTCTTCTGGAGCTGTTCTGAGTCCCAGCTAGAGCCACGGGAGATGATCATGCCAACACTCATCCATCAGGGAAGCTCTCAGAGCAGCCTTTAAGATGTGGTGAAACCAGTTGCATAGGCCATTGGACTCCGGGTGATATGCCGTGGTGTGATGTAGCCTAATGCTGAGGTTCTGGGCCATCGCAGACCAGAGGCCTGATATGAATTGAGGACCACAGTGAGAAGAAATATCAGATGGGATGCCAAACTGAACAACCCAGAAGCTGATGAATCTCTAAGCCACTTCTGTGGCCATCATCAACGACTTCTAGCCAGCCGGTGGTACAGTCCACCGTGGTAAGGCGCCGTGTGAAACAGCAGGAGGGGGGAAGAGAACCGACGAAGTCCACAGGACAAGGTCAAGCTGTCATCAGGGACCTGAACAGGTGCCAAGGGCGCCTGGACATGACAGTAAATTTTTTTCCCACTGGCACTCCACACAGGCTGAAGTCCAGTCATGCACGTCTTTTCTGAGGCCATGCCACACAAACTTTAGTGCAAACAGTTCCTGTGAGCTCTTCCAGCCCAGATGCGAGAGGCCAAGTAAGGAGTCCGCCTCCGGTTTGTGAGCACTAAGGGGCAGGGGTGATCGAATGAGACATCACATGGGACAGAAACCCCTGCTTCCCCAAAATTTCCCATGACTGCTGTTTGATAAGCCTGGACCTCGGGTAACTTGGCTGGTTGCCATACCAGCATAGTCAACTCCTATGTGTATGGCCTCCATGGCTGGCCATGAGAGGCACCCAGCCACAGCATTATTTTTCCCCTTGATATGTCGTTTATCAGTTGTGAACTCTGATATGTAGGCCAGGTGACATTGCCGCCGTGCAGACCATGGGTCTGATATCTTGGTCACGTGTGCATGAGGGGTTTGTGATCAATGAATACCGTGACCTTCTAGAAGAAAACGAAAATGGCGGACTGCCAGACAGAGGCTTCCTTTCCGGGGGACGGAGTTGCTGGCTGAAGAAGGCGAGCGGCTGCCACATGCCTCCGATCAACTGTTCATGCACAGAACCCACAGCGTAGTCTGAGGCGTCAGTAGTAATGGCTATAGGTGCAGTGGGGAGTGAGTGTGCTAGCAGGGTCACGTTGGGAGGAGCTTACTTGGTATCCTCAAGTGCCCTGGTCATGTCCACTGACCAGTCAAACACTTGATTAGAGGTATTGTCTTTAAGTAGGAAGCACAAGTCCAGCAGCTTACAGAATGAAGTGGTGATAGAAATTCACCATAACTAAAAACTCCTGTAGTTCTTCAGTAGTGTGGGGTGGTTGGAAATCCATAGTAGTGGCTACTTTTGATGGGAGGGATTTTGCACCTTCAGTGGAGATGCAATGGCTGAAAAAGCCAATGGCTGACAGTCCAAACTGGCATTCAGCAGGGTTGACAATCAGCTCGTCTTGGCTTAAGTGATTGAAGAGGTGGCAGAGATGAGATACATGTTCAGATTTGGATGCACTGGTGACTAGCATGTCATCCAGGTAAACAAATCTAAGTTTAATACAAGAGTCCATCAGCTGTTGGGAAGTCTGTGCTGCATTTTTCAGCTCAAATGCTATGCACTGAAACTCAGAGAGGCTAAATGGGGTTATCACAGCCAGTTTTGGAATGTCCTCAAGCACACAGGCACCTGATGGTAGATCTGACGAAGGGTCTCGGCCCGAAACATTGACAGCGCTTCTCCCTATAGATGCTGCCTGGCCTGCTGTGTTCCACCAGCATTTTGTGTGTGTTGTTTGAATTTCCAGCATCTGCAGATTTCCTCGTGTGTAGCCCTTAACTAGATCGACTTTGGAAAAAAATTAACTTTCCAGCTGAACGTGCTCAAAACACCTGGATGTGTGGGACTGGGTAACAATCAGGGATGGTGGCCTCATTAAGGCATCGGTAAACACCACATGGGCGGCAACCAGCGTTGGACTTTGGACCGTATGGAGGGGCAAAGACCACAGGCTATTTGACCAGTGTACAATGGCAAGTCTTTCCATGTTGGCAAACTTGGTCTTCATGGTTGCCAGCTTTTCTGCATCCAGTCTATGTGCGCGGGCATGGACTGGAGGGCCAGTTGTAGAAATGTGGTGCTTGACCCCGTGTTTTGTGACAGTAGTGGAGAATCTGGGCTTGGTGAGGTTTGAGAACTCACCCAGCAAACTTATCTGCGATGTTGACAGAGTCATTGTGGGGAACTTACTGGGGGAGCAGGGGAATAACCCAAAGTCCTTGACACTTATGAGCTGGCAGTTCTTAAGATCAACTAACAGTCCTTGAGCATACAGGAAACCTGCACCAAGCAGAGGTCTAGCCACTTTAGCCAGATCAAAGTCTCATGGGTAACGTCACCCACTGAAGCAGAGCTTCACCCGTCATGCCCTACAAGTCTTGGTCCCGCTGTTGTTGGTAAGGTTTCTTTGCTCTTGGTCTTCTCATCAATTGGTGATGCCAGCAGTATTCATGTCACACAGGAAGTGTCGCCCTGAAAGGGGGTCCATAATGAACAGAGGACAACCCTGGCAGCCGGAACCCACGGTATTCACAGACTTCTGATGTCCCGACGCGCTGGCACTGTTGAAGCTGCAAGGCGGTTGGCACTTCCTAGTATTTGTACCAAAGCGAATGTGGTAAAAACAGACCCAGCAGGTGCAGGCATCCATATGTTGGTGGCCTTGCTGACCGGGCTTGCTGAGGTAGAGAAAGAAGTAGGAAAGATGCACTGTTGCCTAGCTGAGTGTGGACTATCAGCCACTTTTAGCAAGCTCCCTGTGGTCTCTCACTGGTGCATTAGCGAGGCTATGCCAACTTGTTAAGGCACTTGCTGCATGTAGAGTTCTTTCAAAATAAAACAAGGAAGGTGATTTCCCAGGAGAGGCAGCATGTGGTCCATTGCTGAGACCAGGCAAGGAAAGCAACTCAGACGAGAGAAAATCTGCAGATGCTGGAAATCTAAGCAACACACACAAAATGCTGGAGGAACTCAGCAGGCCAGGCAGCATCTATGGAAGAGAGTAGTTAGTCTACATTTTGGGCCGAGACTCTTCATTAGGACTGGAGAAAAAAAGATGAGAAGTCGGAGTAAGAAGGTGGGGGGGAGGGGAGAAGGTAATACAAGGTGATAGGTGAAACCAGGAGAGAGGGAGGGGTGAAATAAAGAGCTGGGAAGCCGATTTGTGAAAGAGGTAAAGGACTGGGGAAGGGGGAATCTGATGGAGAGGAGAGAAGGCCATGGAAGAAAGAAAAGGATGAGGAGCACCAAAGGGAGGTGATGGGCAGGTAAGGAGCTCTCACAGCTACCCAGATATACCTACCCTGTTACTTGTAAAAATGCCATCTCCTTCTCTCAATTCCTCCATCTCTGCTGCATCAGCTCCCAGAATTCGCCTTTTCATTCCAGAACTAAGGAGATGTCCTCCTTCTTCAAAGAAAGGGTCTTCCCTTCCTCCACCAGCAACGCTGCCCTAACCCACTTCTTGGAATGTGCCATCACTGGTAAGGTCAGCATTATTGCTCAATCCACTTGAGAAGGTGGCAGAGTACCATCTTGTTGAGCTGCTGCAGTTCTTCCAGAGTGAGTTCATTACAAATCCCTGATCCTAATTCTTGTGTGCAGGTTAATTGCCCATCCAACCAGTCCTAAGAACAATTTTATTACTCACCTTTAGTTACCCACTTAAACCCTGTCCCGGGAGAACGCGATAGCCCGTTCTCCTCTGCCTCTGCTTGATCTTTCTGGAAGCGCATGGAATTTTTGTTTTAATTCTTCTAAAAAATTTTACTTCTCTCCCATCCTTTGGCTTCTGCACCACACCGTAAGTCTGTCTATGTGTTTCAGAAATGACGTTCACTATTGCAGATGACACACAAAATGTTGGAGACCCTTTGTGAAGGTCCTTGGCCTGAAACATTGGTCCTTTAATCCTCTCCCTAGATGTTGCCTGACCTGCTGAGTTCCTCCAGTATTTTGTGTTTGTTACTCTGGATTTCCAGATTTGCAGAATCTCTTGTGTTTATTGAATTAAAACTGGAGTCCCGTCTTGAAATTAAAACCAATGTTCCTCCAGCATGAGTGTGGCCTCAACGTGATGACGGAGGTGGCTATGGATTGACATATCAGAATGGGAATGGGATGTGGAATTAAAATGGGTGGCCACTGGGAGATCCCGCTTCTTCTGGCGGACTCCGGTGCTCGGCAAAATGGTATCCCAATCTACATCTTTTTCCCTCCGGTCCAGCGGAAGGGTCTCAGCCCGAGACATTGACTATACTTTTTTCCATAGATGCTGCCTGGCCTGCTGAGTTCCTCCTGCATTTTGTATGAGTTGCTTGGACTGCTGTGTTCCCCCACGTGCTCAGGATTGCAGGTTAAAGCTGAAAGTTTTCAACTGGCTCACAGTAAGTAACAGCCCTTGAATATTTTTAACCAATTCCTGCTCTACGTGGTATACAATGGCCCTGAATGTTAATATATTATGGAGAATAGTTCAGAGTTTCTTATTTAAGGAAAGCTTGCTTCACGTTACCTCAATACAACTTGCAAATGCTGTCAGCAAAGATGCTACAAAGCTTCACTGATTATTGTGTTGGAGAAGATTCCACTCTCTTGATAATGGCAAGAGAAAATTGATACATATCCCTTTATGTAACATATCAGCGGGGTTGTGTCTTCAATCAAACCTGAATATTTTCTACAAGTCCAAGGTTTAACAATTAGAATATCTCGCTTTCAAACGTAGTGACTGAATAAGTATTAAAATCTGCATCAATTATTCAGTGTCCTAACCAGTTATATATGCATGAATTATTTAAACAGAGGCATGTTTAAAGTTCTTTAAACTGAATTTGTATCATTCCGATTCTACTTTCGAACAAAGGAGAGTAAAGGAACGCGGCAGTCGCAGGGATGCCTTCCTCTCTGATTTGGAGTTTTCCAGCAAGCTGGATGTGGGCAGGGCTCTGGGTAGTTGCCAGCTCTGACCCCTGAATGGAAGAGACTGTCTGTGAAGCTGCTAAGGCTACAAGAGCAAATTTCGGTGCAGATCTGGCCAGCACTTAAATAGAGAACTGAGAGTTTTCTTTGTGACTTTAAAGTTACCAGTCTTGAACTCAAATCCCTCTGTAGCAGGGGTTCCCAACCTGGGGTCTACAGGCTCCTCTGTTAATAGAAAGGGTACATGTCATTAAAAAAAGTTGGGAACCCCTACTATATAACCTTGCACAATCCCCACCACATCCCATCTCATCCAGTCCTGTCACCTCCCATATTCTCTGAACTCCAAATAGTGCCAGAACAGCCTCCTGCTATATTATAGATCGCTGTCATTCCATGAGAAAATGAATATTTTTCAGAAACATGCTCTGCATTCTTCCATTTTCAATACGCTGGGCCTCTTTGACAAATGGCTTGGTTAATAATCAGATTTAATGTTGAACGATTGAAAAGAAAAACAAGAAATGACAGGAAGGAAAATATTTTGATGGAATGATGTTTTATGATTGGGAGTATATTCTCTGATGGGATGGTAGAAACTGGTTCAATAACAACTTTCAAAAGGAATTAGATTCATGTTTAAGAAGGAAGTATTCGCTGTGGAGAACAGAGGAGTGAGACTGACATGTTTGCTCTCTCAAGGAGTGAACACTGGAATGACGGGCAGAGGCCTCCTTTTGTACTGCACAACTCCAAAAAATAACTAGGTAAGTACGAAGAATTCGTACCCAAGGCTGCAAAAACAGCATTTTCAATGTGATAAAATGGAAATGGTTTCTTTTGGACTGCAATATTAAATACACACGCACAAAAAATGAAGTCTCAGCATTAAAACACATTTTGCAAATTTCAGCTCTTCATCTTTTCAGTGCTGGCAAGAATGAAGTTTACTATCACTGTCTTCTGTGACATGAAATTTGTTGTTTTGCAGCAATAGTACAGCACAAAGATAAAAAATCATGATAAATTACACAATAAATGGTACAATAAAAAAGGAATAATGAGTTCTTGGTTCTTCATAGATGGACAGTTCAGAAAATTGATGGCAAAGGGAAAGGAGCTGTTCCCGAATTGTTGAGTGTGAGTCTTCAGGCTCCCGTGAGCTGTTTAGAAAATTGATTGCAGAGGGGAAGTAGCTGTTACTGAATTGTTGAGCGTGGATCCTGTACCTCCCCCCTGATGGCCGTAAAAAGAAGAGGACACGTCCAGGGTGGTGAGGGTTCTTAATGATGGACGTCCCATCTTGAGGCAACACCTCTTGAAGATATCCTCGAGGGTGGGGAGGCCAGTGCCCATGGTACAGTTGGCTGAGTCTATGACTCTCTGCAGCCTCTTGCAATCCTGGGCATCGCATAGGCTGCAATGCAACCAGCCAGAATGCTCACCTTTGTACACCTATAGAAACCTGCGAGAACCTTTGGTGACACACCGAATCTCCTCAAATTCCTCATGAAGTAGAGATGGTGGCATGGCTTCTTCTTGATTGAGTCAATGCTCAGCTATGCATTGGAGGGCTATTGCTTGTGCTTTTGCTGAGGAAGATGGCAGCTCCCTGATGCTGGGGACAGGGACAGAGGTTGGCATGCGAGTGGACTTCTAGAAGGGATGAGGATGGCAAGGGTAGTATAACATCCTAGTTAATGTTTGGGATATGTCTTTCCTGCTCAGTCTTGGAGAATATTTCCATGGTGAAGAAATAAATGTATAGTAAAAGATTTATCTTCATCGTGGGCCCAGTCCCTTTCCCTTCCACCTTGATCTACCTCAGGAATTAAAATTAGACAACTCATACTTTGTCAACAGCACTCCATCTTCACATGCAAGGAAAGACTTTGCTGACCCCTACTTGGCCAGAAATCTGGGCCCAAATGATGGTGGACATCAGTCTGATGGGTATGTGACCCATCATCCAGTGGCCCTCCCAACAGGTGGAATTAAAATACTTCACTTGGAGGCTAGGTAGATTGGATGGCTTTGATGGAAAGTTTATATCTAGGGGTTAGTGGAATATGGAGGGAGTTAGTATAGAAAAGTAGTGAATACTACTCAGAGTCATAGAGAGATAGAGCGTTGTTCCAATCGACCATGAAGAACCATTTAGACTAATCTTATCTTAACTCCTTTTTCTTTAATCTCCCCACTTTCTCCTCAACTCTCTTGATTCCCACAAGTTCAATCACCCATGGTTGCACCAGGAACAATTTATAGTGGCCATTTAAACTATCAAGCTGCAGGTGTTTGGGACGTGGGAATAAACTGGGGCACCCCAAGGAAACTCATGTGGTCACGTGGAAACCACACAGCCGGCACCCAAAATCAGGATTAAACTCAGGTCACTAGAGGTGTGAGACACCAGCTCTACAAGCTGTACCTCTGCAGTGTGGGGGAGGTTTAGTGGATAAAGGATTCAACAGGGTAAAGGCAAGGGATTGAAACATGTGGCAGGTTGGGAAGAGATCAGGGAGGAACTGCTTCATCAGATTAGCTATTCCTAAGCAATCTTATATTGATGAGTAAATCTGGAGTAAATAACCAAAGGAGGACTGATAAGTTAGGACCATTCACCTACATCACATGCAAGGAAAGACTTTGCTGACCCCTACTTGGCCAGAAATCTGGGCCCAAATGATGGTGGACATCAGTCTGATGGGTATGTGACCCATCATCCAGTGGCCCTCCCCAACAGGTGGAATTAAAATACTTCACTTGGAGGCTGGGTAGATTGAATGGCTTTGATGGAAAGATTAATTGTCTCAATCAAATACCTTGTATACATTTTCAATTTTCAGCCTTTTATTGAGGCTGGAGAATTAGATTGGTTAAACATCCACTTTAGTGTTAAGGGTTCGATGGAGAACCCGCAGAGGCCAGTATTGTCAGGATTACAGAAATTTGCTCCTCCCCCTGATAGCAACAGGTAGAGTTGTCCCTCTGTTATGAAGCTGAAGTTGGACGTTGCCATGGCAACAAGGCCATCTCTGTCAGAGCTCATTTATCTCAGGAATTCTCCAAGCTGGCTGAGACTGCCATCAGTCATAAGACAATAGTCTGCAACCTTGGGCCCTCACAGTTGCTCCCCATAGAATAGCTTAGCTCCTTTCTGATCAGCTCGCTCTGCACTTCGACATGTGATATTACTTCATTAATGGGATCTGACAAAGAAGTCAGGAGTGAGTTGAATATCTGTGAGTCCTCTTTTCCATGTGCCTCTTAAATCCCTGTGCTGTGTGCTTCAGGGTGAGTAGTTGGACAGATGCATAGCGTATCTGAGATCCTCTTAATAACTTAGACATGGGGTTCTTGTAAAAATGAGAAGACAGACAACCTTATGAGAACTTTATATATGGCATCAGAGCCATGTGTTACTGGACTAGCAATCCACAGGGCTGGGCTAATATCCGGAGGCATCAATTCAAACCCCAGCACAGCAGCTGTGGAATTTAACTTCAGTTAATTACTTCAGTTAATTACATAAATCTGGAATTAAAAAGCTAGCATTAGTAATGGTGAGCATGAAACTAGCAGATTGTCATAAAACCCCATCTGGTTCGCTTGTGTCCCTTAGGGAAGGAAATCTGCTGGCCTCAACCTAGTCTGGTCCAACGTATCTCCAGACTTATCATGATGTGACTGGCTATGAAGTGGCTTAGCAAGCTTTTCTTTTGTACTGGTGCAGATGACCCAAGACAAATGCTCATCAGCACTTTCTCAAGGGTAATTAAGCATAACCAATAAATGATAGCCTTGGAGTTCACATCCTGTAAATGAATATTTAGTTAAAGTGTACTTTTAACATGTTAGATGCTTTAAAGGGCTGTTGTGGACTATATATGATAATACCACAGTGGATTACCTAATACTCGGCCAAAGAGAGGAGAGGACCAGAGAGAGAGAGAGAACTCCAGAGATGAAGGCATGGCTGTCAATAGATCAATGCTCAAGGGATCCGAATTTGACAAGTAAAGATTTTGGGTTATGTTGTGTTGAAGGAATTTATGGAGAGAAAAAGTAGGAGACTCCCTGGGGGATCAGGAAGAAGAGTGGGAACTACATAAAACTGAATCCATGCCCCACTGAGGTCTGCATGATCTCAGAGAGTGAATTGGCTTTCCTTGGTCTTGGTATGAGTCAGGATGCAGGCAGCAGGGTTTGGAGTGAGATCCTCCATGATGTGGAAGGTATTGAGGTTCCTAAATTGTCTAAGACAACCCCACTGTCTTCAGCTTTGAGTATCTCACCCAAGAGACCACCTACCAAATGCTGGCCAGTTGGACTACTCAACCAATGTTGCATCAGAGTTAGGCCTAACCCCTCATCAACTGGTGTCCATACAGACAGTCTTTCCATTATGAATAATTTCCACCAGTCAAGAGGAGCATCCTGTCCTTATTTCCTTGACATGATTGCAGGATGTCAGCATACCCTTGGACTCTAAATTGCTTTGCAAACTGTGTTGAAACGCAATCTGTTGAAACTGCGAGAGTGCACCGTGGGATGGGTAAAGGTTACCAGAGTTACTGGTAATGAAGGGAAATAAATGATGAGACCTTCATTATGCAAGCGTAGTAATCAGAGGAAATAGCTAACAGAGAGTTAGCTGGAGTTACAGGGGGATGGGAACCAGAACAGTGTTGTGATGTTAAGATCTCAGACAAAATCAGGAATCAAAAGGTTGAGCACGTGTATATCTCAAAGCAAGGAGATTTGAATGAAAGGCAGGTGAGCTCAGAGCATGGATCAACACCTGGGATTATGATATTGTAGCCATTAGTGAGACTTGGTTGCAGGAGGGATAGGACTGACCACTCAATATTCCAGGGTTCCATTGTTTTAGATATGATAGAGCAGGAGGGATTAAAGGGGGGGGACAATACTAGTCAGGGAAAATGTCACAATAGTTCTCAGTCAGGACGGAATAGAGAACTCATCTAGTGAGGTGTTAAGGGTGGAACTGAGTAATAAGAAAGGTATGACCACGTGAATGGGGCTGTATTACAGACCGCCCAACAGTTTGGAGGGATTTAGATGAACAAATTTGTAGAGAGATCGCAGACTGTTCCAAGAAACATAAGGTTGTTATAGTAGGTGATTTTAACTTTCCACATATTGACTGGAAATCCCATACCATAAAAGGACTGGATGGGATAGAGTCTGCCAAATGTGTTTAGGAAAGTTTCATTAATCAGTACATAGAAGTGCCAACAAGAGAACGTGCGATACGTAATCTGCTATTAGGAAATGAGACAGGACAGGTGACAGAAGTTTGTGTAGGGGAACACTTTGCATCGAGTAATTATTACACCATTAGTTTTAAAGTAAAAATGCAAAAATATAGGTCTGGTCCTTGGGTTGAGATTCTGCATTGGCGAAAGGCCAATTTTGATGGTATCAGAAAGAATCTGACAAGTGTGGACTGGGACAGGCTGTTTTCTGGCAAAGTTATACTTCACTTCACTTTTGAGATTACAATGCTTGTATCTGCCTGTCAGAATAAAAAGTAAGTGTAGCAGGTGTAGGGAACCTTGGTTTTCGAGAGATATCAAGGCCATGGTTAAGAACAAAAAGGAGGTGCATAGCAGGTATAGGCAGGTAGGAACAAATGAGATGCTAATGGAGTTTAAGAAATGCAAGAGAACACTTAAGAAAGAGATCAGGAGAGCTAGAAGAAGACATGAGGTTGCCTTAGCAGACAAAATGAAGGAGAATCCAAAGGGATTCTACAGATACGTTAAGAGTAAAGTGATTGCAAGGGCCAAAATTGGTCCTCTCGAAGACCAGAATGGTAATCCATGTGTGGGGCCTAAAGAGATGGTGGAGATCTTAAATGATTTTTTTTGCATCTATATTTACTCAGGAGACGGACACAGAGTCTATAGAAGTGAGGCAAAGCGGCATCAACTTTATGGACCCCGTACAGATTACAGAGGGGGAGGTGTTCACTGTCTTGAAGCAAACTTGGGTGAATAAATCCCCAGTGCCTGACAAGGAATTCCCTCGGGCACAGCGGGATGCAAGTGCAGAAATTGCTGGGGCCCCAGCAAAGGTATTTAAATCATCCTTAACGACAAGTGAGATATCAGAGGATAGCCAATGTTGGTCCACTGTTTAAGAAAGACCCTAAAGGTAAACCAGGAAATTATAAGCCAGTGAGCCTGACATTAGTAGTGTGAAAATTATTGTAAGGTATTCTAAGGGACTGGATATATTAGTATTTGGATAGACAGGACTGATTAAGGAAAGTCAGCATGGCTTCATGTGGAGTAGGCTATGTCGAACTAATCTTATGGACTTTTTCAAGGAAGTTACCAGGAAAGTTGATGAAGGAAGGCAGTGGATGTTGTCTACATAGACTTTAGCAAGGACTTTGACAAGGTCCCGCATGGGATGTTGGTCCAGAATATTCAGTTGCTTGGAATTCAAGATAATGCAGTAAATTGGATTAGACATTGGCTTTGTGGGAGAAGTCGGAGAGTGGTAACAGACGGTTATTTCTCTGACTGGAGGCCTGCGACTAGTGGTGTGCCACAGGAGTCAGTGCTGGGCCCTTCGCTGTTTGTCATCTATATCAATGATCTGGGATTCTGAATGATAATGTGGTTAACTGGATCAGCAAATTTGCAGATGACACCAAGATTGGGGATGTAGTGGACAGCAAGAAAGATTATCGTGGCTTGCAAAGGGATCTGGACCAGCTAGAAAAATGGGCTGAAAAAATGGCAGATGGAATTTAGTGCAGACAAGCGTGAGGTTTTGTACTTCGGTAGAAGCAACCAGGGTAGAACACTGAGGAGTGCAGTAGAACAAAGGGATCCGGGAATACAGGTCCATAATTCATTGAAAGTGGTGGCACAGTTTGATAAGGTCATAGCTTTCGCCTTTGTAAATCAAGATGTTGAGTACAGCAGGTGAGAAGTTATGTTGAAGTTGTATAAGACATTGGGGAGGTCTAATTTGGAGTATTGTGTGCAGTTTTTGTTACCTACCTACAGGAAAGGTGGAAAGTGTGCAGAGAAAATTTACAAGGATATTGCCGGATCTGGAGGACCTGAGTTATGAGGAAAGATTGAATGTTACTTCTTTATTCCTTGGAATATAGAACATTGAGAGGAGATTTGATAAATTATGAGGGATGTAGATAGGGTTAATGCAAGCAGGCTTTTTCCACTGAGGTTGGGTGGGACTACAACCAGAGGTCATGGGTTAAGGGTGAAAGGTGAAAAGTTTAAGGGGAACATGAGGGGAATCTTGACACGAAGGCTTCTGAGGGTGTGGAACAAGCTGCCAGCACAAGTGGAGCTCAATTTCAACATTTAAGAGAAGTTTGGACGGTACATGGATGGTAGAGGTATGGACGGCTATAGTCCCAGCGCAGGTAGATGGAAGTAGAAGTTTAAGTAACATAGAAACATAGAAAACCTACAGCACAATACAGGCCCTTCAGCCCACAAAGCTGTGCCAAACATGTCCCTACCTTAAAAAATACTAGGCTTACCCATAGCCCTCTATTTTTCTAAGCTCCATGTACCTATCCAAAAGTCTCTTAAAAGACCCTATCGTATCCGGCTCCACCACCGTTGCTAGCAGCCCATTCCATGCACTCACCACTCTGAGTAAAAAATGTACCCCTGACATCTCTGTACCTACTCCCCAGCACCTTAGATCTGTGTCCTCTTGTGGCAACCATCTTAGCCCTGGGAAAAAGCCTCTGACTATCCACGCGATCAATGTCTCTCATCATCTTATATACCTCTATCATGCCACCTCCCATCTTCCATTGCTCCAGGGTAAAAAGGCCGAGTTCACTTAATTTGTTTTCATAAGGCATGCTCTCAAATCCAGGCAACGTCCTTGTAAATCTCCTCTGCACCCTTTCTACGGTTTCCACATCCTTCCTGTAGTGAGGCGACCAGAACTGAGCACAGTACTCCAAGTGGGGTCTGACCAGGGTCCCATATAGCTGCAACATTACCTCTTGACTCCTAAATTCAATTCCACGATTAGTGAAGGCCAGTACACCGTATTGGCCTTCTTAACCACAGAGTCAACCTGTGCAGCTGTTTTGAGCGTCCTATGGACTCAGACCCCAAGATCCCTCTGATCCTCCACACTGCCAAGAGTCTTACCATTAATGCTATATTCTGCCATCATATTTGACCTACCAAAATGAACCACTTCACACTTATCTGGGTTGAACTCCATCTGCTACTTCTCAGCCCATTTTTGCATCCTATCAATGTCCCACTGTAACCTCTGACAGCCCTCCACACTATCCACAACACCCCCAATCTTTGTGTCATCAGCAAATTTACTAACCCATCCCTCCACTTCCTCATCCAGGTCATTTATAAAAATCACAAAGAGTAAGGGTCCCAGAACAGATCTTTGAGGCACACCATTGGTCACAGACCTCCATGCAGAATATGACCCATCTACAACCACTCTTTGCCTTCTGTGGGCAAGCCAGTTCTGGATCCACAAAACAATGTCCCTTTGGATCCCATGCCTCCTTACTTTCTCAATAAGCCTTGCATGGGGTAAATGCCTTGCTGAAATCCAAATACACTACATCTACTGCTCTTCCTTCATCAATATGTTTAGTCACATCCTCAAAAAATTCAGTCAGGCTCATAAGGCACGACCTGCCCTTGACAAAGCCATGTGACTATTCCTAATCATATTATACTTCTCCAAATATTCATAAGTCCTGCCT
This sequence comes from Hemitrygon akajei, assembly GCF_048418815.1. NCBI lineage: Eukaryota > Metazoa > Chordata > Chondrichthyes > Myliobatiformes > Dasyatidae > Hemitrygon > Hemitrygon akajei. The sequence continues at coordinate 19,573,231 of NC_133154.1, forward strand.
CTCAGGATCTTCTCCATCAACTTACCAACCACTGAAGTAAGACTCACTGGTCTATAATTTCCTGAGCTATCTCTACTCTCTTTTTTGAATAAAGGAACAACAAATGAATACATCTCCTGTGCTCCTTGATGTGGGTTTCCACCGTGCATCCCATCTGGCTGATATACGCTGTTCCACATTTACAGGAATCCTATAAATGCCAGCCAACCTGAGTCCCAGGTCATCTTTCACCTGCATAAGCTGTGATTTGAGCTTTCTTATGGGCTTGTGGATGGTATTAATCCAACATTTATTCAGTAATATAGAGAAGTACCACTACCTTGCCATGCCAGTGGCTTTTGGGACTGCCTGGTAAAGGAAGCCATTGAAATAAAACTAGAGGAAAAGAATTTTCACAAAGACGAAGGTCTTGCTCTAAGTAAGAACTGGAATTCAAATATAAGCAAGGTGGGAGAGCGGAAACCTGATTGGATTAGAACCAACCAATCAGGAGGGACTGATGACGGGGGTATAAATACCACCAGACTAGACATGCCCAGGCATCATCCCTGATGAAGATGGCAGAATTTGTCATTGAAACGGCAGTCATAATCGATACCTGTACCCAGCTGGAAGCCCAACAAGAGTTTATTAGTCGCTCACAATTGCTTCTTAGCTCTTGAAATAGCCCAGCGCAAGTCATACCTGGTTTTCTTGTACAGATATGGGTTGCTAGACTTAAGTGCCACAGATCTAGCCCTCAGTAGACTATAAACCTTTTGGTTCTTCCACGGATTTTGAGTTGGATATGTGCAGTGACTTTTTGTGGGCACACACTCATCCACACAGGTTTTAATGAAGTCGGTAAAATATGTGACATACTCATCCAGATGCAAAGATGAATCCCTGAATACAGACCAGTCCACTGACTCAAGCAGTCCTGTAAGCGCTCCTGTGCCTTCCTTGTCCGTAAATTCCTGGTCCTCTCTACTGGTACTGTAATCTTCAGTCTCTGCCTAGACCCAGGGAGTAGAAGTACAACCAGGTGATCAGACTTTCCAAAGTGCGGGTGTGGAATAGCACGGTAGGGATTCGCGATGGTAGTGTAACAGTGGTCCAGTGTGTTGTTTCCTCTTGTACTCCATGTGATTTGTTGATGATGATTTTTCCAAGCGACTTTTCCAAGCTGGCCTGGTTGAAATCCCCCATAATGAAGGTTTGCAGTTTTATGCATGTTGATCACATCGCTCAGATCATCTCGAGCCTGTTTGACATTGGCTGAGGTGGAATGTACACCGCTACCAAAATGATCACTGAAATCTCCTGCAGCAGGTAACATGGGTGACTCTTGATCACGAGGTCTTCCAGATCTGGTGAACAAGACTGGGACAGCGCCACCACATTTGTACACCATGAGGAATTTATCATGAAGCAAACCCGCCCCAGCCTTTGGCTATAAAAGACTCAGCCGTCCTATCTTGGCGGTGTATTGTGGGCCCGTCAATCTGAATCGCTGCGTCCGGAATGGGAGGGGCTAACCAAGAGTCCGTGAAACAAAAAAACACAACAACTTTTAAAGTTGTGTTCAATCATCTCCTAGTAATCACGCTGTCATCTCCATTTAGCAGCAGCAACTAGGGGTGGATTTCCATCTCACAGTCTGGTTGATACGAGTTTCAATGGAAACAGACTGCCATGCCTGTGGTGACCAGAGAAACCCCATCCATATTCATCTCAGCATCCGGCACCTGGTCCATAGCCTTTTATGCCTGGTAATTTAACATTTCAACATTCCTTTAAGTGTAGTCAATGCCTCTGCTTGTGACACTTGCAGTGCATTCCAGGTTCTCGCCAATCTCTGGATAAAAAGATTCCTCTCAGATCCTGTCTGTGTCTCTTCCCCTTTCCCTAAATCAGACGGTCCCAATCTTTTTTATCATCAACCCAGGCGGTTGGGAACCCCTGCCCTAAGTCTATGTCCTCGAGTTTTATTCATCTCTTATAAGGAGGAAGAGTCTGCTCTTATCTATTACCATCATAACTTCAACCATGTCTTTTCTTCACCTCATCCATTCCAGGAAAGTAAGATCTAGCCTCTCCAGTGCCTTCATCCTACTGAGTTTCCTCTGTGCTGACTCGAGTACCGTGCAACAATATCATACTCTTGTTCCCTATGTTGCAATATTTCCAAAACTGGGTAGAATGCTTCAAGACGTCCTCAGCCTGTGAATGGGACATCAATCTTGCAGTGTTGGCCAATGTGTGATGATAGACAAAGGAACACGAAAATAATTGAACTTGCGTCAGACGCATTGCTCCACTCTTTATTTTCCAATCCTGGGATAGTCCAGGAAAGACTGCTGCAGCAAAAGGATCAGTCATAATCTTACTCAAGACAGGGCATGAGTGAGGGGCCGAATGGCTATTCCTGTTTGATTTCCTTTGTTCCTATGATGAAGGGAGAATTAGTTTGAAAACCTGCAGCTTTTTAAACCGAGGCTGGCTTCCACTACAGCCCGGCTGAGACCATTAAGCTCGGCACAGAACTTCCCACACCCATCTTCTGTCCTGTGGTTTAATGCACGCTACGATGAGAGAGAGCAAAACTGAAAACAGCAGGGAAGGTTTATTGCCTTGTAATTCCAGCACTGGTAGTAGTGCCTTTGGAAGTGAAATGCTGTTTTAAGACTGCATCGAGCACAGGATTTATAATAAATCTTGCAGCTAGAAACAGTTGGACTGAATATCTGGGTCCCGCTAGACCATTCATTCAATTGCAAGTGAACACAAGACTAAAAAATTGTGCAAAAAAACAAACGACTTGCATTCCTATGGTGCCCGTCTCACAAGTTGCCAAAGTGCTTTACGGCCAGTGATGTGGAGTGACTCTGTTAATGAAGGCAATACATCAGTCTGCATATGGCACAATCCCAGAAGCTTCAATGTGAGATCAACAGATAACTATTTCACTTCACACTGGTTACAAGGTAAATGTTTGTCCAGAACACCTGGGAGATCCCTCAGCTCGACTGAAATGCTGTCTTAGAATAATCATCTACTGTAAAGGATTGCTGTGGTTCAAAAATTGGCTCACCACCACATACCCTCAAGCACCTGCAACTACATCGTGAAAATGAATAAAAACAGCCATTAACTTTTGTCCCATTTTATTTCACAGCTAGATAACTCTCCATTCCATTACTTTCTTCAACTCTGTTTACCAAAACATTACAGAATCAAGTCAGGGTTAATCTCGTCCTCTGTCATTATCCTATTCTCTCTAACTTCAAAGAGCCCTATGAGGTTGCTCAAGTAAGAGTTTCCACTTTGAAAACCCATGTTATTATAGTTTGATTTCTGAACATTTTTTTCAATATCTTGCTTCAGTGAGGATTCTATTATTTTCCTCTTACCGGTTTCAAGCTGATTCATCCATAGTTTTTTGGTAATGTTCCGTATCCCTTCTTAAATATATGCATCACATATATTTAAATATATGCATCCTTTCTTTAAAAAATGCATTACATTGGCTATCCACGTTCTCTAGCACTAAACTTTATTCTGGATTGTTAAATTTGGCAGAACTTTTTTTTTAAATCGCTCCCCCTTTGGGGATCTTTATTGAGATAGAGCGTAGGATAAGCCCTTCCCGACCTTTGAGTCACACTGACCAGCAAGCCCTAACTTAACCCTACTCTAACCACCGGACAGTCTACAATGACCAATTAATCCCCCAAACTGGTACGTCTTTGGACTGTGGGAGGAAACCCAGGCGGTCACGGGGAGAACATACAAACTCCTTACAGACAGCGGTGGGAAATAAACCACAAGTCCACTAACCACTATGGTCTCAGGAAGCTTAAGGAGATTATTTTTGTTTAGTTTTAATCATATTTAGCTTTTCCCCAACAAACCTTACGTTAGTAATAAAAATAAATTTGAAAGCCAGTGTATTTCTTGGGATATCAAAAAGCAACCGGTTGTGAGACCCTGAGAGCGGGTCCCATTCCTGCAAAAAACCAAGGTCAGAGTGTAACTCCAGGTCAGGGTCTTCAAAGGAACCTTGAAAAGTAGATTTCAAAGATAGAAGTAGAGCTGCTTCCGAAGATGCAAGCAAAGGAGTCGCCGTTTAGCGCCATCTTGACTTCACTCTGCCTCTCCGAGTTTTGACTGTCATTCATTCTTTGGGGCACTCCTCTGTTTTTGTGGATGTTTTTGTAGAAAAAGAATTTTGGGATGCATATGGTAAACATTGCTCCTGCATTAAATGTACTTATTCCATTAAAAAACATACTGTTGCATTTTACAGTTTCAATGGTTCAAGTGCAGTTTTGTAAAAAAAATGAACACACATTAAAATACAGGCAAGGATGAGTACTGGTATGAAAAAATAAAGATTAAATTCTATCTAACCTAATTTTGTTAGACAGACACACTGATGCATAAATGATGATACTATTGTAATGAGGAAGCAGGCTCACAGTTTTGGTGAGCGAGACAAAATACACTGACTATGAATAAGCTATGAATCATTATTTACAAATAGTAAAAAAATGACCAAACAGTTCTTTCCCCCAGAGCTAAATATTGAACAAACAGATATTTAGCTGAAAGTGCGTGCCTCCCCAATGGCTCTGTGCAGAGTGCCCGAGAGACAAAGGAAAACAGAGAGCGCGAACCTCCTGTTTGTGTTACTCTTAACCCCACCCAAGGCGCTCGGAACCAGAAGCTGATGCCCTGGCATGCAAGCCAACCATGGGGAAAGAGTGGCCACAGTTGTTAAACTCACCAATCAACGCCGATACGGTGCAAGCAGCTTTCGACTGGCAAATGAGCCACGGCCCCACGCTACAACTATGTAAATTGCCCTTGCCAAAAACACCAAAGGTAGCTGGCAATGCCACGCGATGATAACCAGGGAAAGATATGCCTACGATAGGAGTGCAGCAAAGGTTTGCCTGGTTGATTCTGGATATGGTGACTTTTCTGTATGAGGAGAGATTAAACAACCCGTGTCCCTGCTCTCTAGATTTTAGGATGAGGCAATTTTATTAACAACTGCACAATTGTTATGTGGATTGACACAGTAGACGTGATATTCATATTCCAGTGTCACAAAATAGGCGTTTCCCATTCAGGGAAGAAATGCGACATTTTGTCACCAGGAGGGCAGTGAATCTTTGGGATTCTCCACTTAAGAGAGCTGTGGAAGCTCAGTCGATTAGTGCATTCAGGATGGATAGACTCTTTCAGGCATTTAGGGAAGCCAAGGGATACAGAGCTAGTGCAAGAAACTGGCACTTGACCAGAAGAAAAGCCTTGACCTATGAATGAAGAAATAGACACAGGGGAACAGAGGGCAACACCGCTCCTGTTTCTTACTGTATGTGCAACATCTATTTCTCAGATTCATTTAGAATCACATAGACCAGCGATTCAGATAATCGGATTTTTGCCTTTTTAATTACTCAGGTTTAACATCTCATCTGACGGATGACACCTCTGATAGTGAGACCCCCTCAGACTTGGACTGGCAGTGTGCTCTTAGATTATGGTTTATGTTTCCGGAGTGAACACACTATCTTCTGAAGTTTTAAAGAGTGCTTCTCAGTCTCTACTGATAAAACTGACTTAGTTCCAAAATACTGCTTTTGCCTTTTAAGAAGCTTTGAGGGGCCATAAGCCCAGTGAAATCTGACAGTGTGAACACACCTAACACCTGGCTGTGTGTCAGCACATCTGTAATGTCCAGTCAGCTAGTCAAAAAGACCTATCGACAAACAACCCTGCAGTTAGCAAATGAAGACAGCATACAGCACAGCTATAAATTAATCTAATTAAAAAAAAGAGCTTTCTGGCTCTCTTCCGTCCTGTAAGGATTTGAATTTACTCTCAGAGGTAAAATCGTCTAATTTGGTAAAGATTTCCAATCTTCTAAAAGCCATATTAACAACTACAAGAAATAGCTGAGGTTACTCGTGAACCTTCGTTGGGACTTATTTACTGCCTGTTACTAACTTACTGCCCTTTACACCACTGGCACTTTGGGCAGCATTGAAGGTCCTACATCTCTGTTGTTGGTTACTCAGAGGTAGAAGGATTCTTCATTGCTGTTTCCATAACAATTTTGCTTCATCCGTCAGGGTTGGTAGGTGACCTAAACCCCTAAACCTGGAGGACTGGTGGACCACCCTTAGTCTGGCCTCTCCCCTTTGACCTGTTTTGGCATGGGTGGCCCTACCAAGAGCCGAAGCATAAAACCCTGACTCCAGCCAACATAGCTCTCCGGGTCATTGAGGCACGCAAGCCTCCAAACCACAGTAAGGTTGTAGTCCTCTTGGGGGTGAAGTATCCTAAGAATGTGTAACAATCAATACAGATTCTCAGAGACACAAGAGACTGCAATTACTGGAATCTGGAGCAACACCAAAAAAGCTGAAGGGAATCAGCAGGTGAGGCAGCATCCATGGAGGGAAAAAGACAAGAAATATTTCAGGTCAAAACCCTTCATCTGGACAGATCTTGGGCGTGCCTGACCAGGTTGATGCTGAAATAATATTCCACTAAGTAGTGATGGGCATGGCATCAAGACAGAGTTGGTCACCGATTTGGGACAGAGTTGAAGAGTTTCTTTCTGCGATGCAGACCTTCGGAGTTACAGAGCTTGTTTCAACTAATTTAGAAATAACCTGGATGAAAATGTAGATGGGTGGGTTAGTGAGTTTGCAGATGATATGAAGATTGGTGGTGCTGTGGATAGCCTAGATGACTGGCAAAGAATACAACAGGATATAGGGCAGAGAAATGGCAAACGGAGTTTAACCTGTCCAAGTATGAAGTGTTGTACCTTGGTGGATCAAGTGTAAAAATGGCAAGACCCTTAACAGTGTTGCAGAGCAGAGGGTTTGGGGTCCAAGTTCATAACTCCCTGAAAGTGGCTGCACAGGGTGACAGAGTGTGCAGTGGCAAAGGTAATCCAAAACAAAGCAAAACAGCTGCCGCTTGCCTGCGACTGTACGGACTTTCCTACTTGTGTGATGCGCCCACAGCTCCAATGATTGCTCTAAAAGTCAAACCTTTTATTCGATCCTCTTTTGGCAATCAGCAAAGTACAATTATGCATTATTGAGTGTTATCTCAGCGGTCAGCAAAAGATTCAACCTCTTGTCAGTCCCAAGCTACAAACTGCCACGAAATAAGCAAGAATACGTGACTTATTCCCTTCACTTTTACCATGCCCACCTCTAACGTGACTAGTTACCACAATAAATGCACAACACAGAATATAATGCATGGGAGAGAACAGATACATGGCTCCTACATCTCAGCTTCCTAATTATTATACTAGAATAATTACAACTACATGCTATCAAACACAGGAGACACAAAATCTCAACATTTACACAAATGTCCTCTTTTGGTAAGCAGTCTGTCCTGGATTATGATCTTCTCCTACCAACCCAGGTTGTCCCTCTTGACTGCATTCAGGAAAATCTGTCTTGAATCTCTGCTGCCAAAGCTTATCCAAGTGCAGAACTGAGGTCCCGTTCACTGTCAGCTCTGGACAAGTGTGGTCTCTTCCATCCCCACAGTTTCCTTTCAATGATCCATTAACAATCCAACCCAGCACTGTGCTAATTGTATAGAGTTCATTGTTAACACTGCAAATCGCTTGCTCCAGTGCCTCAGGCACATTCACCCCTATCAGCAGCTCGATTTCTGACTTAATTTCTGGCAAGTAAACATGCTTCAAGTGAGACCATCTCCGAGGATCTCACTGACGCGGAATATTCCCTATGCGGACAGGCATTCGTTCCTGTGTATATATGTCAGGCAGTTCATAATATTTTCATTATCTAAGCCAGCCACTTCCAATCCTGAAATGGTGTCGCTGTGCTCGATCTTCTCTTGACTTACCATGCATAAGAGAAGCAACACACACAATGTCCTGGAGGAACTCAGCAGACCTGGCGGCATCTATGGAAAAGAGTAAACAGTCGACGTTTCGGGCCGAGACCCTTTGGCAGGATGCACGTTCTTTTTCCTGTCAGTTTGAACTTGTTCATGAGGCTCTCTGTGCAGAACGCTGCGGTACTCCCTTGATTCAAGAAAGGATAAAACCAGTCTTGTTACTCTTCTTAGACTTCAGCTGAACTGGAATTATAGGAAGTTTACAATCATGATCGCCAGCCCCCATTAATTACAAGGGCGTTACTCACTGCTGCGTTCATGGCTTGTTTCGAATCTGCATCCCGTCCATCAGCTCTGGGCTCAGTTTCACTTTCCACAGTAGTGCTCTGCTGGAGCATGATTAGCCCTCACAGCACCTGAAGCCCTCAGCACTTCCGCTCTGGCCATCTTGGCTGCAATTTCTTCCTGCAACTTAAGCTCCTCCATCTGTTCCTGGTTTCTTCAAAGCCGTTCCATTTTTTTCTTTCCAGAGCGTGTTTATCCCTCGATATTTGTTCCCTTGTGTATAACTCCGCTAAATCAGCCACCATTCTACTGCGTGCCGCTGTGATACCGAACACACAGGTTGTTTTGCTGGTAACTGCAGAACATGTTGCATGTACATTAGACATGCCATTGTCATCCTGTAACTCATCTTCTTTGTATGTAGTCACAGACTGTCCTATGATTTTGTAAGTATTTCACTCTCCCACCGGATTAAGTTTCTCTCTTAATCTTAGCTTCAAGGTCACTGCTTCCAGCTGAACTCATTTTGTCTTACAAGTGCACAAACCAGACAAGACAATGGCAGTTTCGATTCAACTTTCAACACTGGAAGCAATGCAAGTCTTCAGCGTTTCAACAGAATCAAGGGTCGAACAGTTCAGGCAAACACCACCATACAGCTTTTCAGCCCAACCCAGTTGGACACGGCAACGATCACTGTTCAAAACTGTGTTTCAAACCCAAAAGCATGCAACATGAATCAACAAAGGGTCGTTGTTTGCCACAAACTACTCCAGGCTGTCTGTGGTGCTTCTGATTTCTCAGACATATCAAATGCTGATGCTCGTTTGGTATAACTGTTGAAACTTTTGTTGACAGAAATGCGGCAGCAAAACTAATCCAAAATCAAAACAAACCAATTGCTGCCTTCCTGTGACTGTACAGACTGTTGCACCCACAGCTCCAATGATTGCTCCCAAAGTCGAACCCTTTATTCGATCCTTTATAAGCAATTAGCAAACATACCATTAAGAATTATTGAGGGTTATCTCAGCAAAAGATTTGACCTCCACCGATCCCAAGCTACATACTGCCATGAAGTAAGGAAGAATATTTAACTTATTCCCTTTGCTTTTACCACGCCCCCCCCCTAATGTGACTAGTGACCGTAATAAACAATAACCACGCAACACACTTAGAGAACAGATACATGGCTCCTACAGGGTGGTTAAGAGGGCATATGGTGAGTCTGACAAGGTTGGATATATTTTTGCATAGTAGAGGAATTAAGGGTTATGGGGAAAAGGCAGGTAGGTGGAGATGAGCCCATGGCCAGATCAGCCATGATCTTATTGAATGGCGGAGCAGGCTCGACGGGCCGGATGGCCGACTCCCGCTCCTGTTTCTTATGCTTGTCTTTATTGGTTGAGGCATTGAGTTCAAAAGTTATGAAAAATAATTCAGAGCCTAATCGGGCAGAACACAATATTTTTTCATCGAATTGGATATCTTTGGATACCTTCACTTCTAATCATTTTAAAAATGGTGTCCATCTTTACTTTCAGACTTAAAAAGAACAGGGCCCTGTGCGGAATTGATCCATTACATAGTAATAAGCCGTATTGTTAATGCAATGATGTTATACATGTATAATAATATATATCTGATATGCTGTAAGTACCAGGAGTAGAGAGTTCTCTGTTTAGGGTTCCTGTGTCCTTTAAAAGCCACTATGGAGGCCTTGCAGGGAGTTTGCAATGGTGTCCAATCAACCTATAAACAACTCATTTCACACTTTGTGGGAATATATTAGCTTAAAATATTTGGAATTGGTTTATTATTGTCACTGCGATATAGTGAAAGGATTATCTTCCAAGTGCATATACGATACCATATGCAACCCTGAGGTTCATTGTCTTGCGAGCATTCTTAGCAGCTGCAAGAAGCACAATAGAATCAATGAAAGATTGCACCCAACAGGATGGACAACAACCATTGTGCAAAAAATACAACAAACTGAAAAATACAAAAGAAAAGAGAAAAATAATAATAAATAATTAAGCAGTAAATGTTGAGGACACGAGAAGAAGAGACCCTGAAGGTTGGTTGGCATCGGTCTGTCTTGAAGGACAATGGGTGATGATGACCATCACAAGCCTGGGTGGAAGGTATGGAGATCCTGAGATGCCCCTCTTGGCCTCACCGGTGTAGTCCAAAGGAAAGCTTATGAAGCAATACGTTTGTCACCAGCTTGGCTGCAGGAGCCACTGGACGTCAATGACGTCCAGCCACCTTAGGGACTCCACTCCGGATTTGCTGTCTGGGTTTACTCCCGTAGCCTTCGTCTCTCCCGAGGCTGCCCACAAGGCAGCGGGGCTATTTGCTCATAGCTGGGGATCTGGTTCAGGAGGACCAGGGCGTGTCCACACACCAGTGAGCCTGGGTGGTAAATGTGCAGGGGCCAGACCTCCTCCCGTCCTCTGTAGTTCAGCCTGACTCTGAAAGGAGTTCAGTTTCCGAGTGCCCCCAGCGAGGAGGCACTACCTGAGGCTTGCTGTTGGAGAGGCTGTGTACGGGCAGGGAGGGACTTACACATTCAGCTCTCCTCTTCGCAAGACTGCTAGCCAGCGGTGGAAACTGAAGTGAGAGTGACGAGCACTACCACACCAAACACATCACAAAACCACTTTGACACCCAGATGTACATTTTGACATGATAATAGTGCAGAAGTGAGTGCATAATAAAGCTTGTGTTGCACACTTCACATACGGATCAAATCTCCACACCAGACATTGAGGTAGAACAAGGTAATACAAAATACAAAATACAGAGTAAAGTGTATCAGCTACACTTGGACAATGAAATGCAAGGTCGTAAAGAGGTAGATTGTGAGGTCAGAAGTCTTTCTTTATCATACTAAGGATCCAATCAATAGTATTATAACAGCAGAGTAAAGGCTGTCCTTGAGCCAAGTGTACGTGCTTTCAAATTTCGTATCTTCAGCCTGATAGAAGAAAAAATAATATTCAGAATAGCCGGCGGCTTTCACTATATCGATTGCTTTACTGGGGCAGAGGGAAGTATAGATGTAGAAACATAGAAAACCTACAGCACAATACAGGCCCTTTGGCCCACAAAGTTGTGCCGAACATGTCCCTACCTTAGAAATTACTAGGCTTACCCATAGCCCTCTATTTTTCTAAGCTCCATGTACCTATCCAAAAGTCTCTTAAAAGACCCTATTGTATCCGCCTCCACCAGCGTTGCTGGCAGCCCATTCCATGCACTCACCACTCCCTGCATAAAAAACTTACCCCTGACGTCTCCTCTGTACCTATTCCCCAGCACCTTAAACCTCTGCCCCTTGTGGCAACCATTTCAGCCCTAGGGAAAAAGCTTCTGACTATCCACACTATCATCGCCTCTCAACATCTTATACACCTCTATCAGGTCACCTCTCATCCTCCGTCGCTCCAAGGAGAAAAGGCCGAGTTCGCTCAACCTATTCTCATAAGGCATGCTTCCCAATCTAGGCAATATCCTGGTAAATCTCCTCTGCACCCTCTCTATGGCTTCCACATCCTTCCTGTAGTGAGGTGACCAGAATTGAGCACAGTACTCCAAGTGGGGTCTGACCAGGGTCCTATATAGCTGCAACTTTACCTCTCGGCACCTAAATTCAATTTCACGATTGATGAAGGCCAATGCACCATACACCTTTGTAACCACAGACACAATCCACGGAGGGGGGGGCTGGTTTCTGTGATGAGCTGAGCTGTGACCCCAGCTTCAAAAATTATCCATCGGCTGTGAGGCTTTTTGTGATTCTCGAAAGTGCCACCCAAGAGCAGGCCTTTCCCATCCTTAATCCTCCTAGCTTTCCTTCTAATATCCATTTTGAATGCAATTACCTAGGAGCCTGGAATGCTGTCAGATCCATTTGGAATTTTCATTGACAATGGTGAAGTTCGTATCCTTGGGAATGTGTCGAAACGTCAAGAGTCACTGCAGTCTGAAAGTAGTTTACTGAGGTCTTGAGACGATGGTCATGTTGAGGCGGTGCAGCTATAAACATTCTTTGTCTTTTGTTTCATCTTTCTGTCAATTTGAATAAGTCCAGATCCTGACAGCAGAACTTGACAACAACATACCAGGAGCCCTTGTTCTCACATGCAGTATTAGTCACATATTTGAAGCTGAGAATGCTCTGGCAGGTTAGAGCCCGTAGCTATTGACGTGTACAGCTCCCCAGGTCAGTGACTTGTATTTATAGAGAAACAAATCACTGTCTGGGAAGAAAAAACAGCCTGCTTCAAAACACTTCATTGTTTCAGTGAACAAGTTTGGTGAACACAAGAGATTCTGCAGATGCTGGATATTTAGAGCAACACGCACTAAAATGCTGGCGGAACTCAGCAGGTCAGGCAGCATCTACGGAGGGAAATGAACCGTTGACACTTCGGGCCAGGAAAAAGCCTGGATTCCACCTCAGTAGAACGATCAGTGGCTGATTTCTAACACCACTGATGATCTGGAAATAAATTCTTGTAAGGTTAACTTGGAAATGCATCCAACCTGCTCTTTATTCTGAATAAGAATTCTGGCAAAGGCAATGCATGGGGGTATTGTTTTGGTAAACTGGTATTTACAGACTAACATGTAAACCCAGAGCCTATATAGAATCATAGAAACGTAAGGCGTAGAGCAGGGCGTTTGGCATACTGTGTCCACGCAGCCAACTATAGATGTGTGTGTGTGTGTGTGTGTGTGTGTGTGTGTGTGTAGATAGATATATAGATAGATAGATAGATACATAATTGTATTTTATTATATATATATTCTTACTGTAACTTAAAGTATATTCTATCTATTGTACTGCTGCCATAAAGCCACAAATTTTGTGATGTATGTCAGTGATATAAACCTGATTCTGATTCCGGGGGTATCTGAACAAGAGAGAATTGTTTCAGAATAGAGTCAATCATTTTAAACAACAATGAGTCAGAATTTCTTCTCTTGAAGGGCTGTAAGTCTTGGGAACTCTCTCCCAGCTGTGGAGACAGTGTCATTGAATATATTCAAGGCAGAGATTAGCAGGCATTTAAATGACATGAAAGCTGACAAGAATAGGGAAACAATGAGCATTGTTTGATGTTGAAGTCAAGACTTGATTATCCAGGAGAGCCTGCTCCTGTTCATTATGTTTTTTGAAGATTGCAAACATTTTCACGTTTACTATTTATGTGGAACTGAAAACTTCTGATGCTTTGAGTCTTGAATGTTCTAAACTATCTCTTAGATCAACTCTAGACAAAATTTTATGGATATTTATTGGTCTGAAGTCACATTTCTTATTGCAAGTGCCCAAGCTTCTGAGGAACGTCTTTACTGACCCTTGAACCAAAGATTGGCATTTATTTTTGTTGGGAAACTAATAGCCACTTTTTATTGAGAAAAATGATTTTTTTCTGTGACTTAAAGCTGCACTACAAATATCTAGCTTGTGAGAAAGGTCTGTCATACCAGACACAAAGCTACTGTAGCAGTGTTTAGTTGAGGATGGAACAAGCAGGGAAATTCAATAATGAAGTCAAGATTTTTGTCGTCAACAGCAATGAGTTGTCTGGATCTTTGGAAATCTGTCTTCAAGTGTACTAAACAGCTTGAGTGAATGAAAAATTGATGAAGGCAGAGTGGTAGACATGGTTTACATGTAAGCTTCTGACAAGGTCCCACATGGCATTCTGACCCAGAGGTTAAGGCTAAAGGAATCAGGGGTGCATTGGAAAACTGGCTGGGGGATAGGAGAGAGGTGGTAGTAGTGGGTGGGAGCTTTTCTGATTGGGAGGCTGTAACAAGTAATGTATCACAGAAGTGCTGGGGCCTTTAGTCTGTAATATATATGTATAAATTATTTGAATGAGAATATAAGGATACTCAGGGTTCCGATGCAGGATCTCATACTGAAACACCAACAATTTTTCTGCCTCCACAGAGGCTGCCTGATGCACTGTTCTTCCAGCATTTGGTTTTTGTATATGATTATGTGATCGGCTGAGCACTACACAAAAACTGGTGGAGCTGTAGACTGTGCAGAAAGTTGTCTAGGGTAGAGCTGCTCAGATCAGTTTGGTGGTGCTGTGCTAGACGGAATTTAATACAGACAAGTGTGATGTAATGCACTTTAGGGGTCAGATTCTGGTTGGCCATACAGAGCAAATAGCATGGACCTCAGGAAAATGCATGTACTGAGAGACCTTGGGATGCAAATCCACAGCTCCATAAAAGTTGTGACAAAAGTGGATAGAAAAGTGAAAAAACCTTTTCTTCATAGGCTGAAGCAATGAATATGAGTTGTGATGTCACGTTTTATGTGTGTGATGTCATGCTTTTATGTTTGTGATGTCACGTTTTATGTGTGTGATGTCATGCTTTTATGTTTGTGATGTCATGATTTTATGTGTGCAAAACCTTCTTCATATTGCACTCGATTGCATGAGATTTTGCCTGATTAAAAAGGAAACTCCAGGAATTTTGTTTTCATAGCCATACACTAAACACTCTGGTCATCATTCTGCAGGAAGGTCATGTAGCAAAAAAGAAAATACCGAAGAGATTCAACAGGACTTTGACTGAAGTGAAGGGCTGCAATTATAAGGAGAGATTAGATAGGCTGTGTTTATTCTCATTGGATCATAGGAGGCTCACTGTGGCAGGCAGGTAGGCCTCTCTACCTCGTGTGGTGTCCCTCTCTTTCAGTGATATCGTAGGATGGTATTGTAGTTCTGAGTTAATGGATTGGACTGTTGTGTTTATGGGCTGTAGACCTTTTCAAAGTTATGTTTTTTGTACTCTGTGTTTATTAATTGCCCATTCCTTTTCTGTTTTGTTGTGCGAGGGGAGGGGTTTGGTTTTGATGCTCTGTTGTGTTCTGTTAGTGTTTTTTGTGGGGGGAGGGTGTTTTTGGGGGGGGGGGGTCAGTGCTCCTGTTCCGTTTTGTGCAGGCGGTGGTTGGGGGTTTTGGTGGAGGGGGGGGAATGATGATTGGGATGCCATTCCTTTTTGTGCGGGGGTTTGGTTTTGATGTTTCTCTCTGCCATGTTTTCTTTTTATTGTGGCTATCTGGAAAAGACAAGTTTCAGAGTTGTATATGGATATATGCTTTGATAATAAATGAAACTTCGAACCTTTGAGAGGTGACATGATGGACCTTATAAGATTATGAAAGGCTTAGATGGAATAGATAAAAAGAACCTGCCTTGCAGGGCAGTTGATTCTGGAAATAGTGTGGACCAGAGAAAATTAAAGGAAATCTCAGGGGTAATCTTTCATACATAGAATAGTGATTATCTGGTATGTGGTACCAGAGACAAATACAACATATGAAATGTGTTTGGGCAGGTCTTAGATAGGAAGGGCATTAAGGGATATGGGTCTCATATGAACATACGGGATTTGCATAAATAGGTATCCAGGACAATGTAAAACCAATATTCTTCCAGCCAATAAGACATAGGAGCAGAATTAGACCATTTATCCCATCACATTTGTTTTGCCATTCCTTAATGGCTGAATATTATCCCACTCAATCCCAGTCTCCCACCTTGGACTAATCAAGAGCCTATCAATCTCCACTTTAAATATACCCAATCCACAGCCAAATGCAGCAATGAATTGCACAGATTCATCTCCCTCTGGCTAAAAATTCCTCCTCATCTCTGTTCTAAATGGATATCTCTCTATTCTGAGGCCGAGCCTCTGGTGCTAGACTCACCCACTGTGGTGAACTACATATACCTGTCTGGACACGCCCCCCCCTCCCCCCACTGACTGCTCCTGTGGCTCCTCCCACGGACCGTGGCTCCTCCCACGGACCCCGGTATAAAGGCGATTGGAGGCACAGACCCTTCCTCAGTCTCCAGGATGTTGTGTGGTTGTCACTAGCTGCTTGTTCTTTCTTCCAGCCAATAAAAGCCTATATCTCGCCTCACGTATCCGAGAGTTATTGATGGTGCATCACCCACTATAGGAAACATCATTCTTTCTACATCCCCACTCTATCTAGGCCTTTCAATATTCGATAGGTTTCAATGAGATCCCCCCCCCCCCCCCGTATTTTTCTAAACTTTTCTAAACTCCAGCAAGTACAGGCCCAGAGCCATCAAACACTCCTCATATGTTAACCTTTTCATTCCCGAGTCATTCTCCTGAACCTCCTCTGGACCCTCTCCATGCCGGCACTTCTTTTCTGAGATGAGGGCCCAAAGCTGCTCACAATGTTCCCAGTGTGGCCTGACAGAAGCTGCTCACAATGTTCCCAGTGTGGCCTGACAGTAGCTGCTCACAATGTTCCCAGTGTGGCCTGACAGAAGCTGCTCACAATGCTCCCAGTGTGGCCTGACAGTAGCTGCTCACAATGCTCCCAGTGTGGCCTGACAGAAGCTGCTCACAATGCTCCCAGTGTGGCCTGACAGTAGCTGCTCACAATGCTCCCAGTGTGGCCTGACAGTAGCTGCTCACAATGCTCCCAGTGTGGCCTGACAGAAGCTGCTCACAATGCTCCCAGTGTGGCCTGACAGTAGCTGCTCACAATGCTCCCAGTGTGGCCTGACAGTAGCTGCTCACAATGCTCCCAGTGTGGCCTGACAGAAGCTGCTCACAATGCTCCCAGTGTGGCCTGACAGAAGCTGCTCACAATGCTCCCAGTGTGGCCTGACAGAAGCTGCTCACAATGCTCCCAGTGTGGCCTGACAGTAGCTGCTCACAATGCTCCCAGTGTGGCCTGACAGTAGCTGCTCACAATGCTCCCAGTGTGGCCTGACAGAAGCTGCTCACAATGTTCCCAGTGTGGCCTGACAGAAGCTGCTCACAATGCTCCCAGTGTGGCCTGACAGTAGCTGCTCACAATGCTCCCAGTGTGGCCTGACAGTAGCTGCTCACAATGCTCCCAGTGTGGCCTGACAGAAGCTGCTCACAATGTTCCCAGTGTGGCCTGACAGAAGCTGCTCACAATGCTCCCAGTGTGGCCTGACAGAAGCTGCTCACAATGTTCCCAGTGTGGCCTGACAGAAGCTGCTCACAATGCTCCCAGTGTGGCCTGACAGTAGCTGCTCACAATGCTCCCAGTGTGGCCTGACAGAAGCTGCTCACAATGTTCCCAGTGTGGCCTGACAGAAGCTGCTCACAATGTTCCCAGTGTGGCCTGACAGTAGCTGCTCACAATGCTCCCAGTGTGGCCTGACAGAAGCTGCTCACAATGCTCCCAGTGTGGCCTGACAGTAGCTGCTCACAATGCCCCCAGTGTGGCCTGACAGAAGCTGCTCACAATGCTCCCAGTGTGGCCTGACAGTAGCTGCTCACAATGCTCCCAGTGTGGCCTGACAGAAGCTGCTCACAATGCTCCCAGTGTGGCCTGACAGTAGCTGCTCACAATGCTCCCAGTGTGGCCTGACAGTAGCTGCTCACAATGCTCCCAGTGTGGCCTGACAGAAGCTGCTCACAATGCTCCCAGTGTGGCCTGACAGAAGCTGCTCACAATGCTCCCAGTGTGGCCTGACAGAAGCTGCTCACAGTGCTGCCAGTGTGGCCGGACAGTAGCTGCTCACAATGTTCCCAGTGTGGCCTGACAGTAGCTGCTCACAATGCTCCCAGTGTGGCCTGACAGTAGCTGCTCACAATGCTCCCAGTGTGGCCTGACAGAAGCTGCTCACAATGCTCCCAGTGTGGCCTAACAGAAGCTGCTCACAGTGCTGCCAGTGTGGCCGGACAGTAGCTGCTCACAATGTTCCCAGTGTGGCCTGACAGAAGCTGCTCACAATGCTCCCAGTGTGGCCTGACAGTAGCTGCTCACAATGCTCCCAGTGTGGCCTGACAGAAGCTGCTCACAATGTTCCCAGTGTGGCCTGACAGAAGCTGCTCACAATGCTCCCAGTGTGGCCTGACAGAAGCTGCTCACAATGCTCCCAGTGTGGCCTGACAGTAGCTGCTCACAACGCTCCCAGTGTGGCCTGACATTAGCTGCTCACAATGCTCCCAGTGTGGCCTGACAGAAGCTGCTCACAATGTTCCCAGTGTGGCCTGACAGAAGCTGCTCACAATGCTCCCAGTGTGGCCTGACAGAAGCTGCTCACAATGCTCCCAGTGTGGCCTGACAGAAGCTGCTCACAATGCTCCCAGTGTGGCCTGACAGAAGCTGCTCACAATGCTCCCAGTGTGGCCTGACAGTAGCTGCTCACAACGCTCCCAGTGTGGCCTGACATTAGCTGCTCACAATGCTCCCAGTGTGGCCTGACAGAAGCTGCTCACAATGCTCCCAGTGTGGCCTGACAGAAGCTGCTCACAATGCTCCCAGTGTGGCCTGACAGAAGCTGCTCACAATGCTCCCAGTGTGGCCTGACAGTAGCTGCTCACAACGCTCCCAGTGTGGCCTGACATTAGCTGCTCACAATGCTCCCAGTGTGGCCTGACAGTAGCTGCTCACAATGCTCCCAGTGTGGTCTGACAGAAGCTGCTCACAATGCTCCCAGTGTGGCCGGACAGTAGCTGCTCACAATGCTCCCAGTGTGGTCTGACAGAAGCTGCTCACAATGCTCCCAGTGTGGCCTGACGGTAGCTGCTCACAATGCTCCCAGTGTGGCCTGACAGAAGCTGCTCACAATGCTCCCAGTGTGGCCTGACAGTAGCTGCTCACAATGCTCCCAGTGTGGTCTGACAGAAGCTGCTCACAATGCTCCCAGTGTGGCCTGACAGTAGCTGCTCACAATGCTCCCAGTGTGGCCTGACAGAAGCTGCTCACAATGCTCCCAGTGTGGCCTGACAGAAGCTGCTCACAATGATCCCAGTGTGGCCTGACAGTAGCTGCTCACAACGCTCCCAGTGTGGCCTGACATTAGCTGCTCACAATGCTCCCAGTGTGGCCTGACAGTAGCTGCTCACAATGCTCCCAGTGTGGTCTGACAGAAGCTGCTCACAATGCTCCCAGTGTGGCCTGACAGAAGCTGCTCACAATGCTCCCAGTGTGGCCTGACAGTAGCTGCTCACAATGCTGCCAGTGTGGCCTGACAGTAGCTGCTCACAATGCTCCCAGTGTGGCCTGACAGAAGCTGCTCACAATGTTCCCAGTGTGGCCTGACAGAAGCTGCTCACAATGTTCCCAGTGTGGCCTGACAGTAGCTGCTCACAATGCTCCCAGTGTGGCCTGACAGTAGCTGCTCACAATGCTCCCAGTGTGGCCTGACAGAAGCTGCTCACAATGCTCCCAGTGTGGCCTGACAGAAGCTGCTCACAATGCTCCCAGTGTGGCCTGACAGTAGCTGCTCACAATGCTCCCAGTGTGGCCTGACAGAAGCTGCTCACAATGCTCCCAGTGTGGCCGGACAGTAGCTGCTCACAATGCTCCCAGTGTGGCCTGACAGAAGCTGCTCACAATGCTGCCAGTGTGGCCTGACAGTAGCTGCTCACAATGCTCCCAGTGTGGCCTGACAGTAGCTGCTCACAATGTTCCCAATGTGGCCTGACAGTAGCTGCTCACAATGCTCCCAGTGTGGCCTGACAGAAGCTGCTCACAATGCTCCCAGTGTGGCCTGACAGTAGCTGCTCACAATGCTCCCAGTGTGGCCTGACAGAAGCTGCTCACAATGCTCCCAGTGTGGCCTGACAGAAGCTGCTCACAATGCTCCCAGTGTGGCCTGACATTAGCTGCTCACAATGCTCCCAGTGTGGCCTGACAGAAGCTGCTCACAGTGCTGCCAGTGTGGCCTGACAGAAGCTGCTCACAATGCTCCCAGTGTGGCCTGACAGAAGCTGCTCACAATGCTCCCAGTGTGGCCTGACAGAAGCTGCTCACAATGCTCCCAGTGTGGCCTGACATTAGCTGCTCACAATGCTCCCAGTGTGGCCTGACAGTAGCTGCTCACAATGCTCCCAGTGTGGCCGGACAGTAGCTGCTCACAATGCTCCCAGTGTGGCCTGACAGTAGCTGCTCACAATGCTCCCAGTGTGGCCTGACAGAAGCTGCTCACAATGCTCCCAGTGTGGCCTGACAGAAGCTGCTCACAATGCTCCCAGTGTGGCCTGACAGTAGCTGCTCACAATGCTCCCAGTGTGGCCTGACAGTAGCTGCTCACAATGCTCCCAGTGTGGCCTGACAGAAGCTGCTCACAATGCTCCCAGTGTGGCCTGACAGAAGCTGCTCACAATGCTCCCAGTGTGGCCTGACAGTAGCTGCTCACAACGCTCCCAGTGTGGCCTGACATTAGCTGCTCACAATGCTCCCAGTGTGGCCTGACAGTAGCTGCTCACAATGCTCCCAGTGTGGTCTGACAGAAGCTGCTCACAATGCTCCCAGTGTGGCCGGACAGTAGCTGCTCACAATGCTCCCAGTGTGGTCTGACAGAAGCTGCTCACAATGCTCCCAGTGTGGCCTGACAGTAGCTGCTCACAATGCTCCCAGTGTGGCCTGACAGAAGCTGCTCACAATGCTCCCAGTGTGGCCTGACAGTAGCTGCTCACAATGCTCCCAGTGTGGTCTGACAGAAGCTGCTCACAATGCTCCCAGTGTGGCCTGACAGTAGCTGCTCACAATGCTCCCAGTGTGGCCTGACAGAAGCTGCTCACAATGCTCCCAGTGTGGCCTGACAGAAGCTGCTCACAATGCTCCCAGTGTGGCCTGACAGTAGCTGCTCACAACGCTCCCAGTGTGGCCTGACATTAGCTGCTCACAATGCTCCCAGTGTGGCCTGACAGTAGCTGCTCACAATGCTCCCAGTGTGGTCTGACAGAAGCTGCTCACAATGCTCCCAGTGTGGCCTGACAGAAGCTGCTCACAATGCTCCCAGTGTGGCCTGACAGTAGCTGCTCACAATGCTGCCAGTGTGGCCTGACAGTAGCTGCTCACAATGCTCCCAGTGTGGCCTGACAGAAGCTGCTCACAATGTTCCCAGTGTGGCCTGACAGAAGCTGCTCACAATGTTCCCAGTGTGGCCTGACAGTAGCTGCTCACAATGCTCCCAGTGTGGCCTGACAGTAGCTGCTCACAATGCTCCCAGTGTGGCCTGACAGAAGCTGCTCACAATGCTCCCAGTGTGGCCGGACAGTAGCTGCTCACAATGCTCCCAGTGTGGCCTGACAGAAGCTGCTCACAATGCTGCCAGTGTGGCCTGACAGTAGCTGCTCACAATGCTCCCAGTGTGGCCTGACAGTAGCTGCTCACAATGTTCCCAATGTGGCCTGACAGTAGCTGCTCACAATGCTCCCAGTGTGGCCTGACAGAAGCTGCTCACAATGCTCCCAGTGTGGCCTGACAGAAGCTGCTCACAATGCTCCCAGTGTGGCCTGACAGTAGCTGCTCACAATGCTCCCTGTGTGGCCTGACAGAAGCTGCTCACAATGCTCCCAGTGTGGCCTGACAGTAGCTGCTCACAATGCTCCCAGTGTGGCCGGACAGAAGCTGCTCACAATGCTCCCAGTGTGGCCTGACAGAAGCTGCTCACAATGCTCCCAGTGTGGCCTGACATTAGCTGCTCACAATGCTCCCAGTGTGGCCTGACAGTAGCTGCTCACAATGCTCCCAGTGTGGCCGGACAGTAGCTGCTCACAATGCTCCCAGTGTGGCCTGACAGTAGCTGCTCACAATGCTCCCAGTGTGGCCTGACAGAAGCTGCTCACAATGCTCCCAGTGTGGCCTGACAGAAGCTGCTCACAATGCTCCCAGTGTGGCCTGACAGTAGCTGCTCACAATGCTCCCAGTGTGGCCTGACAGTAGCTGCTCACAATGCTCCCAGTGTGGCCTGACAGAAGCTGCTCACAATGCTCCCAGTGTGGCCTGACAGTAGCTGCTCACAATGTTCCCAGTGTGGCCTGACAGTAGCTGCTCACAATGTTCCCAGTGTGGCCTGACAGAAGCTGCTCACAATGCTCCCAGTGTGGCCGGACAGAAGCTGCTCACAATGCTCCCAGTGTGGCCTGACAGTAGCTGCTCACAATGTTCCCAGTGTGGCCTGACAGTAGCTGCTCACAATGTTCCCAGTGTGGCCTGACCGTAGCTGCTCACAATGCTCCCAGTGTGGCCTGACAGTAGCTGCTCACAATGTTCCCAGTGTGGCCTGACAGTAGCTGCTCACAATGTTCCCAGTGTGGCCTGACCGTAGCTGCTCACAATGCTCCCAGTGTGGCCTGACAGAAGCTGCTCACAATGCTCCCAGTGTGGCCTGACAGTAGCTGCTCACAATGCTCCCAGTGTGGCCTGACAGAAGCTGCTCACAATGCTCCCAGTGTGGCCTGACAGTAGCTGCTCACAATGCTCCCAGTGTGGCCTGACAGAAGCTGCTCACAATGCTCCCAGTGTGGCCTGACAGTAGCTGCTCACAATGTTCCCAGTGTGGCCTGACAGAAGCTGCTCACAATGCTCCCAGTGTGGCCTGACAGTAGCTGCTCACAATGTTCCCAGTGTGGCCTGACAGAAGCTGCTCACAATGCTCCCAGTGTGGCCTGACAGAAGCTGCTCACAATGCTCCCAGTGTGGCCTGACAGAAGCTGCTCACAATGCTCCCAGTGTGGCCTGACAGAAGCTGCTCACAATGCTCCCAGTGTGGCCTGACAGAAGCTGCTCACAATGCTCCCAGTGTGGCCTGACAGTAGCTGCTCACAATGCTCCCAGTGTGGCCTGACAGTAGCTGCTCACAATGCTCCCAGTGTGGCCTGACAGTAGCTGCTCACAATGCTCCCAGTGTGGCCTGACAGTAGCTGCTCACAATGCTCCCAGTGTGGCCTGACAGTAGCTGCTCACAATGCTCCCAGTGTGGCCTGACAGAAGCTGCTCACAATGCTCCCAGTGTGGCCTGACAGTAGCTGCTCACAATGCTCCCAGTGTGACCTGACAGAAGCTGCTCACAATGTTCCCAGTGTGGCCTGACAGAAGCTGCTCACAATGCTCCCAGTGTGACCTGACAGAAGCTGCTCACAATGCTCCCAGTGTGGCCTGACAGTAGCTGCTCACAATGCTCCCAGTGTTGCCTGACAGAAGCTGCTCACAATGCTCCCAGTGTGGCCTGACAGTAGCTGCTCACAATGCTCCCAGTGTGGCCTGACAGAAGCTGCTCACAATGCTCCCAGTGTGGCCTGACAGTAGCTGCTCACAATGATCCCAGTGTGGCCTGACAGTAGCTGCTCACCATGCTCCCAGTGTGGCCTGACAGTAGCTGCTCACAATGCTCCCAGTGTGGCCTGACAGAAGCTGCTCACAATGCTCCCAGTGTGGCCTGAGAGAAGCTGCTCACAATGTTCCCAGTGTGGCCTGACAGTAGCTGCTCACAATGCTCCCAGTGTGGCCTGACAGAAGCTGCTCACAATGTTCCCAGTGTGGCCTGACAGTAGCTGCTCACAATGTTCCCAGTGTGGCCTGACAGAAGCTGCTCACAATGCTCCCAGTGTGGCCTGACAGAAGCTGCTCACAATGCTCCCAGTGTGGCCTGACAGTAGCTGCTCACAATGCTCCCAGTGTGGCCTGACAGTAGCTGCTCACAATGCTCCCAGTGTGGCCTGACAGTAGCTGCTCACAATGCTCCCAGTGTGGCCTGACAGAAGCTGCTCACAATGCTCCCAGTGTGGCCTGACAGTAGCTGCTCACAATGCTCCCAGTGTGGCCTGACAGTAGCTGCTCACAATGCTCCCAGTGTGGCCTGACAGTAGCTGCTCACAATGCTCCCAGTGTGGCCTGACAGAAGCTGCTCACAATGCTCCCAGTGTGGCCTGACAGTAGCTGCTCACAATGCTCCCAGTGTGGCCTGACAGAAGCTGCTCACAATGCTCCCAGTGTGGCCTGACAGAAGCTGCTCACAATGCTCCCAGTGTGGCCTGACAGAAGCTGCTCACAATGCTCCCAGTGTGGCCTGACAGAAGCTGCTCACAATGCTCCCAGTGTGGCCTGACAGTAGCTGCTCACAATGCTCCCAGTGTGGCCTGACAGTAGCTGCTCACAATGCTCCCAGTGTGGCCTGACAGAAGCTGCTCACAATGCTCCCAGTGTGGCCTGACAGAAGCTGCTCACAATGTTCCCAGTGTGGCCTGACAGAAGCTGCTCACAATGATCCCAGTGTGGCCTGACAGTAGCTGCTCACAATGCTCCCAGTGTGGCCTGACAGTAGCTGCTCCCAATGCTCCCAGTGTGGCCTGACAGTAGCTGCTCACAATGCTCCCAGTGTGGCCTGACAGTAGCTGCTCACAATGTTCCCAGTGTGGCCTGACAGAAGCTGCTCACAATGCTCCCAGTGTGGCCTGACAGTAGCTGCTCACAATGTTCCCAGTGTGGCCGGACAGAAGCTGCTCACAATGCTCCCAGTGTGGCCTGACAGAAGCTGCTCACAATGCTCCCAGTGTGGCCTGACAGTAGCTGCTCACAATGCTCCCAGTGTGGCCGGACAGAAGCTGCTCACAATGTTCCCAGTGTGGCCTGACAGAAGCTGCTGACAATGTTCCCAGTGTGGCCTGACAGTAGCTGCTCACAATGCTCCCAGTGTGGCCTGACAGTAGCTGCTCACAATGTTCCCAGTGTGGCCTGACAGTAGCTGCTCACAATGTTCCCAGTGTGGCCTGACAGTAGCTGCTCACCATGCTCCCAGTGTGGCCTGACAG
Source organism: Hemitrygon akajei (assembly GCF_048418815.1). Taxonomy (NCBI): domain Eukaryota; kingdom Metazoa; phylum Chordata; class Chondrichthyes; order Myliobatiformes; family Dasyatidae; genus Hemitrygon; species Hemitrygon akajei. Next base: position 19,598,015 of record NC_133154.1, read on the forward strand.
AAGCTGCTCACAATGTTCCCAGTGTGGCCTGACAGAAGCTGCTCACAATGCTCCCAGTGTGGCCTGACAGAAGCTGCTCACAATGCTCCCAGTGTGGCCTGACAGAAGCTGCTCACAATGCTCCCAGTGTGGCCTGACAGTAGCTGCTCACCATGCTCCCAGTGTGGCCTTACAGAAGCTGCTCACAATGCTCCCAGTGTGGCCTGACAGAAGCTGCTCACCATGCTCCCAGTGTGGCCTGACAGTAGCTGCTCACAATGCTCCCAGTGTGGCCTGACAGAAGCTGCTCACCATGCTCCCAGTGTGGCCTGACAGTAGCTGCTCACAATGCTCCCAGTGTGGCCTGACAGAAGCTGCTCACAATGCTCCCAGTGTGGCCTGACAGTAGCTGCTCACAATGCTCCCAGTGTGGCCTGACAGAAGCTGCTCACAATGTTCCCAGTGTGGCCTGACAGTAGCTGCTCACAATGCTCCCAGTGTGGCCTGACAGTAGCTGCTCACAATGTTCCCAGTGTGGCCTGACAGTAGCTGCTCACAATGCTCCCAGTGTGGCCTGACAGTAGCTGCTCACAATGTTCCCAGTGTGGCCTGACAGTAGCTGCTCACAATGCTCCCAGTGTGGCCTGACAGTAGCTGCTCACCATGCTCCCAGTGTGGCCTGACAGTAGCTGCTCACAATGCTCCCAGTGTGGCCTGACAGAAGCTGCTCACAATGCTCCCAGTTTGGCCTGACAGAAGCTGCTCACAATGTTCCCAGTGTGGCCTGACAGTAGCTGCTCACAATGCTCCCAGTGTGGCCTGACAGTAGCTGCTCACAATGCTCCCAGTGTGGCCTGACAGTAGCTGCTCACCATGCTCCCAGTGTGGCCTGACAGAAGCTGCTCACAATGCTCCCAGTGTGGCCTGACAGAAGCTGCTCACAATGTTCCCAGTGTGGCCTGACAGTAGCTGCTCACAATGCTCCCAGTGTGGCCTGACAGTAGCTGCTCACAATGCTCCCAGTGTGGCCTGAGAGAAGCTGCTCACAATGTTCCCAGTGTGGCCTGACAGTAGCTGCTCACAATGCTCCCAGTGTGGCCTGACAGTAGCTGCTCACAATGCTCCCAGTGTGGCCTGACAGTAGCTGCTCACAATGCTCCCAGTGTGGCCTGACAGAAGCTGCTCACCATGCTCCCAGTGTGGCCTGACAGAAGCTGCTCACAATGTTCCCAGTGTGGCCTGACAGAAGCTGCTCACAATGCTCCCAGTGTGGCCTGACAGAAGCTGCTCACAATGCTCCCAGTGTGGCCTGACAGAAGCTGCTCACAATGCTCCCAGTGTGGCCTGACAGTAGCTGCTCACAATGCTCCCAGTGTGGCCTGACAGAAGCTGCTCACAATGTTCCCAGTGTGGCCTGACAGAAGCTGCTCACAATGCTCCCAGTGTGGCCTGACAGTAGCTGCTCACAATGCTCCCAGTGTGGCCTGACAGTAGCTGCTCACAATGTTCCCAGTGTGGCCTGACAGTAGCTGCTCACAATGTTCCCAGTGTGGCCTGACAGAAGCTGCTCACAATGCTCCCAGTGTGGCCTGACAGTAGCTGCTCACAATGTTCCCAGTGTGGCCTGACAGTAGCTGCTCACAATGTTCCCAGTGTGGCCTGACAGTAGCTGCTCACAATGCTCCCAGTGTGGCCGGACAGTAGCTGCTCACAATGCTCCCAGTGTGGCCTGACAGAAGCTGCTCACCATGCTCCCAGTGTGGCCTGACAGTAGCTGCTCACAATGTTCCCAGTGTGGCCTGACAGAAGCTGCTCACAATGCTCCCAGTGTGGCCTGACAGTAGCTGCTCACAATGCTCCCAGTGTGGCCTGACAGAAGCTGCTCACAATGCTCCCAGTGTGGCCTGACAGTAGCTGCTCACAATGCTCCCAGTGTGGCCTGACAGTAGCTGCTCACAATGTTCCCAGTGTGGCCTGACAGTAGCTGCTCACAATGCTCCCAGTGTGGCCTGACAGAAGCTGCTCACAATGCTCACAGTGTGGCCTGACAGTAGCTGCTCACAATGCTCCCAGTGTTGCCTGACAGTAGCTGCTCACAATGCTCCCAGTGTGGCCTGACAGTAGCTGCTCACAATGTTCCCAGTGTGGCCTGACAGAAGCTGCTCACAATGCTCCCAGTGTGGCCTGACAGTAGCTGCTCACAATGATCCCAGTGTGGCCTGACAGTAGCTGCTCACAATGCTCCCAGTGTGGCCTGACAGAAGCTGCTCACAATGCTCCCAGTGTGGCCTGACAGTAGCTGCTCACAATGCTCCCAGTGTGGCCTGACAGTAGCTGCTCACAATGTTCCCAGTGTGGCCTGACAGAAGCTGCTCACAATGCTCCCAGTGTGGCCTGACAGTAGCTGCTCACAATGCTCCCAGTGTGGCCTGACAGTAGCTGCTCACAATGCTCCCAGTGTGGCCTGACAGAAGCTGCTCACAATGCTCCCAGTGTGGCCTGACAGTAGCTGCTCACAATGCTCCCAGTGTGGCCTGACAGTAGCTGCTCACAATGCTCCCAGTGTGGCCTGACAGAAGCTGCTCACAATGCTCCCAGTGTGGCCTGACAGTAGCTGCTCACAATGCTCCCAGTGTGGCCGGACAGAAGCTGCTCACAATGCTCCCAGTGTGGCCTGACAGAAGCTGCTCACAATGCTCCCAGTGTGGCCTGAGAGAAGCTGCTCACAATGTTCCCAGTGTGTCCTGACAGTAGCTGCTCACAATGCTCCCAGTGTGGCCTGACAGTAGCTGCTCACAATGCTCCCAGTGTGGCCTGACAGTAGCTGCTCACAATGCTCCCAGTGTGGCCTGAGAGAAGCTGCTCACAATGTTCCCAGTGTGGCCTGACAGTAGCTGCTCACCATGCTCCCAGTGTGGCCTGACAGTAGCTGCTCACCATGCTCCCAGTGTGGCCTGACAGTAGCTGCTCACAATGCTCCCAGTGTGGCCTGACAGAAGCTGCTCACCATGCTCCCAGTGTGGCCTGACAGTAGCTGCTCACAATGCTCCCAGTATGGCCTGACAGAAGCTGCTCACAATGTTCCCAGTGTGGCCTGACAGTAGCTGCTCACAATGCTCCCAGTGTGGCCTGACAGTAGCTGCTCACAATGCTCCCAGTGTGGCCTGAGAGAAGCTGCTCACAATGCTCCCAGTGTGGCCTGACAGAAGCTGCTCACAATGCTCCCAGTGTGGCCTGACAGTAGCTGCTCACCATGCTCCCAGTGTGGCCTGACAGTAGCTGCTCACAATGTTCCCAGTGTGGCCTGACAGAAGCTGCTCACAATGCTCCCAGTGTGGCCTGACAGTAGCTGCTCACAATGATCCCAGTGTGGCCTGACAGTAGCTGCTCACAATGCTCCCAGTGTGGCCTGACAGAAGCTGCTCACAATGCTCCCAGTGTGGCCTGACAGTAGCTGCTCACAATGCTCCCAGTGTGGCCTGACAGAAGCTGCTCACCATGCTCCCAGTGTGGCCTGACAGTAGCTGCTCACAATGCTCCCAGTGTGGCCTGACAGTAGCTGCTCACAATGTTCCCAGTGTGGCCTGACAGTAGCTGCTCACAATGTTCCCAGTGTGGCCTGACAGTAGCTGCTCACAATGCTCCCAGTGTGGCCTGACAGTAGCTGCTCACAATGCTCCCAGTGTGGCCTGACAGTAGCTGCTCACAATGCTCCCAGTGTGGCCTGAGAGAAGCTGCTCACAATGCTCCCAGTGTGGCCTGACAGAAGCTGCTCACAATGCTCCCAGTGTGGCCTGACAGTAGCTGCTCACAATGCTCCCAGTGTGGCCTGACAGAAGCTGCTCACAATGCTCCCAGTGTGGCCTGACAGTAGCTGCTCACAATGTTCCCAGTGTGGCCTGACAGTAGCTGCTCACAATGTTCCCAGTGTGGCCTGACAGTAGCTGCTCACAATGCTCCCAGTGTGGCCTGACAGAAGCTGCTCACAATGCTCCCAGTGTGGCCTGACAGTAGCTGCTCACAATGTTCCCAGTGTGGCCTGACAGTAGCTGCTCACAATGCTCCCAGTGTGGCCTGACAGTAGCTGCTCACAATGCTCCCAGTGTGGCCTGACAGTAGCTGCTCACAATGCTCCCAGTGTGGCCTGAGAGAAGCTGCTCACAATGCTCCCAGTGTGGCCTGACAGAAGCTGCTCACAATGCTCCCAGTGTGGCCTGACAGTAGCTGCTCACAATGCTCCCAGTGTGGCCTGACAGTAGCTGCTCACAATGATCCCAGTGTGGCCTGACAGAAGCTGCTCACAATGCTCCCAGTGTGGCCTGACAGTAGCTGCTCACAATGCTCCCAGTGTGGCCTGACAGAAGCTGCTCACCATGCTCCCAGTGTGGCCTGACAGTAGCTGCTGACAATGTTCCCAGTGTGGCCTGACAGTAGCTGCTCACAATGCTCCCAGTGTGGCCTGACAGAAGCTGCTCACCATGCTCCCAGTGTGGCCTGACAGTAGCTGCTGACAATGTTCCCAGTGTGGCCTGACAGTAGCTGCTCACAATGCTCCCAGTGTGGCCTGACAGTAGCTGCTCACAATGTTCCCAGTGTGGCCTGACAGAAGCTGCTCACAATGCTCCCAGTGTGGCCTGACAGAAGCTGCTCACAATGTTCCCAGTGTGGCCTGACAGTAGCTGCTCACAATGTTCCCAGTGTGGCCTGACAGAAGCTGCTCACAATGCTCCCAGTGTGGCCTGACAGAAGCTGCTCACAATGCTCCCAGTGTGGTCTGACAGAAGCTGCTCACAATGCTCCCAGTGTGGCCTGACAGTAGCTGCTCACAATGCTCCCAGTGTGGCCTGACAGAAGCTGCTCACAATGTTCCCAGTGTGGCCTGACAGTAGCTGCTCACAATGCTCCCAGTGTGGCCTGACAGAAGCTGCTCACAATGCTCCCAGTGTGGCCTGACAGTAGCTGCTTACAATGTTCCCAGTGTGGCCTGACAGTAGCTGCTCACAATGCTCCCAGTGTGGCCTGACAGAAGCTGCTCACAATGCTCCCAGTGTGGCCTGACAGTAGCTGCTCACAATGCTCCCAGTGTGGCCTGACAGAAGCTGCTCACCATGCTCCCAGTGTGGCCTGACAGTAGCTGCTCACAATGCTCCCAGTGTGGCCTGACAGTAGCTGCTTACAATGTTCCCAGTGTGGCCTGACAGTAGCTGCTCACAATGTTCCCAGTGTGGCCTGACAGTAGCTGCTCACAATGCTCCCAGTGTGGCCTGACAGTAGCTGCTCACAATGCTCCCAGTGTGGCCTGACAGTAGCTGCTCACAATGCTCCCAGTGTGGCCTGAGAGAAGCTGCTCACAATGCTCCCAGTGTGGCCTGACAGAAGCTGCTCACAATGCTCCCAGTGTGGCCTGACAGTAGCTGCTCACAATGCTCCCAGTGTGGCCTGACAGAAGCTGCTCACAATGCTCCCAGTGTGGCCTGACAGTAGCTGCTCACAATGTTCCCAGTGTGGCCTGACAGTAGCTGCTCACAATGCTCCCAGTGTGGCCTGACAGTAGCTGCTCACAATGCTCCCAGTGTGGCCTGACAGTAGCTGCTCACAATGCTCCCAGTGTGGCCTGAGAGAAGCTGCTCACAATGCTCCCAGTGTGGCCTGACAGAAGCTGCTCACAATGCTCCCAGTGTGGCCTGACAGTAGCTGCTCACAATGCTCCCAGTGTGGCCTGACAGTAGCTGCTCACAATGATCCCAGTGTGGCCTGACAGAAGCTGCTCACAATGCTCCCAGTGTGGCCTGACAGTAGCTGCTCACAATGCTCCCAGTGTGGCCTGACAGAAGCTGCTCACCATGCTCCCAGTGTGGCCTGACAGTAGCTGCTGACAATGTTCCCAGTGTGGCCTGACAGTAGCTGCTCACAATGCTCCCAGTGTGGCCTGACAGAAGCTGCTCACCATGCTCCCAGTGTGGCCTGACAGTAGCTGCTGACAATGTTCCCAGTGTGGCCTGACAGTAGCTGCTCACAATGCTCCCAGTGTGGCCTGACAGTAGCTGCTCACAATGTTCCCAGTGTGGCCTGACAGAAGCTGCTCACAATGCTCCCAGTGTGGCCTGACAGAAGCTGCTCACAATGTTCCCAGTGTGGCCTGACAGTAGCTGCTCACAATGTTCCCAGTGTGGCCTGACAGAAGCTGCTCACAATGCTCCCAGTGTGGCCTGACAGAAGCTGCTCACAATGCTCCCAGTGTGGCCTGACAGTAGCTGCTCACAATGCTCCCAGTGTGGCCTGACAGTAGCTGCTCACAATGCTCCCAGTGTGGCCTGACAGAAGCTGCTCACAATGTTCCCAGTGTGGCCTGACAGTAGCTGCTCACAATGCTCCCAGTGTGGCCTGACAGAAGCTGCTCACAATGCTCCCAGTGTGGCCTGACAGTAGCTGCTTACAATGTTCCCAGTGTGGCCTGACAGTAGCTGCTGACAATGCTCCCAGTGTGGCCTGACAGTAGCTGCTCACAATGCTCCCAGTGTGGCCTGACAGTAGCTGCTCACAATGCTCCCAGTGTGGCCTGACAGAAGCTGCTGACAATGCTCCCAGTGTGGCCTGACAGAAGCTGCTCACAATGCTCCCAGTGTGGCCTGACAGTAGCTGCTCACAATGCTCCCAGTGTGGCCTGACAGAAGCTGCTCACAATGCTCCCAGTGTGGCCTGACAGAAGCTGCTCACAATGCTCCCAGTGTGGCCTGACAGAAGCTGCTCACAATGCTCCCAGTGTGGCCTGACAGTAGCTGCTTACAATGTTCCCAGTGTGGCCTGACAGTAGCTGCTGACAATGCTCCCAGTGTGGCCTGACAGAAGCTGCTGACAATGCTCCCAGTGTGGCCGGACAGAAGCTGCTCACAATGCTCCCAGTGTGGCCTGACAAATACCTTATTAAGCCTTGGCATTTCACTTTTGCTTTTATATTCTAGTCCACTGGAAATGAATGCTAACATTGCATTTGCCGTCCTTACCAATGACTCAACTTGCACGTTAACCTTTAGGGAATCCTACGGGTGGACTCCAAGTCCCTTTGCACCTCGGACTTCTGAATTTTCTCCCCATTTATAAAATAGTCTATGCCTTAATTTCTTCTACCAAAGTACATGAGCATACACTACCCTACATTATATTCCATCTGCCACTTGTCTGCCCATTCTCATAATCTGCCTGTCTTTCTTCAGACTCTCTGCACCATCTGCCCCCTCTACCTATCTTCACATCGTCCACAAACTTGGTTACAAAGCCATCAATTCCATCATCCGAATCATTGATATATAATGTGAAAAGAAGTTGTTCCACTAGTCACCGGCAGCAAACCAGAAAATGTTCCCTTTATTCCCACTCTGCCTCCTGCCAGTCAGCCAATCTTCTATCTGTGCTAGTATTTTTCTGTAATACAATGGGCTCTTATCTTGTTCAGCAGCCTTATGTGCAACACCTTGTCAAAGGCCTTCTGAAAGTCCAAGTAAACAGCATTCACTGATTGACTGTCCCTTGTCTATCCTGCCTGTTACTTCCCCAAAGAATCCCAAGAGATTTGTCAGGCAAGATTTCCCCTTAAGGAAACCATGCTGACTTTGGTCTACTTTATCATGTCCCTCCAAGAACCCTGGAAGATCTCATTCTTAAAAATCACCTCCAACATCTTCCCAACCAGTGAGGTCAAGCTAACTGGCCTATAGTTCTCATTCTTCTGCCTCCCTCCCTTCTTAAAGAGTGAAGTGACATTGAAAATTTTCAGCCCTCTGGGACCGTGCCAGAATCAAGTGTTGTTGAAAGATCACTACTAATGCCTCCACAATCTCTTCAGTGACCTCTTTCAGAACCCTGGGGTGTAGTCCATCCGGTCCAGGTGACTTATCTACCATCAGACCTTTCAGTTTCCCCTTGGTTATAGCAACCACACTCACTTCTGCACCCTGACACTCTCAAATTTCTAGCATTATGCTGGTGTCTTCCACAGCATAGACTGACACAAAATACTTCAGTTTGGTTGCAGTGTCTTTGTCCCCCATTGCTACTTCTCCAGAGTCATTTTCCAGCAGTCCAGTATCCACATTTTTACTCTTAATAGATCTGAAAAAACTTTTTGCATCCCTTTTTATATTTATTGTAATGCCTGCACTGTTTTTGTGCACTTTATGCAATCCAGTGTAGGTCTGTAGTCTAGTGTAGCTTTCTCTGTGTTTTTTTATTACGTGGTTCAGTCTAGTTTTTGAACTGTGTCATGTAAACCATGGTCCTGAAAAACGTTGTCTCATTTTTACTATGCACTGTACCAGCAGTTATGGTCGAATTGACAATAAAGTTGACTTGACTTGACTTGACTCATGCCTCTGTAATTCCCTTTACTCCACTGTTACACTGATACATCTTAACTTAGCTTCTACCTCTCAAACTGTGGGGTGAATTCTCTATTATTGCCACTGTCTCTTAAGGGTTCCTTTACCTTAAGCTCCATAATCAAATCTGAGTCTCTACATAACGCTTAATCCAGAATTGTGGTTTGCCCTAGTGGGCTCAATTACAAGCTGCACTAAAAGGCCATCTTGTAGGCATTCTACAAATTCCCTCTCTTGAGATCTAGCACCAACCTAATTTTCTCAGTTTAGCTGCATATTGAAATCCCCTACGACTGTCGTAACAATGCCCTTTTTATATCCATTTACTATCTCCCATTGTAGCCCACATCACTGTATGTAACTCCGATAGGATCATTTTACCCTTGCAGTTTCTTTACTCTACCCGCAAAGATTCTATACCTTCCGATCCTATGTTACCTCTTTCTAAGGATTTGATTTCAATTTCTACAACAGAGTTACCCACTCTTCTGCCTACTTGCCTGTCCTTTCAATACAATATGTACCTTTGGATATTAAGTTCCTAACTATGATCTTTCAGCCATGACTCAGTGATGCCCGTATTGTCATACTTGCTAATCTCTACCTGCATGACAAGACTTACCTTATTCTATCTACTCTGTGCGTTCAAATGTAACACCTCCAGACCCACGACCACCATCTAGAAGGACAAGAACAGCAGATAACTGGGAACACCACCACTTGGAAATCCTTCTCCAAGTCACTCACCATCCCGACTTGGAAACATAACGCCGTTCCTTTATTGTCGCTGGGTCAAAATCATGGAATTCCCTCCCTCACAGCACTGTGGGTGTACCTACACCTCAGGAACTGCAGCGGTTCAAGGAGGTATCTCGTCATCACCTTCTCAAAGGCAACTAGGAATGGGAAACAAATGCTGGCTTATCTGGCAACGCCCACATTCCCAAAATGAATAAACAGGGAAACAAAACTCCAGTTCCTTAACATCGTCTCCAAGGAGCTGCAGCTCGATACACTTCATGCAGATATAATACAGATATCAGGAAGAATGAAGGTCTCCTGGAATTCCCACAGTTCACACATGGTACACACCACTAACACTGGATCCATTCTCACTGCACTAACTATGTACCAACAGACAAAGAAGGAGAATTTTTTTAAATCTAGAAAATTACTTGGAGTCTCCAGCTGTTCATGCTGGAGCCTGACCACTCTAAGCCTGGTGCGCTCACACACTGGCCACTCCACTTAAACCTTGCTTCTTTTTTATTGGTTCAACCAGACATTGTTGTCTTTAAATAGCTCCCTTTGCTCCGAGCCTGCCCTCTTTCACCCGCAGTTGAAGCATGACTCATTCCCAACAAGACTTGTTTTTAAATGGCCCCCTGTTCTGCTCAGGATCCCACTCTCTCTGCTAATGTCTGATCGAATGTACGTAGAGTACCAGTTGCCTAAATGTGGTGTGCTACTTCTCAGGGGATGAGCATAAACGGGATTGGATGCGCAAATCTGGCAAGGGCAATTAGGTTCATATTATGTCTGATTGACACCACAGCGCTCACTGAACTAGACCTTTCAATGATATGCAGTCTGCTCACCTGAAAAGTTATGTCTCATTATTTCTGGAATGAAGGTTATTGTTTGTGCGGGTATATTTCAACCTTGATTGCGATGTGTTCTATAATAAACCATTGAAAGGCAAACAGGCGTAGCAAAAGATTACCACTCAAAATGTAACCCACGGAAACACTACAGAGTAGACAGCACAATGACAGAGGACAGGCCCTTCTGAAGAGCAGCAACTGCTTAATTATAACCATTGCTATTATTTACATATTTTTATTTCACTAGTGAGGCTTTTTTATCATGTCTCGATGTTGTATGGAAGATTTGCTTTATTGCTGTCATATAATAATTTCACTAAGAGGAGACACAAGCTGGGACGGGGAGGGTCGGGAATAAGGGGATGTGCAGGATGTTCACTCAGGGAATTCTTACTCCATTTTCAAAAACTGTTATGCTGTCCCATCCTTAGATATTAGAAAAACAGTCACTCAGTTTTAATTATGTGTCTTGCTTCCCAGCAATTTATTTGTCAAACGGGATATCTAGTTTGTAGTATTGATGTTCACCAACATACACCTTTGGACCAGAGACCTCTTTGGGATGGAACACTGCAATCCACCTCAGAAGAGGTTGGAAACGTTTTCTTTAATCCGCCAAACAAAACTATTGATAGCCTTCACTGTGCCAAAAATAGACCATTTTAAGATTACATCACTTTTAGATTCATAGTCAGCTGAGCTGTGTTTTTTCCACTAAAAGTCTGCAAGTTTTTTTTTTAAGTTCAGAGATACAGCAAAGCAACCGGCCCTTACAGTCAATTCAGCCCATGTGACTGATTAACCATGCGTCTTTGGGATGTGGAGGAAACCAGAGCACCCAGAAGAAACCCACTCGACAACAGGAAGAACGTGCAAACTTCTCATAGACAGTAGCAGGAATCGAACCCAGGTCACTGGAGCTGTAATAGCATTACACTAACTAATATGCTACCTTGCACCCCCAACCCCACAAAGTCCTAATAAAAATCCACCAATCTCATTTCAGAAATGCGGAATGGACTCTCAACTTCAAAGGATTTTTTTTTTTGCAGACAACATTCCAAAATTCCCACGAGCATTTCAGTGGAAACTACTTTCTGGCACCACTTTGACTGGCCTTGAAATGGTTTTAAGATTCCATCCTCCTTGTTTTGGACCCCACCTTGATGAAAGAAGTAGTGTTCACTTCGTCACAGAGAGATGCAATAGTAGGAAGCCCATATACAATACAGCACAAAAATCTAAGGCGTTTAGGTATAGCTAGGAAGCCTTACACTTTTGCACAGTACTGTAGTAATTTCATGTATTGCACTGTACTGCTGCCACAGAGAGAGAAAAAAACAGATTTCATGACATATGTGAGTGATGATAAACCTGATTCTGATCTGGGTCTCTGTTGTGGATTGAGAGTGGGAAGGGGGCAGGGAGAGGGGAATCAAGGCTGGGAAAAGGAGAAGGAAACTGGGCGGGAGCAGGAAGCACCAGAGAGACATTCAGTAATGATCAATAAACCAATTATTTGTGTAGGGCTCTCAGTACCATTAACTGTGGTGTTAAATGTTCAGGCTAACAAAATGGCTTCTCTGTAAGTTTGCTTAATGTTGTAATGGGTTTCTGTATCTGGAATGTTTGGGTTATAACTGCAGACAAGAAGAGAACTAACTGATGGAGAGTTGTTATGCTATCTTGTATGTGTGAGCTGAGCGGGAGTTCGCGGTCTTTTTCGAGAGGCGAGCGGGGAAGACGGACATGTGAGGAGCGGACAGCGGTTCCAGGGCAGCGGATACTGGACATCGGCGGTTCGGACGGTGGCCGAAGGCTCGGAAAGTCGTTGTGGATGGAACCGGAGGAGTGAGCTCCAACATATTAAAGTATTATGTGGACAAACTGATAAACTTACTGATTTGGCGCCTTTAGGTTATCTGTTTCTACTAACCCATCACTAAGAAATAACTATAAAGTTGTAATTATTTACTCGCCTTTGATGTATTGTTTAAAATTTGTGTTGCAAGCATGTACTGGGGGGGGGGCATTATACAGTGTTTACACTGAAGTATTGCACTGTTGGCGGGGCGACGGCGGTTCACCCTAGGCGAACGGGGGGTAAATTGGGGGCACAGATGCTACATTTGGAATCAAATAACCTTGACTGGTGTCGCAGGGCTGGGTGTGTCTGCGCCTGCACCAGCCCCCACTCTCTGCCCCGGCACTCCTTCTCTGTCCCCTGTCCCACACCCCTCCCACGGTGCTCCACCCTCACCATTCCTAACCCTTCGTTGCTCCTGCTAGATTTACAAACTCACTCTCCACTCCACGTTGACATGTACAGTACTGTGCAAAAGTCTTAGGCACCCTAGCTATATATGTGTATTTTTGCACATTGCAGTACTAAAGCTTGCAATGGGATATGTGACTGAGGTCACCCACACTGATCATTTTTAAGTAATCCAATACCCAATTTACTTCATCAACTACCCACAATCCAGCCCCAGATTCTACACACTTACGGCAGCCAATCAGCCCATCAATCCACAATCATTGGGGTTGTGGGAAGAAACAGGAGGACCCAGAGGAAACCCATGCAGTGAAAAGCTGAGCTTGCAGACTCCGCCAGGACAGCATCAGGGATCAGGTTTGGATGAAGGCCTCTGGATCTGTGAGGGATCAGCTGCGTCTGCCCTATAAAATCACTTCTCAAAATGAAACACCTGTTATCCTACCATATTCAAGATAAAGCCGTCCGTTCTGGACGTACTGCAATGTCCTCCTTCTTCCAGAAGAATCACTTCCTCCTCTTGCCAGAGTTGATAGAGCCCTGGTCCATATTTTCTCCATTTCCTGGATGTCTGCCCTCACCAACCCTCTCCCCAAGGAGAACTCCCTGGAACCTCACCTTACACCACCAACCTTTGCATATAACACAGTATCTTCCACCATTTCTTCCAGCACCAAAGACCCCGCTGCCTCTCACATCTTCCTCTTTTCCACCCCGTATCTGCTTCTTGCAGACACCATTCTGTCCTGGACTCCCTAGTTCACTCATCTCTCCCACCCCAACCCCTACCACATTCCCCTGCAACAGGAGAAGGGAAGACCCGTCTGTTCAGCTATCCCACTGCCACCATCCAGGACCTAAACAGTCCCTCCAAGCGAGGAACTCCTCCAATCTGCATTTGGTGCTCACAATGGGGCCTCCTCCATGTTGGTGTCGATTTTGATGACCAACTTGAGCCATCATTTTAACTTTGTTCCCAAATCCCACATTGACCATGGCAATAGCAAGGTTGAATGCAAATTGGAAGAAAGGCATCTCATATTGCACCTTCAACCCAGTGGTATGAACAGTGAAGCTTCCAATATCAGGGAGCCACCTCTTGATGCTCTCCTCCTGCACACCCTCACTTGGCTCCGTTTCCCCGCCATCCCCTCCCCACCCGGTTCCACCAATCACCTGCCGGCTCCATATGTAGCGCTACACACCGATCACCGCTCTTCTTCTCTCTCAGTCCCTGGTGCAGCATCTCGACCCGAAGGCTTCACCCACCACCCTCTGCCCCCGCCGCGACCGCTCGGCCCGCTGAGTTTCTCCAGCATTCTGTCTCAGCTTCCGCTGCCCCACAGTGGCCAGGAGGTTGCGGTGTCCCCAGGTCCCTGGTGGGGCCGCAGACGATGGACCGCGGGCGGAGCGTTTTGCATCGGAAGGAGCGCAGAGCAGGGTGTGGCCACACCACCTAGGCAGGGCCATGCACGCACGATGGCTGTGGAAGCGTGGGAGATCAGAGTCAGAATCAGAAACAGGTTTAATATTACTGGCACGTGTCATGAAATTTGTTGTTGTGTGGCAGCTGTACCTTACAATACTTAATAATAAAACATAATTATTGTTGTAATTTATAGGAAGATGTATATATTTTTAAAAATTAAATTAAATAAATAGTGCAAAAAGAAAATAAAAACTAGTAAAGTAGTGTTCAGGGTTCAACGTCCATTCAGAAATCGGCTGGCAGAGGGGAAGAAGCTGTTTCATTTCTGCTTCATTGAGTGTGTGCCTATGGTAGCAGTGAGAAGAGGGCATGTCCTGGGTGGTGAAGGTCTTGAATGATGAACACCATCTTTTTGAGGCATGGCTTCTTGAAGATATCCTGGATACTACAGAGACCAGTGCCCGTGGTGGAGCTGACTGAGTTTACAACTCTTTGCAGCCTAGTTCAATCCTGCACAGTGTCCCCCGTCCCCATACTAGACGGTGACGCAGACCGTCTGCTGTCCGCAATACATCTGTAGAAATTTGGGACTTACCAAGTCTCCCCAGACTCGCAGTGGAACGTAGCCGCTGTCGTGCTTTCTTCATAACTGTGCCGATCAGTGTAGACCAGGTGGGAATTCGGCGCTGATTTTGTGCTGGGCGCCAGGTGTCGGGAGCTGATCTCTTGCTGTGAAGGAGGCAGGGGGGGAAACTGATCCGGGAATTTACTAGCACTGCCAGCCGCAGGGCAATGAATAGATGCTTAAGAAGGAACGTGGGGAGAAATGAGTCCTCGGGTGCTACGTGAGGGATTGAACACGTCAGTAAGTCTGTTTTGTAGATTTGAGGAAACTTGTTTCCTAGGGTGCAGATCAAGGAGGGAATATTATTTTCAAATGGGACCTGGTAACAGGAACTCAGGGTGATTACAGCAATCGGCCTGACTAGACTGTGACACAGAAAGCAAAGATACATTAGACCTGCACAGTCCAGATTGATGTAACGATGCAGTTTATAGGCCGCTGATACCAATGCTAACATAACCTCCTTCAGAAAATCATTCAAAGTTCTGACAGTGGCTTTATAAATTGGATTAAGCCATTGGTGAGTTAAGTAGGGTCTGTGAGCATAAGGCATGTATTTAGGGATGAAACGGGAGAGTGGCAGCTAGGGAAGGGAGTAGAATGAGGCTGAATATAGGGAGTATATAGGGACACTCACATAGTGTTGAATATAGCATTATACAGCATCTCAGGTGTGGGCCACGTGACATGCAAATCATATATACATAGGTGGGCAGAGATTGGGCGATGGGTCTGTACTTTGACTGGATTCAAATGTTCAGTCTTCATACTGTGCAGCTTTATCAGAACAAGCTACGCGGTGTTTAGCAGCGCTGGTGCCATTTTCAAACTCAGCCAGTCATGACGTAGCGGCACTTGATATTACACACTTGCAGTATGCGACAATGAAGAGTCCATTCATTCTGTCATAGCGCCTGGGGAATCAGTAGCGGTTACAGCAAAGATAGCCGGTTCTGACAGACGGAAGGATATTGACCCTGAAACATCGACTATCCATTTCCCTCCACTGATGCCTCCTGACCTGTTGAGTTCCTCCAGCATTTTGTGGGCTGCTCTTCAGTCTCCACGTGAATATATAAATCCCCTTGACCTTACTTGACCCAAATACGAGGGGAAACATTGCGATAGTGGAGTCAGAATTTCCAAAGGTGAAAGGCAGCAGTGTTGGTAAGGGACATATGAACAACATTCAAGAGTCTTTTTAACTTATTGATGAGAATTCCTTTGGTTGTCTTCCATAGTTGATGTCTAATTTGCAAATACCCACTAAAATACCATTGTCTCATTAGGGGATATATCCCTGATTTATCAAACATTTCCCCCTATAACAAAAAGCATACCTATCCTTGTCATCGTGCATTTCTTACTTATTTCTCCTGTGATTTTGACTTTGAGATTGTCTAGGTCACCAAACTCCACTCGTTTTCAGAGCACAAGAGAATTCATCATTTGCATTCTTAGAGGAGACTTTAAAACACCTTGCCAATCCAAGAATTAACACTAACGATGTGACTGTTAAGAATGAAAAAGATGAGTGCTTGTCAACGTCGGCCAAAAGACATTCAGCAAGGTGCCTCATAATAAGGCTGATGCATAAATTAAGAACTCAAAGTTCTGGAGGAAATGTGTTGAAATTAAAAATAAAAAAAAGAGTTTTCTGGGGAGGAGCTAAGCTGACACCAGAGGGTGACTTTTTCAAGCTCATCTGCGAAACAGTTTAAATCCTTCTCTTCAATGTCTCTTTTCCTGGTGGCTGGGGTCCTGTTGGAGTTCGTGATCTGCAGCTGCACTCAAACTGCAGTGGGTTCCCATTTCTGGAGCACGCCAAGCCGCCTAGCATCTTCGTTATCTCCAGGAGCGGCTAGGAAGACGTGCACCCCTGGAGCCTTCAGGGTGTGGCCTCTGGCGGCCCCTGGTGGACTAATCGATTCCTCACCGGTGTCGCCAACTGGAACGACGCAGAGATCGGAACATGGAGACAGTGAATGCGGCTGTCGGAGGCCTCTGCACTCGAGCGATCGCGCTCTCTCTCCCTCTCTTTCTTTCGACGGGGATGGGAGGGCGAAGAGACCGCTGGTCCTCGAGCCGGATGAGCTCAAACAAGCATCACTTCAGATTGTAACATCGAAACAGCGATCTGTTTGGTCTCCCTTTTGCTTGTTAGTGAGAGAGAGAGAGAGCCTGTGGCATATTGAAGTTCTGGATTATGGACTGTTGTTTTTTGGACTGTAGATCATGAGATCTTTGGGGGCTTTGCTGTTGCTTGCTTGGTGGATGGTGGGCGCTGAAGTTGCCTGCTGGAACAAGTGGGGGTGAGCAGATGGGGGAGGGTTGATGGTTTGCTGTTACTTTTGTGTGGGTATGGTGTGGGGGGGGTAACATTTTTCTGTCGTTCATTCTTTGGGGTTTTTTCTGTTTCGTGGGTGTCTGTGAAGAGTAAGAATTTCAGGTTGTATACTGTATACATTCTCTGATATTAAATGGAACCATTGAACAGAGTTGGAATAAATGGGCATTTTTCAAGTTGGAAAACCATTACTAATACAGTACTAATAAGGGTCTCGACCCGAAATGACGACTTTTCCATAGATGCCGCCTGGTCTGTTGAGTTTCTCCATCATTTTGCGTGTGTTGCTTTGGATTTCCAGCATCTGCAGATTGTCTCTTGTTTGTGGTTGGACTGGTACAGTACTCCAAGGATCGGGTCTTGGCCCTGAGTTACTTACTGTTTCTATTAATGACTTGCAGGTGATGTTGCTGAAGACAAAAATGGGAGGAAGGGTGGCAGGTTATGAAGAGAATGTTGTGACTCTGCAGCAGAAGATAGATTTAAGTGGGTGAAAACTCAGCAAAAGTTGCTTAGTGAAGGAAACTATGAGGTTATAGATTAGATAAGAAGAATCAAATGGCAGATTATTATCTAAGCGTTGAGAAACTACAAATAAGAGAAATACAGAGGGCTTTATGTGTTCTTGTGCATGGCTCTCAAAAGTTTAGCAGGGCTTTGCAACAAGTTGTTAAGAGAGAAGGAGGTGTATTGGCCTTTATTGCAAAGGAGTTGAAGTTCAGAAATAGGAAGGTCTGTTGCGATTGGGCAGAGTGTTGGCGAGGCCACATCTGGAACATAGCTCACACTTTTGGTCCCCTTAACCGAGAAACGATATTCTCTTATGTAGTTAGTCCAAAAGAGGCCTGGTCCCTTTTGTACTTGAATGCTCTTCTGTACTGCCCTGTTTGGGAACAGGAAGAGCGCATTCTCTTAATTCTTCAACTAAAACATCCCTTTTCCTCCCTCTTATGTATTTGCACAGTTTGTTGTCTTTTTCACATTGTCTGCCCTGTTGAGTACAGTCTTTCATTAATTCTACTATAGTTCTTAGACTTACTCAGTATGCCCGCAAGAAAATGAATCTCAGGGTCGTATATGTAAGTCGACAATAAATTCCCTTGAACTTTGAACTTTGAAATGCATTGATTGTTTCCATTTTCCTTGCCGTTTCACTCATGGGTTACGGTCTTGGCCTAGAGTGTAAAGATTGAGGTCGCCCTCTATAGTAGGCATCTGTGTCAGCTGTGGTGCACCAGGATTCTGATCAGCACATTCTAAATATTAGAGCGGTTTTGAAAGGCCAAGCTGCCCCTGTCTGAGAATGATGCTCCATTTCCTACACGTTAGCTGACTGGGGAGCTTCATCCCGGGTGGCTTCTGCCCAACGGAAGCAGTAAAGTGACAGAAGCTTATCGGCAGTGCTACCAAAGCAACACTTACTCTCCAATAGTCTGCTCACTGCACATCCGTTTGGATTTTACCGAAACCACTCAGCTCCAGACCTCGTTACCCGCCTTGATCCAGAGAGCTGAACGACGTAAGAGTGACTGTCCTTGACATCTCGGCAGCTTTTGGGGGATCACTGCAGGAGTATTACGACTGGAGTTCCTTAGGACACTGTCCCAGATTCAAAATCTGCCGATGTTTTCAACAATGGCCTTCCGTCCATGATAAGGTCAGAAGTGAGAATGACTGCACGGTGTGCAGTTCATTCACAGCACCCCAGCAAATTGAGCATACAGTACCGTGCCTGAAATAAACAAATTTAAAACATGGACCGATTAGCAGCTTATAACATGCAGACTTCAAACTTGCCACACAACGACCATCACCAACAGGGCAGTGTCTAACCAGCTCCCCTTAATATTCAATGTCCTCTTGTTGCCAGCACCACCATCATCAACATCCTGGGGGTTAGCATTGACAGAGAGTGGCGTCATGCTACAGCGGGCTATGTGCCTACAGCTCTCCCCACATTGAGGACATATATATGAGGTGATATCTCCGGATGGCAGCATCCATCATCAGAGATTCTCAACTTCTCAGGACTGTCAAAGGGTAGTAGTCAAAGTTCAAAGTAAATTTATTATTAAAGTACATATATGTCACCATGTACAACCCTGAGGTTCATTTCCTTGTATGCATACTCAATAAATCCATGATAGAATAATAACCGTAACAGAATCAATGAAAGACCGCACCAACTTGGGTGTTCACCCAGTGTGCAGAAGACAACAAACTGTACAGGTACAAAAGCAAACACATAATAATAATCAATAAATTAGCAATAAATATTGAGAACATGAGATGAAGTGCCCTTGAAAGTGAGCTACAGGAGCCAGAAGACCTACACCTCAAGATTCAACAACAACTTCTTATCCATTGCCATCAGGTTCATGAACTGACCTGAAGATCCCTAACCCTACCTAGGAACAATAATTGTTTTCTCCTTCTCAATCCTGCACCAGCACTGTTCTGTTTATTTTGTTGTTTACTTTGCAGATGTGTAAGCTGTGTACAAATTAAATTAAGTTCGTCCTCATCTTGTGTACTGTGCTGCTTCAAGAAACTAAATTTGCATGGCATTTACACCTTATGTGTGTATACCAATGACAACGATAAGCTTAAATCATTTATATCTCAGTCAGACCTGTTACACAAATACTTGACTCTAAGAGCAGGTATGAGGCTGGGTATCCTGACTTAATTCCTGTCATTCCAAAGTTTACAAGGCACAAGTTTGGAGTCTGATGGAATGCTCTTCACTTTGCTGGATGAATGCAACTGCAACAATTTGAAAAGGTTGTACAGCATCCAGGACAAAGGAACCTGCTTGAATGACATCTTATCGAACATTCTCATAATCAAACAGTGCACAGTGGCTGCAGCAATGCATTACATATTTTGGACGTACTCCCAAACTTTCAACTTCTACCACCAAGAAGGAAAGAAGAGTAAGGCTATGGGTACTCCACTGCCACCAGCTTCATCTCCAAGTTACACTGCCTGACCTCTAAATATGTTGCGAGCCCTTCAGTATAACCGGGTGTCAGTTCTGGAACTCCAACCTCAACATTACTGTGGGAGCGTCTCCACCAGAAAGGCTTTGCCTCAACATCACCTTCTCGATAGCACTTAAGGAAGGCCAAAGGTGAATATATTGCAGCCAGGAATGTTTAATAATTAGTGCGGACTGCACTCTTGGTCTCCGCACTGAGAATGCTTGACTACAAAAGCCCACGTTTCTTTTCTACGATTTGGCGCAGTGGTAATCACCACTGGATCAGTAATCCAGAGACCCAGTTATACGCTGGGGACATGAGTTTGAATCCCACATGGGCAGATGGTGAATTTGAATTCAATTTTAAAAAATCTGATGACCATGAAATTTCGTAAATTGTCGTAAAAGCCCATCTGGGGACACAATCAGCTGGGGGTATTGTCTACGGCCAAACTGTCATTGTGGCAGGACAGCACAAGGTGGGATTGTTGTCTACAAGAGATCAGTCCTTGCCGCAGGACACCGGCAGGTGGGCCTGGTGTCCACACCTGAACTCACATTGCCGCAGGACACCACGACATGGGAATGTTATGCACAAAGGACAGGTCACTGTGGCAGGACACAACGTGGCTAACCCTAATGTCCTTTAGGAGAGGAATCCTGCCGTCCTTACCTGGTCTGGTCCGGACCCACAGCAATGTGGTTGACTCTTAAAAATAAGGATGGGCAATAAAAGCTGGCTTAGCTGGTGATGCCCATATCCCATAAATGAATAAATAAATCAATAACTCCATTTGGAGGGCATACTCAGCACATTTGGGTTGGATATTGATTCAGCCACAGTAAGTCAGACATGTACATGGTTAAATAAATGGGAGATGAGCGAATTCTCGGCAAAGGAACAACGTTAAAACTTGTTTTTCAAACTATATTCCTCTGCTGACAACAGCTTGTCCAACACTCAGTCTAGCAATTGTGACATTAGGAGAGGAACCATCGATCTGCTCAGCTCTGTTTGGCCATTCATATGCGAGTGCGGGAGAAGTATAGATGGTCCACCAAGGATTGCCCAAAATTAGATTATCAATGACTTGGATCTGAGCAGATTATCTGATTGAAAGTAGAGCTGTGGACGCTATCTACTTAGATTTTAGGAAGATGTTTGACAAGATCCCTCATTGTAGGCTCATCCAGAAGGTTAAGAGGCTTGGATTCAAATTTGGCTTGTTCTTAGAACATAGAGGGCAATGATTAGTGGGATTTATTATGGCTGGAAGTCTGTCACTGCTTTGTTCTTCAGGGATCAATACTGGGACCCCTGTTATTCGTGACAGAAATTCCCTGGGATGAAAAGGTAGATGCATTAGTTAATAAGTTTGCAGACAGTATAGAGACTAGTGGCATTGTGGGATAATGTAGAAGATTGCCAAAAGATGCAGTGAGATATAGATCAGTTGCGGATATAAGGCGATGGAGTTTGAACCAGCGTGTATGAGTGATGCACTTTGTGAGATCAAATGTAAAGGGACAATGCACAGTTAACAGCAAAACCCTTAATGGTGTTGATGTACAGAGGCAGAGGGATTTTGGGATGCAAGTCCATAGCGCCCTGAAAATGGCTGCACAAGTTGATAGGGTGGTGAAGAATTCCTGCCTTTCTTAGCCAAAGTACTGAGTTCAAGAGTCAAGAAGCCATGTTACAAAGACAGTATGTGAAGTATTGCATTTTATTCTGGTTGCTCCATTATAAAAGGACGTGGAGGCTTCAGTGAAGGTGCAGAAGATGTTTACAAGAATGATGTCTGGATTAGATGACGTAAGGAGAGTTTGGACAAACTTGGGTTGTTTTCTCTGGAGTGGCAGAGGCTGAAGGGAGATCTGAGAGACGCTTATAAGATTATGAGAGGCATAAAGGGAATAGACGGCCAGTATCTATTTACCAGGGTCAAGATGCCTCAGACTAGAGGGCACACTTTTGAAGTGAGAGGAGCTGAGATCAAAGAGTAGGTGGAGGGCAAGTTTTTTTATATAGAGAGCTGGTGCCTGGAATTGCTACCAATGTTGGCGGTGGAGGCAAATACAATCAAAGTGTTTAGAAGGCTCTCTGATAAGCAAATACAGAGAAGAGAGGGACATGGACATTGTGTGGACAGAGGGAATTAGTTAGGCATTTGTTAACTAGTTTAATTAGTTTGACAGAGCATTGTAGGCCAGAAGGCCTCTCCTAATGCTGTACTGTTGAATTCTGTTCAGACCACGGCTGGAAAGGGTGCTTGCAAATGAGACTGGCCTCAAGGATCAGAATCGTAGCCAGTACTCAGAATTGGCTTGCACGTAGAAGGCAGAGGGTGGTTGTAGCTGGAGTGTATTCTGCCCGGTCAGTTCCACAGGGATCTGTTCTGGGATCGTTACTCTTTGTGGTTTTTAATAAATGATTTGGATGAGAAAGTGGAAGGGGGGGGGGGTGTTAGTAAGTTTGCAGATGACACGAAAGTTGGTGGTGTTGTGGGCAGTGTAGAAGGTTGCCGTAGGTTACAACTGGACATTGACAAGATGCAGACATGGGCTGAGAAGTGGCAGATGGAGTTCAGCTCATGAAGGTGTCAAGTCATTCATTTTGAAAGGTAGAATTTGAAGGGGAATACAGGGCTAATCACAAGATTCTTATCAATGTGGAGGAAAAGAGGGATCTTGAGATCCACCAATGGTGGTGTATGGTTTGTTGGCCTTCATTAGTTGAGTTCGAGAGATGTAAAATAATGATGCAGCTCTATAAAACCCTAGTTAGACTGTACTTGGAATATTGCATTCAGTTCTGGTCACCAGATTATAGGAAGGGTGTAGAAGCTTCAGAGGAGATTTAATATGATGCTGTATGAATTAGCAAGCATGTCTTAGATAGGTTGAGCAAGTTGGGGCTTTTCTCTTTGGAGCAAAGAAAGATGAGAGGTGAGTTGATAGAGGTGTACAAGATGATAAGAAGCAGAGATCAAATGGATAACCAGAGACTTTTTCCAGGGAGGAAGGAAAGTATAGGAGGGATGTCAAGGGTAAGATTTTTTACACAGAGGGTGTGTGGAACACTCTGCCAGGAGGAGTACATTAGGGGCTTTTAAGAAGCTCTTAAATAGGCATTTGGATGATTGAAAAATGGAGGGCTATGTGGGAGGGAGGAGTGAGATTGATCTTAGTGTAGGCGAAAAGATCAGCACAACATCATGAGCCACAGAGCCTATGTTGTTCTATGTTCTATGTATTCAGCAGGGCAGGAAAAGATCGCTCAATATTGTTTAATGATACTGGTCACCTCGGGGAAACTTAAGGCCCAACCAGGCATCCTTTTCTCATTCCTAGCACAGTTTGAGATCAGCACGAGAGCATAAAAGAATCCTTATTATTACATACAGGTGCAAAGCTGAAGAGCAGGACCTCCAGGGTAACAATCTCAGGATTGCTACCTGTGCCACGTGCGAGTGAGGCAAGGAACAGGAGGATTATAAAGATTAATACGTGGCTGAGAGGATGGTGCAGGAGGGAGGGCTTCAGGTTTGTAGATAATTGGGCCTTGTTCCAGGGAAGGTGGGACCTGTTCCGAAGGGACGGTTTACATCTGAACTGGAGCGGTACTAACATTCTTGCAGGGAAGTTTGCTAGAGCTTCTTGGGGGGGGTTTAAACTAAATTTGCAGGGGGCGGGGATCCAGAATGTGAGAGAGGATAGCGAGAGGAAGAATAAAGGACAGGTGGGGACTACACGGTTCCGGAATATTAAGTGTGTAGTAGAGGAAGATGGGGCGGAACAAGTGATAAGGAGGACTTGAGTACAGAGGGATGGTCTGACGGAACATGGAGTTAAATGTGTTGAAAGAATAAGTAAATGTAGGAAGGACAACAAAATTCTAGGGGCGTATAGCCTGATGGGAGTTCGGGGAGCTGGGTTAAGCACAATAGGCAGCGATTCAAACAGAGAGAGGAGAAATGGGTTAAAAATTCTATATCTGAATGCACGAAGTGTCAGGAATAAGGCGGATGAGCTTGAAGCCCAGGTGCGAATGGGTAACTCTGATGTTGTTGGGATAACGGAGACATGGCTGCAGGGAGATCAGACCTGGGAAATGAATGTACAAGGGTATATGTGCTATCATAGGGACAGAAATGTGGGCAGAGGGGGTGGGGTGGCCCTGTTGGTGAGGAATGAGATTCAGTCCTTTGCAAGGGGGGACATAGGGTCAGGAGAAGTAGAGTCTGTGTGGATAGAACTGAGGAACAGTAAGGGCAAAAGGACCCAAATGGGTGTTGTCTACAGGCCACCAAACAGTAGCATGGATTTTGGGTGCAAGTTGAATAGGGAGTTAACATTGGCATGTGGCAAAGGTAATGTCGCAGTAGTTATGGGGGATTTCAACATGCAGGTGAACTGGGAGAATCAGGTTGGTGCTGGACCACAGGATAGGGAGTCTGTAGAGTGCCTACGGGATGCATTCTTGGAACAACTTGTACGAGAGCCGACCAGGGACAAGACTATTCTGGATTTAGTGTTATGTAATGAACAGGATTTGATAAGCGATCTCGCAGTAAAGGAGCCATTAGGAGGTAGTGATCACAATATGATAAGCTTTTATCTGCAATTTGAGAAGGATAAGGGCAGCTCGGAGGTGTCAGTGTTGCAGATGAACAGGGGAAACTATGGAGCCATGAGGGAGGAGCTGGCCAAAGTTGACTGGACGGATAGCCTAGCAGAAAAGACAGTGGAACAGCAATGGCAGGTATTCTTGGGAATAATGCACAAGGTGCAAAATCAGTTCATCCCCCAGAGAAGGAAGGATTCAAAGGGGGGAAAGGGGCCTCAGTGGTTGACAAAGGAAGTCAGAGACTGCATAGCATTAAAAAAAAGGAAATATGACAGAGCTAAGGTGAGTGGGAGGACAGATGATTGGGAAGTTTTTAACGAACAACAGAACTTAACTAAAAAGACAATATGGGGAGAAAAAATGAGGTACAAACACAAGCTAGCCAGGAATATAAAGGAAGATAGCAAAAGCTTTTTTAGGTATGTGAAGAGAAAGAAGATAGTTAAGAACAATGTTGGGCCCTTGAAGAATGAATTGGGTGAAATTGTTATGGGAAACAGAGAAATGACAGAAGAATTTAATGAGTACTTTAGATCTGTTTTCACTAAGGAAGACACAAGCAATCTCCCAGATGTATGGATGGGCCAAGGACATAGGGTAACAGAGGAAATGAAACAGATTGACATTCGGAAGGAAACGGTGATGAGAAGACTGATGGGACTGAAGGCTGACAAATCCCCAGGTCCAGATGGTCTGCATCCTAGGGTACTAAAGGAGGTGGCCCTGGAAATTGTGGATGCATTGGTAATCATTTTCCAATGTTCCTTAGATTCAGGATCAGTTCCTGAGGATTGGAGAATGGCTAATGTTATCCCACTTTTTAAGAAAGGAGGGAGGGAGAAAACCGAGAACTATCGACCTGTCAGCCTGACATCGGTGGTGGGGAAGATGCTAGAGTCCACTATTAAGGATGAAATAGTGGCATATCTAGATAGCAGTGATAGGATTGGGCTGAGCCAGCATGGATTTACCAAGGGTAAATCATGCTTGACTAATCTGTTGGAGTTTTTTGAGGATGTAACCAGGAAGTTAGACGGAGGAGATCCAGTGGATGTAGTGTACCTCGATTTTCAGAAAGCATTTGATAAGGTACCACATAGAAGATTGGTGGGTAAAATCAAAGCTCAGGGCATCGGGGGGAAGGCATTGACATGGATAGAAAACTGGTTGGCAGATAGAAAGCAAAGGGTAGCTGTGAATGGGTGTTTCTCGGAATGGCAGGTGGTGACTAGTGGGGTGCCACAGGGCTCGGTATTGGGACCACAGCTGTTTACAATTTACGTCAACGATTTGGATGAAGGCATTGAAAATACCATCAGCAAATTTGCTGATGATACTAAGCTGGGTGGCAGTGTGACATGTGATGAGGATATTAGGAGAATTAAGGGTGACTTGGATAGGCTGGGTGAGTGGGCAGATACTTGGCAGATGATGTTTAATGTGAATAAGTGTGAGGTTATCCACTTTGGGAGTAAGAACAGGAAGGCAGATTATTATCTGAACAGTGTAGAGTTAGGTAAGGGAGAAATACAAAGAGATCTCGGAGTCCTTGTTCATCAGTCACCGAAGGTGAATGAGCAAGTGCAGGAGGCAGTGAAGAAGGCTAATGGAATGTTGGCCTTTATTACAAAGGGAATTGAGTACAAGAGCAAGGAAATCCTCTTGTATTTGTACAGAGCCCTGGTGAGACCACACCTGGAGTATTGTGTACAGTTTTGGTCTCCAGGGTTAAGGAAGGACATCCTGGCTGTAGAGGAAGTGCAGCGTAGATTCACGAGGTTAATTCCTGGGATGTCTGGACTGTCTTACGCAGAGAGGTTAGAGAGACTGGGCTTGTACACGCTGGAATTAAGGAGATTGAGAGGGGATCTGATTGAAACATATAAGATTATTAAGGGATTGGATAAGATAGAGGCAGGAAATATGTTCCAGATGCTGGGAGAGTCCAGTACCAGAGGGCATGGTTTGAGAATAAGGGGTAGGTCATTTAGGACAGAGTTAAGGAAAAACTTCTTCTCCCAGAGAGTTGTGGGGGTCTGGAATGCACTGCCTCGGAAGGTAGTGGAGGCCAATTCTCTGGATGTTTTCAAGAAGGAGCTAGATAGGTATCTTATGGATAGGGGAATCAAGGGATATGGGGACAAGGCAGGAACCGGATATTGATAGGAATTGATCAGCCATGATCTCAAAATGGCGGTGCAGGCTCGAAGGGCCGAATGGTCTACTTCTGCACCTATTGTCTATTGTCTATATTTGCTGTACTGATGGAAGTAACGTATCTGCATACTTCAGTCTTTGACAATAAATGCTGTAGATAAAATCAAATTATATATTAAGTACCTGCCTCTGTACAATATTTACCTACTCATTTATTATTCCTATATATGCTGATTTTTAAAAAACTAGTTCTGAAAGAATGTGACTATGCTGAGAACGCTATGGAACCTTTGAGCCTTTGATATTTTGAGCTGCTCTCTAAATGTCAAACTGACTTTATGAGTGTAAGGTGAGGCCAGCATAATGTGAGGGCAGGAAGGGAATGAGAGTGAAAGGACAGAGATGATAACTCTCAGCCCGTTGTGACATCATTTCCCACGTCAAACATCTTTTGGACACAGAATGAAAATCAACACTACTGCAGATACTGAAATTCTGAAAAAAAGGGGAACATAGTGAAAAGCATTCGGCGGGTCTGACAGCATCTGTGGAAAGATATTAAAAAAATGAGTAAAGCCTTCCCCACTATTGAACCCATCTACATGAAGCATTGACACATCATTATGGAAGACTCAACCCCCGCCCCTGCCGCCACCCAGGACACACTCTCTTCTCGCTGCTGCCATCAGGAAGAAGGTACAGGAGCCTCAGGACTCACACCACCAGCTTCAGGAACAGTTATTACCCTGCAGCCTTCAGGCTCTTGAATCAGAGGGGATAACTTCACTCAACTTCACTTGTTCCATCATCGAAATGTTCCCAGAACCTATGGACACACTTTCAAGGACTCTTCATCTCATGTTCTCGATATTTTTTGCTTATTTATTTATTATTCTCATTTCTTTCTTTCTGCATTTGCACAATTTGTTGTCCTTGCACACTGGTTGAATGTGCAAGTTGTTGCAATCTTTCATTGACTCTATTATTATGCATATTATATATTTATTATATATATTCTATTATTATATTTTTTTCTATTATGCCTGCAAGAAAATGAATCTCGGGGTTGTATATGGTGACATTTATGTACTTTGAACTTTGAATTAATATTTCATATGAAGGGGCTCTACATCAGACTCGAGAGAGCAATATGTTAGTCTAGCAGTGAAGTGTTACCCCCATGTTTCTCTCTCATACGTCTGGTGAAGGATCCCTCACTTGAAATGTTAATTACTGCTCATTCCACAGATGCTGCATGATCTGCTTAGTTTTTCCAGCAAATTCTTCTAGCATGTTGGCTCAGTTTTCCTTATCAATGTCGCGTACGTCCAGCCGGCCATTCAGGTCCCACCATTAACTAAAAAATAGAAAGGAACTAATGCTCTGGTGACTGCCACCATTAAACCATTTGACTCAATGTGGCACAAACTTTCCCTTTGTTCTTCTTGGTCCTCCCCGGCCTTCTCTCCTGCTGAATGCTAACTCACAGCTTGGTCAGAATGGACCCTCTGGGCCAAAGACTCTGTTTCCTCATTGTAGGATTCTAAGATCTTTCTTTCCTAGTTCTGATAAAGGCTTGTGCACCTGAAACATGACTTTCTCCTTTTTCACAGATGAAGCCTAGCCTGCTACGTTTTTCCAATGCGTTGTACTCTATTTAATATAATTTTTATACTCACACTGCCCCGACTATTATTACAGGTCCTTGGAGGCTTCTCTTTTTAAAAAAATGTCCTTGATCAATCTAAGCATAAGAAGCACTATTCTAAACCCTTAATATAAAAGCAAGATCACAATGCATATCTACATAATTCTTCAAGCCTACTTTGACATTTATATGCATTCGTTATGTTTATGATCCTATGCAACCCTTAGACCCGAAATTCCTCTGCTGCATTGTGTCATTACCTTTCTAGAGGGAACTCTTAAAGGAATCACAACACCTTAAGTGCAGTATGTGGGCCTCATCAGTTTTCTGCAGCAATTTTATTCCTTTAACCTTTCATAGACCCCTTGTCCATGTTCAAAGTAATGAAGACCCACAGGAACAGGACTGGCCTACTTAGCTATCCTGATAATCAGTTGCTGATTGGTGACTTGAGTTCTGTATATCCTTCAACACTTTGGCACAGGACTGCGCCAAATGAAAATCCATTTCTAACCTCCCTTCCTCAGATGTTTAAGCATTTCTCCCCCCTTCACATCCTCAGCACCTTCAAGAGGACCGCAATTTTGTCATAGGGCTTGAAGGCTTACGTGCCTCAGTAACTCGGAGAGCTATGTTGGCTGGAGTCAGGACCTTGTGCTGTAACTCTTGGTAGGGTCACCCCCCAAACAGCTCAAAGGGGAGGGGTCCACTGGTCCTCCAGGGTTCAGGGGTTCAGCTCAGGGCCAGCAACCCTGACTGGTCAAAAACAATTATTAAGGGAACAGCGATGAAGAATACTTTCATTGAAGAGGACCTTCATTGCTGCCCTACACACCCGCGGCATAAAGGACAGTAAGTAAGTACATCCTTAATAGCTAGCAAAATTTAAAGACAAGCATAAACATTACTGTCTGATCATAACAAAAGCAAAATGCTAAGGATGCTGTAAACCTAAATATAAGCAAAAATTTATTGGAAACATTCCGCAGGTCAGGCAGTAACTCTAGATTGAAGAAACTGATTTAATATTTAAGAAAACTTACCTTTCATCAGAATCCCATGTGTAATAGAATCCATTACACGTCTCACTTCAAGATTTATTGGGCAGCATAGAGGAAGGAACAGTAGCTTCCAAACCAACATGGGGAGTCAGAGATCAAGTGCAAAGCCGTTTGCAAGATGCAGAGGAGTGCCCTCGCTCAGAAACCTTTGAATCAGCAGATCATCTTAAGACTCCAAATCATTAATTTCTGTGTACCAGTAAAATAAAGGGATGCACCAGTAGAATAAAGGGATGTGGAGATTGAATAAAGTGGAAAGTTAGAAAATCCTTGTCCTCGCCATTCTACCAACCAACAGTGTTGCTGTCACCAGCACCACATTGGCAGATTTGGAACTGGAGTCCAAGACTAACCATCAATGTATTTCAAGAAAGGCATTAACACTTGTGGAACTCTAATGTATGAAAATAAACACACCTCTGCTACTCCCTTCTTTCTTGCTACAAGGCCAACTTGCCGTCCATGGTCTTGTTGAATGATGGAGCAGGCTTGACGGGTTATGAGGTCAAATTCAGAGCTAACTCCTCAATGGTCAATGAGAACTCACCTCTCTGCTGGCGGTTGAGTTTTCTAGGGCAAGTTTTTGTTTATTGGAGATAACTTACACCGAACCCTGTTTAACGGAATGAATAAACGTAAAATTCCTAATTCCCAGGGATCGTTAATGAAACTAGTAAAGGCGCCTACACTTGTCTAGGCACCCAGACAGATCTAAAGCATATCTCACTGAACAGATAGCTAGATTTAATTTGCATGGTATTAATCATGATTCTGAGCAAACAATAGTTAGCCTCTTCATAGCGGTTATACAGTGGGGCATCTGCATATTAGTTAAGAAGACTAACCTAAACACACTCAAGTTGTAATCCACCTAATCCCTTAGCATTAAGGTAGTCCAAGTCAATATTAGGGAAGTTAAAAACTCCCGTTATTAAAAACCTATCATTCCATCTGCAATCTTGCTTCACATTTGCTTCTCTAATTTCCACAGACCATTGGACATCCTATCCTATAACCCCATCAAAGTGGTTCCCCCATTTTCCATTTCTCTGTTCTATCCATTTTGCCTTGCTGGATGCTCAGAAGTTCAAAGTAAATTTATTGTCTAAGTACATATATGTTACAATATATTCTTCATGTGCTGTGTTATACGACGTGGGTGATCATGGTCTGTGTCCATGATTGTTCTTGACAATTTTTTCTACAGAAGCGGTTTGCCATTACCTTCTTCTGGGCAGTGTCTTTTACAAGGCAGGTGACACCGGATTTTATCAATACTGCAGAGACTGTCTGCCTGGCGACAGTGGTCACATAACCAGGACTTGTGATGTGCACCAGTTGCTGATACAACCGTCCACCACCTGCGCCCATGGCTTCATGTGGCCCTGTTCGGGGGGCTAAGCAGGTACTGCACTTCACCCAAGGGTAACCTGCAGGGTAGCGGAGGGAAGGAGTGCCCTACACCTCCTTTGTAGAGAGATATTTTCATCCCGCCACCTTTATACAACCCTGACAAGAATCTGTACGTAAAGAGGAAAAGACTGACAAGCACCAAGGACAGAAAAGACAAACTGTGGAAATAGCAAATAACACTGAGAACGTGAAAGTGAATGTGTAGGTCGTACAATCAGTTCAGAGTAGTCATGGAAGAAGTTCCCCATGCTGGTTTAGGAGCCTGATGGTTGTAGGGTAATAACTCTTCCTGAGCTGATGGTGTGGTATCTAAAGTTTCTTTACCTCCTGCTCGATAGTAGTAGTGAGAAGAGGGCATGTTCAGGGTGGTGGGGGAGTCCCCCCTTTGCCAACCCCTGGGATATTCTTGCGAAGTACTGCTGTGATGTTGTCCCCAGAAAATAATTCATCTCCTGTTCCTCTCTTACTTCGATCTCTGTCGCAGCAGAAGCATCTGTACCTTGGAAGATTGAGCAGACAGTCATTCCCATGTTTCTGTAAGGGCTGCAATATCACACCTTCTGAGTTCACCTGTTTGCTGTTAATGTTCCTTATCCATTCCTCTCTGGACTGCCCACTGGATTTGCTTGCTGTAACCTCTGTATTTGCCTCAATTTTCTCATCTGATACACTACTACTTTGGGTTCCACCTCCTTACCAGAAAGTCCTAAGGACTTCCTCAGGGGCACAATTGAGAGCATCCTGACTGGCTGAATCACTGCCTGGTATGGGAACTGTACTTCCCTCAATCGCAGGACTCTGCAGAGAGTGCTGCGGACTCTCTGTAGATGTGAACTTGCCACTATTCAGGGTATTTACAGTGACAGGTGTGTAAAAAGGGCCTGAAGGATCATTGGGGACCCAAGTCACCCCAACCACAAACTGTCCATCTGCTACCATCTGGGAAACAGTATCGCAGCATAAAAGCCAGGACCAACAGGCTCCGGGACAGCTTCTTCCACCAGGCCATCAGACTGATTAATTCGCGCTGACACAATTGTATTTCTAAGCTATATTGACTGTTCTGCTGTACATCTTACTGTACATACTATTTATTACAAATGACTATAAATTGCACATTGCACAGTCAGACGGAGACGTAACGTAAAGATTTTTAACCTCGTGTATGTGAAGGATGTAATAAATAAAGTCAATTCAATTCCTCCAGAATTATACTAGCAAACCTCCCCACAATGATATTGGTTCCCTTCCACTTAAGCTGCAACCCTTTATTCTTATACAGGTCACCTCTGCCCCAGACAAGATCCCAGTGATCTAAGAAACTGAATCCCTGCACCAGTCCTTCAGCTGTTCATTCATCTGCATTATTCTCCAAGTCCTACCTTCAGTAGTATGTGGCATAAGGAGTAATTCTGGTAGTACAGGTCCTGCTTTTAACCTCCTTCACCTCTCATCTCTTTTCCTGCCCGTGGCATTGGTACAAATATGGGCCATGATCTCTGGCTGCTCATCCTGCCCTGTGCTTGCTTAGTGGCATCTCTGACCCTGGCACCAGGGAGCAGGAAATAGTGCCACTACCATTGCCTTCCTTAAAGAAACCACCCACCCCTAAACTTCATTCAAAACAATATACTTACTAGAGAGGATAATAGACAGAGGGGACTCCTGTACTATTCGTGTTATCCACACTGGCCATTTTCCATTTGTGTGTCTGAACCAGCAGTGTGGCCATCTCCCTGAAACTTATTTATACAGTATATTTAACCCTTTCTGCCTCCTCTATGCTGCACCGACTGAGCCATGGAGACTGAGAGGAGCAGCAGCTGGACATACTTCCTGCAAGTATCGACAGAGCCTCTAATGCACAGGAATTCAAGACGCTGCAGAGAACTGTAGGCTTAGGTGTCACAATCACGGACTCTTCGTGGCCCCACAGGCGAGCCAGTTTGGCAATGGTGCTCGTGAATATGCACATTCCAGCTAATTACTGCTTCATTATGGTGGCATTTAACTCCCTTCTTTTCATTGTAGTCTTGTCAGACTTGAGCAAGCCACAGCATTCGCTCCCTGATTACCTTCATTCTTGTCTCAGAAACAGGACTACTGTTTCAACTGATGCTGGAAAGGAGCAGATTTCATTTAGATGTTGCTTTCAGTGGCGGTGTTGGCATTTTACTTCCAGTTTGAGAGTTTTAGCTAATGGCCCTGTCGGTCTGGCATTTATTGTTTTCTTTTCCCTTAAAATTCTGGAAAGATCACGTTTAAGCATGTGAAATGTCGACCCACTTCAGTCTCTCTCCCCCTTCTCTCTCTCTGTCTCTCCCTCTCTCTCTCCTTCTCTCTCTCTCACTCTCTCTCTCCCTCTCTCTTTCTCTCCCCGTTCCCCTCTCTCTCTCCCCCCTCTCCCCCTCTCTCTCCCCTCTCTCTCTCTCTCCCTCTCCCTCTCTCTCTCCCATTCTCTCTCCCTCTCTCTCCCCCTTCTCTCTCTCACTCTCTCTCTCTCCCCCCTTCTCTCTCTCACTCTCTCTCTCCCTCCCTCTCTCCCTCTCCCTCTCCCTCTCCCTCTCCCCCTCTCCCTCTCCCTCTCTCCCTCTCCCTCTCCCTCTCTCCCTCTCCCTCTCTCTCTCTCTCTCTCTCTCTCTCTCCCCCTCTCTCTCTCCGCACTTGGGCTATATCCAAATGTTCTGACATTAGACAGTTCCATCACAGTCGCAGCCTTACCCACCATCGAGTACATATTCATGAAGACAGCATTGATGACTAAAGACCCTCAACCATCCAGGACTTGTCCTCTTCTCATTACTACCATCAGAGAGGAAATACAGGAGCCTGAAGACCCACACTCATGTTTTCAAGAACAGCTTCTTTCCCCTCTGCTGTCAGAGTTTTGATTGGTCCATGAAACCATGAACACCACTTTGCTATTTGTCTTTCGCTCTATTTATTTTTGTAACTTATAATAACTTTTATGTCTTACACCGTACTGTGGCCACAAAACAAGATGTTTCATGACATACGCCAGTGCTAATAAACCTGATTCTGATTTGACTTCTCTCTGAACTCCCACATTTAACAGGAAGTGCATACCACTTGAAGTTTTTTAAAGTCAGTCGTAACTTAAGTGATCTGCATTTCCTGTTAAGTGTAGATCAGAGATAAGTCAACAAAACCTGAACTTACTGTGGTGAACTAGATATACCTGTCTGACTGCTCCTGTGGCTCCTCCCAAGACCCTGCTGACTACCCCTGTGGCTCCTCCCACAGACCCCTGTATAAAGGCGACTGTGGCCTGCTGCTCTCCCTCATTTTCCCCAGGATGTAGTGTTGTTCTTCAGTCAATAAAAGCCGATATCTCACTTCCTAAGTCTCGGCATGAGTTATTGATGGTGCATCACTTACTATACCTTGTTACTGCTCAGACCCCAGCTAAAGCCTCACTTATCAATGCCTCTACACTTAGTCCTCAAGCCCAGCACTTCAACCTTAAGGCTGCCCATCTCAAGTTATTCATCCCTTACTGAATCTCCATCACATCGTGCATGACATTGGAGGCTGTGAGCCACAGTTTGATGGTGTATTTTTGGGCTGATTGAACGATCTGGCGCTTTGCTGTCTCTGAGAAGGTTCGGGAGGTGAGAGGCCTTGAGGCCATGATTGACTCAATTTCTGGCTGATCTTGCCTACTAAAGTATCGAGGAAGATGGAGAACATCGAGGTGAATGCGGAGGGTGAGCGAGTGTACAGCGCCGTCTACCAGCCTCTCACTCGCTGTTGCCGGAGGGAAGTGTCTGCGTGTGATGGTTTCTCTCTCCTCTTACTCACTGCTCTCAAAGGAAGGTCTCTGCCTTGCCTTTAAGTAGTCTCCCCCCTCCCTCAATGCTGTCGGAGGATAATACTGAAGTTCTGGGTCTGCAATTCCAGGTCTCTGCTTTTCCTGTTGCTATTTTGGGTGACTTCGAATCGGGACGGCCTACAGATAATGAACTCTATACTGAAATTAATACAGACTCATTCAATTTTGTGTCTTCGCTCGCTTTTTCTTGATACCATTTGCGTGATTAGTACTTTGCAAGTGGGAGCGGAGAAACTGATGTTTTTGTTCGCGATTTGTTTTTTGTGTGGGGGGGGGTGTTTTTTCTTTGAAATGGTTCCATGGTGTTCTTTGTCTCATGACTGTCTGCAGGAAGACAAATCTCATGGTTGTATACTGCATGCGTACTTTGATAATAAATGTACTTTGAATCCTTTGCTGAGACTCATCACTTTCCCTGGTGAAGCCAAATGGAACCACCCGTTTAGCTCCTCACTCATGCGCTCTTTGAAGAGATTTCTTTTTTTTTGGTCTCCTACAACATTTTTCCCATCCAGGCAATGACCTTGGCTTCTTCTCTGTGTTTGCTGCCACTGGGTTAGTCCTGTTGTGTCTTTCCACCCCTTTGAGTCCCCCTCGGTGTATTTCAGTAATCTGCCTTGTTCTCATTTGAGTTAGCAATCTGACATCTGTGAGTTGCTCTCCTTTCTCTCTATAGAGTCTTGGCTCTGATCCCGGCCCTCATGGGCTAGGTACCTAGACTATTTGAAATATTTCTACTTTAAAGGCTTTGCTCTGAGTTACATTCTTCTCTGCCGACTCTTAACTTAAATTTACTCAAATATGTTCTCATCCCATTGGAACTGGTGTTTCTCCAAGTAACCACTTTTACTGCTGTGATCTAGATCCTATCTTACAGCCATTCTAAGCACTTTGCTTGTTTAGATGTTGTCCTACAGATACCCGTTCCACTTGGCCTCAGAGCTAGCTTCAATATCACTGGCCTTGACTGAGCCAAGCGCAAACTGATCAAGAGGCAACCTTTCAAACTCGCCGTTCGGTGACGGCCCAAGTGCAGAGGGAGAGACACAGAAGCGGAATGAAAAGCTGGCCGAGTTTTAATAAGAACAGACGCTGAGGTCTGCGTGTTGCAGCGCTGGGACAGTGGTTAAGCATGGCTTTAGTTCTGAGAATGCTTGATCGGTTTCACTTGTCCATAGGCATCTTGCAGCGGTCTTCTTGGTGGATAGCGGATATTCACTGAGAGGGGCCAGTAATCACTGTAGGGATGGAGCTTGCTCACAAAAAGGAAGCCCGTTCCTGCTGACGAAGTTTACAGATGGATAAATCCTAAGGCCAATGCTTCCTTGATGTACTCTTTCCCTGAGGAGTAGTACTGGGTAAGAGGTTCAGATCCCAATACTACCAAGAGAATCGGGGCATTAGTGGCTGAGGCTGATGAGACTGCCATCTGTCCAGTAAGTTTCAGCTTGGCCTGGGCTTGCCACTCTGAGGTAAGTTGTCGCATGTCTTTAAGCGACTCCTGCCAACCCAGCCTCCACTGACTCTAACTTCTCCTCCAGCTGACCAGCAAAATTCAAGGGCAAGGTCAGCTGTTCTTTCTCCACCAGGACAATTCGGATGGTCGAGTCTTGCTGGCACAGTGTTCAGTGATGGCCCAGGTGCAGAGGGAGAGACACAAGTGGAATGAACATTTCACTGAGTGTGAACGAGAACAAAAGGAAAATAACAATTGCTGGACCAATAGAGCTGCTAACGGCAGTAAAACTCAAGCTAAAATCTAACACCATCACTGTGGCTCAGAAGCAATAATTTAATATAAAATTAATACTGCTCCTTGACAGAGTCAATCTAAATTGTGATCTTTCTGGAGCATGCACTGAGGTAGGCAGGGAGCGTTGCCATCACTGTGTTTTGGTTAAAACCCGACAAGCCTGATACCAAAGGAAGGGAGTTAAGCACAATCACAAGGAAACCCTAATTGGCTGGAACGTTCATACTCCTGAGCTTGATTGTCGACCCTTTTCTGTTGTCCTCCTGCGAGGGCACACAGACTTAGCAGTAGAGTCTGTGCTTGTGACAAATGCAATTCTCTTGTCCCCTAATTACTATCTCTGTATTTGGGTAGCGGAATTCCCCCGTTTTCACAGTCTATGACTCTTTCACAGATTTCTACAATTTTCTGCAGATTTACCAAAAATTACCCACACTAAGTAAAACTCAAATAATCTACTATCTGACCATTCTGATAGTTTGGGGTCTAGCTCACTGAGTGCTATTTGCAATTTTGCCCACTTTGGGTCCCAGTTTCTGGACTGTTCATCGACTGATTCCTGTGGTTCCTGGCTCAGCTTACCCAGTTTCAGTACACTTTGACCATTCCCCAGGGCATGGGTTCCAGCACTTCCTGTCTATTCACTGGGGCAACAACATGACTCTCAAGATTAAAGGTTAAAGAGATGATTGTGGATTTCAGGAAGGTGCACGGTGACCACTCTCTACTGCAAATCAATGACTTCTCTGTAGAGAGAATCAAGAGCACCAAATTTCTTGGCATGCACATTACTGATGGTCTCACTTAGTCCCTCGTGCTGCCTCTCTAGCCAATCTCCACTTCCTGAGGAAATTGAGGTAAATGAGGCTCCTCCACCACCCAACCGCTCTCACCACTTTCTACCAGAGCACCGTCGAGCATGTCCTGACCAGCTGCATCACCATCTGGCATGGGAATGACAATGCATCAGATTGCAAGACCCTGCAACAGATAGTGAGGAATGCTGAAAACGTCACTGGGATCAAGCTGGATTGCATTCATCTATGGCTGCACTAGGGTGTGAAGAACTGTTGTATTCTTGTTTTTGCAGAAACATGGCGTCAGAGCAACATTCCATTGTTGTGTACCTTTCAGCTAGGTCTTCTAATATACAGTAACAAACTACAACAGATTCAGAGTGAATCAAATTATAAGCATATTTATAACTTGCAAGGGAAGGTCCACCTCCATACGCTAAGTTGGTAGTTAGCTTCAATCTTACGGCTCAGAAAAAGTCATTTTTATACTTTTACAGGGACCAGTAATTCATCAACTTCATGTCTTTGAGATCATTCTATCCCATAATTGCATTCCTTCCTTATCTGGATCCATGGCTCTGTTCTTCAGTCAGTCTTTTTGTCTTTTGAGGCTTCTCCCCCCTCCCCCCCCGCCACCTTCATAACACCTCTGTCCTGTTTCTCTCTGTTGTCAAACCATTCTCTGTCATAAACACACACGCACTTCTTGTAAGCCTCTATCCAAACCAGCAAAGCACCTTGGGATCACACAGGTTCCATTTGTCACATTACTTTTTACAAAAATGATAAATTCATAAAGACTACAAGATAACAGATATATTTTCACACCATTCACCACCAATCTTCAGGCCACGATATTCAGGGACTCGGGCTATCTGATTTACTTTTTTTGTCACTGTGTTTTACTGCTATTGTAAATATAGATGCTATCTGTACCTTGAGCTGTGTGTGACTATTGGTACTGTGTTTTGCACCTTAGCCTCAGAGAAATGCTGTTTCATTTGGTTGTATTCATGTGAATGATTTAATGAGAATTAAACTTGAACTTGAATAGCAGAGTAGTTCCATTAGTGAAATGACATCCCTATAGTTCTTAATGCAAAAGAAATTTGTTCTATCCACAATGCTGTCTCCCTCCACTGAAATCTTCTTGTTAATCAATAATACTGCTCACCCTCTTCCTTTTCGCTATCTTTAATGAACACCCTGTACCCAGTAATATTTTGAAACCATCCCTGCCCTTTTGCGGCCAAGTCTTGCCTCATTGTGCCCGAAGTTCATTGATGTTGTTTGATAAGCTTTTAGGTTTTACATACAGGCACTTAAACAAGGTCCCTGCTGTTTTCACTCACTATGTTCATGCACTGACGAGAGAGAGGTTGCTGTATTAGTCCTGAGAGTACGAGCTAAACTCACAATGGAAAGTTGTCTTGATTTGTCAAGTCTTAATCAGCTTTTTAAAAATGAGATTAAGTATTCATTTTCACTGAAAATTAATTAATACAGTGTACATTCTATTTTAAACTTTAATTGTTGCTGTTAATCTTTTCAAAATATAATACATTAACCTTTACATACTGTTTGGGTCAAATTTGACCCGTTTTGACATTTGACACCAGTAAAAACACCCTAAATGCCATTTTTTAAGCCGAAAATTGATAACTTTTCCTAAAGTGACCCAAAATGTGCAAAAATGAAAATATTTTAAAATTTTATACTTTTGTACGGGTGCTACAAATTTTTGTACATTGAGACTGTTCTGGGTCAAATTTGACCCGATTTCAGATCTCTGAAACATTAATTAAGGATTAAGCACCATTTATTAGCGTCAGATAGGCTATTTATACATTCTAAATAGATCTGTGGTTCAAAATTTGGTATAGATACTTGTTATGAGGGGATTCTTGGGCCGGGTCAAAATTGACCTGGACTGTACTGTGAAGGTATAGAATGTGAACAGGTTGCCTGGGTTAAAGTTATTTAATTTTCCTTTTCTTTTTCTTGCTTCACTTTATTTCTCTTTCTGTGGACCATTTCCTATTGAATTCCCCTTACCCCAGCTGACATTTCACTTCCATTCCTTGTGGCTGTTTACTTTTCATTCTGACAGGCTCAGAAAATACCTGTTGTTTGCCTTGACATTCAGATTGTGAATGCTTGGTGTTGACATATCATCTATTGGCTCATATGCTCAGCATCCAGCTACCCAAAAACATTAAAGACATAAATGCGAAAGGACATCAAAAGCTATTGGCAACAAGATTAGATTCACCGTTGAGACAAAAACTAGGTCAACATTTCCCCCAGTGTTGGTTTAAAACTGTTCAGAGCAAAATATACATAAATTTGGTTTTGATCACCATCCATTAAACAAAGGCTAAATATTTCTTTCTGAAATGTTCAGGTCTAATCTTTTGATTGACATGGCACTGTTTCTATTCTTAGAGTAATAGTGCTCAATCCTTTCAGCTGGGCTCTTTGTGACATGTGAAAGTTATTTTAACAAAGGCATGCTATTGTTAAAACCGGCAAACCGGCAAAAAGCAGACGAGCTAGAGTGTTAACCAATCTTCAAGAATCCCGAGAATCTTCGAGAATCAGTTCACACCCGTAAATCCTCCCCAGCTCCAGGCTTGACGTTAATGACCTTGAGAATTATTTTATTTCAGATCTCTGGCACCTGTAGTTTTTATGTTTGGGTCTAAACTTCGGGGATGTGATAGAGGCCAGAATTGGGAGCGGACAGCAATCTGTAGGGCTAAAGGAGGTTACAAACACAGGAAGAAGGAGAAGCTTTAAAACTAGGCTGCAAATTAAAATATAGATGTGTCTCAAAAATCAGATATTGATGTCGGTGAACAAGGTCAGTGAAAGGTATTAGGACAAATGCACAGTTTTGGTTGAACTTAAATTGTTTTTTGCTATAAAATCTTAAATGCGCATTCATTATTAGAATTTTGGCTGCTACACAACTCATTTGCATTTTGAACACCAAGGATTAGCTTCCTTATATTGTTATTAGTGGAAAGCATTCTAACTGGCCTCATCACCATCTGGTATGGGTGTGGGGGGGGAGGCGCTATGGAACAGGATCGAAGTACAGTAAGCTGAGGCAGTTTACTGTAGCTCCATAGTATCCAGGGTATCTTCAAAAGGCAATGAATGCCTCAGAAAGGTGGCGTCCATCATTAAGGACCCCCATCACCCAGTACAAACAAGCTGGAGGAACTCAGCAGGTCGGGCAGCATCCGTGAAAACAAGGATGAGTTTCGGGCCGAGACCCTTCGTGTTTGTACGTGCTGATTTGACTACAGCATCTGCAGTGTACTTTGTGTTCCCCATTACCCGAGACATGCCCTCTTCTCATTGCTACCAGCAGGAAGGAGGTACAGGAGCCTGAAGGCATACACTCAGCGATTCAGGAACAGCTTCTTCACCTCTACCATCAGATTTCTGAATGGACATTGAACCCATCAACACTACCTCACTACATTTTAATTTCTATTTTTGCATTACTTTTTAAAGTTAACTATTATATATATATATTTACTGTAATTCACAGTTTTTTCGCTATTACAATGTATTGCATTGTACTGCTGCCGCAAAGTCAATAAATTTCACATCATATGCCGGTGATATTAAACCTGATTCTGATTCTAACTTGCTGTCTTTTGAAGAATGATATCTCACTGCAGATGCTGCTGTATTCCTTTTCTACCAATGGCACCTCATTGGATGTGGGTCTCCACCAATAATCGCTCTATATTGCCTTCATGCTCAAAAGGATAAGGCGATTGGACAGGTCATGTGAAAGCAGCATTCTGATTGGAGCAGTCTCCTGTCCAAGTGGAGTGACAATTGCAAATTTCCCACTGGCCTCTGGGTCTGTTTATCCTTGACAAACAGGCCTGGTCAAAATCCACCACCTCTGCCCTTTATTCAGCCCTACCTACAAGGGAACTTGTCCTATTTATAATATCTGCTTTTTCAGGCTGGATTGATATGTAGGCCAGAGAGCTGGGAAAATCAGGAAATATACGATGTTGGAATTTGACTAGAAATGCAGATCCTTGTACAATTCTCCTGATGGAAGCCACTGGAAATTAAAACGAGGAAGAGATATAAAATAAACTGCCACTGTTGTCTGCTTTATGCTCCATTTCACAAATGTTCAATCCAGCCCCCAAAGTAAATTTGATGTAAATCAGCAGAAGTAATAGTACTAGGGATAATGGTAGGGTTCTGTTCCTGTCAACTCTTTGTAAGTTGAACAGTTTGTGAGTTAAAAATTTAGTCACAAACCAAGTTCCCATATGGCAGAAGAAACCAATCCATCCCATAGGTCTCCCTAAAGCTCATAAGATATAGGAGCAGAATTAGGCCATTTGACTTATGGCTGATCCATTTTCCCTCTCAGCCCCAACCCCCTGCCTCCTCCCCGTAACCCTTCAGGCTTCTTAAACTCTACCTCCAACCTTTGTTAATCTTCTTATGTTTCTAAGACTCAAGTTTCGATCAATAATAAGACTCTAAGACATAGGAGCAGAATTGGGCCATTTGGCCTATCAAGTCTGCCCAGTCATTTCATCATGCCTGATCCTTTTCCCTCTCAACTCTATTCTCCTGCCTCCTCCTCATAACCTTTTACGCCCAGACTAATCAAGATTCTATCAACCTCTACCTTAAATATACCCAATGACTTGGCCTCCACAGCCGCCTGTGACAAAGAATTCCACAGATTCACCACCCACTCTCTGGCTAAAGAAATTCCTCCTCATCACCATTTAAGAGGACACTCCTCTACTCTGAGGCTGTGTCCTCAGGTCTTAGACTCCCCCCACTATAGGAAACATCCTTTCCACATACACCCCATCAATCTATATGCAGAGGTTATACAGCAATGGACTCTTGTGAGTTAGTGGTGGAGAGGAGGGCACTAAACAAACTGTTATCCATTATGGACAATCAGGCACATCCTCTCCAAGACCCACTGAATAAGCAGCAGAGCCCCCTTTCAAACAGACTCATTCA
This sequence comes from Hemitrygon akajei, assembly GCF_048418815.1. Classification (NCBI taxonomy): domain Eukaryota; kingdom Metazoa; phylum Chordata; class Chondrichthyes; order Myliobatiformes; family Dasyatidae; genus Hemitrygon; species Hemitrygon akajei. The sequence goes on from NC_133154.1 coordinate 19,639,975, forward strand.
GCTCCACTGTCACAAGGATCGTTACAGAAAATCTTTCCTACCAAATACAATAAGCATACAGTATGCAACAGTTCATCTCTGTGTGACAGGATAGCACACATAATCGTACAATAGTCACTGATTTATTATTTCATACATTATTATTGAACTTTATTGTGCATTGGTAAATTATTGTTGTGTATATTATTATTCTGTACTTCACTATGATGGCGCGTGGCCTAGTGAATAAGGCATCGGTCTAGTGATCTGAAGGTCACTGGTTCGAGCCTCAGCTGGGGCAGCGTGTTTGTGTCCTTGAAGAAGGCACTTAACCACAGATTGCTCTGAAACGTCACTGGTGCCAAGCTGCTTGGGTCCTAGTGCCCTTCCCTTGGACAACATCGGTGGTGTGGAGTGGGGAAGGCCTGCAGCTTGGGCAACTGCCGGTCTCCCATACAACCCTGCCCAGGCGCAAATCCATGGTCTCACGAGACTAACAGATGCCTATTATTACTTTACTATCAGTTAATATTATTATATTTATTATTATTTATTATTATTATTGCTAAGTGTGTTTTTAAATGCTGCTACTGTAATGAAATAATTTCCCACTCAGGATCAATAAAGTACTTCTTCTTCTTCCTCATATTATTATTCATTTGGACGGACCTGGGTCGACCCACTCCTTCCCACCTCATATAGTTCCTCTAAGCAGTCCTCATCAGATCAGGCAGCATCTATGGAGGGAAATGGACTGGCGATGTTTTAGGTCAAGACATTTCATCGGAACTGAAAGGTAGAGGGGAGGTAGCAAGTAGAAAAAGGTGGAGAGAAGGTGGGGGTCAGGAACTGACAGGTGGATCTAGTATAAGGGAAGGGAATGTGGGAATAGCACCAGTATGGCTGTGAGAGATGGAAAATGACAAAGAGCTGAGCATGATGAAATGGGTAGGAGAGGAAGATGGAGCATGGAATAAATGGAAAGGGCAGATGTGAGTAGGGGAGAGGGGGAATGGTGGGAGAAGTGCGTGAGGAATTGGAAAATGGCTTAGGAGGGCGAGACAGTGATCAGGGCCGGTAAGAAGGAGATAGAAAAGGGACAGAGAGGGAACACATTACCTGAAATTGAAGAATTCTGCGATGCCTTTGGCTTGTGGACAACCCAGCCAGAATGCAAAGTGCTGTCCCTCCAGTTCGTGTTCAGCCTCACCCTGGCAGCGGAGGAGGCCGAGAATAGAGAGGTCAGTGTGGGAACGGGAAGTGGAAGGAAAACGATTAGTAATTGAGTGCCGGTGTTCGGCAAAGTCTGCGCTTGATCTCACACTAATGCAATAAAGCATTCTGGAGGAGATGCAGGGGAATGTCTGCCTCACCCGGGAGAGCTGTGGGGCCCTGGATGGTGCGGAGGGATGTGGTGTTACACCTCCTATGGTTGCAGGGGAGGATGCCTGGTGGTCAGTAGACAGGGAAGCATGAGTGAACAAGGAGATAGTGAGAGAGTGGTCTCTACTGAAAATGGAGAGGAATGGTAGGCAGAAGAAGATGCCGCTGGTGGTGAGGTCACACCAGCTGGCGGAGATGTTGAAGAATGTTGTGCTGGATGCATCAGCTGGTTGGGTGGAAAGTTAGGAATGAGGAGACTCTAGCCACGTTCTGTCTGTGGGGGGGGGGGGGTGAGGTAAGAGCAGAAATGCAGGAAATAAAGGAGGTGAGGGGGAGGACTCGTTCAGTAGAGGATGGGACAAAAATTTTCCAAAAAGGGAGGTCATCTTGGAGGTTCTGGAGCTGAGGTTTTCATCTTGAGAACTGATGGAGAAGAGATGGAAAATTAGAGAAATGAGTGGGGTCCTTACAAGATACGGAGAGGTTGGAGGTGTGGTCCAGGTACAGTGCTGTGCAACAGTCTTAGGCACATATATATAGCAAAGGTACCTAAGACTTTTGTAGTAATTTTATGTATCGCTCTGTACTGCTGCCACCAAAGCAAAACAAATTTCATGACATATGTGAGTGATGATAAACCAGATTCTGATATGGGTCTCTTTTGTGGACAGAAAGGACGAGGGAAATCATGGTTGGGAAAAGGGGAAGAGAAAGGGAAAGGGAGGGAATGAGAAGCACCAGAGAGACATTCTGTAATGATCACTAAACTAATTATTTGGAATCAAATGGCCTTGCCTGGTGTCTAAGGGCTGGGTACGTCTGCACCTGCACCACCCCCTGCCCCCTGGCACTCCTTCACTGCCACCTGCCCCACACCCCTCCCATGGCACTCCACCCTCATCATTCCCAACATCCTTTGCTCCCGCCAGATTAACAAACGCTCTCCGCTCCATGTTGATTAACACAGTACTGTACAAAAGTCTTGGCGCCCTAGCTATATATATGTCCCCAAGACATTTGTACAGTACTGTGTTAGTCAACGTGGAGCGGAGAGCAATTTGGTTAATCTGGCGGGAGCAAAGGATGTGGGAATCAGTGGGTTTATAGCAAATGTCAGTGGATGGTTTGTCTCGTGAGATGGAAGCAGAAAGATCAAGAAAGGAGAGAGAGGATTTCGGAAATGTTCCATAAATGTGGGAATTTGAAGGGGTGCACCAGTTCCGGAGGCAACGTCGATGGAGCAGAGAAAGAGTTGGGGTCTGGTGCTAGAGTAATCTCAAGGGTTAGGTGCAATCCTCACTAAACATTCGCTGTAGCGTTGATCCCACTGAAGGAAGAGACTTCAAGTGCAAATCTCAACACAGCTTGCAACATAATCACTGCGTAGACTGAGGCTATAGCTAAGATTCAGACTTGTTCTGTACGTTTGCAAATAGATCCCACTGTGAAAACCTGCAACAAATGGCCTTTGAATAATTCCAAAGCCTTATGCTGACATTTAGCAGACACTTGTTTATTGCCCGATAAATGAAAATCCTGCTTTATGAGAAAGAAAATGAAGCTTAATGTTCAAAATGTTTCACTCAGAACCACAGATCCTCCAGTACATTACAGATTTTTATGAGACCAACATTCTCCCTGGAACCAATGATCTCTCCAGCTATTTAAATTGATCCTTTTATAGTCTCGGCAGCACCAGTTGCGTTGATTTAGTTCAGGTCTCGTTTCTTTACTGTTACAATAGATAGAGAAATGTAATTATCTCTGCTTTTGCCATTGTATTAACATTCCCTGTGGGAGTACCGTGTGCTCCAGTTCTCCTTTGGTCTGCCCACATCTCCATCCGCTCCATTGGGAATGACTATAAGAACAGGAAAGGGAGTTTCTGGTAAGTAAGCCACCAGGTGCTCTGCTCAAGGCAAGTAGAGGTGCTGGGCCAACACAAAATCAGGTCATTGATCCAAATCAATAACTGATATTTCCCTCTTCAGTTAATGCCTGCCCTGCCGAGCATTTCCAGTATTGTCTGTTTTAATTTCATATTTCCCTCTTCTGCATTATTTTATACTGATTTTATCGAGAACATTTCCACTCAAGGAGAAGAGCAAATGTGGAGTTCATTGATAGAAGTCTGTCACTAATGAATCTAATATGGGCCTGGGGAGGAACCTCTTTATTCTGAAAGTGGTTGTAATGTGGAACACCTTGTCCCTGCGTTTCACAAAGTTAACGCAACGTACGCAAAGTGCTGGAGGAACTCAGCAGGCCAGGCAGCATCTGTGGAAAAGAGTAAACACTTGATGATTCTCAGGTTGAAACATTGATTTCTCGAATTTCTGATAATTGCCTTCACCCTTCACCATTCGCTCATTTCCACTTCCCTCTCTCATCTCCCTACCTGCCCAGCACCTCCCTCTGGAGCTCCTTCACCTTCCCTTTCTTCCATGGCCTTCTAACCTCTCCTGTCAGATTCCCCCTTCTCCAGCCCTGTAACTCTTTCACCAATCAACTTCCCAGCTCTTTACTTCACCCCCTCCCCCCCCCCCAGTTTCACCACACCCTCCCCCCCAGTTTCACCACACCCTCCCCCCCAGTTTCACCACCTTGTACTTCTTCCTTCCCTCCTCCCACCTTCCTGCTCTGACGTCTCATTTTTTCCCCCAGTTCTGCTGAAGGGTCTCGGCCCAAAGTGTCGACTGTTCACTCTTTTCCACAGATGCTGCCTGACCTGCCGAGTTCCTCCAGCATTTTGTGCGTGTTGCTCTGGATTTACAGCATCGGCAGAATCTCTTGTGTTTATGATCTGTGTGAAATACACTGATGAGAAAGGCAGAAAGATGCAGGAAATCTAACAACACTGAGCAGTGTAACAGTGGAGCTGGTAAAGTGCAGCTCAGTGTGTCAGTGACCTGGGGTCTACCGGCAACTGACTCTCTGGTACGTGCTTGTTTTCGCTGTGACCACATGCCATTCCTCCAGCTGCTCTGAGTTCCTCACAAAACTGGTCATTGGCCATTGTGAATTAACGGCCAATGTGAATTATCGGCCAATGTGAATTATTGGCCATTGTGAATTATCGGCCATTGTGAATTACCGGCCAACGTGAATTATCGGCCATTGTGAATTAACGGCCAATGTGAATTAACGGCCAATGTGAATTAACGGTCATTGTGAATTAATGGCCAATGTGAATTAATGGCCAATGTGTAGATTAGTGGTAGAATCTGCGGACAGTTTCTGTGAATGGGAAAACAAAATGGGTTAGGGTAGGAATCCTCTAAGAGGGCTACAACCTAACTGTAGTTCGGAGGCGTGCGTGCCTCAGTGACCTGCAGAGCTTTGTTGGCTGGAGTCAGGGCTTTATGCTTTGGCTCTTGGTAGGGTCACCCATGCCAAATGGGTCAAAGGGTAGAGGTCAGACAAAGAGTGGTCCGCTGGACAATAAGGTTCAGGGCTTCACCTCGGGCCTACTGGTAAAACAAAACTGTTATGGATACAGCAATGAAGAACCCTTCTACATCTGGGTGGCCAAGGACAGACAGGTGGAGGACCTTCATTGCTGCCCTAAACTCCAGCAGGCGTGATGGACAGTGTGGTGAACTACATATACCTGTCTGGACACGCCCCCCCACTGACTGCTCCTGTGGCTCCTCCCACTGACCCTGCTGACAGCTCCTGTGGCTCCTCCCACTGACCCCTGCTGACTGCTCCTGTGGCTCCTCCCACAGACCCCCGCTGACTGCTCCTGTGGTTCCTCCCACAGACCCCCTGCTGACTGCTCCTGTGACTCCTCCCACTGACCCCTGCTGACTGCTCCTGTGGCTCCTCCCACAGACCCCCCCCCCCCCGCTGACTGCTCCTGTGGTTCCTCCCACAGACCCCCTGCTGACTGCTCCTGTGGCTCCTCCCACTGACCCCTGCTGACTGTTCCTGTGGCTCCTCCCACAGACCCCCCGCTGACTGCTCCTGTGGCTCCTCCCACAGACCCCCGCTGACTGCTCCTGTGGCTCCTCCCACTGACCCCTGCTGACTGCTGCTGTGGCTCCTCCCACAGACCCCCGCTGACTGCTCCTGTGGCTCCTCCCACTGACCCCCTGCTGACTGCTCCTGTGGCTCCTCCCACTGACCCCCGCTGACTGCTCCTGTGGCCCCTCCCACTGACCGTGGCTCCTCCCACAGACCCCCTGCTGACTGTTCCTGTGGCTCCTCCCACTGACCCCCCCGCTGACTGCTCCTGTGGCTCCTCCCACAGACCCCCTGCTGACTGCTCCTGTGGCTCCTCCCACTGACCCCCTGCTGACTGCTCCTGTGGCTCCTCCCACTGACCCCCGCTGACTGCTCCTGTGGCCCCTCCCACTGACCGTGGCTCCTCCCACAGACCCCCTGCTGACTGTTCCTGTGGCTCCTCCCACTGACCCCCCGCTGACTGCTCCTGTGACTCCTCCCACAGACCCCTGCTGACTGCTCCTGTGGCTCCTCCCACAGACCCCCTGCTGACTGCTCCTGTGGCTCCTCCCACAGACCCCTGCTGACTGCTCCTGTGACTCCTCCCACAGACCCCTGCTGACTGCTCCTGTGGCTCCTCCCACAGACCCCCTGCTGACTGCTCCTGTGGCTCCTCCCACAGACCCCCTGCTCCTGTGGCTCCTCCCACAGACCCCCTGCTGACTGCTCCTGTGGCTCCTCCCACTGACCCCCCCTGCTGACTGCTCCTGTGGCTCCTCCCACAGACCCCCTGCTGACTGCTCCTGTGGCTCCTCCCACAGACCCCTGCTGACTGCTCCTGTGGCTCCTCCCACAGACCCCCTGCTGACTGCTCCTGTGGCTCCTCCCACTGACCCCCTGCTCCTGTGGCTCCTCCCACTGACCCCTGCTGACTGCTCCTGTGGCTCCTCCCACTGACCCCTGCTGACTGCTCCTGTGGCTCCTCCCACTGACCCCTGCTGACTGCTCCTGTGGCTCCTCCCACTGACCCCCTGCTCCTGTGGCTCCTCCCACTGACCCCTGCTGACTGCTCCTGTGGCTCCTCCCACAGACCCCTGCTGACTGCTCCTGTGGCTCCTCCCACTGACCCCTGCTGACAGCTCCTGTGGCTCCTCCCACAGACCCCTGCTGACCCCTCCCACTGACCCCTGCTGACCCCTCCCACTGACCCCTGCTGACAGCTCCTGTGGCTCCTCCCACTGACCCCCTGCTGACTGCTCCTGTGACTCCACCCACTGACCCCCTGCTGACTGCTCCTGTGGCTCCTCCCACTGACCCCCTGCTGACTGCTCCTGTGACTCCACCCACTGACCCCCTGCGGACTGCTCCTGTGGCTCCTCCCACAGAACCCCTGCTGACTGCTCCTGTGACTCCACCCACTGACCCCCTGCTGACTGCTCCTGTGGCTCCTCCCACTGACCCCCCCGCTGACTGCTCCTATGGCTCCTCCCACAGACCCCCCCTGCTGACTGCTCCTGTGGCTCCTCCCACAGACCCCCCCCTGCTGACTGCTCCTGTGGCTCCTCCCACTGACCCCCGCTGACTGCTCCTGTGGCTCCTCCCACAGACCCCTGCTGACTGCTCCTGTGGCTCCTCCCACTGACCCCTGCTGACTCCTCCCACAGACCCCTGCTGACTGCTCCTGTGGCTCCTCCCACTGACCCCTGCTGACTGCTCCTGTGGCCCCTCCCACTGACCCCCTGCTGACTGCTCCTGTGGCTCCTCCCACTGACCCCTGCTGACTCCTCCCACAGACCCCTGCTGACTGCTCCTGTGACTCCTCCCACTGACCCCTGCTGACTGCTCCTGTGGCTCCTCCCACTGACCCCTGCTGACTCCTCCCACAGACCCCTGCTGACTGCTCCTGTGACTCCTCCCACTGACCCCTGCTGACTGCTCCTGTGGCTCCTCCCACTGACCCCTGCTGACTGCTCCTGTGGCTCCTCCCACTGACCCCTGCTGACTGCTCCTGTGGCTCCTCCCACAGACCCCTGCTGACTGCTCCTGTGGCTCCTCCCACAGACCCCCTGCTGACTGCTCCTGTGGCTCCTCCCACAGACCCCTGTATAAAGGCGATTGGAGGTACAGACCCTTCCTCAGTCTCCAGGATGTCGTGTGATGGTCACTTGCTGCTTGTGCTTTCTTCCAACCAATAAAAGCCTACCTTAACCCACGTCTCAGAGTTATTGATGGTGTAAGGGTGAAAGTGGGTGATTGATTGACAGTGTGGACTCAGTGGTCTGAAGGGAACTTGGCCAATGGCCTGTTTCTGGGGTTCCACTTTGTGAGTAATATGGCTGTCACACATGGCGTGAGTTCCCTTGATGAGTTCATTTCTGAAGATCTTATAAACAACTCAAACAGCTAAAAGAAATACATCTGAAAGTGATAAGAGAAAAGATGAGCTTAAAGTCAATACTGAAATGACATTTAACCAAGCATAAATACTTCATGTGTGCGCCCTTAACTCCTGGTGGAGTCATCGGAGCGTTGTCATGACAAGCTTTTTGCACCGATCCTTCTGGTGATTGCCCATCGTACGGCGTGTCTTGGGCATCTGAAACCTGGCGGAGCCCATCCCTCTCCAGGTATTTTTTCTTTACGAGGTCGAGCTGCTGGCTCAACACTCAACCCAGGCACGGATGGAGAGCGCGCAGGGGAGCCGGCTGGATTTGAACTCGAGACCTCTCGCCCCGAAGTCCAGAGCTGATGCCAGCTGGTGAATACTTTACCAAACCATAACTTGCTTTATTGGTGCTTTACTTCCCTGTAGCTCTATAATGACTATTTATTTGATCATCTATTAATCAAAGGTATTGAAGATAATGTTAAACTGTTTAATATCACTGAAGCAAAGGCACTGAGAAACAAACCCACTGGGCCTTTTACTGGCCAACATTCACTCTGGGACATATCAGCTCCGCTATTGAACTCCGTGTGGCCTCCAGCAGTGAAGTACACCCAGGAAATTTAGCCATAGGAGAAAGGGAAGGAGGATGGACACCAGACAGAGGTGATAGGCAGGTGAGGAGAAGAGACGAGGTAAGTAGGGGGCCAGAATGGGGAATGGAAAAAAAAGAAGGGGGAGGGTGGAAAAATTACTGGAAATAGGAAATTGATGTTCATGTCATCAGGTTGAAAGCTACCCAGATGGAATACATGGCGTTTCCCCTTCAACCTGGGTGTGGCCACATCATGGCAGTAGCGGAGGCCACGGACCAACGTGTCAAATGAGAATGGGGATTGGAATTAAAATGGTTGGCCACCGGGAAATCCTGCTTCTTGCAGACAAAGCAAAGGTGCCCGACAGTGTTCCCCTAATCTATGTCGGTTCTCACTGATATAGAGGAGGCCACACTGGGAGAGTATTTATTTAGAGATGCAGTGCGTAATAGTCCCTTTTGGCCCTTGGAGCCACACCACCCAGCAAACCACCACAACCCCGATTTAACCCTATCATAATCACAGAACAGTTTATAGTGACCAATTAACTCACAGAGTACACCTGGGGGGAGCCCATGCATTCCACAGGGAGGATGTACAGACTCCTTACAGAGGACAATGGGATTGAATTCTGACACCCCCACGTGTAGAAGCATCATGCTAACCGCTACACTATTGTGGCGTCTAATAAAGCCATAATTCCCTCAATGAGACCACAGCAAACGGTCTAGTAATGTTGTAATTTGTGATTTGTCCTGTCATCACAAGCTACTGACTGTTGTTGAATGATTCCCAGGCTGCAATGATTCATCTTACTGCAGTTGAATGAGGTATGACTAGTCCCGAGCTGTGTCTATTTCAATGCAAGTAAGGAGGGAGGGCAGGTGGGCTCTGGGCATAGATATACACCTGGAATTATGACGCTGTTGCCATTCCTGAGATTTGGTTGCAGAAGGAGCAGGACTGGCAGCTCAATGTTCTGGAGTTCCATTGTTTTGGATGAGACAGAGTGGGAGGGATTAAAGAAGGACAAATCAGGAAAAATGTCAAGCAGTGTTCCGTCAGGACAGACTGGAGAACTCACCTGGTGAGGCATTATGGGTGGAACTGAGTAATAAGAAAGGTAAGACCACCCTAATGGGGCTATATTACAGACCACCCAACTGTCCGAGGGATTCAGAGGAACAAGTTTGTAAGGAGATCCGTGTCACTTGCAGTTTTTAAGTGGATACCTGATTAGCGCTAATCACGGGGTCCTAGTTATGAGAATGTTACATTTCACGGCGTCCCTCGGACAAGGCACAGACGTTCTGCTGGAATTCTCATGAGTAAAATCTGGTCGCCGTCTCTACGTTGGAGTCTACCTTTCCCCCTTACTTGGGGGAAAGGTAGACGCACGACATTGCCAGCGTGCATCGTGACAGAAAGGTAAAACAATCTGATACCAACCATGAAATGTACTCATTGCTGAATCTGTTGTAATTTACTTCATGTAATGACAGTCAACCTTTGTGATGCTGGTGACTGATAAACAGCTGAAACCTCAACTTTCATGCTATTTAATTAATATATATTGTTTACAAGTGATTGCATTATTGAGCCAAATTAAAGTCGCAGTGATTTATTTATTTATTGTTTGTTTGTTTGTTTGTTTATTTGTTGCGATACAGTGCAATATAAGCCCTTTCAGCCCTTAGAGCTGTGCTGTCCTGCAATCCTCCAGTTTGATCCTAACCTGATCAAGGGATGATTTAGAATGACCAATTAACCTACTAACCGGGACATCTTTGGACTGTGAGAGGAAACTGGAACACCCGGAGAAAATCCATACAGTCACAGGGAGAATGTACAAGCTTACAGGCAGCAGTGGGAATTGCACCCGGCTCACTGGTACTGTAAAGTGTTGTTCTAACCACTGCGCCACCACACCTCCCTGCAATTTACTGAACCTGTAATCTAAGGGGTTGAACTAACAACCCAGAGTCTACAACTTCATAATGTAGAATTTAAAATCAGTTAACGATATGGGATTTACATATAAAATCTATTAGAAATATTTTTTAAAAATTAATTAAAAAAGTTACTGCACTGAGTATTGTCTACAGTTTGGTAATATATTACCAAGTATATTACTTGCAGTAGTGATTCACCAGGATGTTGCTTTGAATGGAATACCGATCAGAGATGAAGTTAGAGGTTTATAAAGTTAGGAGGGTCAAAAATAAGACTGTCAAAATATTTACCCCAGTACAGGGGTATCTAGAATTAGAGGACACAGTTTAAACTGCGAGGGAAGAAATTTAAAGGAGACACAAGTGGTTATGTGGACAATTAGGATTAGTACTGAACAGACATCATGGGCAATGTGAGTAAAGAGGGTCCATTTCTGTATTGTAGGAGTATATGATTCAATAAGATTTTCATCAGACCCCTCTGGCCCACCAATATCATTCGGGCAAAGAAGCTATCTTTACCCCGATTTGACTTATATGTTGCATCTACACCTCCAATGTGGTTCACTCTTAATTGGCCAAGCAAGCCACTAATTTGACAAGCGATAAATACCAGTACGGGCAGTGATCCTGAAAAATAAATTTTAAAAGCCAAGAATATCATAGATGTCTGTAATTTGCTGATAGTAAGACTATAGGAGCAGAGATCCTCCTCACAAAGACTAGCTGGATGTGCCATTGACTGCTGGCTACAGATAGAGCATTGGAAGATGAGATATACCTTGGACATGATGGGCTATAAACCTGTTGTAAATCTTTTCAACACCATTTCCCCCGCCCAAAATTCCATCCTTTCCAGAACTCCCTCACCAAGCCCAGCTCTATCTACCAACTCCCCGTCAGATGTTCTAGTGCTCTGCTCTTCACGTCAAACCTCAGCACAGAACTCCTCTCTCAGGGACTATCCCCATCCCCCGTACTCCATTTCTGCCCCAGGACAGCTCTCCCCTCCGCCCAAAATCCTCTCTCACAAGTCAGGTTTCTATAATTCCGTGGCTGCATTCTTCCGCAGAACGCCGTCTCCCTGGGATGTCTATTTCCTTGTTTATCTCTGATTTATTTAACGTTGCTCTTAGCTAAAATCTTTTTGCCATTTATTTTCATATTCATTTTTGATTTAGTGTTCATGCTTGCACGTTATCCCATTGTAAAGTACTTCAAACTATATCATCTGTATGAAAAGTACTCTATAAATCGGTTATTATTATGTCCAGAAAGGGAGTGTAGAGCCAAACATTGCACTAATAAATACTCTGGTAGTACAGAAATGTTGAGCTTGCTGTTTGCTTGGGTGTCAGACTCTTTTTAGTTTTGCTGTTCAAGGCCTGTGCCTTGGAGCCTTGGCAGTGGCCAGCACTGCTTACTTAGACCAGCACGATCTCAGGATCTGCTCCCCTCAGGACTTGTGTGTTCCACACAACAACATACACTGGAGATTCAAACCAAGACACATGCAAGTGACGCAAAAGGAAATCATGCTTTTTATCCTGTGCTCACTGTAGGTGGGCGTGCACTGAATGATGCAAAATGATAAACTTTTACAAAGTTTCCTTGCAGTTAGTAACTTGCACAAATTACTCTTGTTGCTTCCCTAATATAGCACCATGAGCAGATTTTGACGTAATGGCCAAAGTTACGTTCTGTTCCAACATCTTTTAGAAACTAAAACAGAAAATTCTGGCCAAACTGCAGCATTTCTGTTGTTGTTTCAGATTTCTAGCATGAATAATTTTTTTAAATTATCACTTACAAATACTTTGCACCCCCTCTATTTAGTTAAAGCTAAAGGCAAGCACATAAGACAGGCTTAATCAATGATCAGGGAGCAGGACTTCAGGGCAATAAGGCGTGAGATGTTCTCCTCTCTAAATTTCTCTTTCATCTCCTCTTCTAAAGAGAATTTTCCCAGCATTCGTCTCGCTTTTTGATGGTGATGATCCACATTGTGTCCAGAAACATCAGACAGCCTCTCCAGCATATCTCCTCCAACTCCTAATCCAAGAACAGTACAACTCTTGGAATTCTGCAGAACTGGGGGTGAGTGGACAGAGGTTGATCCATTGAACTCTTATAAGATAGGTGATAAAGTTCCATCAAGTTACTAGAACTAGAGGCTAAGAGTGAAAGGTGAAATATTTAAGGGGAGCATGAGGAGAACACTCTTCACTCAGAGCATGGAACGAGCTGCCAGTGGAAGTGGTGAATGTGGGTTCGATTTCAACATTTAGGAGAAATGTGGATAGCTACATTGATGGGAGGGGTATGGTTCAGTTGCCAGTCATTGGGACTAGGCAGGTTAATAGTTCAGCATGGACTAGATGGGCCAAAGGGCCTTTTTACTGTGCTGTAGTGTTCTGTGCTCTATGACTCCCAAGTTCATTTCTGTGGGGTGGACATACCATGGAAGAAGTTTGATCCACTGGAATTTCACAGTGACAAAAAATAGAGAGAGTTTTGGTCCACTAGGAGTTCAAGGAAAGGAGAGGAACATTGAACACCTAGAGGTCAAGCTGAGCACTGGAATCAGTAGTCATGAACAGTGCACTCTGATAGCTTCCCTGTCATTGTGGTGGATTTCAACCAGGCCAGCTTGAAGAAGTTTCTGAACAACTACCACCAACGTATCACCCGTGGAACCAGAGGAGCCAACACACTTGACCACTGTCATGAACTCTTCCCATGCCATCTCATGCCCAGCCCTTTCTGGGCAGATATTAAAGACTGCAATACCAATGTTGAAGACCAAGAGGGTATGGTCCAGGGGGGTAGAAGGGCGCTTACTGGACTGCTTTGAGTTAACAGACTGCACAATATTCAGGGACTCATCTTTGAATCTGAACTAATACACCACAGTTGTCTCCAACTTCTTCAAGACCTGTGTGGATGAGTGTATTCCTTTGAGAATATACCCAAACCAAAACTGTGGATGGACCAGGAGACTCATAGTTTGCTGAGGGTTAGGTCTGTGGCATTCAAGGCTGCTGATACAGAACTCCAGGTATGACCTATGGAAGGCTATTTTAAGGGTAATAAAATAATTCCAATTGAAGCTAGAGATGGAATCGGACGCATGTCAGCTCTAGCAGGGTTTGCAGGTGAGACCTAACATCACAATTGTCTGTGATGCTTCACTCCCAGATGAGCTCAATGTCTTCAACATACACTTTGAAAGGGAGTATGAGACTACACCTGTGTAAATCCCCGCAGCATCTGGTCGCCCTGTGACCTCTGTCTCGAAGGCCGACGTCAGAACATCTTTCAAGAGCGTGACACCTCACAAGGCATCAGGCCCTCTTGGGGTACCTGGTAGGGCTTTGAAAACCTGTGCCAACCAACCGACAGGAGTGTTCAAGCACATCTTCAATCTCTTACTGTGGCCAGCAGAGGTTCCCACCTGCTTCAAAAGGGTGATAATTATAGAGTGGCCAAGAAGAGCAGGGTGAGTGGACTCAATGACTATCACTCAGTGGCACTCACAGCTACGCTGATGAAGTGAGTTGAGAGAATCAACTCCTGCCTAAGGAAGGACTTGGACTCAAACTGCAATTTTCCTATTGCCACAAAAGGTCCACAGCAGATATAACCTCCACCGACTCTTGGCCTTGGATCACCTGGACAATAGCAATACCTACCTCGGGCTGCTGATTATTGATTACAGCTCAGTGTTCAACACAATCGTACCCACAGTTCTAATCAACAGGCTCCAAATCCAGGATCTCTGCATCTCTCCATCTGGATCCTTGACTTCCTCACTGGGAAACCACAGTGAGTATGGATCAGAGGTAGCGTCTCCTCCTCGCTGGCAATCAGCACTGGCGCACCTCAAGGACGCATGCTTAGCCCACTGCTCTACTCTCTCTATGCCTACGACCGTGTGGCGAGGCACAGCTTAAACCCCATCTATAAATTTGCTGATGACAAAACTATTGCAAGCAGAGTCTTAGACGGTGATGAGGAAGTGTTCAGGAGCGAGATAGATCAACAACCCTGCACTCAGCGTCAGTCAGCAAGTCAGGAAGTCGAGGGAACACACCCCAGTCCTTATCGAGGGATCAGAAATGGAAAAGGTGAGCAGTTTCACGTTCCTGGGTGTCAGCACCTCTGAGGATCTATCCTGAGTCCAGCTTATTGATGCTATTACAAAGAAGTCATGACAAAGGAGTTTGAGGAGAATTGGTACGTCACCAAAGGCTGTCACAAATTTCTACAGGTGTACCATTGAGAGCATTCTAACTGGCTTCATCACCATCTGGTATGGAGGAGCCGCTGCACAGGATCAGAAAAAGCTGCAGAAAGGTGTAAACTCAGCCAGCTCCATCATGGGTACTACCTCCCCAACATTAAGGACACCTTCAAAAGGCAAAGCCTCAAGAAGACAGCATCCATCATTAAGGACCCCCCATCACCCAAGACTTGCCTTCTTCTCATTGCTACCCTCAGGGAGGAGATACACGAGCCTGAAGACAACTCACTCAATATTTCAGAAAGAGCTTCTTCCCCACCGCCATCTAATTTCTGAATGGACAATGAACCCGTGAATACTACCTTTCTGTCTTTGCTCACTTTTTGCACTACTTAATTAATTTTTTATATATATTTATTTTTGTAATTCATAGTTTTCAAAATTATTAAGTATTGCAATGTACTGCTGCTGCAAAAGAACAGATTTCATGATATTAAGGCATCTGTTAGTCTCGAAAGACCATGGATTTGCACCTTGGAAAGTTTCCAGGGCGCAGGCCTGGGCAGGGTTGTATGGGAGACCGGCAGTTGCCCAAGCTGCAAGCCTTCCCCTCTCCACGCCACCGATGTTGTCCAAGGGAAGGGCAAGGACACCGGTGTCATCACAGGGCAATGTGTAGTTAAGTGCCTTGCTCAAGGACACAACACACTGCCTTAGCTGAGGCTCAAACTAGCAACCTTCGGATCATTAGACCAACCTCTTAATCACTTGGCCATGCGCCAACACAATATAGGCCAGTGATATTAAACCTGATTCTCATTCTGGTCAATCTATTCGTATTTGGGGAATGAGAAAGCTTTTGGGCGATGTTTTATTGAACTGACACACTCGTAAATAGAGAGCACGACAAAGATTTGGATCTGTTGAAGTTAAATATAGTGAAAAAGTTGTGAGTACCTTTCTGAATTATATAAAATGGTAATGAATAGAAATCAAGTAAGTTCTATCTAGAAATTGCTAGATCCTATATATTTTCTTGTGTAATAAATATTGCGGTTATTGTAATCTCCAAGTCACAGACATAGAAAATTTCCAGCTTTAATGTGAAGATCTGAGGTGAGGCAAAAAATTTCCACAATTCCCCTTGTTTTTGAGGGGTTAATAAAAATGACAGGCACAGTCATTTGAAAGGAGAGTACACACTATGTCGCACAGGGTCTTCAGGCTTTCTTGTGCAATATTTTGGTGGCACAGTATCTTACATTAAGCTTGCCACACTGCAGGCAGATTAATCTGCTTGTTGGTATCGACTCCATCATCCGCTGACATATTTACAGAGTGCAGTTATACAGTTGCTAATGGAGAAAGATGGCTTAAACAGTTCTGTGTAGATTTGACTTTGACATTTAAAAGCCAGCACCCACGCAACAGGAGGAGATCAGTTCGCCCTCCTGAGCCCCAAGCACGTCGCTCCTTTTTATTGCCTTGGTGTTGTAACCCTTGCCTCACTAAATCTAGTGATTTCCATTTTAAAAAAGTTTCACTTAACCTCCATTCTCAACAGATTTTTACAGGAGAGAGTTCCAGCTATCCACTAAACTTCCCTTGGTGAAATAGTGACACTTCCCCTAACAGTCTTGTTCCAATGATGAAGTTATTCCCCTTCCTCTGGGCAGTCCTATCTGTGGTGAACTACATATACCTGTCTGGACTGCTTCTGTGGCTCCTCCCACAGACCCCTGTATAAAGGCGATTGAGGCCTGTGCCCGGCCTCATTCTCCAGGATGTAGTGTTGTTCATTCTTCCAGTCAATAAAAGCCGATATCTCGCTTCTTACGTCTCAGAGTGAGTTATTGATGGTGCATCACTATCAGAGGAAATTGACTCCCTCTAACTATTGTATTGAGGTAATTTTATCCTTAAACACCTCAGATCAGAGGTATTCAAGTCTGGTGGCCAAGAAGGTGTAGAGGTACGATCTTCAGAAAGCAACCTCATGGGTGAAGTGGTAATTCCAGACCAAACTTGAATCAATAAAGGGTGCCCAACAGTTGTAGCAGGGCTTGAATGCGATCACCTCTTATAAAGTTGAAACGGGCAACAACTGGGATTCACTTACGGATGAGCTCCTGTGCTTGTTTTGATCATGAAAACATGGACAAAACATCACAAACTCCCACAACCCCCGATAATCCTGTGAATCCAATCTCCGAGGCTGGCGTGCAAGCATTCACAGGAGGATGAACCAGCCCAGCCGGGGTAGCTGGCCAAGTACTAAAGATCTGTGCTGATCAACTGACTGGAGTGTTTACTGAGATCTTCAACCTCTCCAGCAGACTGAGGTACCCACCTGCTTCAAGCAGACTTCACTTATATCTGTGCCTAAGAAGAGCGTGGTAACCTGCCTCTATGACTATTGTCCAGTAGCATTTACATCCACACAGTGAAGTGTTTTGAGAGGTTGGTGATGAAACATATCAATTCTTACCTGCGAATCAACTGGGATCTGCTCCAATTTGCCTACCGGTGCAACAGGTCCTCAACAAATGCCATCTCATTGGCTCTTCACTTAACCCTGGAACATCGGGCCACAAAAATGTGTTGGCCAGAAAGAACTACAGTCTATACATCAGTGAATTTGAATGAATCAAGGACAGTGGAAGCTGGCACACCAGTTGTCCTTGTTCTTCCCATGAGGTTGAAGGAATGGAGGCTGCCATTTTGTGAAGCTGCTCTGCATCTTCCATTTTCTGAACTGGTTTTGCTCGGCTGAATCAGTGTTTTAAAGTAGACAAAATGATACTCCAGGTAATCTGCTGGAATCATTTCCAAATAAGAAGTTATTTGTCAGGTGTTCTTTGGTATGATACGACATGCAGGTTTGTGAACGGTGAGGTCTGTGTCTGCCCTGAGTGATTCGAGCTGGTTACTGGTATGGTAACTAATTTAGAATGAAGAGCCATAAATGACCTGTTGTCAGTTGCGGAAGAATGCAATAAATGGATCCCCACTTGGACAGAGCCAATAAGAAGGTGCCACAGGTCAGTCAGATAACCTCGAGCCAACAAGATTAAAATGCAACATTTGATAAGGAAAGTGTATAAAAATGAGAGGTTTGAATGCGAGGCATTGACAGCTCTGGAGAATAGCCATCACAGAAATGGGTGTGAGCAACCTGACATCAAGCACATAGAGATTAGACAGGGATGACAAGGAATGCATGGGCAGTGTAGACTCCTTTGCCCGAGTATTACCTTCCTATTCTTTGACTATTCTGGAGAATCGGGGAAACCAAGTGGGTGTGCATACAAATACTTAGTTTATGAATGCATGCACTTGTTAGTTGAGAATATAAAGGTACTAGTCAGTAAATACAGATTCTCTCTGTGCCCAACTGATTATTGTAACTAAAAGGTAAATCTTGTTGACAGATGCATATATCAGGATGTTCCTTATCGACTACGGCTCAACATTCAATACCATCATCCCCTCAAAACTAATCAATTCAAGGCATTGGTCTCAATACCTCTTTGTGCAATTGGATCCTCGATTTCCTCACTTGCAGACCCTATCAGTTTGGATTATCACAGGTGCACCACAAGGCTGTGTGCTTAGACCCCTACTCTCCGCACTTCACACTTATGACTGTGTGGCTAAGCACAGCTCCAATGCCACATTCAAGTTTGCTGATGACACCACCGTCTTAGGCTGAATCAAATGTGGTGATGAATCAGCATACAGGAGAGAGACTGAGAATCTGGCTGAGTGGTGTCATAACAACAACCTCTTATTCACTGTCTGCAAGACTAAGGAACTGATTGTAGACTTCTGGAGAAGGAAACCAGAGGTCCATGAGACAGTCCTCACCGGACGATCAGAGGTGGAGAGAGTCAGCGGACTTTTAATTCCTCAGTGTTATCATTTCAGAGGACCTGTCCTGGACCCAGCATGTAAGGGTAATTACGAAGAAAGCACAGCAGCACCTCTACTTTCTTAGGAATTTGCAAAGATTCAGCATGATAGCTAAAATATTGACAAACTTCTATGGATGTGTGGTTGAGAGTATACTGACTGGCTGCATCACAGTCTGGTATGGAAACACCAATGCCCTTGAATGGAAAATCTACAGAAAGTAGTGGATACAGCCCAGTCCATCACGGGTAAACCTCTCCCCACCATTGAGCACATTTACATGAAGCATTGGCGTAGGAGAAAGGCATCAATCATAAGGGATCCCCATCAGCCAGATCATGCTCTCTCTCACTACTGCCATCAGGAAGAAGGTACAGGAGCCTCAGAACTCACACCACCAGGTTTAGGAATAGTTATTACCTCAATCATCTGGCTCTTGGAAGGGGATAACTTCACTCAACTTTGCTTGAAATGTTCCCACAACCTATGGACTCACTTTCAAGGACTCTTCATCTCATGTTGCTGAGATTTATTGTTTATTGTTTATTATTATTATTTATTCCTTTCTGCACTTGCACTGTTTGTTGTCTTTTGAATACTGGTCGAACGCCCAAGTTAGAGCAGTGTTTCATTGATTCTGTTATGATTATTATTCTATCATAGATTTATTGAGTAAGCCCACAAGAATATCTCAGGGTTGTATATGGTGACATGTATGGACTTTGATAATAAATTTACTTTTGAACTTTGAACTGAAACATCCCTTAGCTTTCTAAACTCCAGGGAATATAAGCAGAGTCCAAGCAACCTGTCTTCATAAATATAACTCTTTTAGCCTCATCATTCTGGTGAAAGAGAGATGTACCAAGCCAGTATTTCCCTTTGGAAGTGTGTGAGGCCCAGACTGGGTGTTGCATTTTTACTGGGCAGTGATCAGAGTTCTTAACATCCAATGAAATGGAAGTCTGAAGGTTGGATGATGTTTGGACTATGGTGGTAAACAGACTGACGTTAAGAACAGAAATATATCATAAGGGGGCAAAAGTTTAGGGGTAACTCGAGGGGGAACTTCTTTACTCAGAGAGTGGTAGCTGTGTGGAACGAGCTTCCAGTAGAAGTGGTAGAGGCAGGTTCGATTTTGTCATTTAAAAAAAAGTTGGATAGGTATATGGACAGGAAAGGAATGGAGGGTTATGGGCTGAGTGCAGGTAGGTGGGACTAGGTGAGAGTAAGCGTTCGGCACGGACTAGAAGGGCCAAGATGGCCTGTTTCCGTGCTGTAATTGTTATATGGTTATTTAAGATTATAGAGTTATTCGGCATGGAAACAAGTCACTGGGACCATTACGTCCACAATACCCAGTGGACACCCATCCATAAGACATAGGAGCAGAATTAGTCCATGGAGTCAACTCCACCATTCCATCTTGGCTGATATATTATCCCTCTCAACCCCAGTCTCCTGCCTTCTCCACGTATCCTTTGATGCCCTGACTAATCAAGAACCTATCAATCTCTTCTTTGTATATTCCTACACTTGGCCATAGCCTTCCGTCCCTATTATGTTTAGGTGAATCAAGTGCTCATTGAACACTTCCTAAATGCTGTCAATGACTCTCAGGCAATGTATTTCAGGTACTCATCACTCTCTGGGTGAAAACAGTCCTTAACAGATCCAAAAAAAAATTTAACCTTCTAACCCGAATCTTTGTCCTCTAGTTTTACTTATCTTTGAAATTTGGAAAAGTTTCTTGCACTCTACTGATTATATCTCCCTCAAAATGTTATATACCTCAATCGTGTCCCAGCTTAACCTTCTCTACTCTAGGGTAAACAGACCTAAACTTTCCAGTCTTTCCTTGGGACAGAAGTGTTCCATCCCTAGCAACATCCGAGGTTTTTTGAAAACAAGTTTGAAGGTTAACCTGTGATCTTTCGTGTTGTCCCGTTGGGCTTTTGCTTCCTTCGTGTTACAACCTTCACCCATTCATATTTCTTTAATGCTCTCCTTGCATACCTCTATGCCTGTGTCTACCCACTGATCCTTCATAGGACACGCAGCCTTTTATGTCTCCAACCTTCATCATCTAGTTCAAAAACCTGTCAGTAGTTTCTCATTTTTTAATATATTCTTTTCTCATTCTCAATTCATTCCTGGATTCATCACTTCCTTTGAAAGCCATCTTTACCGACTGCTCACAAGGAAACACTGATGGCTGAGCCTTCATCTGCTGAGGCCCCAGTCTCTGAAATTCATCTCCCTAAGCCACTTTAATACCTTTCTTCATTAAGTTGCTTCTTAAACTCTACTTCCAATCTTAATAATCTTCTTATGTTTCTAAGAGGTAAGTTTCGATCAATAATAAGACCCTAAGACATAGGAGCAGAATTGGGCCATTTGGCCTATCAAGTCTGCCCTGTCATTTCATCATGCCTGATCCTTTTCCCTCTCAAGCCCATTCTCCTGCCTCCTCCCATTAACCTTTCACGCCCTGACTAATCAAAAACCTATAAACCTCTGCTTTAAATATACTCAATTACCTGGCCTCCACTGCTGCCTGTGGCAATGAATTCCACAGATTCGTCACCCGCTTGGTGAATTAAATTCTTTCTGATCTCTGTTATAAATGGGCGTCCCTCTATTTTGAAGCTGTGCCTTCTGGTCCTAGTCTCACCCACCATAGGAAACATCCTCTACACATCCACTGTGAAGGCCTTTCAGCATTCAATAAGTGTCAATGAGATCACCCATCAGCCTTCTAAATTCCAGTGAGTACAAGGCCAAGGCCTTCAATAGCTGCTCAAGAAATAACCCTTGCATTCCCAGAATCATTCTAGTGAACCCCCACTGAACCTTCTCCAATATCAGAACATCCTTTCTTAAATAAGGAGCGCAAAACTGCTCACAATACTCAAGTGAGGCCTCTCCAGTACTTATAAAGCCTCAACATTATATCCTTGCTTTTATATTCTAGTCCTATTGAAATGAATGCTAACGTTGCGTTTGCCTTCCTCACCAACAATTCAGCCTGTAAAATAACCTTTAGGTGATCCCACTCGAAAACTCCCAAATCTCTTTGCATCTCAGATTTTTGAATTTTCTCCCTGTTCAGAAAATAGTTTATTCTCTTATTCCTTCTACCTAAGTGTATGACTTCCTGACACTGTCTTCCATCTGCCACCTCTTTCCACATTCTCCTATTCTAAGTCCTTCTGTAGCCTCTCTGCTTCCTCAACACTACCTGCCCTTCTACCTATCTTCATATCGACTGCAAACTTGGCCACAAAGCCATCAACTTCATCATCCGAATCGCTGATGTACCACGTAAAGAGAAGCTGTCCCAACACAAACCTTTGTGGAACACCACTAGTCACTGGCAGCCAATCTAAAAAGGATCCCTTTATTCCCACTCTTTGCCTCCTTCCAGCCACTGCTTTATCAATGCTAGAATCTTTTCTTTATTACCATTGGCTGTTAATTTGTTAAGTAGTCTCATGTATGTCACCTTGTCAAAGGCCTTCTGAAAACCCAAGTACAAAATGTCAACTGATTCTCCTTTATCTATCCTGCTTGTTATTTCTTCACGTTTCTCCACATTTGTCATGTGTCTCTAAGTACCCCAGAACCACATCCTTAACAATTGACTCCAACGTCTTCCCAGCCACATCCTTAACAATCGACTCCAACGTCTTCCCAGCCACATCCTTAACAATCGACTCCAACGTCTTCCCAGCCACATCCTTAACAATCGACTCCAGTGTCTTCCCAGCCACCAATGTCATGCTAACTGGCCTATAATTTCCTTTCTTCTGCCTCTCTCCCTTGAAGAGTGGAGTGACATTTGCAATTTTACAGTCCTCCAGAATCATGCCAGAATTCTTGAAAGATCATTACTAATGCCTCCACAATCTCTTCGGCCACCTCTTTCAGAACTTTGGGGTGCAGTCAATCAGGTCCAGGTGACTTACCTACCTTCAGACCTTTCAGTTTCCCAAGAAGCATCTCCTGGTAATAGCAACTACACTCACTTCTGCCACTTGAGACTCCGGCATACAACTAGTGTTTTCCACTGTGAAGACTAATACAAAATAGTTATTCAGTTTATCCGACATTTTCTTGTCCCCCCCCCCCCCCGTTACTATCTCTTACTATCTCATTTTCCAGCCGTCCGATATCCACTCTCACCTCTCTTTTACCCCTTATACTCCTTATATATCTGAAGAAACTTTTGATGTCAGTTTTTATATTATTTCCTACCTTAACTTCATATTTCATCTTTTCCTGTGATTTTTTTAGTTGCCTTCTATTGGTTTTTTAAAATTTCCCAAGTCCTCTAACTTCCCATGAAATTTTATTCTGTTACTTTTGCTTTTTTGCTTTATTGCTGACTTTGTCTTCCCTTGTCAGCCACGGTTCCATTATCCTGCCTTTAGAGTACTTCTTCTTTGGGATGTATCTATCCTGCACCTCCCAAATGGCTCCCAGAAATTCCGGCCATTGCTGTTCTGCCGTCATCCCTGCTGACGTCCTCTTCCAATCAACTTTGGCCAGCTCCTCTTGCATGCCTCTGTAATTCTATTTACTCCATTATAACATCTGACTTCAACTTCTCCCTCTCAAACTGCAGGGTGAATTCTATCATATGTTCACTGCTTCCTAAAGGTTCCTTTACCTTAAGCTCCCTAATTATATCCAGTTCATTACACAACACCCAATCCAGAATTGCTGGTCCCTTAGTGGGCTCAACCACAAGCTATTCCAAAAGCCTTCTCGGAGCCACTCCACAAATTCTCTTTCTTGGGATCCAGCATCAACTTGATTTTCCAAAACTTATCTGCATACCGAAATCCTCCGTGACTAGCATAACATTGCATTTCTGGCATGCTAAATCTATCTCCTACTGTAATTTGCAGACTACATCCTGGTTACTGTTCAGGGGCCTGTAAACAATTCCCATCAGGGTCTTCTGACCCCTACAGTCTCTTACCTGCACCTACAAGAATTCTACATCTTCCAATCCTACTGTATGTAAAAACTCTTCTTTTACGAGCAGAGCTAGTCCTCCTCCTCTGCCTATCTGGTGTCCTTTTGATAGATTCTATATTTGTAGATATTAGACTCCCAACTACAATCATCTTTTAGCCATGACTCATGATACCCACTATGTCATATCTGCCAATCTCTAACTGGGCTACAAGATAATCTGCAGTGTTTCATATGCTGCGTGCATTCTAATGTAGTTCTGTATTTGTCACCCTTTTCAATTTTGTTTCCCTTTTACACTGTAACCTGTGCTATTGACTGCAATTGTGCCTTATCATCTACCTGTCCTTCTTGACTGTCTCATTATATACTACATCTGCTTGCAAACCAACGTCCCCATCCTGAGCTCTATCACTCCAGTTCACATCCCCCTGACAAATTATATTAAACCCTCCCCGACAGCTCTAGAATAACTGCCCACAAGGATATTGGTTCCCCTTGGGCTCAGGTGACGCCTGTCCCTTTTGTATAGGTCATATCTTACCCAAAAGAGATCCCAATGATCCATAAATCTGAAACCTTGCCCCCTGCACCAATGCAGCAACTGTATCTGCCAAATAATCCTGTTCTTGCCCTCACTGGCATGTGGTTCCAGAGACTGTTACCCTGGAGGACCTGTTCTTCAGCTTTCTACCTAGCTCTCTAAATTCTCTCTTTAGGACCTCCTCTCTTTCGTTGGTATCAATGTGTACCAAGACGTCTGGCTGCTCACCCTTCCCCTTTAGAACGTCAGGGACCCGATCTGAGACATCTCTGTCTCTGGCACCTGGGCGGCAGCATTCCATCTGGGTTTCTCTACTGTGTCCACCGACTCTCCTATCTACTTCTTTCACTATGGAGTCTCCAATCACCATTACCTTCATCCTCTGGCCCTTTACCTTCTGAGCTACAGTGCCAGACTCAACGCTAGAGAAACCTGGTCACTGCACCTCAACCCCCCCCCCCCCAACCCCCAGGTAGGTCGTTGCCCCCAACAGCATCCAAATGGTATATTTGTTATTGAGGGAAACAGCCATAGGGGTACTCTGTACCAGTTGTTTATTTCCCCTCCCTCTCCCGACAGTCACCCATCCACCTACCTCCCGCAGCCTAGGGCTCCTAACTATCATTTCCCCTATGAGCTGAAGATCATCAAGTTGAAGCCTCAGTTCCTTAACCCATTCTCTGAGGGCCTGATGCAGACATGGTAACTCAGGAAGCTAGAGATCTTCCAGAATTCTTTCTTCTCACACAAAGGGCATAACACAGCCCTGGAGCCACTCTTATTAGCCTATCTCTACACTTACAGATGAAGAATGAACAAGGAAAAGCTTATCAGATACTTACGTCACCCATGCCTGTTGAGCCAAAGCCAAAAGTCTCCCCATTCTAACGCTGCTGCACTCCAACAACAGCCACTCCACTTGCCCCTGCCTTATTTTTATTTGCTCTTGTAAATGAATCCTGAACTCCAACTGGCTGTAGTTCAAACTCTAAAAAACAGCTATAAAGCGCCGATTTTTTGAAGCTCTCTCGTCAACCTGAGTGAAGACACCACTACTTTTCACCTCCGAACTATGAGTGGCCGTTGTTCAATCTCTAGTGCTCTTGTGAACTGTCCTGGGGTATTTTGCGACATTAGTGCTGCTGTATAAATGCAAGCTACTGTGATTCTTCTGATGCCTTGTCCTAATGGTGAGAAATATGGGCAAAGGGGCAATCGTGGGCAGCCTCTCTGTTGATCTGTGGGAGTCAATTTCCCTCAGGTCAGTTTGAAACAGGTAGCAGGGGAGAAGAGTGGGTGGGGAGTCTAAATCAGAATGGGGTAAATCTATGCCAAGTGAGGGTATCAGGGAACAACCTCTGACAGTGGTCCTCACCATCCTAGCCCATGGAATGGAGACTGTTTGTTGTCCCCTCCACACAAGCACACAGAGCCACTATTTCTGGTTTTTAGATTATTCACAGTGTTTCGTGGAGAAAATTTAGATTAGGAACTTGACAGAAATCCTTGGATCCCTCCTATTTACATATCCACAGAGCTTGCTGTGTGAAATTGAGCTGAAAATGAGCTCTCATCATTTGACGAGTGATGTTGTTTTCACACCAAGTAAATGCAATAATCCTAAGCTGTGGATCTCCACGATTTAAGTGTCGTTTCTGCCGTAACTTTCCAATAATGAGCTGCCGCTCACAATTGAAACACATCGGAGGATTTACTGGCCCAAGGCAAGCGAAAGAGAAGTTACAAAGGAACAGGGAGCCAAGCAAAACTTGTGGCCAGGAGAATTCTGGGACAGAGGGAGAGCAATAGATGCAAGATGGAGGAGTGATAGAAGAAGCACGTAGGAGAAGGAAAGTTAAAGGAAACAAGAGGGGTTTGTATAGACAGAAATATTGTGTGTGGTTACAGATATAGCAATCTTGGAATTGACAATACTGATGATACTGCGTAGTGTTATGCATTTCCTGTCAATTACTTTTATTATTTTGACAGGCAGTGAATAAAATCACAAAGCCAAGTGAATTGTTAGATTGACTAATGGGAAAGAAGTCCCCTATCATTAAGCAACTATTTTCCCCCCGCACTGCACGGTGAAACTCAATGCAGTTTCAAATCCGCATGACTTCAGCAGGACATTGGAGATGATGCCGGGAGCTGACAATCCCCCACCCCACGACGACGTTCAAACTAAACTCCAGGGTTCAGCTTGCTGCTCACCAGATTTGCATACGATAAGCCCCCCACAAACTGCAGTGAGCGTATGCCAGCAGCAGCAAGGCTCTGAGACATTAATTATAGGATTAGGCAAAGTCAACATGGATTTTTGAAAGGAAAATCATGTTTGACAAATCTGCTTGATTTTCTTTTTGAGGTTGCAACTAGTCGAATAAATCAGGGCAAGTCATTTGATGTGGTCATCCACCTTATGTGCAAACACTCCTGTGCCTAGCATCACTTTATGGATATATATTCAAACTATGTATATAAGCTATCATATGTATTCATATTTATTGTGTTTCTTTTTATTATTGTGTGTTTTTTTAATCTTATCAGTGCTTTTTTAGTGCTGCATTGGATCTGGAGTGGGAATTATTTCATTCTCCTTTACCCTTGTGTACTGGAAATGGCAATAAACAATTTTGAATCTTGAAACGTGAGACTGTTATACACAATTAAAGTGCATGATGTTGGTGGTATTTTCATTGATTGAGTACTCGCCAATGGGAGCGGGCTCAGGATGCGAGGATTAGAGCTGAAGACTCAGCTCTTCACAATCAGTATCAGTGATTTCAATGAGAGGATCGAGTGTGTGCTTAAGCTTCAGAAGTTAGAACCAAATATTTAACAAGCTCAGCGAGACGAGGCTGAGTAAGTGACCTAGGTGAGTGTGAAACTTCAGAGAGAAGGCACAGGTAAGAACAGGTAAGCGTTTTATCATTGACTGTCAATCAGTGTAGGAAGGACGGCAAGCAAAAGAAAATCTGCAGATGCTGGGAAGCCAAGCAACGCACACAAAATGCTGGAAGAACCCATCAGGCCGGGCAGCATCAGTGGAAAAGGGTATAGTTGACATTTCCGTCTTGATAAAGGGTCTTGGTCCAAAACATCAACTGTGCTCTTTTCCATAGATGCTGTTAGGAAGGTTGGCAGTTAAGGTGGTGGCATGCTCCTCCTGCAAGGTGTGGAATTCCAGGGTACCTGATGGTCTCCCTGATGACTATGTCTGCTGGAAGTGCACCCAACTTCAGCTCCTGACTGGCAAGGTGAAACTTTTTACTGAGGTGCTCACGCCCAGAGGGCAGGCTTCATATACTATAAGGGTGACCACCTGGAGATGTAAGCGGAGTAACCAGTCAGTGCAGAGTTCCTCTGTGGCCACTCCCTTCGGCAGCATGTACAACTTTGGATACTGCCAGGGAGGTAGGGGTAATGATCTGTTAGGGCACAGCAGCAACAGCCGGGCTGGTGGCCCTGTGGCAGGCTCTGAGACTCAACAGCAAAGGGTAAAGTCAGGCAGAGCGATAATGGTAGGAGAATCGATAGTTAGGGAGACAGGCACGAGATTCTCTGCCTGCATGAGAGGCACCAGGATACGAGTTCCCTCCAGGGCACTAAGGTTCAGGACATCTCAATGTCTCAGCATGGCTGTAGAATATTCTCAAAGTGGAGGGTGGAGGGAAGGTGTTTAGCCAGAGGTTGTGGTGCACATTGACACAGGTAGAAAGGGGGAAGAGGTCCTATGCAGAGAGTATAGGGAGTTAGGAAAGAGACTGAAGGGCAGGACCTTCAAGGTAGTCATCGCTGGGTTAATCCCATTGCCAAGTGCTAGTCAGGGCAGGAATGGGATGATAGTACAGATGAATGAGTGGCTGAGGAACTGGTGAAGGGGGCAGGGTTTCAGGTTCTTGGATCATGGAACTTCTTCTGGGGAAGGGGTGATCTGTACCAAAAGGAGAGGTTGCACCTAAAATGGAGGGGAACCAATATCCTGGCCATGAGGTTCACTAGAGCTACTCAGGAGCACCAGTGGTGTGATGGGGAGGAGGGTAGATATCAGAGCCAGTGAAAGTAGGCTGGAGCAAAATAATAGATACAATGGGACAGATAGGTTGAAGTGTGTGTATTTTAATGCTGGGAGAATCATGGGTAAAGGTGATGAACTTGGAGAATGGAACAGTACATGGAACTATGATATTGCAGCCATCACGGAGATTTGATTGAGAGCGGGTCTGGAATGGGTGCTTAATGTCCCAGGGCTTCAATGTTTCAGAAAAGATAGAGAGGGAGGTAAAAGGTGGGGTGGGGGGAAAAGTTGCACTACTAATTAGAGACAATATCACATCTGCACTAAAAGGGGCCGGAATAGAGGTCTTGTCCACTGAGTCTATATGGGTGGAATGCAAAAATAGGACGGGTGCAATCACTCTGATGGGATTGTATTACAGACATACCCACCCCAATAACCACTGGAACATTGAGGAATAAATAACCAGCTCTTAAGGAAAGGGTTGCTGTCATGGGGGGCTTCAATTTCCCTAATATAAATTCGTACCTTCTTAGTGCAAGAAGTTTAGATGTGACAGCATTTGTTAGGTGCATCCAAGAGGGTATATAGATAGTCCAACAAGAGGAGGGGCTTTTCTGAACCTGGTGTTGGGTCATGAGCCTGGCCAAGTGACTGACTTTTCAGTGTGTGAACAGTTAAGGAACACTGATCAGAAGATGAGGGTAAGTATGGACCTTGCGGGAGGGTATTTAATTGAAGCAGGACACATTACAGGAGTATTAGACAGGAACTAGGGGGAGTTAATTGGGAGCAGCTGTTTTTGGGCAAGTCCACATCCAACACGTGGAGGGTGTTCAAAGACCAACCGCACAGAGTACAGGACAGGTATGTTCCAGTCAGAAGGAAGGACAAGGTAAGAGAACCTTGGATGTCGAGAGAGGTGATGAACTTAGTCAAGAAGAAAAAGGATAAGTAGGTAAAGCTTCGGAATCTAGAATCAAACAGAATCCTTGAGGATTATAAAGATGCCAGAAAACAACTCAAGAAAGGGATTGGGAAAACCAGGAATGGGCCATGAAAAGTCCTTGGTAAATAGGATTAAAGAGAATCACAAGGCTTTCTATACATACATGAGGATAACTAGGGAGATGATTTGACCACTCAAGAATAAAGGGGGGGGCGAATAAAGTGGGGGTGTGAAGGATGTGGGCGAGGTCCTTATTGAATACTTTACATTAGTATTTATCAAGGAGAAAGATATGAAGGATAAGGATATCAGTACCAAGAGTATATGCTAGGACATTTCAAAGTAAAGGAGGAGGTAGTGTTTGGTCTCTTTAAGACTTTAAATCCCCAGGGTATAGTGGAATATACTCCAGCTGCAAGAGAAGAGATTGCTGAGGCCTTGACTAATGCCTTTCTGTCCTCTCTAGCCACAGGTGAGGTCCTGAAAGTCTGGCAAATCGTTAATGTTCCATCATTCAAGAGGGAACTAGGGATAATCCTGTAAACTACAGACCAGTGAGTCTAATGTCAGTAGTAGGGAAGTTCCTGGAGAGAATTCTTAGGGATAGGATTTATGAGCATTTGGAAAACCAGTGCCTAATTAGCAAGAGCCAGCATGACTCTATGCATAACAAGTCGTATCTTACTAACTTGAGTGAGTTTTTTGATGAGGTGACAAGGATACTTGATGAAGGTAGAGCTGTGAATGTTGTCTACATGGATTTTAATAAGGAGTTCGATAAAATCCCTCGTCCAGAAGATTAAGATGCATGGGATCCATAGCAATTTGGCCATTTGGATTCAGAACTTGCTTGCCCATACAAGACAGAGGATGCTGGCTGAAGGGAATAATTCTAGCCGGAAGTCTGTGATCCCACTGGGATCTGTACTGCTGTTTGTGATGCATATAAATGTAGATGGGTGGTTTCTTAGGTATGTAAATCATATGAAGATTGGTGGTATTGTGGATAGTGTAGAAGGTAGACAGAGAATACAGCACGATATAAATCAGTTGCAGATATGGGCTGAGAAATGGCAGATGGAGTTTAACCCAGATAAATGTGAGGTCTTCCACCTTGGAAGGCAAATGCAAGGAGACGGTTCACTGTTATGGGCAGGACCCTTAACGATGTTGCTGAGCAGAGAGATCTTGGGGTCCAAGTTCATAGCTTATTGAAAGTGGCTACACAGGTTGACTAGAAGGCTTATGGAATGCTTGCTGTTATTAGTTGAGGCAATAAGTTCAAAAGTCAAGAGGTTATGTTGCAACTTTATAAAACTCTGGTCTGGCCACATCTGGAGTATTGAGAACAGTTCTGGTCGCCCCACTGTAGGAAAGATGTTGAGGGTTTGAAGAAGGTGTAGAGAGGTTTACCAGGATCCTGCCTGGTTTAGAGGGCATGTGCTATCATGAGAGGCTGGATAAACTAGGGTTGTTTTCTCTAGAGCGCCGGAGGCTGAGGGGAGATCTGATAGAGGTTTAGAAGATTGTAATACATAAATAGAGTGGACAGGGAGTACCTGTTTCCCAAGGTTGAAATGTCTAATACCAGAGGGCATGTATTGAAGATAAGAAGGGGTTGGATCAAGGGGGTATGAGGGGTCAGTTTTTCCCCTCGGAGTTGTGGATGCCTGGAATGCACTACCTGGTTATGTGGCAGAGGCAAGTACATTAGAGGCATTTAAGAGACGTTTGGATAGGCACATGAGTGTAAGGAAGATAGAGGGATATGGACGTTGTGTAAGTAGAAATGATTAATGTTTAGGTGTTTTTGGTTGCTTTTCCACTGGTTTGCCACAACATTGTGGGCCAAATGGCCTGTTCCTGTGCTGTACTCTTCTATGTTCATATCCATGTTCCTTTTTTCACTCCTGTTCCTAAGTTGCATCCTCTAGTTTCTTACCAACTTCTCTAATTGGTAAAATTGCAGAAACCTTTTCCCTTTCTATTACCCCTCGTCATTTTATACGCTTCCTCAGTAATGTCCCCTCTTAACCTCCTCTCCAATGAACACAATCCCAAGTCTCTATTCATAGCAGAAACAATCCACCCTAGGCAACATCTCCATCCTTCCTAGTGGTATCTCAACCTTCCCAATGTGTGGTGACCAGAGCCACACGCAGTAATTCAGATGAGATCTGGCCAATGTTTTATACAGTTGCAGCATAACTTCCATGCTGTGGTATTCAGTGTGCTAACTAGTGAAGGCCAGTATTCTACAGTATTCTTCTTCACCAGGTTATCTCCCTGCCACTTTCAAGGATCTTTGGACATATGCCAAGATCTACTCAATACTCCCTGAGTTCCTGCTGATCATGGAGTATGTCCTAGCCTCCTGCAGTGTAGCACCTCGCATGTACCTGGATCTCTTTCCAAGATGGCGCTGGTGATATATGGTGATGTTTTACTGGTAGCCCACAAAACTACTAGGTGTATAGTTCTACTTCTTGACTACGATCACTACAATCCTCAGCCTGTAATTTCCCTTTAAGAAATGTTTTTTTGAACCATCGAAACAAATTAGCAATTTTACAGTCTCCTGAAGGATTCAGCAAACTTGACTCTCGAGATTGCAGTTACGGCCATCACAAGGGCGCATCAGACTTCAGGCCAAGTTTAGGATCGAGAGCGGAAAATGAGCCAGTGTTCTCCATTCCAGCCAAGATCCCCCCACCTGAGCCCATCCCATCTTCCTGCATTTAACCTGCCTCCCTCTCTCACTTCTATCAGCAGGCGGGAGATGCAGGAGTCTTGAGCCTCACACTGATGGGTTCTGGAATAGTTGTTACCCTGCAGTCATCGGGCACCCGGACTGGCTTCACTCGCCTCAGCTCTGACCAATCCGCAGCCTCGAGGGTTTCAAAGGTACATTTAATGTCAGTAAAATGTATACAATATACATCCTGAAATGTTTTTTCTTCACAACCATCAACAAAAACAAAATGAACAACAGTTACATGTTAGAACCCTGGCTCCCCTCCCTCCCTCACGTAAGTGGCAGCAAGCAACAATCCCTCCTCCCCTACCAGCAAAAAACAGTATCGGCACCCGCCACAGAGCAATAGCAAAGGCACAGACTTGCAGTTACCCCAAAGACTTTGCGTTTCACCTGATATTTGACATACCACAGGCTCTCTCTCTCTCCCTAATAAGAGAGAAAGAAATGTCTCCATTTTCACAGTGAGCGGGGAGACATAACAAACAACTCGCTGGTTTACGATGTTAAAAGTCCACCATGTCGTTTTTCTCATGCTCTGTGCCCAAATATCATGAGTCTCTGGGCACATAGCCGCAGATATTCCAATTCTCCCGACGACACACGGGTCTCCTGCTGTGACACCAACCCTCAATCTGCCTGTTTCCAGAGCCCCAAGATCCAGGGCTTCCAAAGCTGACCCGGGCTCTCAGGCCGAGCCTCTGGCCTACCAAATAACAGCCGGTCGTGAGGCTCTGTGGGCGGGTCCCATTCCCGCAAAGAACCGTAGTCAGCGTGTAACTCCAGGTCAGGGTCTTCAAAAGAACCCTGAAAGGGAAAAATAGAAATATTAAAGATTGAAATAGAGCTGTTTTCGAAGATGCAAGCAAAGGAGTCGCCGTTTAGTGCCATCGTCACTCCGTTCCACCTGTGTATAGATTCACTATTGGAGACGCTGCAGTTCACGTTCTGTGTGTTACTTGTTTACGTTTTTATTACTTGCACGATTTTTTTTCATGTTGGATGTTTCTCAGTCTTTACTCTGTATGGTTTTTCATGGTTTCTATTGTCTTCCTTCATTTTCTGGCTACCTGCAAGAAGATGAATCTCAGGGTTATACATACTTTGATAATAAATGCACTTGAACTTTGGATTAAACTCCTGCTGCTCCAATACATCAACATCATCTTGCAGCCTAAGACTACCCTCCACACTACAAGCAACTGTTTCATAACATAATGATTATATCTGACTCTACCACCTCCACTGGCAGCAAGTTCAACTACTCAATGATTTAAAAAATAATACTTCTCACATTTAAACCTAAGCCTTTAATACTTCGTACCTTGCCTGCCAGAAGACATGAGGTTGATCTGGCATTCAAGTGAAGGAGAACCCCAAGGGCTTCTACAGATAAATTAAGAGCAAAAGGATAGCAAGGGACAAAACTGGCCCTCTGGAAGATCAGAGTAGTCATCTATGTATGGAGCCGAAAAAAGTGGGGAAGATCTTAAATGGAATTTTTTCTTTGCATCTGTAGTTACTCAGGAGATGGACAGTCAATAGACATGAGGAAGAACAGCAGTGAGGTCATGGACTCTAAACCGATGACAAAGGGGAGGACATGTTTGTTGGGGTGGATAAATCCTTGGGCCTGATAAGGTTTTCCTTTGGACCATGTAGGAAGCTAGTGCAGAAATTGCAGGGGCCTTAGCAGAGATATTTAAAACATCCCTAGCAAGGGGTGAGTTTCCAGAGGATTGGAGTATAACCAAGATTGTTCCATTGTTTAAGAAAGGCTCCAGGAATAAGATGAGAAATTATAGGCCAGTGAACCTGATGTAGTAATAGGTGAGTTATTGGAAGGCATTCTAAGAGTCTAGATGTATACTGTCTGTTTTTGAAAAGATAAGGACTGATTAAGGATAGTCAACGTGGCTTTGTGTGTGGTAGGTCATGTCTAACCAATCTCTAGAAAGTTTTTTGAAGCAGTTAACTGGAAAGTTGATGAAGGCAAGGCAGTGGATGTTGTCTACATGGACTTTAGTAAGGCCTTTGACAATGTCCCGCATCAGAGGCTGGTGAGGAAAGTTCAGTCGCTAGGCATTCAGGATGAGATAGTGAAGTGGCTTCATGGGAGAAGCCAGGGAGTGATAGTAGATGGTTGCCTCTCTGACTGGAGGCCTGTGACTAGTGGAGTGCCACAGGTGTTGGTGCTAGATCCATTGTTGTTCGTCATCTGTATTAACTGTTTGTAGTAAACTAGATCAACAAATTTGTGGATTGTAGTTGACACCAAGATTGGAGGTGTGCTGGACAGTGAGGAAGGTAATCAAAGCTTGCAACAGGATCTGGACCAGCTGGATAAATGGACTAAAAGTTTGCAGATGAAATTTAATGTAGGCAAGCATGAGGTGCTGCACTTTGAGAGGACAAACAGGTCTTACACAGTTAGTGATAGAGTACTGAGGAGAGCAGTAGAGCAGAGGGATTTGGGAATAGATCCATAATTTATTGAAAGAGATGTCACAGGTAGATAGTGTCATAAAGAAAGCTTTGGGGATATTGGCCTTCATAAATCATTGTACTGAGTACAGGAGTTGGGATGTTATGTTAAAATTGTATAAGACGTGCGTGAGGTCTAATTTGGAGCATTGTGTTCAGTTCTGGTCACCTAACTATAGGAAGGATATCAATAAGATTGGAAGAATACTGAGAAGATTTACAAGGATGTTGCCAGAATTTGAGGATTTCAGTTATAGGGAGAGGTTGAATTGGTTAGAACTTTATCCCCTGTACTGTAGATGAATGATGGGAGATTTAATAGAGGTGTACAAAATTGAAGGTGATAGATAGGGTAATGCCAGCAGGCTTTTTCCCATTGAAGTTGGGTGAGACTAGAACTGGAGGTCACGGGTTATGTTTGAAAGATAAAATATTTAAGGGGAACATGAGGGTGAATTTCGTCACTCTGAGGTGGAGAGAGTGTAGAACGAGCTGCTGCCAGTGGAAGTGGTATATGCAGCTTTGATTTCAACATTTAAGAGAAGTTTGGATAGGTACACAGATGATAGGGGTATGGAGGACTATGGTCCCGGTGCAGGTCGATGGGACTAGGCAGAGCAATATTTTGGCACAGACTAGATGGGCCAAAGGGCCTGTTTCTATGCTGTAGTACTCTATGACTCTAAGCCCTTTTGTGTGTGATATCCCTGTTATAAGAAAAAGATTCTGATTAACTGCCCTAAGATTTTATTTACTTCTGTCAGGTTATTCCTCAGCCTTTGTTCCAGGGAAAATAAATCCAGTTTATCCAATCTCTCCCTATTTCTAAAGCTCGCTCTATCCTATCTTTCCCCATTACTAAAGCTCACTCTATCCAATTTCTTCCCATTACTGGAGTCCAGTCTATCCTATCTCTCCCCATTACTAAAACCCTGGAATCCAGAGTAATGACAACCTTCCTCAGGTGTGACAGCTAGAACTGCAATGTTCTAAATACAGTCTAACCAGTGCTTTATAAAGTTAAGACATAACAAACGATCTTTTATTTTCTGTACCCCAGCCTGTGAAAGCAAGCATAATACAATATGTCCTCACCATCCTATCAACCTGCATTGCCACTTTATGAGAACTATGGGCTTGAACCACAAGATCCCTCCATTAAATAACATCCCTTTACACTCTGCCATTTACTGTAGATGGCTGACTCCTATTTGAATTCTCTAAGTACATCACTTCATACTTGTTGGGATTAAATTCCATTTGCTAACACTGCACTCCACTTTGCATCTGATCTAAATCCTGCTGTAGCCTTAAACAAACTTCCCTGCTATCCAGAACAGCACCAGCTTCTGTGTAATTTCCTATCCAGGTCATTGCTATATATCATAAACTGTTGTGAAATGTGTTGCTTTTTGGGCAGCAGTACATTACGATGTGTACTAATACTATATATTATACATTGCAATGTACTCTGCCCAAAAAAAATAATACTATATATCTCTTACAAAATCCTACCTTGGTGCCTCACCGTGGCATAGGAGTGGCACTGGCCTATCAGTGAAGTACAGCGGAGATTCGTTCACTGGCAGGTCTAACCTAGCCGCGAAGGTGATGTTCCATCGGTATACTACTAGACTAGATCTAGTAGTAGGATCATGGCCAGCTAAGTCAAGGAGGTAAGCATGCCTTTGCTACTTTGTAGGTTATGCCACTTCGGGCAAAGGCTGCACCCAACGAGGACGCTGGCAGCAGGGTATCTGATGGTGTCTGTGGCAGATGAATCCAAAAGGGTCAACAGTACAGCCACCTTGGTGACATGCAGAGGAACCAGAGTGTTGGTCAACAGATGGCATCACCAGACTAGTCAGTTGTCACTTCCTTATCCGCTAAGTCTGTTACACTCCTGTGCACCACTTAGCGTCAGATTTGGAAGCCCAGAGGGACTGTATGGTGGGGGCACGACACCGTCTGCCTTACTACTGTGCAAGACGTGTTGGAGTAGAGTTTCTGACAGTGTCGGTCCATTGCTGGTCTTGTGGCGCATAGACGTCCCTGCAGAGACTAAACTCTCAGCACAGTCAACATCAAAATCGATGGACAGCCGAAGAAAAAGAATAATATATATGTATATGTAGTATTATTATAAATAGTGCATAAAGAGGTGGGTTTCTTATCCATTCAGAAATCTGATGGTGGAGGGGATGAAGCTGTTCCTGATACATTGAGTGTGTGTCTTCAGGCTCCTGCACCACCTCCTTGATGGTAGCAATGAGAAGATGGCATGTCTTGGGTGCTGGAGGAATGCTATTTTGCTTGGCTATGTCCATTGTCTTTATGGGTGTGGTTGAATGATAATTAAACAAACTTGAACTTACTGATGGATGCCGCCTTTCTGAGTCGTCTGGATGCTGGGGAGGCTAGTGTCCATGGTGGAACTGACTGAGTTCACAACGTTCTGCAGCTCTTTCCTATCCTGCGTAGTGGTCCCTCCATAACAGATAGCAATGCAACCATTTGGGATGCCCTCCACGGTACATCTGTAGAAATTTGCGAGTGTCTTGGGTGACTTATCAATTCTCAAAGTCCTAAAGAAATATAACCGCTGGCTTATCTACTTCATAATTGTATCACAATGTTGGGCCCAGGATGGACCAACCAAGAACTTGAAACTTCTCACCTTTTCCACTTCCCTCGATGAGGACTGGAGTGTGTTACCCTGACTTCCCCTCTCTGAAGTCCACAATCAATTTCTTGGTCTTACTGATGTTGAGTGCAGGGTTGTTGTTGCAACACCACTCAACCAGCTGATCTGTCTCACTCCTGTATGCCTCCTCAACGTCCATCTGAAATTCTGCCAATATGAATTGCTTTGAATCACTTTGTTACCCTGAGCTTTTATTGGGGTGAAACACCCCGGTTTCCTCGGCTGTGTAAGACTAGGGAAGACAACCTCCAGCCCTGCCAAACTTGTGAGACTGAGGCTTGCTTGATCCCAGCCCAAACCCCAGTCTGTGTGGCTGTGTCATTTACTACCCTGTTACAAATTAGTGCCACGAAATAACAGACAATACACCGCATACGATTAAAGGAGTTATATTTATGAATCTTGACTGAAGGGTTTGTAAAGAATAACTAAAAGAAAAGGGCCCATTCTAATTAAACAGTCAAATGTGCACAAGTTGGAGCTCATCTTGAACTTTTCTGTCTCTCCCACGCTGGGCCCTCGATCAGCGTGGGAGCACACACCACCTTCCGAACGTCGCTCGCAATCCATCTCGGACAAACGAATCTCCCACAGAATCGTACGCTACGACCGGTTCTCCCCAGCATCTCCGCCCTTCATCTCCTCTCGAACAAAAAAATAACACCAAGCCCAACCTCACTGTCCCTCATCAAGAAAACCTCCCACGAACTGGGTGGCACACATCCCACATCATCCTTAATCTTCAACAATAACCCAAACAGGCTGAAAGCAGAACAGACTGCCCTTACAGAGCTGTTAAATGAGATACCTACAGCATAACAGTAAAGATGTGAACCAGGGCATTACAGAGGTATCATACAACCCTGTTCTGAATGATGTGGGGCTTGTCCATTGTGTCCGACGATGACAGCAAACCTGTGCTGGAGAGTTTTCAAGTGGAAGAGCCATTGCCCTGGAGCAGGTCCACTCTCTCAGCCTCAGAAGTCCGGATCCAGTGGCATGAATAAGTGTCACAAACTGGGGTCGTCCTTGGTTGCAGAGGATTACCATGACATCTTCCATGCCTTGTCATACCCTTTGCTCTCCATGGAACATTGGAGTACTGCCTCCCTATTCGTTGCATCTCACTACAGATCTCATCAGCCCAGTCCACCAGAGCTGAGTTTGCTAGGACAGGCGTGTCCCTGTCTCACCGGGGTTTGGTGCCACCGGCTGCCATCACCTGGGTCACCCCACCTGTTGAAGCGATAGACCAGAGTGTGGCCGCTGTCACATGCCACTTGGACCCGCGGGTGAGAGCTGTGACTGATGGGGGATCAAGGGTGAGTGAGCAGCCCCGGAATAGACTCGACAAGCCCCTACACCAGAGGTGCTACCCGCTCCCTGGGCAACCGATGTTACTATGCAGAACTTCACCAATTTTCCACTGATCACCACCAGAATGTGGCAACGAAATTAGAAACATGAATGTTGCAGACTTTTGTAAATGCTTTATTACTGCATTTTGTAGTTTTAATTCTGGGTGTGGCATGTTCACTTCTTCCAGCGGTTTCACTGCCTTGGTTCTACACTCAGTGGCCACATCATTAGGTAATGCGTGCCTGCTTGTTAACGCCGTTATATCACCATAAGCACAGGAGATTCTGCAGATGCTGGAAATCCAGAGCAAAAGGCGCAGAATGCTGGAGAAACTCTAATCAGCCAATCATGTGGCAGAAACTCAATATATTAAAGCTTTCAGGCATGGTCAATTGAACAAATGTTGTTCAGATCGAATGGGGAAAAATGTGATCCGATTTGACCATGGAATGATTGTTGGTGCCAGACAGGGTGGTTTGAGTATCTCAGAAATGCTGATTTCCTGGGACTTTCACACACTACAGAGTGTAGAGTGGTGTGTTAAATAAAAAACATCCAGTGAGTGGCAGTTCTATGGGGAAGACACCTTGTAACTGTCAGAGGAGAATGGCCAGACTGGTTCCAGCTGACAGAAGGGGACAGTAACTCAAGGAACCACATGTTACTACAGTGGTTTGCAGATGAGTATCTCAGAATGCACAACACACCGAACCTTGAAGTAGATTGTCTACACAGCAGAAGATCACAAACATACTCTCTGTGGACACTTTATTAGGGACAGGAGGTACCTAATAAAGCGGCCACTGGGCGCTTATCCTTGCTAAAAACTTGCAAAAGAAGCTGCAGAAAGTTGTAAACTCAGTTGGCTCCATCAAGGGGCACTAGCCTCCCCAGCATCTGGGATATCTTCAAGGAGTGATGCCTCAAGAAGACAGAGTCCATCATTAAGGATCCCCATTACCCAAGACCTGTCCTCTTCACATTGCTACCATTAGGGTGAAAGTACAGGAACCTGAAGAAGCACTCTCAATGATTCAGGAACAGCTTCTTCCCCTCCGCCATCAGATTTCCAAATAGACAATGAACTCAGGAACAGCTTCTTCCCCTCCGCCATCAGATTTCCAAATAGACAATGAACTCAGGAACAGCTTCTTCCCCTCCGCCATCAGATTTCCAAATAGACAATGAACTCAGGAACAGCTTCTTCCCCTCCGCCATCAGATTTCCAAATAGACAATGAACTCAGGAACAGCTTCTTCCCCTCCGCCATCAGATTTCCAAATAGACAATGAACTCAGGAACACTACCTCACTGCTTGTGTTCTCGCATTACTTATTTAATTTTTAAAATATATATACTTACAGTAATTCACAGGTTTAATATTTTGCATTGCAATGTACTGCTGCCC
Organism: Hemitrygon akajei; assembly: GCF_048418815.1. NCBI lineage: Eukaryota > Metazoa > Chordata > Chondrichthyes > Myliobatiformes > Dasyatidae > Hemitrygon > Hemitrygon akajei. The sequence goes on from NC_133154.1 coordinate 19,679,581, forward strand.
CATAACAACAAATTTCATGACATATGCCAGTGATATTAAACCTGATTCTGATTCTGCAAATTTATCACTTTCTTAATCCTGTCACTGATCCTCGGCCTCAAGTCAAACTTCCAGCTTGATCCCTATATTGCTTGACTGCATTGGCATCCAGAAATCTCACTGATCTCATCTTCGAATAAACTCGATAATTGAATATCCAGAGACAGTGGGATAAACTAATTCTCCAGAGCAATTAAATTCCTTGTTAGGGAAGGAGAACAAATGAAGACAGGAATCCAGCAGTGGTTCTAATGAAGGTGTATATGGTTGTAGTCATTCTTTCTTATTCTGACACTGTCAACCACCTTGCAATAAAGGCAAGTTGCCATCCAAAATAGTTGTGATTTATTTTCAAAGATCTTATCTTCAAGCCTAAGGGATAAATTGATTTTTTGTTCACATCTCTGCCTCATGGAGGGCGTTAATGCCACAAGAATGGAACTAATTGGAGAGAATTATCGAAGAGTTGGCAATAACATGATTGTCTAAATGACCTTGTTTTCTGCCGTCACACTCTATACAATGACAGGTAACTGCTTCGGAGAATTAAGACCAAGCATCTGTAATTAAGAACAACTATTTTTGCAACTTACTCAGTACCCTGAGGCACTTAGTGTATGGGATTAGAAAAGCCATCAGGAAGCTGACACCATTCTTTGATCTCATAATTGACTGCAATAAAAAAAAACTCCAAATCCAAAAAAGATTAAAGGATGTATGGCCATCTCCATGGCAACTGTTGGAAAGACATTTTGTGATTGGCCTGTACTAACGACCAAAGAGCTAACTAGAGACTGAAATTGAAACTTCTTAAAGAAATGCTAAATAACTTAATGTTCCATAATTTGATTAATAATATGATTACACCAACATTAAATGTTTCAGAATTCCAGTCACTTGAGGATTAATCCATAAATCAACCAAGGCGTTCATTCTCAAACTGTTCCCCAGATGTGTGGCTGAATTCCCAGAGAGTCCCCACATTATTCCCATGAATTCCCAGAAAGTCTCCACAATACTCTAGCCCTCCTGAACCTCGCTGTCATTTCACAGTCTAAGACTAATGGTTTACTGGATTGCTAAATCTTAGCCTGGGGTAGGGTGACGAATGATGGATGGGGGTTTTGCAAGATGTATTAGTATCCCCAGTCTCAAAAAAGAATAACCTTCATTACAATGCAGTGAAAGGAGCAGACCAAGATATGGACCAGCCTGAGGATCTCAACTCCCCATCTCCTATTAGCATGGAGCATGGGAAGGATTAAAACTAGAATAGCAACTTGTTGTCTTTCCAGCCACTGTCATTTTGCAAATCATGCCATAAGCTGGACTTCTGGTGAAGTTCTCTTCATTGTTCAAAATCCATGCCCACTGGTGCATTGAAATGATAATAATCTCACTTTAGATGTGATCCAGCGGCAAGTCCCCAGCTGGACAGGTTAGCAGAGGCCCGACTGACGTTCGCAAAGTCCAAAGGCTTCATTATAAGTTTCATAAACACGGGAAAGTCTGCAGATGCCGGAGATCCAAAGCAGCTCACTCAAAATGCTGGAAGAACTCAGCAGGTCAGGCAGCATCTCTGGAAATGAATAAACTGTTGACATTTATGGCTGAGACCCTTCTTCACGACTGAAATGGAAGGGGGAAGATGCCAGAATAAAAAGGTGAGGGGGGGAGGGGGCTAGCTAGAAGGTGATAGGTGAAGCCAAGTGAGTGGGAAAGGTAAAGGGCTGGAGAAGAGTTGGAGGGCAGCAGAGATCACGGAGGGGGAGCAGTGGGATAGGATTTCATGGAACTCACATCAAAGAGAAGATTTATTAGAGACTTTGATGAAAATATGCAAGGAGGAGGAGTTGTCAAGAGATGGGAGAACACTAAGCCATGATAACCAACAAGGTGGGGCATGACATCAGGATGGCATCTTGAACAAGTATATCTTGGTAAAACTGAGGTCTGTGGAAATGAAGGGGAAAAATACCAAAATGGTTGGAGATATAAAGGAAGATGTTTGTAGTTGTTAGAGGTCAATTCTCCCAGCTCCAGGATGTTAGTGCAGGCATTCTCAGGCCAAACCATTCCCCGTCACATATTCCACTTTCCGTTTGCCAGTGTTCAGGGGTAACCATTTTCATTGCTTCACCTTCCCCCCGTCAAATATCAAAGTCAAGTTCATTGTCATAAGCACAGGTGCAATGTAAAGCTTACGAGTAGGAGCACCACAAGCACAAAGCATTCTGGGGCTTTCCTCCCCTGGAGCAAAGGAGGACAAGAGATGACTTGATAGAGCTGTACAAGAGGACAAGACGCACAGACTGAGTGGACGGCCAGAGACTTCAGAGATTTCTTCCCAGGTGAGAGATGGCTAACACAAGGGGGCATCATTTTGGAGGCAAGTATAGGGGGAGGCGGGGTATCAGAGGCAAGCTTTTTACATAGAGATTGGTGGGTGCGTGGAATGTGCTGCCAGGGGTGGTGGTGGAGGCAGATGCACTAGGGATATTTAAGAGCTGTTTAGACAGGCACATGGATGAAAGTAAAATGGAGGGCTATGTAGGAGGGAAAGACTTGATTGATCATACAGTAGTTTAAAGGGTTGGCACGCCACTGTGGGCTGAAGGGCCTGTACTGTGCTGGACCTGATGGAATGCACCCTCAGGTTCTGAAGGAAGTAGCTGGAGAGATTGTGGAGGCATTAATGATGATCTTTCAGGAATCGATAGATTCTGGCATTGTACCAGATGACTGGAAAATTGCACGTTACTCTGCCATTTTCAGAAGAGTGGGAGGCTGCAGAAAGGAAACTATAGACCTGTTAAACTGATGTCAGTGGTTGGGAAATTGTTGGAATCAATTGGTAGGGATGAGATTACGGAATACCTGGAGGCACATGACAAGATAGACCAAAGCCAGCATGTTTTCGTGAAAGGAAAACCCTCCTGACAAACCTATTGCAATTCTTTGAGGAAATTACAAGCAGGGTTGACAAAAGAGATGCCATGGATGTGGTGTATTTGGATTTTCAGAAGGCCCTTGATGAGGTGCTTAGCAAGATAAGAGCCCATGGAATTACAGGGAAGTTACTAGCGTGGGTGGAGCATTGGCTGATTGGCAGAAAACAGAGAGTGGGAATAAAGGGTTCCTATTCTGGCTGGCTGCTAGTTGCCAGTGGAGTTCCATAGGGGTCAGTGTTGGGACTGCTGGTTTTCATGATGTATGTCAATGATATGGACTATGGTATTAATGGATTTCTGGCTAAATTTGCCAATGATACAAAGATAGGTGGAGGAGTGGGTAGTGTTGAGGAAACAGAGAGCTTGCAGAGAGACCGATAGTTTGGGGGAATGGGCAAAGAAGTGGCAAATGAAATAAAATGTTGGAAAGTGAATGGTCATGCACTTTGGTGGAAGAAATAAATGGGCAGATGGGGAGAGAATTCAAAATGCAGAGATGCAAAGGGACTTGGGAGTCCTTGTGAAAGATACCCTAAAGGTTAACTTCCAGGTTGAGTTGGTTGTGAAGAAGGCGAATGCAAAGTTAGCATTCATTTCTAGAGGTATAGAATATAAGAGCAGGGATGTGATGTTGAGGCTCTATAAGGCACTCGTGAGACCACACTTGGAGTATTGTGTGCAGTTTTGGGCTCCTTATTTTAGAAAGGATATACTAACATTGGAGAGAGTTCAGAGAAAATTCACAAGAATGATTTCAGGAATGAAAGGGTTACCATATGAGGAACATCTGGCAGCTCTTGGGCTGTATTGCCTGGAGTTGAGGAGAATGAGGGGGATCTCATAGAAACATTCCGAATGTTAAAAGGCCTGAACAGATTAGATATGGCAAAGTTATTTCCCATGGTAGGGGATTCTAGGACAAGAGGGCATGACTTCATGATTGAAGGATGTCCTTTTAGAACTGAGATGCAGAGAAATTACTTTAGTCAGAGGGTGGTAAATCTGTGGAATTTTTTGCCACGAGCAGCTGTGGAGGCCGAGGAAGAGGTAGATAGGTTCTTGATTAGCCAGGGAATCAAAGGGCATGGGGTGAAAGCAGGGGAGTGGGGATGACTGGAAGAATTGGATCAGCCCATGATTGAATGGTGGAGCAGACTCAATGGGCTACATGGCCCACTTCTGCTCCTATGTCTTATGGTCTTATGGTCAGTTCTATGTTCACAAGAAAAACATAAATTATTCAATATAGAACACAACTCAACGAAAAGGAAAACAAAGTCTAAATCCATTGTGCTGATGGTGACACAAGAGATGCAGATGCTGGAATCTGGAGCGATGGACAACCTGCTGGATGAACTCAGTGGGTCAACATGCATTGGGGGAGGACAGGAATTATTGATGCTTTGGGCCAAAACCCTGCATCAGGACTGTCGCGGTGTTTCAGTCGGAAACATTGACAATTCCTTTTACCCCACAAATGTTTCTCGAGCAGCTGAGTTCCCCAATGGATCGTTCTTTGCTCCTTTGGGATAATGGTGGCAGAATAATCAATTCAATTCGCTATACTTCAGCAAATGAAGAGGCCCACCACACCTCCATGTCCTCCAAGAGGACCACAGCCTTGTCGTCGGGTTTGGAGGCTTGCGTGCATGACCCAGAGAGTGATGTTGCCTAGGGTCGGGGCTTTATGCTTTGGCTCTTGGCAGGGTCACCCTTGTCAAACAGGTCAAAGGGTAGAGGCCAGACTACGAGTGGTCCACCAGTCCTCCAGGTTCAGGGGTTCAGCTCAGGGCTAACAAGCCTGACTGGTCAAAAAAAAAGAGTTTGGAAAAAGGCAATGAAGAACCTTTCTGCATCTGTGTGGGACCAAGGACAGACAGAGATGAAGGACCTTCATTGCGACGTAACAGGCAACGTAAGTAAGTAGGTACACCTCCATGTAGCAAGACCTAGCAACATTCAGACATGGATTGACAAATAGCAAATAACATTTATACCACATACAGTTGCCCCCCTTCAACAAGAGAGAGTCTAACCTCCTTTAAATTCAACAGCATTACCGTCACTAACCTCTAACCCAACCTTTTTATGCCATGGACCCCTACCATTAAGCAAGGGGTCCATGGACTCCAGGTTGGGAACCCTTGCTCTGACTATTAGCAACACAGGGGTCACGTTTGATCAATGAACTGAACAAGCCACTAAATACTGTGGCTGCATGAACAGGTCAGAGCCTAGATGCTCAACTCTCGACACTCCAAATGCAGTGTAGAGGATCACCTGTGGAGGCTGCGACCGGAACTCCGCCAGCCAGTCAAGACACAAACTCTCAACTCGTTGACGGGAAGACAAACTGGCGGCATGGAGACGTGATCCACTGTCGGCCAATTTCAGTACACGAAGACCGAGAAGGACACCACTTTAACCGGGACACCACAGAGGTTCTGGTGTGGGCAAGCACAAAGCAGGCATGAGAACTTTTAGAAGCATGGTTCTCTTCCGATAACTCCACAAAGAAATAGAAATAGACGCCATCTACAAACCCCTAAGAGCCAAATGAACAGGAGCCAATAGAATTGAAAGAATTGAAGGAGCAGCCAATCAGAACCGAGGTGTGAGCAAGGGGCTATATAAACGCAAACACTTCCAGGGAGAAACACCAGCAACTGTGCACTGAGGGTGTCACCGAGACTGGTGATGGAACATCTGCAAGCTGATTACCAGGCTCAGTGAACGACACAACGTCAAAGCATGTAACTGTTCACAAAGCGAAAGTTAGGAGCATTAGCTTTCTGTGTACCTGGATGAAAACAGCCTCCAACAGTACTTAGAAAACTTCAGACCATCAGGAAAAAACCAGCGTATTTGATTCATATCCTGCTCCCAATCCCAAATCTTCATATCGTGCATAGATTGACCCACCGCCACAGAGTATGGGATCTGCAAAACACCGTGTAAATTCCTCACCGCACCTGTTTTGATTGTATCTCCCGGATTCGTGATTTCTCCCATCAAAATAAACAATGGGCTCCAGGCGTAGGAGGATATCACCTGCTGAAGGTCAGATCAATATTCAATACACAAGGAGGTAGGAGGAGTCCTGATTCTCTGTCTGCACTTTAAATAGATTCAACTGCAAAACCACAGCTGGAAGGCACCTGAGCAAGATCTGCCAACTGCCAAGGTTTCTGTTTTATGCTTCGTTGGAGATATCTCCTTGCAAGAAACTTTGATCATGTGCTGAGATGTCTGTTGTTGCCTCTACAGATCGTTCGTTATGCGCCATGTCAAATGTGGAGAGGGTCCAGAGGAGGTTCATGAGGATGATTCCGGGAATGGAGGGGTTAACATATGAGGAGCGTTTGGCAGCTTTGGGCCTGTACTCACTGGAATTTAGAAGAATGCGGGGGTTGGGTGGGGATTCTCATTGAAACCTACCGAATGTTGAAAAGACTCAATAGGGTGGATGTGGAGAGGATGCTTCCTATGGTGGGGGCATCAAGAAATAGGGGTGAGGGGTGACCAAAATTGAGGGGTGACCTTTTAGAACAGAGGTATGGATGAATGTTTTTAGCCATGGAGGAGCGAATGTGTGGAATGCTCTGTCACAGCCTGCAGTGGAGGCCAAGTCCATGGGTATATTTAAAGTGGAAGTTGATAGTTTTCTGATCAGTCAGGGCAGTAAAGGATATGGCAAGAAGGCAGGTGTATGGCTTGAATGGGGTCTGGAATCCGGCGTGATGGAATGGTGGAGTGGACTCAATGGGCTGAATGGCCTCATACTTCTCCCATGTCTTATGGTCTTGTGGTCTATGACTTGGGCGATCATGGTTTTGCATGATCATTATTGTTCCAGGCAAATTTTCTACAGAAGCAGTTTGCCATCGCCTTCTTCTGGGCAGTGTCTTTACAAGACGGGTCTCCCCAGCCATTATCAATTCTCTTCAGAGATTGTCTGCCTGGCGTCAGTGGTTGCATATCTAGGACGTGATCTGCATCAGCTGCTCATACGACCATCCACCACCTGCTCCCACGGCTTCATGGTGACCCTGGTTTAGGGTGGGGGGAGGGGGCAAGCAGGTGACCTGCAGGCTAGTGGAGGGAAAGCACACCTTGCACCTCCTTTGGTAGAGACGTATCTCCGCCCCGACACCCAGACTTTGACTAAGTACCCCTCTGAAGTTCTGGCCCCCTTGGTCAAGGTTTCTCTGTGTGGATGCCTGCTGGTTCAGAATCACATGGGTTCCAGAGCTCAGTCAGAAAATAAGCGTCAAGCCTAAGGTGGCTCTGCTCCACATCACACTTCGTCTCTGGGAGAGGGTGTTAAACCTATCTGACCTCATGAATGAGAAAGAGCCCGCGTCCATTCCAGTGACCCACTGACAATCTTTATCACTTTGTTAAATAGTATACCTTCTAACATTCGACACGTCGCTCTGCAGACCTCAGCGCTTCCAAGTATACATCTAAGTGCCTTACAGCTTCGTTGTTAGAGATATCACTGCACCCCGCCACCCAACAACTATTGATAGGAAGGTTAAACATTAGATTTAGTAGCAGTCTTGGCGGAGGGATTTAATGAAAAGACCAGTTACCTGGACAATACTTTCCTGACAAATTACCGGGTACCTCCTAATTTATTTTTTATCAAGCCTCTGTATCCTTGCTGAACTCAGACATAGTAAACCCTGAAGATGAGCGAATTGAGGGATGATGTCAGACGCCGGGCTCTAACAAATGCCCTAGGCACATACGTGCTATCCCACTGTGAAGCCACATCTTCCTTTCCTTCGTGTTCTCAATTGATTATCCCTCGCCCACGTTCTCAATGCAAAACTCAATTGCTTCCCCTCACCCAACAAACTCCTGCTGAATACCCTCTGTCCTATCTTTGTCCTGTGATTTCCCACTCTTCCACTACTTGTTCCCTGTCTGAAACAGTTCCTCCACCTTCGCCGGCTTTAACAAACCCCAGCCTACCCATCCTCCTATCTTGGTTCATTATCAGATTTGTTTTGATTACATGCTGTGAATCTCTCTGGGTTATTTTCTTTCTCTAGGGGATTAGCATTTAAACCCAGGTTACTGTAATAGAACTTGAAATGTTTTCCTTCAGCTAGGAGTCTAAACTTTCTAATGACTCTTTCAGTAGAACAGACTAGTCCAAAGGCTGTACTAAGTAACTGTTTATTTCCTTTATTCTATGGTTTCATAAAAGCATATTAATGATAACTACAATACAGAGATCATAAATGTGCAAATGACTTCATAAGTATGCAAATGACAATGTCTGCATTTACACATATATTTACTTTATGTTTCTGCTGGTACATTTTCCTGCCTGCTGTATGTTACTTTTACTCGTCGGTTCACAACGAACCCTTGGAAGTTATGTCACCTTTGGCTATTTACAACATATTTGGAATTATAGGGAGGACGTACAGAGTCTGCTTACAGACAGTGCTGGAACTGAACTCCAAACTCCAGAATGCTCCAAGCTGTAATAGCGTTGTGCCAACCGTGATGGTACCGAGACACCCTGTTAAATTGCTGGACTGCCTTCTAGGCTTCTGGATCATCAAATAACTATAGGTAAGGCTGTTGATCCTTAGTGCTTGATTTAGTGAAGACAGGATGGCAGATAGGTTCCTCCTGCAAGATGTGGGGAGTCAGGGAACCTCATGTATGTTTATTGCTAAAAGAGCATTGCCCTCCATTAAGCTTCCTCTCCTCCTCCTTCCCACAGTAGCGTAGTGGTTAGCACAACGCTTTACAGTTCCGGTGACCCGGGTTCAATTCCCGCCGCCGTCTGTAAGGAGTTTGCACGTTCTTCCTGCGACTGCGTGGGTTTCCTCCGGGTGCTCCCGTTTCCTCCCACGGTCCAAAGACCGACCGGTTGGTAGGTTTGTAAATTGTCTCGTGGTTAGGCTGGGGTTAAATTGGGGGTTGCTGGGAGGCACGGCTCAAAGGGCCAGAGAGGCCTATTCCGCCTATTTATTGTAGTTCAATAAATAAATAAGTACAAACTCCACAACCATTGTTTTTTTTTTCTCCCTCTCCTCTCTTCCATCCTCCCCTTTTTCTGCCAAGAGTTCAGCTGGTCTCTGCCTACACATCAGCCTGGAACAACCCACATATCACAACTCTGTAAAACTCTCCCGCCGCCTTAATGTGTACTCTGTCAGTACTGGCCACTCTGCTGGAGGTCTAATTCGTAGCAGTCCTTGTTCGTTTTGACCTACTGTATTGGGTAAGGGAGGGCTAATCTAAGCAGCATTTCAATCTCTGAAGCTCCCAGCTGGGCAGCTGATGGGTTTTTACAGGGGTTGGATGAAGTAGCCAAGTGCTTCTCAGTGGGTATTTGCCATGTTGATATCGTAACAAACTTTGAAGGAGAATTCCTGATATAACCTTGTCCTCAAGCAAGCTAAACACAATAACTTTCACTGACGGTTTAGTACATGACTTGAGCACTGACTGTGCAGAAGGAACTTCGTTTTGACTGGTACACTTTATCACATCCATCACAAGTTAATATAAGGCACAGTGGTACAGCTCGTAGCACTGTTGTCTCAAAGCTGCAGTAACCTCGGTTCAATCCTGACCTCGTACTGTCTGTGCAGCTTGTTTATTCTCCCTGTGATCACTTGCATTTCCTCCCACTTTCTGGAGATATTCAGGTTGACTAACCGTTGTCTGTAGGTGAATGGTAAGAGCAGAACAGAGCTGACGGTAATGTACTGTATGTGGCGGGGGTGGGTGAGGCTGGGTGGGATTAAACGGACTAAGTTTAAATGATGGGCAAGATGGCGTCAGCCAACAATGCTACTAACGGCGACGTCCTGCCGACAGTTCACAAAACTACTTCTTCTCCTTCTTCCTTTAAATGTAGTTTTACTACTAATCAGTGTGCAATTGGAGCCTATAATTTTACATTTTGATAATGTGTTTTTGGGCCTACTGTTGTTTCTGCTGTCTCCGAGAGAACTCGGTGTGGTTGAGGGCGAGGTTGGGAACACAGTATGCGACCTAATGGCGGACCACAAACCCGTGCTCGACTCCAATTCTCAACCTAACCACCAACTAAAGCATCGAGCAAGATTGAAATCAACGAGGCTGAGAGCGGAAGGCAAGTGGCGGTGTTTAGCGCAGTGGGCCTGCGTTTGACCTGTCTCCCTTTCGCTTGCTGCTGCCGGAGGAAGGTGCGGGAGTCTTGGGTCTTGATTGGCACAGTTTGTGGACTGGATGTTTATAGAGGGCTCTGCAGTTCAGGTTATAAGTGTTTCTGGTTTCTGAGTACTCTTTTAATTGCTATTTTGCACAATTATGATCAGGGTAGACTGGCTCTGCGGCCTGCAGTCAATGAACGACACAGCGCTAAATTGAACTGAACTGAACTGAACATTCCTAGACTGTTTCAAGGACTCTGTGGTTTGATGTTAAATATTCTGTATGTGTCCTGTCATTTGCACGATTTGTTCTTTTTTTTTTCGCACACTGGGTGTTTGATGTTTTCTTTGAAGAGGTTTCTTTGTTTCATGGCTGTCTGTGGGGAAGACGAATCTCAGGGCTACATCCTGCACACATATTTTAACGATAAGTGTACTTTGATGATAGGTGTACTTTGATGATAAGTGTACTTTGATGGTAAATGTACTTTGATGATAAGTGTACTTTGATGATAAGTGTATTTTGAACCTTGATAGTTCTTGTGCTTGATAGTTAGAGCGGATTCTGCTAAAGGGTTTGTTTTCATGCTCAATATCACCAAGACCAAGGAGATGGTGGTGGACTTTAGGAGATCTAGGCCTCATATGGAGCCAGTGATCATTAATGGAGAATGTGTGGAGCAGGTTAAGACCTACAAGTATCTGGGAGTACAGTTAGACGAGAAGCTAGACTGGACTGCCAACACAGATGCCTTGTGCAGGAAGGCACAGAGTCGACTGTACTTCCTAAGAAGGTTGGCGTCATTCAATGTCTGTAGTGAGATGCTGAAGATGTTCTATAGGTCAGTTGTGGAGAGCGCCCTCTTCTTTGTGGTGGCGTGTTGGGGAGGAAGCATTAAGAAGAGGGACGCCTCACGTCTTAATAAGCTGGTAAGGAAGGCGGGCTCTGTCGTGGGCAAAGTACTGGAGAGTTTAACATTGGTAGCTGAGCGAAGGGCGCTGAGTAGGCTACGGTCAATTATGGATAACTCTGAACATCCTCTACATAGCACCATCCAGAGACAGAGAAGCAGTTTCAGCGACAGGTTACTATCGATACAATGCTCCTCAGACAGGATGAAGAGGTCAATACTCCCCAATGCCATTAGGCTTTACAATTCTACCGCCAGGACTTAAGAACTTTTTAAAAGCTATTATTAATGCTTTTTGAGATAGTGATTTAGATGCATATCATATTTTTTACTGAGTTAAGTATTGTATGTAATTAGTTTTGCTACAACAAGTGTATGGGACATTGGAAAAAAAGTTGAATTTCCCCATGGGGATGAATAAAGTATCTATCTATCTATCTATCTATCTATCTATCTATGTCTCTAAAAAGAATGCAAATATTGTGTTGATATTATGGGAAATGGCTTTATTTATTTAGTGAAACAACTCGGAATAGGCCCTTCCACTCTTTTGAGCTAAGCCACCCCAGCACCCCCACAACCCCGATTAACCCTAACAGGGTAATTTACAGTGACCAGTTAACCTACCCGGTACGTTTTTGAACTGTGAGTGTAAACCGGAGCACCGGGGGAAAACCCAAACATTCCATGGGGAGGACGTACAGAGACTCCTTACAGAACAGCGCGGGGATTAAACTCTGACCTCCAGAGCACCCCCCCCCCCCCCCCACCGAGCTGTAATAACATTGTGCTAACCACTACAGTTACGTGGTGCCCAGTTGTGTTACTAGACTGTCTTCTAGAGTTCTGGATCTTCAAATAACAACAGGTAAGGTTGTGTAGCTTCAAAAATTAATTAGAATGAAGACATGAGAGACCGGGAATACGAGTCTAGTTCGAGTTTACTTTTAGCGAGACACACGTGTCATGTGGTAGCGTGATGATGTATGCAATTAACATATTTTTAAATATTTTATGTAATTTAAATATTAAATGAACATGAATCTTAATCAAACAATATATGTACAAGATTAGTCAAATATTACTGAAATATTAAATATGCAACACTCTTCTCTGCTTAGCTGTAAGCTCCAATTCAATATGCATCTCAATTATAGACACAGTATATTATATAATGCAACTGTTATAAACAGACATCCACAGCATCGTAAATTTTAAATTGTCCCATTCAGACTGAAAGAGTTCATCACTGTGGAGGTTCCCCTACTCTTGTGGGACAATATCTTTCCTGACAAGGGAGGTCACTCTGCTTGGCAGATGAGACTTGCGGCTGTGAAACAATCGCAGGTTCTGGGGCTTCCTCCGTGGTGGTTGTAGTTGACTATGAGACTGCGGGAAGTGGTTCTGATAGCAGTAGTCACCTTCCTTCTTCCTCCTTTTCCTTCTTCTAGTTTGCGCATCTTGATCTTGGGAAGATGCATTCAGTTCGCTAGAATATTCTCTCATGAATCCTTCTACTGCTCCCTTTATGTCTCCTCTTCATTTCCTCATCCACAGCATCAGTTGATGAATTCCCTGTTTCCGTATCTCCCTTGACCCCTTTCTTTTTGGTCTTCCATCCATCCAGCCGGGCATCTACTTTTACAAGCAACTTTCCGTCTCCCACTCGAAATCCGTGCAATAACCTTAATGCACACAGAGTCCGGTTCTTGATATTCATAAAAGCTGAATGCTTGCAACTTTCCTGAAGCTGCGTGAGCTCTCTTCCAGCTTAAAACCAAGCCACATTTCACAGGTAACTACCTGATTAACATATCAGAAGCTTCCTCAAATATGTTGCCTACAGAAACTGCCGTAGCCAGACCACTTCTTTCTCCATTTTCACACTTCCTCTGAGCCCCATATTCCTTCCTTGGTTCAATATGCTTTCCAACCAGAGGCACAGAGGTTGGCAGCAACACCTGTTTCTCCTCTGTTGCCCTGAGGCCCATGGTGTTCACCATGGAGACAGTTGCGGAAACATCCGGGACCTTTCTTAAATCACTTTCAGTTGACTTCATTGCAGGGCCCGTGGCATGTAAGTGGTGGAAGGATCTCCAATCACGTTGCAGTTGTCTCAGCCAATGATGACCCCACAATGCTAGTCCTCCTGTTTTCACCACATGCAAGCCCAATGGGGCTTGTTGGATGCTGTATTTCACTCTTATGAATGCCATTCCTACTGGAGTTATCTTTTCTCCTGTACAAGTTCTTAGTTGGATATCTGTAAGCTTCAGGTTAGTATCTCTGAAATGCCTTCAAACTCACTTAGTGGAGTGACAGGAACAGACTAACCAGTATCCAATTCCATTTTAAATTGATTTGCCAATCACTTTTGGCATAAGCTATATTGCTTGTCTATTGTTAATCTTCACACTGTAAATTTCAAGGCTGCTCAGTCTTTTTCACTCTCCTGATTATCGGATTTTTCAACAGCATGCAGATTGGTGCTCTTTTTCAAACTGCAACTTGACTTTTTTGGGCAAATTCATGGCAGATGCAATTTAATGTGGATAAATGTGAGGTTATCCACTTTGGTTGCAAGAACAGGAAAACAGATTATTATCTGAACGGTGGCCGATTAGGAAAAGGGGAGGTGCAGCGAGACCTGGGTGTCATTGTACACCAGTCATTGAAGGTGGGCATGCAGGTACAGCAGGCGGTGAAAAAGGCAAATGGTATGTTGGCATTCATAGCAAAAGGATTTGAGTACAGGAGCAGGGAGGTTCTACTGCAGTTGTACAAGGCCTTGGTGAGACTGCACCTAGAGTATTGTGTGCAGTTTTGGTCCCCTAATCTGAAGAAAGACATTCTTGCCTTAGAGGGAGTACAAAGAAGGTTCACCAGATTGATTCCTGGGATGGCAAGACTTTCATATGAAGAAAGACTGGATCGACTAGGCTTATACTCACTGGAATTTAGAAGATTGAGCGGGGATCTTATTGAAACGTATAAAATTCTAAAGGGATTGGACAGGCTAGATGCAGGAAGATTGTTTCCGATGTTGGGGAAGTCCAGAACGAGGGGTCACAGTTTAAGGGTAAAGGGGAAGCCTTTTAGGACCGAGATGAGGAAAAACTTCTTCACACAGAGAGTGGTGAATCTGTGGAATTCTCTGCCACAGGAAACAGTTGAGGCCGGTTCATTGGCTATATTTAAGAGGGAGTTAGATATGGCCCTTGTGGCTAAAGGGATCAGGGGGTATGGAGAGAAAGCAGGTACAGGGTTCCGAGTTGGATGATCAGCCATGATCACAGTGAATGGCGGTGCAGGCTCAAAGGGCCAAATGGCCTACTCCTGCACCTATTTTCTATGTTTCTATCTTTCTCTCTTCTCTGTGCATTCCACCTATTTTTGTCTGCCCGACATGCTCTTTGTACGTGACCTACTTTGTTGCATTCTCTGCAAGTTTCACCTTTAAATCTGCATTTGTTTGGTGAATGTGAGCCCCTGCCACAGTGGTAACACAATTTGGCAAGACTGGTTTCTTTTTAGACAATGCAATTTTGTTCATGCCCACTTTCATTCCTGATTGCATCTCGGTCTACAGTTTCCATTGAAACAGCAATTTTCACTGCTCTTTTAAATGTTTCAGTTAGGAGCCATTTTTGAATGCTTTCTTTTAAGATTCCACAAACTAAATAAGCTCTTTGTGTATCATTAAGCCTAATACCAGACTGACAATGCTTAGACAATCTCTTCACTTCAGCCAGGTATGTTGAAATGGACTCCCCTCGTTTCTGATTCCACTTAAGAAACCTAAAGCGATCTGCAATCAACAACGACTTTGGTTCTAAGAGTTCCTGCATCACTTTTACAATATCAGCAAAGCTCAGTTCTGATGGTTTGGTTGGAGCAGTCAAACTGTAAGCCTGCATGCCTTTAAACCCAATGAACTCAGCAAAATTGGCATTTGCTTTTCATTGGCTATTTCATTTGCTTCAAGATACTGTTCCAGTAACTCAGTATACATAAGCCAATTACCCGTCATGCAATCAAACTCAACAATCTTTCCAATGTAGCCTGCCATTTCTGCTTTTTTTAAAAGATTATTATCATGTGGTACTCTTTACGAAGCCTGATTTCTTCTTACAGCCTTGTTTAAAAATCGATCACGCCTTCCCTGCCGAAGAACGCATGTTTTTGTAACTCGCCTGTTCCTCACTGCCTTTTATTTTATTCCGAACGTTTCGCTGCACTTTAACAGATTGGTAGCCGTGTCAGCTTCGTTTTAAAACTACGTCGTTGCCAATGTTACGTTTTGCAGTTTCAAAACATTAAACTAATTCAAATGAAGACACAAAAACACCCGGAACATGTGTCTAGTTCAAGTTTACTTTTAGAGAGGCACGCACGTGTCATGTGGTAGTGTGATGACATATGCAATTAACATATTTTTGAATATAACTCATTATTAATTATTTAAACAAACAACAATGCTTAATCAACCTATATATATATATACAAGATTACTCAAGTACTATTAAAATATTGAATACACTTTTTCTTTGCTTGTTTCAATGTAGTTAGGATGGCAGGTTCTGTCCTGCAAGATGTGGTGAATCACAGAACCTCTCGGTCTCCCTGATGACTGTACCTATGGGAAGAGCACCCACCTGCAACTCCTGACGGACCAGAACAAGGAACTGGAGCTGAATTTGGAAGTAGTTAGGACCATGCAGGTGGCAACAAACCTCACAGATGAAACTTTTACTGAGGTGCTCACACCCAAAGTATAGGCTTTGGATAGGAAAATTAAGGGGAGTAGGCAGTCAGTACAGAGCTCCCTTACGGCCATTCCCCTCACTAACAGGTATGACCTTTGGAAACTGTTGAGGAGTACGTTCTTTCAGTGGTTTGCAGTGGTAGTCATGTCTATTGCTAATCTTCACACTGCAAGTTTCAAGGCTACACTGTCCTGCATGACTCTCAACGTTATCAGATTTCTCAGCAACGGCTTGCAGATTGGTGCTCTTTTAGAAGCCGCAGCTTGACTTTTTATCTTTTTCCCTTCTCTGCGCAGTCCGTTTATCTTTATCTGCCCGATGTGCTCTTTGTACGTTGGGGAAGGATGCAGTCAGGTAGGGAGATAGTGATAGGAGAGTCAATGGACAGGACAGAGAAAAGATTCTGTGGCCGCAGAAGGAATGCCAGGATGGTGCGTTGTCTCCCAGGTGCCAGGGTCAAGGTTGCGTTAAAGTTCAAAGTAACTTTATTATTGAAGTGCATACATGTCAACATATACAACCCTGGGATTCATTTTCTTTCAGGAATTCACAGAAGAACAGTTAATTACAATAGAATCAATGGAAAATCACACACAAAAATTGACAATATACAAATAATAATAATAATATTAAACACTGAGAACATAAGTTGTAGAGTCCTTGAAAGTGATTCCGTAGGTTGTGGAATCAGTTTAGAGTGAAGTTAATCCACTCAAGAGAAGTTATTTCAGTGGCTGCAGAAAGTTCTCCAGGAGGAGAGTGAAGAAGGTTAACAACCTCTGGCTATTGGCACAGAAAATGAAGATAGAGCGAGAGATGAAGTCCTACAGGATGAGTGTAGAGAGTTAGCTAAGAAGTTAAGAAGCAGGACCTCGAGTATAATCATCTCCAGATTATTCCTGGTGCCACATACTAGTGAGGTCATAAATAGCAGGATAAGTCCAATGAGTTGGAGCAGGGGACAGAAATTCAGGTTCTTGGACTATTGGGATCTCATTTGAGGTAGAGATGACCTGTACAAGAGGGACAGGTTGTATTTGACCCAGAGAGGGACCAATATCCCTCAGAGAAATTTGCTGATGTAATACAGGAGAGTTTAAACTAGACTGGCAAAGAGGGTTGAACTCTGAGCAGGAGCAAGTCAAGGGGTAAAGCAACAACTAGCGAAAGCAAGTTTAGTAATCAGGAGAGCCAGGGACAAGGTAAGGACAGAGAAAGGAATACATATTAAATGCATGAGTTTTAACAGGTAAGGGAGGTATGTTGTAGCTATAGCAGAAACACAACTGAGAGAAGGGCAGAACTGGCAGTTCATTATTCCAGGATACAGAAGCTACAGGCGTGACAGGGGTACAGTTAAGCGTGGAGAGGGTGTAGCCTTTTTTGATAAAGGAGATCACAACAGCAGTGCTTAGAGATGACATTCTTGGGAGATTGCCCAGTGATGGGTAGAACTCAAAATTAAGAAGGAGAGGGTCACTCGAGCAGGACTGCTGGTATAGGCTCCCCAACCGTCATGGGGAACTTCAGGAACAAACATGTAGAGAAACTGCTCATAGTTGTAAGAATAATAAGGTTGTATTGATGAGGGATTTTAATGACTCCAGTACTGACTGGACCACCCAGACTGTTAAGGGTCTGAACGAAGTGGGATTTGTGAAACTTGTACAGGAAAGATTCTTGAGTCAATATATAGAGGGTCCTACTCAGGAGGGTGCAATACTGGACCTTCCCTGAGGCATCAAGGCAGGGCAGATAACTGAAGTGGAAGTCAGGAAGTGCTTTAGCTCCATAATTTTATTGGCTTTAAGATGGAGCTGGAAAAGGATAGAGAGGATTAAGTCTATTTGAAAGGAAAAGAATGACTGGTAGGTGGAAGGCTTTTTGAATGTAATGGTAAGGGTCCTGTTGCAGCATGTGAAGGGTTAACCCAAGAAGTTTAGGGAATCTTGGCCAATGAGACTCTGGTCAAGAAACAGAAGGAAGCATATACTTGGTTTAGGAGTTTGTGATTGGGTAAATCCCTTGATGACGAAAAAAAATTAAGAATAAGAGTTTTAGAGGGAAAACAAGATTAAGAGGGAAATCAGGAGGCCAAAGAGAGGGTATAAGATGGATCTGGAATGTAAGTTCAAGGAAAATCCCATGCAGGGCTATATCCACATGAAGAGTGAAAGACAGGCGAGGGAGATAGTGGAGAGATCAGCATGGTTGACTGTGTCTCAAATAGGAAATGGGTGGGATTTTTTAACAAATATTTCTCCTCAGTGTTTACTGAAGAGAAAATCATGGTTGCACAATGTTTGCAGCATTACAGCACATAAATCCCAAGACTTGACAGAATGCATCTTTGGACTTTGTGGGAGACGGGTGAGCAGATGTCCCTGAAGAGATATTTCCTTCGTCATTAGCCTCTGGCAAAGTTCCTGAAGATAGGAAGGTTACTAATGTTGTTCTGTTGTTTATAAGGTTAATTAAAACAAGCCAGACAAATGGTCAGCCTGACATCATTAGTGGAGAAGTTACTGGAGGGAATTCTGAGGGAAAGGATCTTCCAGCATTTGGACAGACAGATTCTGATTAGGAGGATCCTGCATAGCTTTGTGCATGCGAGGTTGTGCTTGAAAAACCTTTTAAGGTTTTTAAAAAGATAAGCAAAAAAGGTAGATCAGATCAGAGTAATTGAAGTTGTCTGTTTGGATTTTAACAAGGTCCTGCACGGTAGACTGGTCTGGATGGTCAGGTCCCATGGAATGCAGACAGAGCTAGTCTGGTGGATTCAGAATTGGTTTGGATGTAGGAACAGAAGGTAGATTCAGAATTGGTTAGATGTACAGATGTACAAATTGGTTTGGAGGTAGGAAACAGAAAGTAGATTCAGAATTGGTTTGAAGATAGGAAACAGAGGATAGATTCAGAAATGGTTTGAAGATAGGAAACAGAAGGTAGATTCAGAATTGGTTTGGTGGACATAATTGGTTTGAAGGTAGGAAACAGAGGGTAGATTCAGAATTGGTTTAGAGATAGGAAACAGAAGGTAGTTTCAGAATTGGTTTGGAGGGAGGAAACAGAAGGTAGATTTGGAATTGGTTTAGTGGACAGGTTTGGTTTGAGGGTAGATTCAGAATTGGCTTGAAGGTAGGAAACAGAGGGTAGATTCAGAATTGGTTTGAGGGTAGGAAACAGGGTAGATTCAGAATTGGTTTGAGGGTAGGAAACGGAGGGTAGATTCAGAATTGGTTTGAGGGTAGGAAACGGAGGGTAGATTCAGAATTGGTTTGAGGGTAGGAAACGGAGGGTAGATTCAGAATTGGTTTGAGGGTAGGAAACAGAGGGTAGATTCAGAATTGGTTTGGTGGACAGAATTGGTTTGAAGGTAGGAAACAGAAGGTAGATTCAGAATTGGTTTGAAGGTAGGAAACAGAAGGTACATTCAGAATTGGTTTGGTAGATTCAGAATTGGTTTGGAGGTAGAAAGCAGAAGGTGGTAGTTGAAGTTAGTTTCTTGGAATGGAAACCGCAGAATAGTGCTGTGCCACAGGGATCTCAGTTGGGAGCCTTGTTTTTTGTTATTTATATAAATGATTTGAATGCAAATGAGTAAGTTTACGGATGACACAAAATTAGCTGTTGTTGATTGTGAAAAGAACATCGTAGATTGCATGGAGATCTTGATCAGATAGGGAGGTGGACCGAGAAGTGGCAAATGGATTTCAATACAATTACGTCTGAGGTGATGCATTTTGGAAAGTTAAACCAGCTTAGGACTTATACTATGAATGGTAAGGCGCTAGGGAGTGTAATGGAGCAGGACCGCTATTACATACTTCGTTGAAAGCAGAGTCACAGATAGGGTGTGAAAAGTGTGGTTAGCTTATTAGTCAGAGCACAAATAAAGAAGTTAAGACATCACGTTGCAGATGTGTTAGTCATTGGTGAGGCCACAGTTAGAAAAATGTGTACAGTTTTGGTCACCTTGTTCTCGGAAAGGTGTGTTCAAACTGGAAAGATTGCAGGAAAAGTCCCAAGCACTAGAGGGTCTGAGATAGAGGGAGAGGCTGGCCAGGCTACATCTTTATTCCTTGGGACGTAGGAGGATGAGGGATGCTAATAACAAAATACTTAAAATTATGAAAGGCATAGCAACAAGGATTGTAACAGTCTTTTCTGCAGGATAAGAATGACCAAAACTACGGGGCATAGATATAAGTTGAGAAGGGAAAGATATAAAAATGTCCTGTAGAACAGCTTTTTCATGCAAAGTGTGGTGATTACACGGAACGAGCGGCCAGAAGAAGTGGTTGAGGCAGAGGCAGAGGTATCACTCCAGAAGTACTTTGATAGGTCCATAGAGAACCAAGGAGAGGGTTATAGAGGAAATTAGGACGAGCTGAGAGGGTGCCATGTCCAGCATGGGCGTAATGGGCCGAGGGGTCTGTTCTGATTTGGTCTCTGACCTCAAGTACCGCTGCAGCAACTGAAGAACTTAAATGCAAATAATAATATGGATGTTTTTAAAATGAAGATAGTCTCTGTGTTGGTGCATGAAACTAATGGACTGTCTAAATCTATCTGCTTCATTTACATCCTTCAGGCAAGAAACCAGCTATCCTGACCCTCTTTCAACTGTATATGACTCCAGAACACCTCCCCCACTTCCCCTTCTCAGAAAAACACACACACACACACAGTGCATAGTTGACATTTAACTGTTTAAAGTCATTTATATTTTACAGGCGTGTAGATGGTTAGTTTAAGTGATATAAGCCTAGAGTGTCCTGATAGCTTTCATATTCAGAATCAGGTTTAATATTACTGGCATATGTCATTAAACTTGACATTTTGCACAGCAGTGCATTGTCATACATCAGGATAAAAAAACTATAAATTGCAATAAGCATATTTTAAAAAGTAAATTAAATAACTAGTGCAAAAACGAGCAAACAAAAAAGAAAGAAAATAGCGAGGTTCATTGTCCATTCAGAAATCTGATGGTGGTGGGGGAGAAGCTGTTCCTAAAACGCTGAGTGTGTGCCAACTCAATGTATCCCTCAATAATGACTTAAGGTCTTTTGAATGTGTTACGGGCAGTCAGGCAGTGCTTTGGATAAACCGCCCAACCTAAGGATAATATCAGGGCAGCACTCTCTCAGCACTGTACTGTATCGCAGTGTCACCTTAGATTTTCTTGAACCTAGAATCTTATGACTAGAAGTGACAGTGGCATCCATTATATCATGAAGTTTTATGCAGAAGCAGCAGAGTGTTACAATTCTCCCCTCAGTAGTGTTCTGTCTGGGCCGTGTCTAATTTATAAACAGTGAATAGGAAGAAGGTTACACCAGTTTTACAAAGTGCTTTAACACTTTCCCACAATGTTTTTTTAAATTTCCATAACACTGGATAACAAAGTCTTTGCTTCTTGAATACCTTTGGGCATACCTTACGGACTTTGGGCTGCTGACCATGACAATCACCATGAAATCTCCCGACCACGCACCAATTTTTTAAAATCGCCTATATTTGTTGTTTCAATTCATAGTTCAAGTCAGAATAACTGATGCCAAGATTAAGGAAGACACTTTTGTTAGTCCTCGAATCAAGCAGGTCATCGGTGACAGGCAATTTGAAGAACTTCTAGTGGGACTGGAGAAAATCACATGGAAGGCATTCTTGATAACTATAGAGCAGCAAGCTACATGCAACGGGTCAACAACATGCTTCAGGCATACAGAACCATGAAGTGAAGCGTGTCACTAAAGATTCATTTTCTGCATTCCCATTTAGACTTCTTCCCTTGGTGCTGTCAGTGACGAGCACGGTGAAAGGTTTCACCAGGACATTGCAGTCATGGAGAAACGGTATCAGGCCATCAGTGCTGACTGACTATTGTTGGACACTTAAGTGAGAAGCCTCAGACACTGAGTGCAAATGAAAAACATCAAAAAAAAAACATTATTTAGCTGAGTTGAACTAGATCCAAGATTCAAGATTCAAAAACTTTGTCATTCTAACCGTACATCAGCTCTGCAGGGCAGAATGAGACAGCGTTTCCCAGGAGCAGTGCAATCATAACATAACAAACGCAACACTAAATAATAAACATAACAATAAATAGTAAAACACAACAGCCACATGTCAGTTAAAAACAAGTTGTAAGTGTCCAGTGCAAGTTAAAAGTGTCCAAAGCAGAGGCAGGTAGAGCAGCTATTTAGCAGTCTGACTAACTATTGCAAAGTGTTAGCACTATTATGCAATTAAACACATTATATTCAATAAACGTTAATTTCTTGTTTCTCCAAATTCCTACGCGATACAAGAAATCTGAAATTATATTTGTGTTCGGCTTCAAGCTGTCTATCATAAACAAAAAAAAATTCTGAGGAAGCAACACTTTTGAAACTTTTGCTGCGCGGTGTAATCACAGCTCTTGGTGTTGCAGGGTATTAATTGAGCTTTGGTTCCCAACAGAAAATAGAGAGTTGGGGTAAATAGAATCATAGAGACATACAAGACCCAAATAGATCCTTTTGTCCATCTTGTTCAAACTGACCAAGATGCCTCCCTGAGCTAGTCCTCATTGGCCCATAGCTCAGTGTCCGCATACCTGTCCAAACGTTGCTTCCCGTTTGGTAAGCTCCAACTCATATGCTGCCGCAGGGGTCAGTGCTGAAGCCTTAAGCGCTTAGAATCCCCATTAATAGTTAAATGAAGAAGCTCGAGCATTCAGGTGCCAAATCTGCTGATGCTATGGAAAGTGGAGTCTAAGTAGGTTAAATAAATGGATAAAAATTGCCAGATGGAGCATAATGTGAGGAATTGTGAGGTTATGCACTTTGCTAGAAAGTCCAGAGGAGCAGAACACTGGAAAGAGACAACAGAATGCTGGTGTACCGAGGGACATGGGTACCTTCAAGCACGAAACTCAGAAACGTGACATGTAGTCACAGCATGTAGGAAAGGAAAGAAATAGAATTTGGCATTTGTTACCAAGGAGATGGAGTAAAGTGTAAAATCACACTTCAGGTCTCCTTTTGATCTCCTTTGCCCTGCTCTAGGAAAGATGTTATTAAACTAGAAAGAGTGCAGAAAGATTACTGCAAGGACTGAGTGATATGGAGGCTTAATCTTTTCTCTTTGGAGCATAGGAGACTGAGAGGAGATCTTACACAAAATCATGAGGGCCATAGATAGGGTGAAGGCACCCTTTTTCCTCGAGTTGGGGTATCACAAACTAGAATGCATAGGTTTTACAGACAGAGGGTAAAGTTTTAAGAGGAATATGAAGGGCAACATTTTTACATAAAGGGTGTGTTCTGCATCAAATTATATTAACATTTTGGCGATGAGGAGCAAAACAAGAATGGCCTCTCTAGTCTAACACACAATTAATTTTGGGCGGTAGCTATGGCAAAACTGATAGATAGATAGATAGATAGATACTTTATTCATCCCCAAATTCAACTTTCCAATGTCCCATACACTTGTTGTAGCAAAACTAATTACATACAATACTTAACTCAGTAAAAAATATGATATGCATCTAAATCACTATCTCAAAAAGCATTAATAATAGCTTTTAAAAAGTTCTTAAGTCCTGGCGGTAGAATTGTAAAGCCTAATGGCATTGGGGAGTATTGACCTCTTCATCCTGTCTGAGGAGCATTGCATCGATAGTAACCTGTCACTGAAACTGCTTCTCTGTCTCTGGATGGTGCTATGTAGAGGATGTTCAGAGTTATCCATAATTGACCGTAGCCTACTCAGCGCCCTTCGCTCAGCTACCGATGTTAAACTCTCCAGTACTTTGCCCACGACAGAGCCCGCCTTCCTTACCAGCTTATTAAGACGTGAGGCGTCCCTCTTCTTAATGCTTCCTCCCCAACACGCCACCACGAAGAAGAGGGCGCTCTCCACAACTGACCTATAGAACATCTTCAGCATCTCACTACAGACATTGAATGACGCCAACCTTCTTAGGAAGTACAGTCTACTCTGTGCCTTCCTGCACAAGGCATCTGTGTTGGCAGTCCAGTCTAGCTTCTCGTCTAACTGTACTCCCAGATACTTGTAGGTCTTAACCTGCTCCACACATTCTCCATTAATGATCACTGGCTCCATATGAGGCCTAGATCTCCTAAAGTCCACCACCATCTCCTTGGTCTTGGTGATATTGAGACGCAGGTAGTTTGAGTTGCACCATATCACAAAGTCCTGTATCAGTTTCCTATACTCCTCCTCCTGTCCATTCCTGACACACCCCACTATGGCCGTGTCATCAGCGAACTTCTGCACATGGCAGGACTCCGAGTTATATTGGAAGTCTGATGTGTACAGGGTGAACAGGACCGGAGAGAGTACGGTTCCCTGCGGCGCTCCTGTGCTGCTGACCACCGTGTCAGACCTACAGTCTCCCAACCGCACATACTGAGATCTATCTGTCAAGTAGTCCACTATCCAATCCACCATGTGAGAGTCTACTCCCATCTCCGTTAGTTTGTGCCTTAAGATCTTGGGCTGGATGGTGTTAAAGGCACTAGAGAAGTCAAGGAATGTAATCCTCACAGCACAACTGACCCCCTCTAGGTGAGAGAGTGATTTGTGCAGCAAATACGTGATAGCATCCTCCACTCCCACCTTCTCCTTACTGGTGGAACCTGGCTGCAATGGTAAAGAAACCTCCTGGACTACATCAAACTCCTACCAATTTTACCAGCAGCAGCAAAGCTGGAGGAAGCAATGGAACTCAAGCATGCACTTGGAAGAACTCGGGTAGAAATACTTTGATGCTCTGCACCTACAGATCAAATTACAACTGACAGACGTGTTTTAGGCTTTGGACAACATTTGGAGGAGGTAGGGAAATGCCTTTATCGCACTCATCGGCTGCGACAGATTCCAATGAGAATGTAGATGATTTCAGCACAAGACTGACCCTAGCAGCACAGGAATGCAAGTACAAAAATACTCCCCTGAGTAAATTCAAGGAACCGATGCTTATCCAAGTGTTGATTGTCGGAGTCCAGGATGGGAAGATGTAAGGGAGCCTCCTGTCCAAAAAGCACCATTTGTCCTGAGACAGGCATGTTCCACAGCTCACCACTGGGAGGCAGTCAAGAGAAGCCTTATGGCAGAATTCAACCATCAGCTTGATGCAAGGGTGAAGATGTGGGCAGTATTATCCAAGCCCATGACATGAGCCACCATACTTGGTTACACTCCAGTGGACAACCAGCCCAAGAAGTTTGAGCTGGATACCAGGGAGTAATCCTAATGTCTGATTCCAAACTTTGTGTTCCACGGCTACACTGGAGATAGTGTGGGTGTACATGGTGTCTTTACAGCAGAAGTGGCTCGCCAGGGGAACCTGTTCCACATGTGGTTGGAGGAGGCCAACAGCCTTACTTGCCAGACAGAAAGATTAGAAAGATGTCATCGGTGTTGTCCTGCATCATTCAGGCCACCAGACAAAGCTTTGAGCCAACACTTCCACTTTAGACCATACCTGTTGCTCCTCCAGCTTTTGGCCTGGCTGGTACAACTCTCAAACACCATATAAGGCAACCCCCATCAAGGGCAAGTTCATCTAGCGCTGGTAAAAATGGAGGAACTGGGATTTCGTTTGCACGTTCCAGCCAGTCTGGGTGGCCATGAAGACCTGAGACAGTGTGAGGTCTTTCCTAGTTGCCCTTGTGCTGTAATAGGGAGACTTCTGATTTGCGTTAGGGAGAATAATTCAAGAGGATCATTCTCTTCTGTAAATGCTTTAGGCATTTCATTTTCCAAGGGCAGGTTTGACAATCCATCAGCATTTTCATGATTAGTCGTCCTCTGGAATTCGATCTTGTGATTGTGTCCTTCAAGAAGCAACGCCCATCTCTGCATCCGTGCTGCTGCTGTCAGTGGGACTCCCTTCTGTGGGTTGAAAATGGACACTAGCGGTTGACGATCAGTAAAGGAGGTAAACTCTCTCCTGTACAAGCACTGGTTGAAGCATTTTACACCCCAAACAAGACTCAAGGTCTCTCAGTCAATTTGTGTGTAATTTGTCTCTGCAGCAATAAAGGAAGGTGATGCAAAGGCTATGGGGTGTTCACTTCCATTACTCATAACGTGTAATGTGACTGCACTTGTACTATAAAGCTCCACTGGACAGTGTAGCAGCAGGCAGAATCAATTCTACACCAACAGTGAAAGGCTTCTTAGCCTTAGCAATACGGCTCGCCACTGAGTACGATGCTCTCAGAGCAGCAGCATCTGTGGAGGTGGTGGCTCTCAGCACTTGCTTCTGTCCCGCTTGCTCATGTTTTTTCCGCTCAAAAAACTCAGTGGGTTTGTCTTTAAGTGCAGGGTGCTTGGACTCAAGGTGCCGAAACAGTTTTGAGGGCTTCATTGCCTCATTAGACAGCTTGTCTCCACATATCACACACAGGGGGCTTGGAGCGTGCGAGGCACCAGTCACATTAAAGCCATATTTTATGTACGACTCGTCGTATTTTCTGTTGAAGGAAGCTTTCTTCTGCAGTCTCGGCCTCAGCTGTCTCTGCGTTATCATCATCGTTAGGCCTTTTATGTCGCCTACCACCTCTTCCAAAGAAACTCTCAAGCAACGTTTGTTTATTACTCATCGAGTAACCATATAACCATATATAATTACTTCTCTATGCACAACAAACACTTAAGGAACGTATGTAACCATATAACAATCACAGCACGGGAACAGGCCATTCCGGCCCTCCTAGTCTGTGCCGAACTCTTAATCTCACCTAGTCCCACCTACCCGCACTCAGCCCATAACCCTCCACTCCTTTCCTGTCCATATACCTATCCAATTTTACCTTAAATGACACAACTGAACTGGCCTCTACTACTTCTACAGGAAGCTCATTCCACACAGCTATCACTCTATGAGTAAAGAAATACCCCCTCATGTTTCCCTTAAACTTTTGCCCCCTAACTCTCAAATCATGTCCTCTCGTTTGAATCTCCCCTACTCTCAATGGAAACAGCCTATTCACGTCAACTCTATCTATCCCTCTCAAAATTTTAAATACCTCGATCAAATCCCCCCTCGACCTTCTACGCTCCAATGAATAGAGAATAGTAGTTGTAGGTTAGTGACTGACTGATGACCTCGTATGCATTCAAGTCCAACAGTGGGCGTGACAGGGAATGAGGAAAGGTGCAGCTGACTCATATCATTTCATATCGCCAAATCAAATCGTTTCCTCGCAGCCCAGTAGCACATGCTTTGCGGCCCGGTGGTTGGTTATTAATGTGTGAATACAGTGTTTAATGTCACCATTTCCTTTGTCTTTTTGAAAGCCACCTCACACCGCTTTGCCCATTGCCATTTCTTCCCGGTCTGTAGTAATGAGTTCAAGGGGTGAAGCACAGTAGCCAGGCTTGGCAGAAACCTGTTATAGTAATTGACAAATTCTTAAAAGAACCACAAGTGTGGACATGTTCTTTGACCTTGGGGCATCCACCACTGCTTGAATTTTCTCAGCACACTTGTGTAAAATCTTGTGTGTCAATGGTGTGACCACAGTAAGTGATGTTTGGTTTAAAGAATTCACATTTGTCACGTCACGCTCTGGGCACATAATCTTCCGATCTTTTTAACACTGTCTTGAGATTTTGGAGATGTTCCTTGTCATCCTTACTGTAAACAATGATGTCATCCAGGTAACACTGAGCACCCGAGCAGCCTTGCAGCACCTGGTCTATAGCTTTCTGCCAGAGTGCAGGCACAGATCCTTCTCCAAAAATTAGTCTATTATAGCAATAAAGCCCGTTGTGTGTGCTTTTGATGAGAAACCCTTTGGACTCTTTTTCTATCTCCGTCTGTGAGGTAGGCCTCAGCTAAGTCCACTTTCCTTTGGAAAGATTTGCAAAGATATTATCTATCTTGGGAAGAGGGTATTGAGATACTTTCAGTACTGGGTTGATTTTGTCCTTAAAATCAGCACAGATCCCGACAGACCCATTATTTCAGGCTACTGGGACCACTGGCTTTGTCCATGTTCTCCACTCAATCTTGCAAAGAATTCCTTCGGCCTCTATGCGGCTCACTAGCCACTTTACCATTTTTGTGTAAGGAACCAGACAAGGTTTTGTAAAACTTGTGTGTGACACTTTCATTTAACTCTGTTCCTCCCTTGAGTTTTCCCAGTGCCATTCTTGAACACTGCTGTGGTGCTGTGGGATCATCCAGTACATTTTTTCATTAGCTTTTAGTTGACTCTGTTGCAGGGGATGTGGCATGCAAATGCTGGATGGATCTCCCATCAATTTGTAGTTATCTCAGTCAATCACATTCCCACAATTCTGGTCCTCCTGTTTTTACTATATACAAACCTCATGTGGCTTCTCAGTTGTTGTATTTCACTGTTATAAATGTCATTCCCACAGATTTACAGTTAATTTGTCACTTACTTTTAGTGTAAGGCATATTGCTTGTCTCTTGTTAGTAATCATATTGTAAATCTTGTGGCTGTTCAGTTCTGTGTCATTGTCATCATTATCACATTTTTCATAGACAGTATGCAGATTAGTGCTCTTTTTGAAACTGCAACTCGACTTTTTTATCTTTCTCTCTTCCCTGTGCAGTCCATTTATTACTTTCTGCCCAACAGCCTCTTTGTTTGGGTCCTGCTTTGTTGCATTTCTGCAAGTTTCACCTTTAAGCTTGTATCGGTCTGATGTATGTGAGCTCCTGCCACAACAGGAACCTAACTTGTTTGGCCAGGATGATTTCTGTTTGGACGCTGCAATTTTGTTCACACTCACTTTAATTCTTCACTGCAACTCAATTGCACCTCTTCCTGCTGTTTCCATTGATACAGCAATGTTAACTGCTCTTTTAAATGGAAGTTGTGCTTCAGTTAGGAGCCATTTTTGAATGCTTTCTTGCAAGATTCCACAAACTAAATGGTCTCTCAGTACATCATTCACCCCATCACTGAAATGACAATGCTCAGCCAACTGCTTCAATTTAGCCACGTACATTGAAATATACACCCCTTCCTTTTGATTCTGCTTTGAAACCTAAAGTGTTCTTCCCAGTCCTCATCGTTTGCCTCAATCAAACTGCTCAAGAACAGCAAAACAAAAGAGCGACCAGAATCCAGTAACACATTTAACTTGAACCTGAAAGTCCTTCAAAACGAGTCCACAGCCAGGGGCCTTGCCAATCAACCCTTTCAATGTGGAACCCAAGACTGCTGCACTTTCCTCTGATAGCCACTAGAGGGAGCGGAAGACTGGTCAAACGCGGGCAAATGGTGCTGAACGCCCGCCCGTCCTTTGCTCCCGTCTTTGTCGACTTCAAACTTGGTCAATGCGTCAATCAGAGAGCAGCAATGGAGTCAATCTTGGGCTCTTGCCAGCACCCAGGCCACCAGGCAGCACACTCTTCTCCCAACCTCTCCGAACTCCCTCAGAGACAGCAAAGTACCAGATTACACAGCTGGCCTAAAAACACACCATCAAATGTAAAACACAGGTTCTAATCATACACAGCTTAGCAATAGAATCAAATTGGAAAGCACAAAGTAAAATAAGCAGTTTTGTAAACTGCCTGCAGGACATCACCTCTGGTCACTGGCACCATCTTGAAACAATGGTTTTGGTCCTAAGTGTTCCCGCATTGCTTTCACGATATTACCAAAACTCATTTCGGTTGGTTTGGTTGGAGCAGTTAAAGTTCTAAGCAAACTGTATGCCTTTGAACCCAATGCACTCAGCAAAGCTGGAACTCACTTTTCATTGGCTGTTTCATTTACTTCAAAATACTGTTCAATTCACTCAGTATACAATATTGAATTACCAGTTGTGCAGTTGAATGCATCTATCCTTCTTATGTAGCCAGCCATTTCTGCTTTATTTTTATCTATGATTATTATCACTTAGCACTCACTGATTATGAACCTGTGAATTTAATCTGTTTTCTGACTTTATTTTTTAACTTGACCATTTCAGTCCTTCCTGAAGACTCACGTGCTGTGCTGTTTTTTTTTTTAACTCAAATGTCTCGCTGTTCTTCAACAGGTAGTCTCAGGTTCACTTAAAAATTCCTCGTCGCCGCTCCAAAAACATAAAACTAATTGAAAGGAAAACACAGAAAGTCCAGAAATGTGAGTCTTAGATTTATTTTTACTTGAAGCAGGGCACGTACATATGATGTGGTGGCAGGATGATGTATGCCATTCACATACTTTTACACATGACCTGTAATTAATTACTTAAACAAAAAAATGAATGCTTAATCAAACAATATATTTACAATATTACTCAAGCATTACTGAAATATTAAAATACACAACTACCCCCCACCCATGGCCACTCAGTGATCTGCACAATGCCCACCCAAGTATGAGAATAAAGGCTCTGGCAAGAAGCTATGTCTGGTGGCTTAAAAAGGACAATGATATTGAGAACCTGGGGCACACTTGTCCAATTTGTCAGCAGATGCAAAACGCATTGCCAAAGCGCACGCCCCACCCCCAACTTAAAACATGGGCCTGGCCTGATTCCCTGTGGAAGCACATCCACGTCGATTATTTTGGTCTGTGCTGGGGACACATGCTTCTGGTTATTGTGGATGCCCATGCGAAACGGATAAAGGCATTACCCACTAATTCGTCATGTTCCTCTACAGCTACCATTATTAAGCCACATTATGTAGTCTGGAAGTGATCATATCTGAGATCACTGGTCTGGTCTTCCCAAGAGCAGAATTTGAGGAGTTTATCAAGAAGAATGATGCTAGGCACCCGACAATGGCTCCAAATCAAAGGGCACCAAATAGCCCCGTGGAGCAGGCTGAGCAAATGTCAAAGGAGGCCTTCCCAAACTAAAGCAGGGTGACTTGATAACAAAATTAAACCATTTCCTTTTTGTGTTATCAGGTTACCACAAATTAACTCACAGGTGCATCAGTGTTTAAATGCACCATATGCACCAGATTAGATCTCGTACAGCCAGCCAGCCAAGAGCAAATTTGTAGCAAGCGAGAGGTCATGAAACAAGAGAATGATCTGCACAGCAGACCGCAAATGTTTGGTGCCAGAGACAAAGCCCGCACAGGCTTCTCACGGGAAGAAAACTGGCTGTTATCCGGCATTGTCATGGTCATGTAGCAGAGCTTGAGCTGACAGATGGATGAATTTGGATCATATGTGCTGGCAGACTGCTGGGGGTCCCAGGAAAGCTACAAAAGCATCCTCTTCTGATGAAGCCAGCGTCCCAGCAGATGAACCAATCGACGATTCATCAAGGGAAGAGGAGATTCACAGTCCACTGCCCTCAACATCAGCTAACCAGGAAGACACAGAGAGGAACGCTGCCCCCCTGTGGTAGTCCCTGAGGATGCGCCTCCCAGCTGACCGCTACCAAGCGGGATAGACACTTCATCATTCCCTTCATCTGCAGTTTCTCTCTATAGGAGGGAGGGATGTACCTTACCAGATCGACTGCAAGAAGGCATGCGGTGGATCGATCACTCAGGTGAATCGACTGGGCCTCCCACGTGCAGGAGGCACTCTCGTTAGGGCGCGGACTTCCGATTGCGCGAGTCTTTTGTCTTGGTGGACCCGGCTCGCGGCTCCCACGCTCTGCACAGCCTATGCATGACTCGGTCAAAACGTTTTACGATTCTACTCCGTTGTCATTCTTGTCCTGCGGATACGTAACACTGTGACATCTATCTGTAATCGGCCGCCAGAGGAAATGATTGAGGCAGGCACAATAACCCCCTTTTAAAAAATCAGTTCAACGGGAACATGGATAGGAAAGGGTAAGGTTATAGGTCAAACACTGGCAAATGGGACAACCTTGGTTAGGGCATCTTAGTTTACATGGACCAGATGGGCTGAAGGGCCTATTTCTGTACTGTGTGACCCTGTGATTGGAGGGATAATTCACTTTGGAAGGCAGGCCAGAAAAAAAGTTCACTAGGCTGATTTCATTGATGAAGGGCAAAGGGCAAAGGTTCATTTATTACCAAGGCATGTATCCACATTCAACTCTGAAACTTGTCTTCTCCAGATAGCCACGAAACAGAGAAAGAACATGTAAGTCTTTCAGAGAGAAACATCAAACCCCACCCCCCCATACAAAAAAGAACGGCGTCCCGATCATCAACCACAAAACCCCCCACCCCTTACACAAAACAGAACAGGAACATCGACCTCGCACGAAAAACTAAGAGAACATCAACCCCCAAACACCCTCCCCTCGCACAACAAAACAGTGAAGAAATAGGCAATTAAAAAAACAGAATATAAAAAGCATAAAACCACAAAACCCCCCACCCCTTACACAAAACAGAACAGGAACATCGACCTCGCACAAAAAGCTGACAGAACATCAACCCCCAAACACCCTCCCCTCGCACAACAAAACAGAAAAGAAATGGGCAATAAAAAAAAACAGAATATATGAAGCATAAGACTGAAAAAAGTTCGCAGTCCATAGACGCAATAGTCCAATCCATAAACGCAGAACCACAACACCACCCTACGATTTCACTGACATTCATCGAAAGAGAGGGACGCCACATGAGGCAGAGAGGCCTACCCACCAGCCACAGCGATAGGCCACTCACAGATTCCTTCTCCGGCACAGATCGAAGGGAAGGCAGTCGGGGTAAAACTCCCGCTCGCCTGCTGCATTCACCTCGATGTCTCAGTCTTCCTCGATGCTTTAATCAGTGATTAATGGATGCTTTAAATGGCAAAATGGAGTCGAGCGTCTGCTCGCGTCCTGTCTCAAAGTTTCTTCACGTTGAGGCCATTCAGGTATGTGCTCGCTTCCTGGAATCTTTTATCATCTTATGATGAAAGGTTAAGCAATCTGGATCTGTGGTGTTCATAAATTTAATACTTACCTATACATTTCAGTGAGAAGAAACTTGCGATGTGATCACTACGGGGAACTCTGACTATATCATTAAATATTTGAGTCTGAGGGAGTTTGACAGGATAATTGTTGAGACGATGTTTTCCCTCACAGAGGTATCTAATTCATGGGTGGAAAAGAGGAGAATTTTCATCCCTCAGAGGGTTGAGAACCTTGAATTCCTTTGGCCAGGCGTTGAAGCTGAGTCATTGAATTAACTGAAGCTGAGATAAACAACCTCCAGGAGGACCACAACCTTGTCATAGGGTTTGGAGGCGTGCGTGCCTCAATGACCCGGAGAGCGATGTTGGCCGGAGTCGGGGCTTTAGGCTTTGGCTCTTGGTATGGTCACCCATGCCAAACAGGTCAAAGGGTAGAGGGCGGACTAAGAGTGGTCCACCGGTCCTCCAGGTTTGGGGGTTCAGCTCAGGAATTGAATTGAAAATACACGTGGACTAAGATGTTAACTGTCCTGTGCTATCATCAGTGGGATCATCAGTTGATCTGCCACCTGTCTTCAGGAGTTTCGGCCCGCTTATGATCAAGACTGCCTCGAGGCCAGCCAGCAGTGCCAAAGCACCACCTCCCACTGATGAGCTTAATAACTTGGCATCTGCCTCTATCGTTGGTCGTTTCCATCCAACAGATAGTCTACTCTCCAGGTGCCTATACAACTACTGAAGAGTTTACAAAAGATGGATACAGTGTCCGACTATCTGCCCCACTGGACGTACTTAGTCCACACCTCTGCTACAGCCCTGCTGGTTGACTTGATCTCTCTTCTAGTGAAGCCAAGGTCACGTAGCCACTTCTGGAAAGTGAACGCAATAAAGCCACGGCAACCTACTTCGAAACAAAATTGTTACGGAAACAGCAATTAAGAATCCTTCTACATCTGAGTGCGACGGTATTCCTGAGTCTCCACCCGGGATTTGTATGACCGACAGTAGTGAAAACCAAAAGGAAGTTACTGAAACGATGAAGGAAACCTTGAACGCCACCAGAGATGGAGGACCTTCATTGCTGCCTTAATTACCAATGGGCAGTAAGATAGAGACAAGACTTCATGATTATAGGGGACCCGAGGCCTGTGGGGACCAGGCAAGAAGTGGAACAGAGGGCGAGCTGGTCAGCCGTGATCTTATTTATAGATGAACAGGTTTCAGAAGTCCTCTAGCCTACTCCAGTTCTATTCTGTAAATTGCTAAGGATTAGGTCTCCCTTGCTCTTCGTTGGGTATGTGGCTCCCACAATCTCATTGCTGCTATGTTTCTAAATAGACATAACTTTTTAAATAATGTCAGGAGAAATTTCTTCAGAGAGTAGAGTATCTTTTTTTTAAGTTGGACACGTGAGAAAGGATATTTAGGTAAATGTCTAAAGGAAAATGTGCATAAGTCTGGAAGGAAGTTCCTGTGGAGCATAAACATTGCCATTGGCCTGTTTTAGTGTTGTAAGTTCTATGTAGTCTCCTTGCAAAACTATATAAACCAACCAGTTGTCACAGAGGCCTGGCTCTTTGGAATCAAGGATCACCAGTGGCAAGGTCAGGACTGTGCAGTTTTATAAAGCTCAAGAAAATATAAACTTCAAACACTTGAATGCCCTTGTTTGTGTCCGGCGACCTGCTAGACTTAAATGTAAAAATAAAATGAAAGCTCGGCGAGGACGGGCTTACCCCTCTCTCATTGAAGTTTCAAAATCAGTCAATGGCAGGAAGGAAGTTGGAGTAGGAGTAAGCCTTCAACCCTACACTGTCAGTCAGTATGAGTATGGCTATCAACTGGCAACCAGGCCTCAACTCTCCCACAACGCCTGATCTTTCTAAATATACCTATCCACAATTTGAAACTTCTAGTGAGCTAGCCGCCCCAACTCTTTGGAGTAGGGAGTCGCAGAGATTCACCATCGTCCACAAGAAGGTTTTCCGTACCTCATTTTAAATGTCTGGCACCTTATCTCATTCCCCTCATTCGAAACTCTTCCACTACTGAAAGCATCTCAGTATCTACGCTGTCGTGAGCATTCCGGTGTGGCCGTCTCTCTATTGGTGGGACTCATCGCAGATTGGGCGATTGTTTCGTGCAGTACCTTCACTCCATCCGCCATAACGGTCAGGATCTCCCAGTGGCCAGCCATTTCAATTCGACTTCCCCTTCCCATACTGGCATGTCTGTCCCCAGCCTCCTCTGGTGCCTCTGTGAGGTCAGATGCAGACTGGAGGAGCAACACCTCAAATCCACCTTGGTAGTCTCCATTCTAACAACAAAATTGATTTCTCTAACTTTTTAGTAACTATCCCCTCTGTTCCTCCTTTCCCCACCCCCTACTTGTTTTCCCTTATCCCAGTGACCCCTTTTCCCCTCCCCTGCCCATCACCTAGACCCTCCCCCCGGTTCCCCACCTCCTTCCCTTTACTCTATCACCTAGACCATATATGTCAAACTCAAGGCCCGCGGGCCAAATCCGGCCCGCGGTGGAATTATCTTTGGCCCGCGAGATAATATCTAATTACTATTAAAGCTGGCCCCAGTAATCGAAGCGCCTATGGCGTATGATATGGCTAATGCTGAGTTTATTCAGGTACCAGGTTTTCAGGGTTTTTAGTGTTTATTCGGCAGTCTTGCTCGGCAGTCTTCTTCATAAGAAACGGAATTTGTAAAGTGAAACACTTTGTAGTTATAGCAGAGACTGGGACACATGAGAGCAGGCTGAAAAAACGGAGGCAACGAAAGCTGCGTTCGCACGCGTCCGACTGATCCGGCCCGCATGAAGCTGCATTTTGCTCAATCCGGCCCGTGACCTAAAATGAGTTTGACACCCCTGACCTAGACCCTCCCCCCGGTTCCCCACCTCCTTCCCTTTACTCCATCACCGAGACCCTCCCCCCGGTTCCCCACCTCCTTCCCTTTACTCCATCACCTAGACGCTCCCCCTGGTTCCCCACCTCCTTCCCTTTACTCCATCACCGAGACCCTCCCCCTGGTTCCCCACCTCCTTCCCTTTACTCCATCACCTAGACCCTCCCCCTGGTTCCCCACCTCCTTCCCTTTACTCCATCACCGAGACCCTCCCCCCGGTTCCCCACCTCCTTCCCTTTACTCCATCACCGAGACCCTCCCCCTGGTTCCCCACCTCCTTCCCTTTACTCCATCACCGAGACCCTCCCCCTGGTTCCCCACCTCCTTCCCTTTACTCCATCACCTAGACCCTCCCCCTGGTTCCCCACCTCCTTCCCTTTACTCCGTCACCGAGACCCTCCCCCTGGTTCCCCACCTCCTTCCCTTTACTCCATCACCGAGACCCTCCCCCTGGTTCCCCACCTCCTTCCCTTTACTCCATCACCGAGACCCTCCCCCTGGTTCCCCACCTCCTTCCCTTTACTCTGTCACCGAGACCCTCCCCCTGGTTCCCCACCTCCTTCCCTTTACTCCATCACCGAGACCCTCCCCCTGGTTCCCCACCTCCTTCCCTTTACTCCATCACCGAGACCCTCCCCCCGGTTCCCCACCTCCTTCCCTTTACTCCATCACCGAGACCCTCCCCCCGGTTCCCCACCTCCTTCCCTTTACTCCATCACCGAGACCCTCCCCCCGGTTCCCCACCTCCTTCCCTTTACTCCATCACCTAGACGCTCCCCCTGGTTCCCCACCTCCTTCCCTTTACTCCGTCACCGAGACCCTCCCCCTGGTTCCCCACCTCCTTCCCTTTACTCCATCACCGAGACCCTCCCCCTGGTTCCCCACCTCCTTCCCTTTACTCCATCACCGAGACCCTCCCCCTGGTTCCCCACCTCCTTCCCTTTACTCTGTCACCGAGACCCTCCCCCTGGTTCCCCACCTCCTTCCCTTTACTCCATCACCGAGACCCTCCCCCTGGTTCCCCACCTCCTTCCCTTTACTCCATCACCGAGACCCTCCCCCTGGTTCCCCACCTCCTTCCCTTTACTCCGTCACCGAGACCCTCCCCCTGGTTCCCCACCTCCTTCCCTTTACTCCATCACCGAGACCCTCCCCCTGGTTCCCCACCTCCTTCCCTTTACTCCATGGTCAGCTGTCATATTTCTTCTTCAGCCCTTTGCCTCTTCACCTATCACCTCTGCCTTCCCTTTCTACCCTCCCCCACCCTCCTGCCTTCCCCTCTAACCTGGACTCACCTATCCCCTTCCAGCTCGTACTCATCTCCCTCTCAACTTTTCATTCCGGCCTCTACCCCATTCCTTTCCAGTCCTGACTATGGCTCTTGGCCCGAAGTATTGACTGCTCATCTGTCTCCATAGATGCTGCCTGGCCTGCTGAGATCCGCACCTCCCCAGAATTTTGAGCACCATGACTATCAGGGTTCAGCCCAAAATGCCAGTCCTCAGCCCACTTCAATGTCACCCTGTAGATTGCAACTCTACCGACCTTCTTGACATCTGCAAGCCTATTTATCTTGCCCCCTGTAGCCACGTCCAAATCATTCATGAGTGTTACAAGCAGCGAGGATCTGATCCTTTTGAATCTATCTCCAATGTGCGATCTGATTGAAGTCTTTACTGAAGTCTATGTAAACCACATCCGCCACACCATTATCATCAATACACTTTATTACCTCCTCAAGAAATTCAATTATGCTTTTTACCAAGCCATGTTGGTCACCTCTGATCACATTTTTCTTTTCAAATAATCATTAATCCTGCCCCTTCAGTTTTTTTTTCTAATAACTTCCCTACACTGATGACGGGGTGGAGATACATCTCTACCACTTCCCTCCAATAGCCTGTAGGTCACCCTTGGGCAAGGTGTAGCACCTGCTTAGCCCCTCCCCAATCAGGGTCACGTGTAGCCATGGGAGCGGGTGGTGGATGGTCGTATGAGCAGCCGGTGCAGATCACAAGTCCTGATTATGCGACCACTGACACCAGCAGACAATCTCTGAAGAGTATTGATAATGACTGGGGTCACCCGTCTTGTAAAGACACCGCCAGAAGAAGGCAATGGCAAACCACTTCTGTAGAGAAAAAAAATTGCCAAGAACAATCACAGTCAAGGACCATAATCGCCCACGGCATACAAAATGGCACATAATGATGATGTCATAGGACATGGCACATAATGATGATGACACTAATATAATTGGCATCCTTCGGTCGTCTGCTATTTCACTTTTGGCCACCAAATTTGTAAATGAAATTTCATCCAGAGGTGCTGCAAACTCTTCCCTTGCCTCCCGTAGCAGTCTGAGATATATCCCAACTGGCTATGGTGAATTATCTACCTTTAAGACCACTAAAGCGAGTACCTCCTCTTCATTTGCAGAGTGTGTCCTCTTCCAGTGTGGGAACACTTACGTTGCTCTGGTGACCAAGCCACTTCTTTTGCACAGCCATCACCAGATTTATAGAATCAGTGCAGTACTCTGAATCCATCACAGCAGGGGATTACGATTCAGGAATCTTTGGTCCCCGACCGATCAGAATGTAAAAGCATCTAGGATATCACGGAAGACCTTGAGTGTCTTCCCCAAGAACACACAGAAGGTCAGTGAAGACAACAGAAGGAGCATCCTGTCCTCCTCTCCTCTTCACAAAAATGGGAGAAAATCTGCCGATGCTGGAAATCCGAGCAACACCCGCACAAAATGCTGGAGGAACTCAGCAGGCCAGGCAGCATCGATGGAAAAGAGTAAACAGTCGACGTTTCGGGCCGAGACCCTTCTGCAGGACTGGAGGTCTCGGCCCAGACCATCGACTGTACTCTTTTCCACAGATACTGCCTGGCCTGCTGAGCTCCTCCAGCATTTTGTGTGTGATGCTCCTCTCCACCTGCCTTACAGAGGGCAAGTAGGATGGAAGTTTAAGCAAGTTAGTGATCCGAATGAGTTTTTTTCCTGACAATCCAGTAGTTTTGTAGTTTATATTACCAGGATTATTTTGTTTACATTTCAAGTTTTGTAACTGTTCGAAGTTGAACTCCGCTTTCTGGTCTTCAGTCAAGTTGGTCACTTGTTATGCAGATGAGGACAGAGAGAGAATGAGGATAGAGGAGATGAGGATAGAGGACGGATGAGGATAGAGCTGACCAAGAGAACGTGTGGAGAGGTTAGTAACAGGAAGGCTCAAATTTAAAATAATAGCAAAAGGATCACAGGCGAGATGGGAGTATTTTACATAGGGAGTAGTTTTCATGGAATGGTGAAAGTAAAGTCAGTAATAACATTGTACAGGCATTTAGAATACAGGCACTTGAGAAATAAATTGCAAGAGTCTGAGAAGACGGCAGGGGATCGGGACAAATTGGAAGGCACTGTTTATTGAGTTGACCAGGGCGCATTGGGCCAAGAGTCCTCCTATCCTCTGCCCCCCCCCCAGCACTTTATTTCCGAATGATAGCTCGCGGAGCAGTGGAAATAGCTATTGCTAGTTTACCTTAACGGAGTATTTCTCGCCGAGAACAACTCTATTAGCATTTGGTTTAGTCTGGTTGCCAGTGATTAAATTGCTGTCACTTCACTTTGGCGTTCACACCAGTGGCAAGAAGTGTCAAGTTGTTTATCGCAGGTGAACACTTAAATAAACAAGGTAACTCGGCTGCTCAAAGGGTGTTCGGAAGTTTGTCGTTTAAACCTGTGAAGGCCTCATTACTGATATCATCAGACGATATTTAAACTGTAATTACGCTCAACAATATAAAACTAATATCTTGCTTCTAACTAATATTTTGATTCTTTTCTCTTCTGTGGTTCATTATAAAAATCCCAAAGGCACCACGGAACATCGTGTTCATTCTTTCACAGTCAGTTCTGAAACTCCCTCCTCCTTGGTAATAATGTGCGGCTTCAATCTGTGCTCTTCTCACTGGGTGTTACCGTATGCAAACACAAGTGCTGAATTAATTGGTCCAAACATTTGTTGAATGCCGCTTCTAACTGGAGTAAATTGTCACCCTGCTGTTCTTTTGAATCTGATTGTCGGATAAGCAAAGCAGAGTTGTAGCGTGCAGAAGCAGGGTGCTCGGCCCATCGTGCTCATGCCAACCCCATTGCGCATCTACACTGACCCCATTTGCTCACTTTAGGGCCATAAACTCCTGCGCCTTGTCTATTTTAT
This sequence comes from Hemitrygon akajei, assembly GCF_048418815.1. Classification (NCBI taxonomy): domain Eukaryota; kingdom Metazoa; phylum Chordata; class Chondrichthyes; order Myliobatiformes; family Dasyatidae; genus Hemitrygon; species Hemitrygon akajei. Next base: position 19,719,409 of record NC_133154.1, read on the forward strand.
GCCCGAATGATTATAGACTGCAGGGACTATATCTGATTCCACCACCTGCTCTGGCAGAGCTTTCCCAGTATCAAATGCTCACTGTGTAAAAAAATATGCCCCCTTTAAAACTCTTTCCTCTCACCCTAAACCCCTGCCCTCTTGTTTTAAGCATATCACAGAACACAGAACAGTACAGCACAGGAACAGGCCCTTTCGCCAACAATGTTGTGCCAATCCAATTAAACTGGTAATCAAACGGCTAACTGAACTGTTCTTTACCGACTACACAACATCCCTGACCCTCCAATTCCCTCATGTTCCTGTACTTATCGAAATGTCTCATTGAAGTCCCTAATGATTCTGCCTCTACCACCACCCCAGACAGTGCTTTCCAGCCACACACTGGGTAAAAATCTTGCCCCTCACATCCCCCTTTTGAAATTACCCCCATTTCACTTTAACTGCATGCTCTTCAGGTGCTAGACATGTCAGCCCCGGGAAACAGATACTCCCCGTCTACTCCATCTACGCCTCTCGTAATCTTACAAACAGATCCCCCCTCGGCCTGCTCTGGAGAAAACAATTCAAGTTTATCCAGCCTCTCTTTGTAGCCCATGCTCTCTGAACCAGGCAACTTCTACACCCTCTCCAAAGCCTGAACATCCTTCCTATAGTGGGGCAACCTGAACGGTAGGCAGTACTCCAGACACAGCCTAACTATAAACTCATCGCCTTGACTAATAATGGCAAGCTTGCCATATGTCCCCTTAACCACCCTGTCGACCTGCGCAGGCACTTTTAGGGAGTTATGAACTCGAACCCCAGGGTCCCTCTGCTCATCAGATCTGTTAAGGTCTTGGTGGATGCCCTGTCACGACAGCTCAGTCCAGCTGAAACGGACGTCAGGGCCCTCAGAGGTCCTTCCAGGTCCTCGCCCCGATCGTCTGAGAACCAGATCCGCCGGGTCCTACAGCGT